>NW_024609837.1:50195170-50795170 GCF_016920785.2 Ixodes scapularis
CCAAAGCTGGACAGGTTATTGGCCCTTTAGGTTTTACTGTGTCCTTTTCACCAGCATAGGCCTTTGTGGAGCCTCATCAACACCCGCTTCAGTGGCTCGGCATCTCGTTAAAAAAACTCTGACACCCCCAAAAAAAATTTTTTTTTCATGCTAGGCGTTGAAATGGCATGTCAGGACATTACAAAAAAATTGCTTCACTAAAGAGTTGCGTAGTTGTTTTTCTAAAAATATAAATAGGAGGCCGAATTCAAAGTTCCCGCCAGTGCACTGTGACGAAACAGTGTACCGCAAGGTGTCGGGGCGGTCAGAAGGGAGGCATCGATCTACGTCACTAAAAGTGGGTTCGCAGGAAGTCACGTGAGTTTCACTCCTCGTGCTCTCCACGACCGTGCCTAAGACTTTTTTTTTCTGCTCTTTGTACGAGCGATCGTAGAAAACGAAGTTTCAGTTCCACTATCTCTTTATCGCTGCACCGTTTGATTAGTTTGCGTGCTGTAAAAGTTGAGGACGAAGAGTCAGTAAGGTCAATGGAGAAAGCGTTGCGAGTACAAGCCAGTGTACGAGTGCATGAGATCAGTCCGATGATATACAGCTATACTGCACGCAAAAGAGGCTATCAAGTCTTGAAAAAAAATTTTAGAACGCTCGCAGAAATTAGGATTGCTTGCGTACGACACGCCCAATTGCATTGCTGAAGGTTCGGACACCGAGGTCGTCGAATCATCGTATACCCTCCAGGCTGAAGATGCCTGCCGTCCCTCGGAAATGCATGCAGTGTGATCTCTTCTTCAGTTGCTCAAATACCGGGACCGTCTCTCACACAGCACCTTCTAGGCATCGTAGTTGATCACGTCAATTCACTGACTCCTCTTCTTCTCCCTTTACAGCAACGTCAAGCGATGAAAAGCAGATAAAGGAAACCTTGTCTGCTTGGGCCGCTCGTGGAGGTGCGGAGAACAACAAAAATATTTAAAAAAATATTACACGCGCTCGCGGCAAGCTCGAGGAGGGATACAACTCACGTGACTTCCGCCGATGCCTCCCTTCAGAGCCGTTTATACTGCCTCCCTTCTGACCGCCCCGACACCTTGCGGTACACTGTTACGTCACAGTGCACTGGCGGGAACTTTGAATTGGGCCTCGTATTTCTACCTTTATAAAAAAAAAAACTACGCACCTCTATAGTGAAACAATTTTTTTGCAATGTCCTGACATGCCAATTCAACGCCTAGCATGAAATAAAAATGTTTTTTTTGGCGTGTCAGAGGCCCTTTAAGACTAACGTCACTGGATCATGAGAAAGTAGCCCCATTGTTTTCCCCACCGGCTACCCGGACACAAACAGATACTAACATACAGACGACCAAAACCTCACAAGGCGATTGGCTAATCTGTCTACGCTGCCATTGAAGTCATCATCTAGGTCCATTAAAAACTTCGAAGCTTTCAGAGGGTCGTTCTAAACAAGTCGCGCCAAGATCATCACGGAGCATATTGTACACTCTTAAAAAAAGCTAGTAACTTTAGCAGTTACTACCTCTTTCTGACTGTTACTACCCTTCGCTAGCCATTTACTACCTCAAACGCGCGATAGGTAGTAAAATGTTGGCAAATGCAGCTGTCACAACCTTTTTCTGAACGTTACTACCTTTTTACTAGCAATTTACTACTGCAAAGGCGCGGAGAAGATGGCGGCGCTTGCTTCATACCCGATTGCCAACGTTTGCGACGCACTTGCTGTTTCGGATCGCAGGCGGGGGTATCCATACGCAATCGTAGAGTCAAATATTCTATGATGGGGCATGTTTAAGGACTGGAGCTGACTTTCTAACGATCGCAGCCTCCGTACCAGCACGTCGTGAAAGCCAGCGCTGTAGCGAGCGCAGCAGCCATTTGTTGATGCAACGGCCATGCGGCTAGCTTACTTTCCTTCTCGTTTGCATTCGTTTGTTAGCGTTTATATTTTCATTTTGGTTTCAACTGGGATGAAAATAGACACGTATCACTTA
The DNA here is from genome assembly GCF_016920785.2 of Ixodes scapularis. Lineage (NCBI taxonomy): Eukaryota > Metazoa > Arthropoda > Arachnida > Ixodida > Ixodidae > Ixodes > Ixodes scapularis. The sequence goes on from NW_024609837.1 coordinate 50,197,180, forward strand.
CAAAAAATGTTTCTGTAAACAAAAAAGTTCATTATCTTTCTTTTATATCTTTTATTTTTGTATTTTTTCAAGACATGTCTTTCTTTCACTAGAGATGTTTGGCAACCTTGTGCGACAAGCGAGTTGGTGCCAGTCGGAGTTTGCAGGATGCTAATTTCTCGGATTTGAACGTTCCGTTTTTGCCTTGTTTCGTGTGCAGTTCTCGTGTTCCCGTGTTGGAGTGCGTAATTAACGTTCCTGCGATCGACGGGGCGAGTGTGTGTGTGGACCTGAGGACTGCTCAGAGGATAGTTCTAACAAGCCGGTGCCGCTGTCTCTGAATTGAGTTTCGTCGTCTAAGAGGCTTTTTTTCTGCCTCCTCCTACTTGGCACTGAGAACTTCTTCACGGTTTGTGTCTGTTCGGTGGTTGAATGATTCTGATTGAGCGTCTTCGGTCGGTACAGTGCACTGTCACAACCGCTGATGTGCGTCGTAAATAGTGTATGTAACTTTGGGACTAATGCAAAAAAAATGTATTGTAATTCTACGAGCCTTTCTGAATTTGCTTATATCTTCCCCAAAAACGCGAGCATTCGTCAGTGTACTACAAAAATTAAGATGCGAGCTGCACGCGGTATTAATATTTCATGCATTTCTGTAGCGCAGCACGCTAAAGGAGTGAAGCTGCCGTCGTACTCCCCGTCAATTGCAGCCTTCGCTCGCTGCGGGAGACGGCAAGAAAGCACTCTCTCGCCGACGGCGGCCGGATTTGTTTTAAAGGCTGAAGCGCATGCAAGCGATTTAGCGAGCGACGAGACGAGCAACGGACACAGCGACGAGCGACGGCGATTTCTCACGGCCACCCGTCGCGTCGCTCAGTTGAGTTTTTTTTTTTTTTTTTATTTTTTTTTATTTCTAGGAAACGTCTCTCATCGCTTTTGCCGCTTGTTCCAGTCGCTTTCATGCGGTTTACCTCGTCTTGCAACTGACCTAGCGACTACGAAGGACTGACGTGCTGATACACGACGACAAGTTTGCAGTCAAGGAAGTTAGCGGAAAGAAAGTGGCCGAGTAGGCTAACGAATCATCAGCTCGAAAGCTTGCGCTGGGAACTTCCTGGGTTGGATCCCAGCTTCCTCCGCTATTTAGTTTGCAATAAGCGTGTCATAGCGTGTCGTATTTGTATGTATTTGCATTCAACATATGTGTATCTACTTGCAAATGTGGAAGAATTAAAATAAACTATAAATGATCAGCTTCTTTTTTGTGTACTTTGATTGGACGGTGACTAGTGCCATCTGGATTCCAGTTTCCAATTTCCAGTTTCAATTTTCGTTGCGCTTCCCACCTGGTGGGAAGTGGCATAACTTCAGAATTTTTTTTTTCACAGGAAATCACGTGAATAGTTGCGTTTCCGGTCTTTCGTCGGGAGGTAGCGCTTGTTACTAGCTAGAGGTAGTTAAATACATGGATTCTGCTTTGAAACTAAACATTTGAGAGAAATCTCTCTGGTTGGGGAATACAATAATTAAAATATGGCAACCAACCAATTCCTAAACATGTAGGAGCCCTGCGTTTCGAACCGACTCGGTTCTTCGTCAGGGGCGACTGTGGCCGTTGAGGAGCGGCGTTTTTCGATCTTCTTTTTCTTCTCTCAGGGATGTGGCGCATTTCTCGATCTTCTTCTTTCATGAATATGGCGAAGCCCGTTCACATACACTGTTGGTAAAGCACCAAGGCACCTATTTATGTTGCCTGGCGTCGTTTGAATATGCCAGGACTCGATGAAAAGCCTATGTCGGTTGTTAGTCTCTGCGTCGATAATTCTGGTGTTGTCGAAATCAATCCGGTGGTCTTTGACTTCGCAGTGCTCAGCGACTGCACTGCGCTCGTGGTCGAGCTTGCGAACGTCGTTTTTGTGTTGTCGTATTCTTTCATTAAATTTTTTTGTCTCGCCGATGTAAGTGCCCGAAGGAAAAATCCATTAATGTAATCCTGTTTGGCAGTCAATGTTTTCTAGTGGACCGCTGATTGTGCCTGACCGGCCTGACTGTACGTCAAGCATGTCTGACTGGCCAACAAGTTACTCTGACCGACAATCAAACTCCAGTCAGACCCCGCTTGTCGGCTTTCTGATGGTTTCCTGGTGGCAGTCGGTCGCCGCGAAATGCCGTCAAGATTTCTTGGTGGCGATTCTGATTGTACATCGATTGTCTCTCACTGTACGTCAAAAAGCTTTGACGTGCAGACAGACGTACGGTCAAAGGACGTAAAGTTCGTTCGGATACCACTATTTCGTCAAATCTATGAATACGAAAAATATTCTATGCACGAGAAAACGATTTCGGGACGTGAGCCCATAAAACCGCTGATGTTAGAGATATAACACGCAACCGACCGACAACCTTGGTCAGAAGTCCGCCGAAACGCCGAGGCTGCCACTTCTTCGCCGAGCTTCCATGAACGATCGCTCTCGACTCGTTTTGTTTGCCCGCTTGCTCCAACCTGTCGATCCTGCCCGGGCTCTACAATGTCTTATGTTTTAGTAGAATTACTACTCGACAAGACCCAGCCTGTTGTGAGTTCCGACGATGTAAGGTACTTTAGCGGTGTAGTTGAAGACGACAAGGTGTACCGGGTCTACTGGGCGGGAGACGCTCCAACGAAAGGAGGATTCTACGACGCGAAACTACTCTACATGGCAGGTGAGTAGAACTGAAGTACGGCGATTGATGTACGATTGCTTGGTTTAACTGCATATACAGCCGAAGCACTTTTTAGAGCGATGCACTCATTGTCGGAACCTCTCGCTGCAATACTGAAATGCTCTTGACTCGGTCCGAGAGGTTTAGGCAAGAAAGTTTATATCTTTCTATCTGATGTGCACGGTAAAAACGTTCCGTAAAAAAACGTAGAGCTTCTCATTAAAAGCTACGGAGAAGCATCCGTAATCTGAAATACGATTGACTTGTCCGTAAATGTAAAGTTACGAATCTTTAAACAACTAAATTTGTTTGCGACAAGCTGAAAATTGTTTTATTTGGTTTAGGCTAATAAACAACGGTTCTCACATTTTAAAGGATCATTTATTGCACTGTCAAACAACTTATGATAAACGTTCCGAAACGAGTTGGCGCTAGTTACCGCTCAGTTGAAAAGCACGAGGTGAGATGTGTGTCCAGTATAATCGCACTGCTGCTATCTCTTCATCTACCCATCAGAGCGGCAGTAACGGCGTTACCATTTACTGCCACGCTTGTTTTGTCGAGGGATAGAGGTGCTTGGTGGTTTCTGTGCGAGCTTTCCATGTTGTTATCAAAACGGTGAGTTTGTTCTGCTCTTTTTATTAACATTGATTGGGGACTGTCGTATATACGTTCGTATTTTGACATTTATTTCCTCGAAAGAAACAAAACCACGGATTTGCGTTGCTTTAAACTTTCGGGTTCAATGACGGTCGCCGCTATCTCAGTTCGTGTTTGACGTTCTTCTCAGAGTTGAAAGCTAAAGTCGTGTGCTCGTTTGAACCTTGTGTCATGTCGCGAGCTCGCTGGGACGCGCGGTTCGTCGTTTGTAGCGATTGGGAGGCTATTCGCGCGTGCTGGCTGGCAAGAGTGTTGCAGTAAAGCACGTGACAACGCATCGTTTGAGTGCGTGAGTGCGCTTTACGAGTTTCGCATCGTTGTTCGCGCGCCCTGTAGCCTTCTCATTTCGCCGAGGGGTCCCTATCGTTTCGTTGAAATTCGTTTCGCGGCAGTACGTTTCGTGGACAACTTTTCATGGACACGTTTCGTCAACACGAACGTTTCATCGACACTCGTTACGCGAATTTCATGCTGCAGGGACGTTTCGCCACTCGTGTATCACTGAAGTGCGCGTAAACACAAACCCCCGCCTGCGTTCACACCACTTCGCGGCGACAGTCTGCGGTTGCTCGTTACAAAAATGTTAACCCACCTAACCGACCCGTACAGGTCGCTTCGCGGCGACAGTCTCATGCAGCTCACCCCCCCCCCCCCCCCCCCCCCATAAAAGAAAAAAGGTTAATTTGAGCTGTCGTTGAAACGATCTGTCGAAAAAACGTCGTTCGATGATTTAATTCCCATTGGTGTATCACGACTGCGTATTGCACGTTCACTGGTTGGTTAGCAGTCATAATGCAGCCGATGAATTTCTCATTTCACAGAACGCACTTGTGTCACCGTACGCTGATTCCCCTCAACCACATGGTCTAAGACCATCGTATTGATAATCATTTTTATGCTCATAATATTCTATGTGTATATTAAAGCAATATACCTCCGTTCAATACTTTCACGGCGCCACTCAGGAGGGCACGTAATACCACTGTTCCACGGACTGCAAAATTGTATGCATTAATCTTGGCTCCTCAGTCAGACTGTTTGTAAGAAACATAGCCACCGTTCCTGCAGTTTCAAATTGTCTGAGATGCAAGCTGATATTTTTTTCAGGAGGCGTCTTCAACGACAATTGCTTCCTTGTCACTGAGCATCAGTCAATGTTTAAAGAGCCTATGCCATTCTTGAAGGCGGTATGCGTCTTGTTTGGAGCTTTTTACGTGTTGAATTTACCTATCCAAAGGAAGCCTTGGCCACTCTCGAGTTTATGCAACCGTGAGAAAATCTTGAAATGCGTCAAGTCCACAGGATGTGTCATAGAATGACATAATCTATATTACCCTATCATTTATCGTGCCGTATCGCCCTTTTTCACAATTCGCACAAACATTTGAGCTGTACTAATTTTACAAAGAATTACGCTGCTGCATATTTATAATGAATTGATAACGTAGGAACACTGGTTGTCGTTAGGCTACACTGGTTGTCATTAGGCTGTAACTTCCAAGGCAGGGAAGCACGGTTATCTTGTATAGACCAGCACGCGGCACTGACGTCATGCAGCTGCGGTGGCGCTGTCGGCGGCACAGCGCAGACGCTTCACTTTACGCGAATTTGGTTTTTGCGCACGCACAGTTCTCACACCTGGTGTGGGCAAACGCGGGCTTGTTTATAAACAGGGTGTTGGTCTATAGAATGTGTGCTTGTTCAGCAGTCTTTCAGGTTTAACATGTTCCAACACTACCATAGTCTGACTTGATAGTACAAAATAAATGGCTTCACCTTCACCAGGCTGAGTATGCATGAAGCAGGCATGGCATTAATGTTAGATGATGCAATATATCCTCCTAGACCAATCTTCCAAATCAACCTGGAGAAGGGGTTGAAGAGAATGGGAGCAGTGAAGCGAACGACGGCCCATCGCAAGATTTTAGGGCTGCTGAAGGGCTTCAAATGAAGTCTCCACAGAAATCCCTTGAACCTGTATGTTGTTTTATGGTAAGTGCAAATTTGAATTCCTACACATCTAGCATGTACCTGAGAGGAAGACAACTCTAATGTGGCTGATGCCAATCTTTTGAGAAGCGTAACAAAGGGCTTTGTAAGTATTCAAAACTTTCAAATATCGAGGCGAATGATGTCATATTTTGTTTATACTTTCATCAGATAGGACGGTTCGGCAGTTGTACGAATTTTCAATCTGAGAATGCTCCAGGACACACCATCGGAAAAAAAAAACTGAAACGACCAACAAAAGCCCACACAGAAATCTGGGAACTGTATGCAAATAAAACGTATTTCAACTCGTTTATTTAAAACGGGAAGTCATCCTGTAATTGTAAACAAAGATGGTTGATCTGTAAAATGTTTGAGCCCCCAGAGCCAATACATGATTTGCTGCGATACGCTGCTGTGAACCGGTGATGCATGCACGACGCAGTGCGAGTGCTACAGTGTCAAGGCACATGTGGCCTACATGATATGGTATTCATATCCCGTGTAATTAGGAGTCTGCGTCTGTTTAATTACAGCAGCCGGCATCCTGCCAGTTTACAAATTATCTCCTTGCAACTTTTTTGCCCCTTGCTCTCACACAAAATAATTATTCGTTTGATATTTAAATGTATTATTATTAGAGGGGGGTGCAACGATTTTATGATTAAGAGAATTTGCATCTCGTCATTTTTACGTTATTATCATGTCCCAGAGGATACAGAAAACATCTCCTTCATTAAGAATGTTGCGATTCCGCTGCATAATCGGAAAACAAAAGCCAAGCTTTTTCCCCCACCTGCAGCCGCAAGTGGCAGCCGAAGGAACTACGACTAGAAGATTACGTGCCCTCGCTCGGCTCCAAGCTGCAGCATAACGCCCGCTAATGTCAGCAGAGAGAGGGAGAGGAAGCGTCCTCCGAGATAGCACACCGAAACCTACACGGCACTCCGAATGACGTCACTAGGAGTGCGACCAGGTGTGACCCTGAAGACTGGGAGTGGGTTGAGGGGTGCCCAAAATGCCAATAGTTATCTTTTTTTTACGCAACAACTAGGACGCGCAGGCGAAATCGGTTTCCTGTTCTTTACTTCAGAAGTGTCAGAGAGCAACTTCCACAAATTTTTGACTGAAGTCCGGAAATCGTTGCACCCCGCTTTAAATAGTAACTTTTAAGCTTTGAAGTAAGTGAAGCCTCATGGTTCTTTCTTTTTGTTTCATAGAGGTTTTTCAAAGCACAAGTCGGCCGGTCTTCCAGCCACCTGCAGCCATGCTTGCACTGCATGATTACTTAGCATGTCCAGTGCCAACTGCTATTTAAGCTGCTCTAACCTGATTAAATTGACAGTCTGACAATCTTGTGTCTTGTTTTTCAGAAAATACAGTGTGCACCACAAGACGTCGAGCAATGTTTGATGATTTAACCATTTGAACCAGTTGAATTACGGAGTCAACTTCGCTATCTTTTTTTTATGGTCAGTCACGAGTCTGAGTTCTTACAGATTGAGCATGGGCCTGAGGGGGAAGCAACACTGATTTAGCAGATGTCACTTTTTCGACTACTGTTGTAGCAGTATCAGCCACATCTAACATGTTGCCCCTAAAGCCTCAGTTTGAACATGTATCAAGCCTTTTTCTAATGCATATTTTAGCAGATTATGAGTTAACTTCAAAATGGAACTGCATGGTTCATTCTTGTTTTGTAGAGGTTTTTCAGGGCACAAGTTGGCTGATCTCTTGCAGCCTCCTGCAGCCATGCTTGAACTGCAGGGTTACTTTGCATGTCCAGTGCCAACTGCGATTTAAGCTACTCTCACTTGCTTTAACTGGCATTCTGCCAGTCTTGTGTATGTCTTGTTTTTCAGAAGATACGGTTAGCATCTCGAAACGTTGAGCAACGTTTGATGATTTAACTATTTGAACAAGTCGAGTTGCGGAGTCAACTTCGCTGGTGTATTTTCATGGCAAGTAAAAAGTGAGTTATTACAGATCGAGCATGACTCTGAGAGGGAGACAACGCTGATCCAGCTGGTGTCACTTTCGACAAGTTTTGTAGTAGTGTCCGTCGCATGTAACACTGTTTTGACCCCAACTGGTGTTACGATACACTATAGCTAGATTCAAGCCTAATATGCTAAATTCATTTGAATCTACCGTAGAATATTGCGCATCCGCCCATTCCACATTAAGCGCCCATATCCAAGTTTCGAAGATCTGAGGAAATATGCACAGTACATTTATATGTAAAATTGATGACCGGACAAGCGCCCATCCCCCATTTTTTCGCTATTATCTCGAAATTTTGAGTGGGCGCTTGCCCGGTATTTTATGGTAGTTACTATAGCTAAATTCAAACATACTAGGTCACCTGCTGCTGGCTTTTTATAGCCGATGAACTTGCCACGTTCGAATCGCAGGTAGGATTAAGTAGCGACAAGTTGGAAGCAACATATTAATGTAACAATTGTTTTCTTGGTAACACTAACTGTCTTACGCTAAGTTTGTGGGAAGTAAGTTCTGTATCACGTTAGTCTTTTCTGAATAAAAAAGTAGCAATGTTCTTTTGTAGTTAATTTTCTAATCTTTCTAATTACAGTTACATTGAGGAGCATGATCTGATGCATACCTTATATTTATATTGTCATGGATAGACAATGACCAAAAAGATTATGCATTTCGGATTATGGATGACGAGTGCCAATGACAAAGCGCAGCTGGCAATGCAGGGAAAACACTGATAAACAAGGAGAATATTTTTTTGAACTCCCTGCAAAAGCTGTGCGTACAGTGAGGAGCAGTGGTGAAAAAAGGTAACCTCAGAGGCAATGGCTTTGTGTATTGTTAAGGTTTTAACCAGGAACAAATCCTTGTGCATGCAAGCCATTCCACCCAGTGTGCCAGTTGAAAGCTTGTTCAGCGATGGAAATGGATGTGCTTGCCTTCAGTAAAGTAAAACTTTTGGAAGAAAATTTAGAAAAGCAACTGCAGCTATAGTATAAGATGTAATAACACTGATACAGACACTTTATGCAATAAACCTGAGCACAGCCGGTTCCTAATTTTCCTTGTTTATTTGTTTATTAAAAGAAGTAAAGTAAAATAATGGAATTACCTCTTAGCAGTAACAGTTATAGGTTACTTTTTTCTTAACTTGCTTAATTAGGTAGTCTTTTTATATAAAGTATCTTGCCCAAGGCGACAAATATTGTAGGGGTCCTTTAATTGCATAATTTTTTTGCTTAGTTTATGTCGATGCCTACAAGGTCTTGCTCTAAGATTTGAAATCTGTTTTCTTACATGTTCTAACACATTATAAGGCAACCTTTACGTAAAGGGAACTGCATGGTTCTTAAGTCTTGTTTATAGGAATTTCTTGGAGCACAAGTCAGCTGATTTCTGGCAGTCTCCTGTGGCCATTGTACTGCAGGATTACCTTGGATAGTTATAGCCAGCTACGATTTAAGCAACTCTCATTTGCATAGATTGTCATTCGTGTTTGTCTTTTTTTTTTCGGGAACTACATTTGGAATTGTACAAAGTGGAGCAGTTTTTGACGATTGGTCACTTTGAAAAAGTCATTTTGTGGAGTTGGCTGCACATGTTTTTTGCGGGAAAGTAAATAGTTCAGTTTTTAAAATCTAGCATGGTCTGAGAGAAAAGCAAACTTGATGTGACTGACAGCACCCTTCTGAAAACTGTTTGGACAATATTGATCACATCTAACCAGGGTTTTTCCCACGGTAGGTGGCAGTGGTTTCGCTGCCCACTAGTCCTGCTAGCCGCCCAATTCTTTGAAAAAATGTCTTGTGGCCTTCAAGTCTTGGCACAGAAATCGCTGTGCTCGGCGGATTTCTGTGCCAAGACATGCAGGTACAGGTCCCCACAACCCAAATTAATACGACTTGGTCGAGGTGCACGCAGAAGAAAGATGCAGCTGCTGCCTGTGTCCCCCTCCCCTCCACAGTCATAGTCGGATGTCTATTTGTCCACAATGTATGGAGAAAAATCTGTGTCTAACATTTATTCTATCTTAACTTGTACAGCTTCACTAGATCAAAGGCCACAGTTATTAAGAAGGCCTTCCACAAGATTGGCTTTTTCCTCTTCATCTGTGCAGACCCGATTATGGTCTCTATAAATTAATTTTATGCAGTTGGCTTCACGTATTTATTTCTTGTAGATATAAAATAACTGGTGTAATGAAAGTTTCGTGGTACCCTTTTTTAATGGGTTGCTTGTCTCAGCTCGTCCTGTCTTCACTTTAAATTCGACAGCATTTGTGGGCATACCTTTTTGTCACTTTCCACCAGTCGGTTGGTCTGTTGGATGGTTTGTGTGACCGATTTGACTCTAGCACAGGCAACGGCAGAGGCACATGATGACAGCTTGGTTTGTATGAGCGCTCACGCAGAGACAAAGCTTTTTAAAATCGTGCATCTGATGCCTTTTTCAGCTCCAAAACCAACTTGTAAATTGGAGTATATGGCATGCAGGTACACCAAATTGCATCGTTTGCACACATCGGAACAGTCTCTCAGAGAAAATTATGAAGAAGGGTCCGCCTTTCAACGGGCAACAAAAAAATGCGCAGTCAGAATGCGCTGACGAGGTGGCCAAGCAAGCTCCTTGAGTGGTAGGCACTTGGGGTAAAGGGAATGGCTAGATCATATTTTGGGGGTAATCAGGTGCACAAAGTGTGGAGCTTGCAAACAGACTTGCATGCCATATATAAATACTCTGTAAATTTTTACCACTCGCTCAACTCAAAAGCGTGTATGTGCACAGGTGTGCTCAAACGCGGGTAGGATGGAGCTCCCAAATTGTAAAATTGGGGACTGGGGACTAAGCTACTGCTTAGTCCCCAGTGCTTAGTCCCCAGCTTTTGATAGCAGTTTTAGTACTCATGCACTCTTACCCGCTCAGTTCTGTGAAAACCTTCAGGGATATCTAAAGAGAAAATCAAGTTTATGTTCACACACTCTAAGCACTCGAGGCTGACCACCTGATTCGACAACGAGAAAGAGTGCAACTAGCCCTTCGTTCTAATGGGAGTTTTTGAGTGGCTGCCCAAACTTATGAAAGTCTGGGATATGAGCTTAGCCAGTTGTACATAGACTCTTCTACAACATCTCATGAACCTTAGAAATAAAGCATTACTCAAACTGGATCCAGTTTTGCGGTTGGTTCATCAGTTCTCAAGAAATGCTTCACATTATAAACCAAATCACTATTGTTATTCCGGCCTTACATTTTTTTCTAAGTTTCGAACGAATTTAGGCTTGAAGTGTATCTGTTTTCACTAAGGAACAGGAGAACAAGACCCTCAAGTCAAACATTGGTTTTAGATATCGGATCACAGGGTGAACAATTAGAGGCAATGTCCATTTGACTTTTGTATAAGATTCATGGTTAATAATTAAATGGGCTGAGGGGGGCTGTGTTCTATGCACAAGCTCAATTTGCACATCTTGTTGATCTGATATAGATATTTAATTATTTTTTCTCTGTTTTCTCTTCTTTAGCACGTCATGTCACATGCAGAATCTGAAAACACAGGCAAAACACTTCGGGGACTCTACTTTGGTTCCTCAAGGACCCAAATAAAGTTGCAGAATGTCCTTTTATTTACGGATTGTGTATGTGTTTAAAAGGATTTTTCCGTTATTAGAATTACGGATAACCTTTCCGGCAGCATAGGTGCCAGAGAATTTTTCCGTAAAAGAGGGCAAATTCTTTTACAGATTGGCTATTGGCATTACTGCTATGTCGCATCTCATTATTATTGTTTCCTGAAGAGCGCAGACAAAAAGCATCCGCGAGCGTAGTTCAGATATGTCTGCTGCTCGCGTTCGTCCGTGGAAGCCAGGGCTGCCTGTCGTAGCATGCATGCTTGCTCTCTAGCTTCAGCTGAGTCGCATACGTTTTGTGAATTAAAGTGTATATGGTCGTCCCGAAGGGTTCAGATATCGAGGGAGTTTCTCTGAAACATGCTTTGGGTGCACGTGGGCCCGTTTGTGAAGGAATGTCCCTGTTGCCTAAAAAACACGTAATTTTCAAAAGTGAAAGAAAAAAAAAACAAGAAATAAGGACGGGTACACACTTTTTCTGATTTTTCATGTCATGAATTACATTCATTTTAAGGACTTGTGAACCGTTTCATAGCCGTGCAAGATGGCCACCTCGGCTTATGAACCGTTTCATAGCCATTCAAGATGGCCATCTCGGAATGTGAGCTTTTATATAATTGCTACCCTTGCTGATGAAATTCCCTTGTTCGAATTCAATATGAGCAGCTGTCACCATTGCTGAGAAACCCTCAGCACCGGCATTAGGTTCCAAGTTGTTGTAGCATTTTTGAACTTCTGCATTGGAAATGACGCAATAACATTGGTAAAATGTTTTCTCCAAAAGTGAGAATGTCTGCCCCAAAACCAGTTTTTGCCTGCTACAAGAGCTCCAAATCACCACTTGTCAGTTCCACCATTGCAGTTACCACTTGCTTTAACTTAATTTATTCTAACAGTGCTGTTTGTTTTACCTTTTCAGATCGAGCATCGCTCAAGGCAGGCGTTTTCTGTGACCTAATGAAGATACAACAGCTTTGATTTTGCATTTTACTTGTCATTTTATTGGCTGTTCTCCTTGAAGTTAACTTGCAGTGATCCTGTGGCAGTTGAAAGTATGTAATAGTTTCTCTGGCAACGCTGCAATCTGGTTAGCCTATCCTATCAGCGAAGCAGTGATCACAATCACACCTTCCATCAAATATGTTCCATCAAAGAACACCACAATACGTTCCATCAAAGACCACCACAATACGTTCCATCAAATGACCACCACAGTATGTTCCATCAAAGACCACCACATACGTAATTTGGGACATTCCATCAGTGGCAGTCAGACGCCATCTGATGGACCATCAGGGCACGTTCCACCAGGGCTGCTGACTGGCAGTCAGTGTCACAAATTACGTACCTTGATAGAATTTTCAGTAGGGTACCGCTTAGAATAAATTAATGATACTCATTACATGTGAAAAGTGTGTCTCCTTTTCTCCCCGTGTGGGATCTTAGTCGCGAAAAAAAAAAAAAAAAAAAAAAAAACGAGCACCGTCGGCCCCCTTATGTCACAGCCAAAACAAGCAGAAACATGATCTGGAGTCGATTATGCGCCGGCAATGTTTATCATAGCCACGCACTCGAGGTGGCTAAGCACAAAACGCGTGTTGTCATTGCAGTGATTAGACACGACCCACTACCCGAATGTTTGTCTCTAGCGATTGATCATCCCGAGTTGAACTCGAGTGCTGGCTCAGGCAATGCTCGGGTTCCAACTATGCGCTGCGCTGCATTCAAATATTGGGGGGACTATGCCGACAGAGCTACGCGATCGTCCTCCTTGTCGTCTGCTTCCCAGACTTTTGTAACATGCTTTAAAACATCTCTCGCGTTATAAAACAACGCGATTATACTGTGCCGAGTGGGTACACATAATGTTCGATGGTCAAGGAACCTTCCAGTTCGTTCTATTTTAGTGTAGGATATGTTTTTCGCAAACGCAAAACGCGAAACATGCTCCGACCGAAACTCGGCGCCTGCAAGGCCGGTTTCACTAATGACGTTTGGATCCAGTTCGGCTCAGGTGACCACTTCTTCGCCAAAACGAAGTTGGCGGCGCAAGGAAAAGGAACGCGATACTCTGGCCCTGCAAGCAGAGCCTATACAATTACCCCACGCGGGTGACGCGGAGCGGTGTTAGCGCTCGTATTGGTCGTCATAGTACGTAAGGAGCGCCGCGTGGCAAGCCGGAGTCAGTCTCGCTCTAGCGCTCGATCCTGCTGTTTCGCCGACATCGAAGCCTCGAATGCTAACCTTCTTATTTTTTTTTGGCACAAATTCGCCCAATTAAACGTTTAGTTCCTTCAGTTATTTGCTGCCTCATCTTTTGTCTTTGTCATGCGCGAAAACCATTTGACGGGTTGACAAAGGCAGGCGGTTTTTGTTTGTCTGCAGTCTTCTGAGTGTCTCTGAAACTTGAAAAGGGTGTCAAGACGCCGAAAAAGGGAAGATGTCACTGCCAACGCATACGAGAAATTACGACGCAGCTTTGCCCATTGGAAACCTTCGCTCCCGCTGTTGCGATGATTTAGAGATTTCTAGCCGTTGTTCCAAACACCGACTTTCAAATATTCCCATGACGGGCACGTAGGAAATATCTGACTTCAATTCGAAGGTCAAATATGACATTTTTCCCGGTACATATTGCCCATTTCGTTCAAAAGCGTTGGCTGAAAGATAAACCGGAATATTGTTTATTACAATTAGGGTAAGCACGTTGTAAGGGTGGTTGTTTCTCGTGATTGGGTTGCACGATAATAAAAAAAAAACGAGACTGGGAACAAATTAAAAAAAAATGGAGTAGCGCACACACAGTCTCAAAACACCATTTTTTATTACAGAATTATTTCTCCATCTCGGTGGAGTTTTTTTTTTCTGTTTTGCTTTATCATTGAGTAGTCGCTTGTTTTTATCCGACATATAATGTATTCTGTCATATCACCCGAAATACATTCCTCAAAATTATATTACCTTATTACCTTTTTTGTAGGTAATCCTCCCGAAGATTCCTCGGATGCTTCATACATCAGATAATCTTTAACTAAAAAGAAATTCTGATTGTAAAGGTAACGTTAGAGTGCTAGGTAGTTGTTAGAAATAGTCTCTTTGTTAAAAAAGTCTTTCTCAGAACTTTTCTTTCTTCATGAAAGTAGGTTCCACGTAAAAGTGTTGAATGAGAGTAAAATAAGATATCTTGTACTACTTTATCATCCGACTGCACGCGAGGTGCTTAGAAAGAGGGTTCGAGCATTTGGCTTTGTTCAACAAAGTCTCACTTGGGAAAGAAATTAACTCGATTACCTTGCCTACGTGTGGCCTATTGCAGAATATGCTTCTACTGTGTCGAAGACTTCGTTTTATTGTCAGACTGATGCTTTCGAAAAAGGGCGTAATGCTGGCACCCGCTTGGTCCCGGGCCAATACGACCGATTTCAAAGTATCATATTATCAACAAAAAGAAATACAAACCAGGTGTCCGTTGGGATTTCGGCAAAAAAAATACGAATTTCAAATGTTTTTGTAATTTTCTTCGGTAACTTGATTCGTACTAATATATCATTTTGCAATTTAACCTTGCCTTATTTTTAACATTAATAAATTACATTCACAGAATGCGAGAAGACGGCAATAGGGCAGGGCTGTACCAAAATTTTTTTTTTTATCGGGGCAGTCAAGGACATGAATACGTTATATGGAACGGCGATTTATGCTGCATACGCAGGAATATTTTTTTTATTATTGCTCGCCATCTGTAATTATTTCGCATCGGCGCCCCAGGAGTTTTATGACGCAATAAATTTTAAAAAAAGTATTTAAATACTTGTTAAATTGCCAGCTGAACGTTTTAAGGACACACACACACAAACAGAAAGGCAGGCACACCGCTGGCCGTGCTCTACAAATGTTGCTTTCAATGTGATACATTTAAGCAGTACAAATGAGCATAACAGAACGCGCTCATGCATACCCAGTATACGGGAAACAAAAAAGAAAATACTTCTCACAATGCAGCAAAGAAAGCGTCATTGTCCAAAATGTCAACAACCTCCGAAGGCAATTGATTCCATTCGCTAATAGATTTGGGGAAAAACGAAGATTTAAACTGGTTTGTGTTACATTTATATTCACGCACCTTTCGTTCGTGATCGACACCATGAGAGTATAATGCGGGGGAAAAATATAGTTTTCGCGCTGTATAACAATTCTGCAGTGATAAATGTTATGAAATAACTTTATCCGTAGATTTTCCTTCTTTTTCCAAGAGATTCCCAGCCTAAGAATTCCTTCAGACTTGTCATGCTGAATTGCCTGTCATAATTCCCGGGAACATATCTAGCCGCTAAGTTTTTACCTCTTTCAAGTTTATTTCTATCAAAAGCAGTTTGTGGGTCCCAGACTGTACACGCGTGCCCGAGAACAGACCTGATATAACCCTGAACCAATCTTGACGAGACAAGCAGTAAGACCCCCTTTTGACAACGGTCCGAGGTTTGAAATATAATTATGGTATTATTTTCCCAGCACCATTCTTCCTGCGCTGCTCAAATTGTAAAAAAAAAAAAAAATGTTGTGGGGACATAAATATTCGGAGTGTATTGGACAAATACGAATTGCCAAACATTTTACCGGCGGGTGTTTTTCGGAGTTTTTCGGATTTATCCGAAAACACGGAGCTCTACGTATAACCCACCATAAAGCGAGTCAACCAGACTATTAGTGAGCCTCGGACACCAACCCAAGCGGCTTTTCTGATCAGGACGGTGTGATCGAGCATGTCAAGCGCATTACCGAGGATCAGTTGAATTAAATCAGCAGGAATGTGACTGTCGATACTGTTAAAAGTTGAGAAAATATGTTCAGTAAAATATAAAATAATTAAAGAAAGGAGAATACGTAGTACATCATGGGACCCGTCCAACATCACGAGACAGACATGTTTTTCGGTCTCGTGCTGGCTTCAGATGCTCTCGTAAAAACACCATGATGATGATTGTTGGCGCACACTATACACCACACGACAACAATCGGCGAAATTTGAGTTGCTGGCTGTCCTCAGTCAGAGTTTTTCACGTCTTGGAAACGCTTTGGCTGTTTTCTTGCTTTTCTTCTTGTTTTCTTTTTGACTATGATTTTTTTCTTCTGCTTCATATTTAACTAGGATCACTGAACTGCCGTACTCCGACTTGCTGTCCCTTACGTGTTCATTGGTCTTAAGCTCGTCGGTGATTTGCCGAAGTAAGTTGCCGCTCTGTCCATGATGCGCGGTAAGGATCGGTCAACTCACGTCTGAACTCCCTGATTTCTCCTGTATAGTCATGGCGGCAACTGTCATGCATCCCAGTTTCTCGGTGCTCATTGCAAAGCGTTCACAAATTTTGTTCAACATCTCACAGGTTTCTTTCTTGTGTCCCTTGGTCACAGACGGTCCAACATTGTTCTCTTCCATGTTGATTGTAGACAGGCCCGCCTTTCCACACTCAAACGTTGTGGACTACACGTTGTGAAAGCATTAGCTCATCGGTTTTCTGAAGTTCGACCAGGTCTCCACGCTTAACTGTCTGGCCCTTCTTGAGGATGATGTCAGAGTTGGTGACGTTCAAGATAGGAAGACTTGTATTCCCGTCTTTTAACTCTCACATGTAGTCCATCTCGTTCTCCCCAGCTATAAGGAATTATGACTGTTTTGTTTGTCATAATCTGAAAGAAGTGTGACCCATTGTACACATTGTACAGTGTTTTTCTCAAGCTTGACCCTATGGTGGACAACGCAACTCGCATATGGTCAACCTCGACTCCTTTGAGAAATGGAGTCTCGTTCATCTAGCAGCATAATCGTTCCCTCTTTCCGAAGTAGCACAATGTTTGCGGTGTCAATGACGTCTGTTCCCAGAATGATGTCAGGGCCCGTGTAAATGTTGTCTGGAACCACCTGCGTTCTCACAGCCATGAAAAAGTTGCTGTCTACTTCAAGGTCGGCTTGGATCTCCCCTAAGGTTTTGCATGTTCCGCCTTCGCCACTTACTTGTTCCTTTCGGCTAGGAACTGCTACTTTTTTTGCCTAGCTGGGCGGCAAGTTTCGTCTTGATCAGGCTGATGCGCGCACCGGTGTCAAGAAGAGCAGCTGTTGGTTCTCCGTTAATGTTCACTGATATGAATGCTTGCGACGACCCACAAACTTTGTGCCGGTCTTTATCCTTGACCACTTGTAGTGCATTTTCTTTTCACTCATGACTATTATTTGTACTGAGTCCTTGCTCCCCACAGCGAGTGCGCATTTTCTCCCATTGTGAATCCGGGCAATCTCGTGCAATGTGGCCAAATTTCTGACAATTGAAACATTTCGGCCCCTTATTCTAGGCATAGTTGGAATCGTCATCCTCAGCTCGTGACAACTTGGCTTTCGAAGTTTTGCCGTGGCCTCACGTCTTGTTGTTTTCGGTCCAACAGGAATCTTGCGTCGCGATTCTTCTGGAAATGGTCATAGCTGTTAATATCACGTAAAAGGTCATCAATAAAAAGGAGAGATCGATTCCGCATAGCATAGTTGAGTTCGCTAAATGCTAGTCCCGTGATAATCTCCGCCTTCATCTCCTCTAAATTTAGTCCCAGGCAAATGCAAAGCTTTTCTTTGTCGTGAACATAGGTTTCGTGGTGTTCTCCCTTCTGTTGCACTCGGCGTTCTATGATTCTGCACTGTTGAGTTTTCGATGGTAGGCAGACGTAAGCGTCCCGAAAAGCGGCTTCCAGGATGGCCAAGTCTTGCAAGCTTCGCCCGAGAATTGCAGCCAGTGACGCACCGGTCCTGATAGCTTCAATTTGGCCACGGTTATATTTATTTTTATCGGCCCACCTTCCTAACTCAGTGATGTGGATAAACTCGGTAATCCACTCGTTTTGCCACGATGTCACCATCACTTGCGGTGAACTTGGGAATCGCAGTTAACGCATCCGGAGTTAAACGCATGGAGATATCCGACGATGTCGGTCGACTCAACTGCGTCAATGGCAGGCGCTCAAGATCTTGATTTCGTCGTAGCGCTCGTGCCATATCATCTTTATCACGTCTGCATTGACCTTGCCTGTTGAGTCAAACTTTTTGTTTTTGCTTCCCATTGCATGGTCACAGACACGGTGTAGGAAGGCTCTTCAGGTGTGGAGACTCCTCTCCTCGCCCCGTCGGAACGGCGAACAGATCACGTCCCCTCCTTTCCTATGTTTTCTCCGCCTGCCCCTAGAGGGCGCCACAACGTTCAGGCCGACCGGCCGCCGGCCCTCCGCCGGAACGTGGGCTAAGTTACCCATTGCTTACGCCCCCTCTAATTCTTTACAACTTATTTTTTTTTTTTTTTGCAACGGTGAACTGAGCATAAAAGAAATATAAAAACCAAAGATCCGAATTTGGAAATAGCGAAACATCTGAATGTATGCGCCGACTGCTCTACAGCCTGGGGAAACGTACCCATTTTAGGAAAAGAAAACAACGACATGAAAATATTAGTAAAAGAGACGATCAGGATAAAGACGTCTGCCGAATGCATCAGTCACATGCTCAGTTGTTGTTCTCTCCGAATTGAAGGCGCCTTGTAGGGGATTACCTTGCAAACGGTAGACGCAGACACGACTTCAGGGTCGAATTCTGTCTGCCGTTCTCGTGAAATGCAGATGCCTCCATGGAAGGCAGACGCTTCTCCGGTTTCGGTAGAACGTGCAAAAGGGTTCGGATCGCATGAGAAGGCGACAGTACTGCAAAGGAAAAAACCGAGATGCAAAGAAACAGCCTCGAGAAAAGAAGAAAGAGTCCCGACTGTGCGACTCGTAATGTGGAAAAAAAACTCCTAGAGCATTTATAGAGTGTGTCATACATTAAACAATATTTTAACAGCGTTTTTTACAGCATATTTTTACAGCGATCTTTTTCATTTCTTATTGAAGTTTGTGATGATATTATATTTATTATACTTATATCAGAAGTGCCATTAATAAAACCGGTTTGCTTTCCTTGACGAGTGTGGCTAATATAAACTTTTGCTGCAATCTGCTACATGCAAATGTTAGTGTACTAACCAAGTGAACCTTTTAATGAATGCTGCTTTCATTAACCTCTGCGTGCAAAATGTGTAACTTCGTGCCAATTCGGCCAGCAGTTCAATTTAGCAGGACGCAAAGGCTGCCTTAAAATGTAAAAGAATAATCACGTTAGCTGCCCCACATGTTGAAAACAAATTTGTTTTTTAATATTTGAGTCGAATCAACGAGAATTGGCGAACGCTATATATATATATATATATATATATATATATATATATATATATATATCAGTCAGAGGCACGAATGCACCTATGAGAAGTGCAAGTTGTTGGGATTTTTCTGGGCATGAATGGTTTAGCGATAGTAGAACGCGCACAGAAACACGACGAACACTTTGACGTTGCGGTCTGACTTTCTTCGATTGGCCCCATCATTTCGTAGCGTCGGCTACGTGTTCGGAGTTAAACGAAGTAAAGCTGTACAATTGTATCACACTTAAAAAAAAAGAACCCTGAGGATAAGTTTGCGGGAAAGAGAGCATAAAAGCTGCAAGAAGCAAAAGTATGCAAGCGATCTGGTTAGGACACAGGATAATCCAAACCCAGAGACAAGGACAAATAAATTGCATCAGAATTAATTGGGGGGCTAGTTGGTTGAACATCTAGACGGTGGTTTTAAAAGCGCAAAGGACTAAGAAGAGAAGGAGGGACAGGACAGAGCGCTCTGACCTGTCCCCTCCTTCTCTTCTTAGTCCTTTGCGCTTTTTAAAACCACCGTCTAGAGTAGGACAAATAAAATAACGGACAACGCGTACACCTCTTGGCCGTTATTTTATGTTTCGGTGCCTGGGGGTTTAGATTACGACAAATAAGCTGTTTCAAAATTTTCAACTGAAAAGGTTCTGCCCATGTGAACAAATAAAAGTCACATTCTAACTAGTCAGATGGCTGATCCTGAATACTGGAAGCTCCAATTCGGTGCGTTGCTAATTTATGGCCCACGAGAAGGATCCTAAGTGCGTTATTAATGCCAATGCATTAACTGTCCTATGGGGTGAACCGGCGTTGTCAGCTCTGAAGCCGCTCCAAACGGCACCTAAATTCCCCTGTCCCGTGGAGTGAAGCCTGTAGTCTGTAGCAGCCACCCCATTTGCTTGCGCGTGGCGTAGTTTCAAGGAACGCCACCCACAGAGAAGCCCTCTTTTCGCAGCAACGGCCATGGGGCGTGGCTGTTGCGGCGCAGAAGAAAGCAAAAATCCAACGAGAACACATTTGTAGAGGCTAAACAAAATCTTTCACACTCTGCAGGAGGTTAACTCAGCATTAATGCAAACTGATTAGGTTTCATGGAATATTAGAAATGCGCACGTATAGGTCTGATCGGTTTCAAAGCATTGGTCACTGCGAATGCTGGCAACATTATAAATATTACGAAAAAATAAAATTTCTCTTCGCAGATTGTGAACGATTTTGTTGAGCCTCCAAATATTTTTTCCCGTTAGATTTTGTTTGTGTGCTTTGGTTTCTGTGCCCTCAACTGCCACGTCCCATGCGCAAGCGTTCTTGGTTTATATGGCCATTAGCTCATAAACTGTGCAAACTATAATGAAATAACATTGTATTGTACTATGGAGTCTCGTCTAATTTTGAGGTTGAGATCGTTATTGTGATACGCAAAACTTCATGACAGGGGCGCTGAATAAATGTGACTCTTTGGTACACTTCAATATCATCGCGGTCTTGCACGTCTATTCTTTTGTAAATATAAAATCTATTATACGCAGAAAACGGCAATTTTTTTCAAAAGGGGAAAAAAAAAAACGTGTCTGGCAATGGCATCAATCAAAGGTAGAGAATAAATGTTTTTCATTAAAAAATAGCGTCAAACCTTTTGAGGATCAGGTCTCTAGCTGAATCAGTAGCTGATAGCTGACCTGCGGAAAATAACTGCGGCTAGACAAAACAAAGGAAAGCTGCAGAGAAGTGCAACTGAAATAATTACGGCGATGTCCCGTTAATATGATCACCTTTCCCCTTCTCCTTCCCCCTGAACTTGTCTATAGTGGGGGTAGTCTATAATAACGAGACAAGAATGCATGCATTTATTCAATGCGTCCAAAAAAAACTTGGCTAAAAGCAGTGCATTCATAGTAACGCGTTCCGTATCATCGAAACATGACTGCGTAGTACTGAAGCTATCTAACATAACGGATTACATGCACTGCAGAACAATGTAAAACGGCAGAAAACCGTAACTGCAATAGATACGCACATTTCAAGCAGCAGCCTGGAATTAAGACGCTATCCGATTCCCGGAAATACAGCGCCCAACTCGACAGACCTCCTCGACAATACGTCTTCTTGCCCCCCGATTGCGTAACCATCTGCGATTTCCAATCTCCAATCTGCCCGCAAAACGAACGAGACGGCCGATCCTGGATTCAAGCGACGATATCAAGAGATAGCTGAACGTCGACGGCCACCGCATCGATACCCAGTTATCAGCGGATTATTGCTCGCGCTGCTGGCAGACAGCGCATCGAGAGAGCCTATCCTCGGAATCTCTGAGCTATAAAAGCGGCAGTCGCTGAACAACTCTTCGCAGACCAGCGGATTGCATCGCCACGAAAACTAAGTTTTCAATTTTTGTGGGTAAGATTTCATATTCACTCGCTTACTATTTGTAAGTGCGCGGGTGTGCATTTCACTGGTCTGCTTTTTGCTTTTTTTTTTTTTGCTTTTTGTTTGGTGCTTTCACGAAAATGGCTCAAAAAAGTGACTGTCTCTCTTGCCTGAAAAAAATTGGACATGATGCTGCATGTATTAAGTGTTCGGAGTGCACAAATTATTACCACATGGGCAAGTGTTCTGGAATGACAAAAACTGTAGTGAAGTCAATGAACGACGTAGAAATTTCTGAATGGCAATGTAACACCTGCAGGTTGCATTCCCAACGACAGTCTGCGACTCCCGAGGTATCTCAAGGGGCGTCAGAGCTGACCCCAAATGAGGAAAAACTTGAAAGGTTACTCAAACAAAATGAATCTATCAGTGAAAAGTTGACTTCCGTCCTTAATAGGATGTTTTGCATTGAGAGGTCTCTCGAGGCGCAGACTGCGAGGTCCGACGCGATGATGCTCAAAATAGAAAATCAGAGTAAAACAATAGCAGGAATCGAGACAGCCACGAATGATCTGACAGCAAGGCATGAGGAATTGAACGTTCATTTGGATAACCAAGACAAAACAATTAATGAACTACAGCGGAAAATCGGTGAACTAGAGGGAAGGATTTCACAAAGGGATGAAGAGGTTGGAGAACTAAGAAAGGCTATCGACAATGCAGAGCTGTACTCTAGACGCCAGAATATTGAAATCCATGGTATAGTGCAACGACCGAATGAAGATGTCATGAGCGTAATCAACGCAGTGGCAACGAAGCTGGACCTAGCACCAGTGACTTCGAATGACAACGGGGCTGCCCGCAGGCTAAAAGCTAAAGAAGGAAGAATCACACCTATACTGGTGATATTCACCGAGCGGCGTACACTGGACTTGTGGGTGAGAAAACGAACTACTCTTAGAAATGAGAACATTTTTATAAATGAAAACTTGACTAGAGCGCTAAAAAGTTTGTTGTGGTCCACCAAGGCACGTGCGAAGGAAAAAGGGTACGTGTATACTTAGATGAGGAACGGAAAAATATTCGTAAGGCAGAAGGAGGGAGCGGCGGTGATTCAGATTGAGAGCGAAAGAGACTTAATCAAAATTAGGTAATCATGGAATCGCTTTTTGAATCGTTCCGTGAGTGGGACGGATATACGGAAAGTTCTAGAGCGGAAAGAAGTAACGCTGACACTAAACTAAGCTTAATTCATATAAATGTTAGGAGTATTTACAGACATTGGGATCAGTTAATGTTAATTTTATCTACGCGACTTCCAAGTTTGGATGTACTTATCTTGAGTGAGGCCAGTGCTGATGAGGCAGGTTGCGCTACATTTTCCTTGCCAGACTTTCATTTTTTCTGCTTGTGCCGAGAACAAAGGAAAGGTGGCGGAGTTATGATGTACATAAATGACAAATTCATCAGAAAAAAATAGATATTTCATTTGTACAAGCAGAAGTGTGTGCTGCTATTGTTCACAAAATGAATTTTTCTTATGTTGTGTGTGCCGTATACAGGCCACCGAGTTCAAATATACCTATATTCTGTGATGAATTGGAACAATTCCTTCACAAATTTAATAACAACAAGTACCTAGTTCTGGCAGGAGACTTCAATATTGATGTTCTGAATGAGAATAAACAAGGAGTACCGCGTTATCTTGATACCCTCGCTTCATTTGGTCTATAAAATGTCATTCAAAATTATACTAGGGAGGAATATTATTGTAATAAAATTACAAAATCATGTATTGACCACATTGTTATAAGAATTAGTAATTTGAAAACACTGTCTGGAGTCATTAAGCAAAAGGTAGCTGACCATTACATTACTGTACTCTCAATATTAGACGAAATTACTGCTGAAGATGTAGATTTAGAAAATGGGTACCAATTTATACTAGATACTAAAAAAATCGATAATTTAATACAATCGTTCGATTGGAACTCTTTATGCGAGTTCGATCATATTGTAGCCTATGACATACTAGTGGACACGTTTCAAGATATTTATTCTAAAGGTACTAGAAAAATAAAGTTGAAGAAACAAAGACCTGAGAATGTTTGGATAAACGAGAAAATATTAGAATTGTGTGATCACAAGGAAAGGCTTTGGAGCAGATGTAAGCCAAATCCCGAAACCACAGAACTAAGAAATGAATTTCGTGCAGTGCGCAATAAAGTGACACCAAAAATACGTTTAGAAAAAGGGAAACATTATTTAAATTAATTCACCTCTTCGAGAAGAAATATAAAAAAAGACATGGAAGTCTAAAAATAGCGTGGACGATACAATTAAAAACAAAACTTTCCTGGAATAGATTCATATTTAACGTTATCGGAATCATTTAATAAGTGTTTTGTTGACTCCGTAAGAAGCATAAAAAATAACATTTCACAGAATGGTCCCAATCCCGTCACTTCACAGGTCAGATGCTCTAGTTCGGCGCACTTACCTCAGATGACGAAGAGCGAAATTTTGAGGATTATAAATGCTATGCCAATAACTAAAACACCAGGATTTGATAATATTAAAGTACGAGATATTTGGTATAATTTAAAAAAATTAAAACACGTTTTAATGAAAATAATTAATGCCACCTTTCATACCGGAAGAATTCCTAAGGGCTTGAAGATAACTATTATACGTCCACTGTATAAAAAGGGGAAAAGACAAGAATTGGAGAGCTACAGGCCCATTTCCATTCTACCTGCATTAGCTCATATAATCAAAAAGTGGGTACAACTAGCAATGACCAATTTTTGTGATAAATTTAATTTATTTTCTAGTATGCAATATGGTTTTCGACAACAAAAAAAGTACTATTACACTTTTAGAAGATTTTTCTGACTGTGTTAATCAAGCACTAGACAATAACAAGATTGGCCTGGCACTTTTTAGAGATCTATCGAAGGCTTTTGGTACCATTGATCATTCTCTGTTACTTGAAAAGCTTTACAGATTGGGTTTCAGGGGACAGTTTTATAACTTTTTTTAAGAATTACTTTAACGACAGACAACAAATGGTTAAAATTATGAATAATATACGTAGTACAGCTAAAGTCGAATGTGGCGTACCACAATGTAGCACTGTTGGACCAATTTTATTTAATGTTTACATAAATGATTTGGGTATTTTATCTCTACAATCTAAGCTATTTCAGTATGCTGACGATGCGGTGCTAGGTTTACCCTATGAAAACTATGATAAGGCTGTTTTAGTCTTCCATAGAGATATAAATGAACTAATAGGTTGGTTTAACTCAAATGCCATTTCAGTAAATTTTGCCAAAACTAAGTTACTGTGTATCCGAAATTATCATAAACGTGTTGATATGTCACCTAGGATTTTACTGCATTCGACACCGTGTAATAATTTTACTTGTAAACCTTTGCCATACGATAATTGTGTAAAATATCTAGGATTATAAGTGAATAAACATTTATCATGGAATCAACATGTGGAATCTGTGACTAAAAGACTACGTGTCGTTTCAGCATATCTGTACAGAATAAGAAGCTTATGCAGCGTAAAGATAAGACTACTGGTGTACGGGTCGTTAGCTGAATCAATTCTACGATATGGAATCACATTATATGGTTACTGTTCTCCATACAAGACAAATGCATTAGACAGAATTTTAAAACATATGGTGAAAAACATTACATACGGAACTCCGTACGGAACGTTAGATATGGAAGATAAAGCAAAGAAGCTCCAAATTTTATTCTTTAAATATTTTCATAGATATGTTACGTTTATAAATTATTTCTACGATGCAACGTTCAAGGTTCCAGTGGACAAACCTAGGGACCTAAGGCGCAAAGAAAGGTTTAAATTCACCAGAATTTCCACTCGATACGGAAACAGATGCAGAGCTCACTTTATTCCCACCTTATATAATGAGCTCACTGAGTCCTTAATGAAAATAAATTCAATAAAAGTACTAAAAAAAGAAATAAAAAATTGGTTCCTCTCATTACCTCCATAAACACTGCTTTACTCCCATCACTGCATACTTGCCTCTTAATGATTTCGATAGTTGTGTTCATTTTGTTTTGTGCCGAATTGCGGCTCTGTTTTGTATTAATGTTGGTATCAATGGCCACATTGTACTCGTTCGATTTTTTATCTTGATGTATTGATATGTATTTCGCTGGATTGTTTGGTCCTACGCACAAGCAGGATACTGCTTTTGTAGGCCAGCATTATTTATATGTATTTGTAAAGGGAATAAAACACATTATTATTCTTATTATTATATCTCAATCTTCCAATGTATTTGACCTCATTCTCACTACAACCACTGAGCTTCTTTCTCCCTTAACTTATTTACCAGGTTTAAGCGACCATTGTGTTATTCAGTTTGACCTGCAGGCATCTGCTTCCTCATGTAAAGCACTTACGATTATTCGCGACTACAAAAATGCCGCTTTTGTTTCAATTAATAATGAATTAGACACGCTTCTAACCATTTACATCTCACGTTTTCAAACGGGAACGGTTGAAGCAAATTGGTCTCTCTTCAAACAAAAAGTGAGTGACCTAACTAACCACTACACTCCTCTGAAGCGCATCCGCTCTAAGTCACAGGCACCTTGGAAACAAAAAGGAACGGTTATTTCGGCGCGCAAAATTAACAAAAAGTGCTGAGCACTGGCACGCTTACAAAGCTGCTGATACGGATCATAAACAAGCTGTCGCACAATCAAAGCAGGAGTTTTATCAGTGTACACTTCTTTTTATTTTGAAAGATAACCCACGAACGTTTTGGAGCGTGGTCAGCGGTATTAGATCGAGTGCGGTTGAGCTTTGTGATGCGAATAATGTTCCTGTAGATCTAAACAATTTTTGCAATGTCCTGAACGATGTGTTTGCTTCTTATTTTTCCCACACGACTCCTACCTGTTATCCAATTTGTGATGTACCGGTAATTGGGAATAATGCAGGATATATTTATTTAACTGTTAGATAACATTCGGTTGAGAAGCGTCTTCTTCGGTCTGCGACCGCGCCCAGTCTGTTCTTTCCCAGGCGTCACGTTCTTCTCCGTGGCTCTCTCCGGTTACATCAGCCGACCGTTGCCTGGGCCGAAGGTCTTGCTCGCTTTGCGAGGCGAACACGCACACAATACACGGCACAATTGTTTTCAGCGCTAATTTTAGTCCTATGTTTCCTGTTTGTATTGATTGATTCGGTGTCGACTGTTAAATCCAGAAGCTTAAAATTTCCGCGTGTGCTGGGATTGACGGAATTAATTCAAAGTTCCTGAAGAGCACCCCCACCTATTCATTTTTCATTCATTTCGAAATTTTTTTTTCACAGGCCCATATCATTTACTAGTGTGCAGTGTGAATTACTTGAACATGTCATTTACTCTCACCTTGTTGCCTTTTTCGAGTCCAAATATTTTTTTACTAATTGTCAACACGGGTTCCGCAGATTGTTTTCTTGTGAAACACAGCTCGTATTGTTTACTAATGGCCTGTTAGTTGCTATTGTTGCCGGGCTAATAGTTGACTGCGTTTTCTTAGATTTTGCTAAGGCTTTCGACTCTGTCCCGCACAACCTACCTCTCTTGAAACTGAGTAAACTTAATATTCATCCTAACATCTTGGGCTGTATTAAATGTTTTTTTTTTTATCTAACCGCTCACAATATGCTTCTGTCAACGGGCATAATTCTTCTACTACTCCTGAACGTCCGGCGTACCACAGGGATCTGTCCTGGGGCCTTTCTTGTTCTAGTCTACATTACCGACCTCCCATCGAAAATTCTCTCCTCTATTAAATTGTTCGCGGATGATTGTGTGCTCTACCGCGTAATTACTAATGCCAAGAGTGTGCTATACTACAGTCAGACCTCGACGTAGTTTCTTCCTGGTGCGCTGTATCCCTAATGAAGCTTAACATTACTAAATGTAAAAGCATGCCTGTTTTCCAACTTTCTAAAAACATTGACCCTGCCATATACATCCTTAATAATACACCATTAGATACTGTTGCTGCATACAAATATCTTGGTATTCACATAACTCATAACCTTTCCTGGAACATGCACGTCGAATATTTCTTTAATAATCCTAATCGTATGCTTGGGTTTTTGCGCCGCCACTTCCGTTCCGCTAATCTTCCGGTCGAACTGGAATTATACAAAGCCTTAGTCAGGCCAAAACTTGAATACGCCGGTTCCGTTTGGGATCCGGGACATGGAACATTATCACAAATTCTCGAATCAGTCCAGAAGCGAGCAGCCCGTTTTATCCTTCCTAGTTATTCTCGTACTGCTAGTGTTTCGTCAATGAAGACAACTTCGGACTTACCTGACCTCGCTTTACGGCGTAAATACTTTCGTCTTTGTCTTTTCCCTAAAATATAATATACTAACCGAATTCTAAAAGATGAACTACACGGTGTCACAAAAGAAAATTTACACGGTCTTTTTTGCCGCAAAAATAACGTAGGCATCGCCGAACGCTCATTCTCCGCCCAAAGGTAGAGCTAGAGGTCACAACCAGATGCCAAAGTTTCAGCCCGATCCGATAACTTAATCAAAAGTTATAAGTGATTTTCTGAAAAGTTCAATGGGAAAATGGAGCCCATTTTCGCCCGTTTTCGTTTTCTGGTGCCATAGAGCCCCATGTGTTTGAAAACTCAGTCGGCCGCCATTTTTCCATTGAAGTTTTCAGAAAATCCCTTATAACATTTGATTAAGTTATCGGATCGGGCTGAAACTATGGCATCTGGTTGTGACGTCTAGCGCTACCTTTGGGCGAAGAATGAGCGTTCGGCGATGCCTAGTTTATTTTTGTGGTAAAACAGATGGTGTAAATTCATGTAGATAATCGCCTCTTCAATTTGAATGCTGGGCTTGTTATCGTGCTTGTCTTATGATTTCACTAATCGCCTATGCATTGTTCGTTCTTTTCCTGTCTGGTACGTACAAGGCTTCAGTTTGGCAGTCTAGTTTAGAATTATTTTAGAGCGCAGCTCTTAAGGGCCCGTTTCCGGCTTGAGCGGCGTCGGCGTCGCCGTCGCCGGCGGCGTAACCGCGCGGTGCATTATGGGTAAATTTCCCCGCTAAATCTAGCGGAAAAATTTCCCCGCTAGATTTAGCGGAAAAATTGCTCCGCTAAATCTAGCGTAAAACTTTACCCCGCTAGATTTAGCGGAAAAATTTCCCCGCTAAATCTAGCGGGAAAAATTTCCCCGCTAAAAGTAGCGAAAAAATTTCCCCGCTAGATTTAGCGGAAACATTTCCCCGCTAGATTTAGCGGAAAAAATTCCCCGCTAAATCTAGCGGAAAAATTTCCCCGCTAAATCTAGCGGGAAAAATTCCCCACCAAATGTAGCGGAAAAATTTCCCCGCTAAATCTAGCTGAAAAATTTCTCCGCTAAATCTAGCGGGAAAAATTCCCCGCTAAAACTAGCGGAAAAATTTTCCCGCTAAGTCTAGCGGAAAATATTCCCCGCTCAGTCCAGCGGAAAAATTTTTCTGGGGGGTGACGTGACCCCCCAAGGTTACATGACACCCCCCCCCCCCCCCCCGCCCCGCCCCGAGAACAGGCAACCCTCAGTACCCTTCCCTCCTCCTCAAGAGCTGCGCTCCAATTCGGTGTTACAGGGAGTTGTAAACGGCTTTCATTTTTTCAACTACTGACGCGGGACGTAATCAGTCCATGCCAATATGTTTTATTCTATTTATTTATGATAGGTATTTTAATAGATGTTATAATTACGAATACTCACTGAAAATTCTGCGTCCTTAATGTTTATCAACTCGGAGACTCTCTTGTAACTTGTTGTTTCTACACAAAATTATAGACGGAAAGTTTTACGTTGACTTGTGCTGTTTTAATTTTAAAGTACTAGCTCGGTTGTCCAGAACCCCTTCACCTCAAGAAGAAAAAGTCACCAATAATACGCATGCAAATGTTACTTAGCAATTTAGCGTCACCAAATTTAAATATTTTTGGTGAATTGGCCTCTTCAGGCATAAACATA
Source organism: Ixodes scapularis (assembly GCF_016920785.2). Lineage (NCBI taxonomy): Eukaryota > Metazoa > Arthropoda > Arachnida > Ixodida > Ixodidae > Ixodes > Ixodes scapularis. The sequence continues at coordinate 50,226,827 of NW_024609837.1, forward strand.
TGTTGCCTACTGTTTAAGGCGGCATTGTTACAATGCACTTTTTTTAGTTTTAGTGTACGTATGTGCACCACTTCAAAACCGTAAGGTTATTCTGGGGCACAGAGACAATAAAAGATTATTATATTTATTATTATTATTACTGTTGTATTTTTGTTTTTGTGTGTAGTCCCTGTAGTTTTCGGCGCTTTTATACATTTTAATTTAAATCAGTTGATCTTAATTACATACATTATATTAATCTCTACTTACAGCGCGAGTGAAACAGCTAGGCAATCGAAGAACCATGCGCAACTTTGTTGCCCTAATTTTGGCACTCTCTGGTAAGCATCTAGCTCAGCTCGCATCCGATGTCCGTGATTTACTCTCTACCCATGTTCCAGGTGTCTTTCTTTTCGACCAAGGGCATTCGTCTCATCAGGATATCTCTGAAAGCTCTGGAATCGCAGTGACAACTCCGGTGAACACCGAAGATGACATGAGTGCATCTCGTTCAAGAGGGGGTCATCTAACTTCCAAATACAATAGTCAGAACCTGGACCTAAATTCTGAAGCAATACGTTTCAGGGACAGGATGAACCGGACAAGGAGAAGCCCGGGAGATATTAGCGCTATATATGAAGTCTACACGAATCGGAAACGTAACGGAATTTCTGACTACTATAATCCAGCTATCATCGCAACACACGTGAACGACTTTCCCTCTATTGCGGCTCTTTTGGATCCCGACCAGAAGCTTTACCTGCTCGTCCACGGATGGCTTGGTTCGATTGCGTCCTTCTCAAGTATCTCAAGCTCTTCGTCTTCATCTGGCAAGGTCAAGGATGAGGAACTGGCAGACATTAAGGACGAGCTCCTTCGGGTGGTAAGTTAAAACCAACAATGCACGTACAATTTCGAAAATGTATAAGGCGGTTTCACACGACGTACTTCCGGCTCCAAATTACGCCGGACGATGAACTGTCGTATGTCTTTCTATGCGCCGAGGTGGTGTTTACACAATCTCGCTGTTTTTGCGTTATGATTGTTTGCGTTTGTTATAGTTGTCAGGAACGTAAAACAAGCGCTGGCTGGCACTTGACCTGTCTACATGCCAATTTTTATTTAAACATCGGACGAGCAAACGTTCGAGAAGTTTACTCCTCGATTGCCAAAATGGTCGCTACCGATTCCGCCGAGTCGACTCCGAATGTATAACTAAAACTGGGTAGACATTGCTTTCCGTGGTTCGAATTACGTCTCCCGTCGTATATACTGAGTTCCGTAATCGGCAGAGACACTCGCCATCCTTGCGCGTCTCGCCAATACCAAAAACAACGCCAATAACTAAGCGTCTGAATAAAAAAAAAATGGCGAGAGCGGTGGGCGCGGTTCATCAACATGGCGGAACACGGCTTACCGAAAGTATGGTACCTGGAACGCGTCTCCCACTGATGTGTTTACAGCGCCCCAAACAGTGGTCCCCCGATTTTCGACTCACCACGTCATGGAAGCGTCTTGCTGTCGCTGGTCGCGATCCTGGCGGCGTCCCAATAGCTGTGGTGCGGGTGGCAGACGTCTGTTCCGCTGCAGGTTGCTCTCCAGGGGCCCTAATCTGGACACTTGGCGGAAAAGTTGGCGAGAAATTCGGCGGCTATGATTGGCCGGTGCCAAGGTCAAGTGTGGCATTGGCCAATCGCTGCCGCCAGATTTCTCGCCGTCGTCTTCGCCAAGTGTCCAGCTTAGGGCCCCAGTATGGCAGTCCGCGGAAGCTTGGACAGTCCGAAATTGGGACGCCGCGACGACAGCTACACTCGCGGTCGCTCGTGCTTTTCGCTAGCATTTCTACGGCCAACCGCCAGAATAGCGACCACCGACAGCTCGACACTCAGGCGTCTGCGACGTCATTTGTTTGCCATTTCTGAACCACTTTTTGTTGTATGGGCGACATGAGACGCTAAACACACCAGTCAGAGACGCACTCCAGGTACCATACCAAAAGTGAAAGAGCGTTCCGTTGAACCGCCCTATATTTATTTTTAAGTATCCGCAGGCTTTTTAAACTACGGGACGCTTAGGAGGGGACGAGTTTCGACAAGCATGTTCCTCGCTAAGGTTTATTGTGGAACTGTTAGCTAAACTGAGCTTCCTTTTTTAAGGAACTTTATGATTTCTTTGTACTGATGGTGCAGCTGTAAGTTTTGTTTTGAGATGACAATTTGCGGAGCTTTTTAAAGTGTCTTGCTGAGATTTTGTCTTTGCGTACGATAACTCCTTGGCGCATCAGAAGGACGTCTCATGCTCGCATCAAAACTTGGCCTGGCGTAGAATCCGATAATCATAAACAAATGGTGGCTGTCTTCACTTTCTCGGACTGAAGTGTAAGTAGTAACGATGTCATATTGTTCAGATATAAAGATGACAATAAAACACACACACACACACACACACGCACTTGATGTTCGGGGACAATTAAAATAAATCAAAGCGAGAACTTAGCGATTCTTCGTGACCATTCCCGGAAAAACTTCACATTTCAAAGATTTTCTTACAGGTAGATTCCATGTGTGATATATATTGTATTTCTTTACGTAGCTAAGGTTATGTTTTATGCTTCTTAATCACATGTGTCAAGCGGAGGGTTTCATTGGACCTGAAAAGAAGTTTGCCGTAAAGGTCTAACCGTTCGTTTCACAACAATTGTAGGCGTGATCACAGGCGGAAATGATACAGTGAGTTCGCCGAAACAGTGTGAATCATGACGCATTCGCGATACTTCAAACAGCCGCTTCTTTGAGTTATTATCAAGATACACCCTAAGAATGCCCGAACGCCTAACATACCCCAGGGTACTCGAACAGCCAGTCACTGCGATCTACGTCGGGAGTTCCACGAATGACCTGAAAAAAATATATTTCCACCGAAATATGAAGTGTGAAGCTGAGCAACTCGAAACGCCCTTCGCAGTGTTTCATAGAAAACTTAATATTTAGTTACGTAACTTCGGCTTCAGCATTAGAGGTTTGAGGAAAGAGCCTCTCAAGTTAATGTGCGGGAAAGTACATGCACGGGCATCTTTAGGCGTATAAACTATTTTTTTTTTTTGTTATGAAGAGAGAAAACGCTTTCACATAAAAATAAGTCAGTAAAATATATATATATTTGTTTGCAGAACGCAGGAGAAAATTTGTTTTCCTGCTTTGTTGTATACTTCTAAGGGCCCCATTAAATGGCTAAGCTATATTGGCCCTCGACTCGCTAAACAGAAAGTTGAGGTTGACGTTTACGAAGCGAGCCGACTGGACGCTCACGAAGATTGCACCGCGCTTTTCTTCTCCGAAGTCCAATCCGCGCGCTGCGCAAACTTTCGGCTCCAACTTTGCGTTTGACGAGTCCAGAAACCAAGAATATGACTACACATGAAAAAAGCGTGGCGCGAACTGGGGCGATAAGCATGACTTCATTTGCAGATCTTCCCTGCGCCGTTCATATGTTAAGTGCGAAAGCACTTGTTTGGTCAGTTCCCCATGGAAAATTCTACTCTGTAACACGAAAGGAATCCACGTGGGCGGGTGCGTTGTAAGTGTGTAAATATAAAATCCAGAACACACCTTAAAGTTCCCCTACGGGTTTATAACTCAGGACCACAAGATGGAAAGCTTTAGAAGCGGTAGTCAGTAAAAGTTCGTCAACCGCAGCTTCGGTTGGTGAATATTTCGTTCTCCAAGTCGCACCGCGGAACATTAAGTGGCGCCAGCGGGTGGCTCGGACGTTTTCTCTCTCTGTACGTGGGCTCGTGCTGCCAAGGCGCAATCAAGCGGAAAGATCCCGCGCGCATTTCCGCCACTGTGCAAGGATTGCACAGCTTTCAACAAAGGGCCCACTCTCGAAGGAGATCATGGTATATATTACCACTCACAAATATCCGCAGAAACTAACTGGTATTTGTAGAGAAGAAGCGACATCAGGGGCCTCAGTTTCTGTTGTGACAAGTATGGAGTAAAGGTGCTTAACGACGAAAAAATGAAACCACTGAAAACATTATACATATTAATAGAGCGCGTCGAAAAATACAAATATCTGAAGGTATTGCACAGTGAGTGAAGCAAATATCTAGAGAAAGATAAAGTAAATATAATTATGAAAGAGAAAAGTGAAAGCTGCTTACAACTCCCTGTAACGCCGAATTAGAGCGCAGCTCTTGAGGAGGAGGAGGGAAGGGCACTGGGGGGGGGGGTTAAACTAACCAGGGGGGGTCACGTGATCTTGGGGGGTCACGTGACCTTGGGGGTCACGTGACCCCCAATGCCGATGATGTCATCACTGACGTCATCAGTGACGATGACGATGCGGGTACCGATGACGTCATTAGTGACGTCACTGAAGACTTCACCAGTGATGACGATGACGATGCGAATGTCGGTGACGTCATCAGTGACGTCGCTGATGACGTCATCAGTGATGATTACGATGACGATGCGGATGTCGGTAACGTCATCAGCGATGATGACGATGACGATGCGGATGCCGGTGACGTCATCAGTGATGATGACGATGACGATGCGGATGCCGGTGACGTCATCAGTGACGATGACGATGTGGATGCCGGTGACGACATCAGTGACGTCACTGATGACGTCATCAGTGATGATGACGATGACGATGCGGATGTCGGTAACGTCATCAGTGATGATGACGATGACGATGCGGATGCCTGTGACGTCATCAGTGATGATGAAGATGGCGATGTGGATGCCGGTGACGTCATCAGTGATGATGACGATGTGGATGCCGGTGACGTCATCAGTGATGATGACGATGACGATGTGGATGTCGGTGACGTCATCAGTCGCGATGACGTCATTGGGGGGTCACGCGACATCGGCGGGGGTCACGTGACCTAAGGGGAGTCACGTGACTTCGGGGGGTCACGTGACCTCGGGGGGGGTCACGTGCCCCCCACGAGGTCACGTGGCCCCGGTGGGGGGGCTCGCGCGGTGCATTATGGGACATTTCCCATGATGCACCGGGGTCACGTGACCTCGGGGGGTCACGTGCCCCCCACGAGGTCACGTGACCCCGGTGGGGGGCTCGCGCGGTGCATTATGGGACATTTCCCATGATGCACCGGGGTCACGTGATCTTGGGGGGGTCACGTGCCCCCCCACGAGGTCACGTGACCCCGGTGGGGGGCTCGCGCGGTGCATTATGGGACATTTCCCATGATGCACCGCGCGGTTACGCCGACGCCGACGCCGACGCCGACGGCGACGCCGACGCCGACGGCGACGCCGCTCAAGCCGGAAACGGGCCCCTAAGAGCTGCGCTCTAAAATACGTTCAGTTTTCTCGAAACTCAATGCAGGAATTAGATACAAAGTGGTCAGGGGTATGTGGAAAGTTGTGATTGGCCTGGAGTTTCTTTTTTAAATGGGGTACTGCGCTGGGTGTCAAGCGCATATATATACAACAACAAAAAATACAAAACCAACGAACTCAACCCCCAGATGACCTTTAAATTTCTATCATGGGGCCAAGCGGTCTAGCTCAGTGGACACTGAAGTAAAAGAAGCAGGAGGAAAATTGTGTGTGTCTCTGAGTGTGTCAGGGGGAAGGGGGGGGGGGGGGGCGGGGGAGGCAACATAATTTCGGTTTAGCGATGTATAGTTAACAAGAACAGGACATAAGACAGAAACGGGCGTTTGATAATTCACAGCGAAGATCTTTAGTGTGTGAACCTAGAACTGGCTTGTTAAATTAAAAAAAAAAAATAGACACGTATGTGCCACATTTTATAATGGTAGCGAAACGCAAGAACATATTTATTTATTTATTTATTTCAAATACCCTAAGGGCCCGAGGGCATTGCAGAGAGGAGTGGGTTACAAGGCGACATCAAAAGCAAACAAACAACAATCCTAAGAATGAAAGAAATACATAATAATGAAATGCTAAAAGTTATCACTGTTAAGGCATTGTTTAAAAGCGATGGAATCGTAAATGGATGCCACAGACGCTGGAAGGTGGTTCCATAAGACCGTGGTCTGAGGTATAAATGAACATATGGTTTTGAAGTGCACGGGACTTTGTTCTGGGCTCCCTGAAATGGTAGCAGTAGTGGCGGGAGCGCTGGATTTTGCTGGCGATAGGTGAAAAAACGAAGAAGCAGGAGATTATAATCCCAAAACAGAGGTTAGACGATTGTTGCATGTGGTCTAGAAGAGCACGATTATACACAAAATCTGGGGCAGATAATTCAGCGAGGAACGGAATTTGTAGCCAAATTTAAAGCGGAGGGATGGGGTTTGGTAAATGTTTACGGGCTACGTGGCGCAAGCCACCGCTTCACTCAAAGGGGAGAATGCAACATACCAACCATCCATTCATAAATCTATGCCAGAAGACATAAAGTGCTGAAAGTGCTCTAATCGTCTATGTCACAACGCAGGTTCGGGTCTGCTGGATTTGTTTTAGGTTCTCAGATAAGCTCTCAAGTTTGTGTAACATGTGGTATTATACTTGAGTGTTAGTGCCCACCCCACGGTTAGTTTCAGAATTCCTCCCAAGTATGAAAAAAAAAATTTTTCTTTTGCTTTTCCTACTAGAAATTATACACTCACGAATGTTGAGCATGAGAAATGCACCACCTAAAGACACCTTTGTAGAAACACTACATTGCATTTAGTATATTAGCTTAATTACATGCATTCTTAATCCCCAAAAGCGATTCAACACACCCTATATTTGTGGCCGCTATTATCTACCGAGTAAGCGGAACAGATCGTTGGCTTAAAGGCCGCTTTACAGAATCGGTTTCTGCCGGGCAGAAAACCGGATCCCAGCTTCCTTCTTTACATTCCCTCTCGCACACTTCTCTCCTCCTATTCCCATAGGAGCGAGCCTCTCAGCTACTCCCCATAGAAAGGAGGAGGGTCTCCCTCTTTCTCGAATGGAAAGGAAGAATTGAGGAAGGGCTTTGTCCTTTCTGCTTGTTGGTCCGTCTTTAAACGCTGTCGCGTCATAAGCTTTTACTATAAAGTTATTAGGGAGGAAGACAGCTTTCGCTGGAGGTGGCTCGGTGTTCGAATGCCCTTGCATGGCACGTGGAAGCGTGGCCCTGGCTTGGGCCTCACTTACTCGTTCGCTCGCGTCGGCGTAGCCTCGAAGTCGATACAATATACTTTTGTCTCACCTTAGTATGTACTAACTGCGAAGGTTGTGCAAGCGCGAACGGCTAGCTTTGACTGCCTTGACTGGAGCGCTCGCTGCACGATCTCTCGTGCAGGCGCCGACACTTAATCCAAAGCAACTATCTCGCGTTTTTGGCATGCACGGCTAACAATAGTCCAAGCGAAGGTGAGACAAAGTATACACCCACATTTTATCTTTTATTTTGCGCGCAGGAAAACGCCACTGTTATCGTGGTGGACTGGTTCGAAAAAGCCAAGGATTTCTATTCCGATGCGAAGCGGTCTGCGAGGAATATGGCCTACGGACTGGCGTGGCTCGTGAAGACGCTGGTCGAAGCCGGTGCTCTCAAAGTGTCCAATGTGCATTACATCGGTCACAGCCTCGGGGCCCAGGCGGCAGCATACTTCGCACAGAGCCTCAAGTCAATCTTGGATGGTCAAAAGATAGGCAGGATTACAGGTGAGCCAACTCTTCTTTCCTGATTACATTTGTCACACCAAATCAAATCACATCTTTACGGAGAACTACTTGATATATTGAATGATTCATTGGTCTTATTTTGACACAGTTGTCAAGGAGGGTGGGACAAAAAGGTAATCAAAATCACCTGACCGTGTCCCAACCACCGGTAGAGAAACAGGCCGCAGGCCTACAAATTTGAAACAGAAAAAGAAAGAATAAGCCCTTAACATTTTCTTAAAAAAACAAAAACAAATTTTATGAACCAGTTAATCATTGAAAATGTGTTTGTTGGGGATATGTGCAATATAATTACAGCAGAACTTTTCAGTTTTGTGAGCAGTTCTTACTCAGGGCTTTAGACGTTCCCTATATAGTCAGCCGTGTCATCATCGGTATATTATTCATCATCTTCATTTTTGCAATCATCACCATCGGGCGGCTGAAAGCCAGTGTTGGTGGTAACGCATCAGAAGTAACGGCGTTGCCCATCAGGTTAGGTTTTTTCGGTAACGTAGTTTAGCACTCGTTACGTTTTTGAGACAGTAACAGATAACGTACTTAGGCTGCTTATTTCGGGTAACGGGTAACCTAGTTACGTTTCTCGTTGCATCGTCTTCCCAGAGCCTTAAAAATATCCACTTTATATATATATTTTTTTGTGTTTCTAGGTTTCAAGTCATATTACTTTTTGTTGCGGGCCAACAAAATTCTGAAGGCGCACTCTTCGCTGCTCTTGCAATGCAACATAGATATGGCGTTTATGCCTACCTGTAACGTCAAAGCAGTAAACGTTTTATTTCATAAATAAAGTAGCTCAAAAGAGCGTGCATTACCTTTTATCCGTAACGGTTACCGCCTTCCTCTATTTTGAGCTAACCCGTAACGTTAACCTGTGGCCTCTATTTTGAGGTAAGGTAGGTCGGCGACTTGTTACTTTTATTTGGATGTAACGAGTAACCTATTTCGTTACTTTTTTGGGGTAACGCCTCCAACGCTGCTTGAGACAGCCCAAAATATTCTAATCTGCTCTGCGTCCCGAACGGTCACTTTAAAAATAATTTCAAAAATGAACGCGGTTTTTATTATATAAGTGGTGGCAGCGTGCCCTTTTCTTACAGTATCATTTCAAAGCCGGGCAATTCAGTGTTCATACAAACCGATATGGTTCCACCAAACCTTCGGAAAGGGCAAGAATAAGTCATACTTCCTTTTGGGCTTTGTTCGCAGCGTTTACTGGAAACAAATCGAAATATGTCTAAAGATGTCGTCTTTCTTTCGAATGTGAGATTTCGTTGGACATTCAAAATGTGTTCTTCGTTCTCTTTTTTTTTTTTTTTTACTTTTTCCTCCGCAACGCATCTTTTGCGTCCCCCGCTCAAGCCTTCTTGGCGTTTGTAGACATTACTTCCCAAAAGGTGCAGAAATTGTAATAAAATTATATTGTACCGTATTTTATGCTGACGTCCAGAATTTAGAGAGCACATGTAGAGAGAGAGGGCTGGTTACTGCATGCGCATGAGCGCTTCTACCATATTTTTTTAAACTCTTGTCGCACTTGGTGTAGAATAATACGCTAAGGCAAATGTCACTTGAAAAAAAAAATTTCCTTAGTAAAAACTAGGTGCCCCTAAAACAATCTCACACAAAGAACATGTTGGCGAATGCCTGCCTCATCACCTCATGAACAAGACTGTATAATACAGATATCATTATTAACATTATCTCTACTTCTCAAAAATTGTCAAGTATTTTAATAACAAACAATCCGGAAAAGAGAATTCCTTGTACAATCCGCACTTGTAGATAGATCGCACCACGCAACATTTAAACTTTTAAACATGCGCGATTCCCGGACTATAGCCTGGAAACGACGGTAAAGCCATCGCTTCAAGGCGACAGTCCGCTGATATAAGAAAGCTTACAAAGTTCACAACTTCTCGGCGAAACGCGGTTTTATTCGCGAGGCATCTTGGGGATGCAAATAATTTAAAGTAGTTTTACATTACAAACGGTGTTCTCAGCTTTGCAATATGAGTGAGGCAAATTGTACATTGACTTGCTAATTTAGAATCCCCGAATTGTTGTAATATATATATATATATATATATATATAGAAAGTGTTTTTTTATTCTTACACATTTGTTTAAAAAAAACGTGAAAGCTACACTTATGCGGTTTCTGCTGCTGGGTTATACGGCCAGGCGGACATTATGTGGGTGGCTAATCTTTGGGACAAGACGGCTAATTAATTAAAATTCGTACTAACTTTTTAATTCATGGAAATAGCAATATGGTTCCAATTGAAAACCTGCTGAGCATCATCCAAAACCCCTAAGTCAGTAATTTTTAGAAAGACTTTGAGCGCGTGAGAAGCGCAGTAGTGCGCTGAAGTTACCACTCGTGGAGCGATTGCAAGGCTGGGGCAAGATAAGAGACGGAAATATTGCGCGGGCGCCATACCGCAACCGCTAGCCTTATACCTGCTCCACGAGTGGTAACTCTAGTGCGCTACTACGCTTCTCACGCGCGGAATGTTTTTTCCGAAAATGACTGATTTACTGATTTAGGGGTTTTGGATGAGGGTGAGCAAGTTTCTAATTGAAACCATATGTCTATTTTAAAAAGTGAATTAAAAAATTTTAATCAATTAGCCGCCTTGTCCCAAAGATTAGCCATCCATATAATGTCCGCCTGGCCGTATAACCCACCTGCACAAACCGCATGAGTGTAGCTTTCAAGGCTTTTTTTAAACAAATCTCTAAGAATAAAAAAAAGACACCCTGTATATATATATATATATATATATATATATATATATATATATATATATAAACTAGAGGTTACGTGCAGGGCAATACTACAGTAGAGTGAGAGATTGGAGTTGATGTACGTGACATTTTAAGTACTATGTTAGTCGTAGACTGAATAGAGATTTATACGCCAGGATTTTAGAATGAACCTGTGTTTTTCAGTATGAGTGCAACAAAACGCTTCTACTTTAATAATCAAGGGGCTTAAGAAAAGTATCCAAGCATACGATTTTTTTTTGCTAACAAAACATTCAGTGTGAGTTTTATTTTATAGGAAAGTTGTATATACACTCTTTAAATTATTTGTACAAGGAGGCGTTTTCAAAAGCCTGTTCATAGGCGAAAGTTCAGATGACTTACATTCCCAGGGGAAACGCACTATTTTCAATAAACTTTCTCTTTCTTGCATCACGTCAAGAGCAACTAGCCTGTAAATTATACTGGACTATTAAAAAAAAAAGAATCGCGTAAAGCATTCATTGGCTTACAGAACGCGACTTTTGGATTGGCAAGTCGTAAATATAAACCAAAAATACAAAAATGTACAGAATGAGAGATTTGCGGCAAACCAGGGTTAATGGGGTGGATGGTGAATAAAGGATATTTGCAGTTTCAAAATGTTATCAGGTGATGAAGTACTCCAATCAATATAAATATTATATTGAACACTGACTAGGCTAACCTTCCATGGCAAGACATTGTACAGCAAATTATTAATGGTATGGGTATTGCAGTGTTTCTATAACACAAAATTTACTTTCGCCGTTTTTGTGCATACCCAGGCTAGGCAGAATTTAAAACAACCCCCCTCAAAAATTAAAAAAAACGATATAAATACAGTTTTAACCAGAAGGTTCAACCTCAGCCTTACTGCGACGTAAAAGCAAATACTCATGCAAAGTAATTACGCAAAACATTTCGAAATATTTAAAGTACTCGTATACATACAGAATTAAAAACATAGTCATAAGAAATAGCAAACGCCTTATTACGCCATCAATATAAAACACGTAAGGGAATACATATCTAAAACCACATTTTGTGACACTGCAATGATTTTCAAACAATCGCACTAAAAGAAAACGGAAATCACGTTTCGTACTTTTGACGAAATCTTAATGATTTCTTCGGTGTTCGCAAGGAGGGTATACTCATAAGTTACTCGGTAATTAAAAAAAACGCAATATATGTAATATATATATATATATATATATAAGTTATATACCTTAATTAAAATACACCTTGTTTAGTGCATGTTTTTCGTACATTTGAGGTTTCTCTTTTTCTACCTCAATTCTTAAGCTTTTATCGTTGTAATGCCCAATTAATATTAAATACTCGTGCAGTTTAGGACATCAGAGTATACCCAATCCAATATTTTTATCAGTGCCCTCTACATTCTAATACTGCCCCCATACGCAATGTCATAAGCAAGTTTCTTGAGGAGCGTGTGTAGGCCTAGTTTCTTATTTTCTAGGTATTGACTATACACGATAACACCGTATTACAAACACGACTTACTATATCCCGTTTCATTTTAAATGCAGACGCAGCCGACGCTACGACCTGATAAGACAAGTCAGAAAACGCCCGAAACGCGCCATCGTGGTGTTTGTCATGTTTCTTTCCATGTTTCATTGTAACTGAAGCAAGCATGTAAGCAAAAAAAAAAAAAAAACATAATGACTTTGCGCTTTCCACGCTGCATGTTTGTTCCCATTAGCCCGTAGCGTCGGCTGTGTCGGGAGTTATGCGCGAGACACATGTACGACGAAACCTTCCGATCCGACGTGCGGACTGCCGGAATGACCTTAGGGGGGAGAGGGTTTTCGTAGCATCGGAGAGCGTTGAAAACCCTCGCCTCCGACCGTCGTATTGCGCGGTCGGACGTCGGATCGGACGGTTTCGTCGTACATGTGTTTCGCGCTTTACGTTGAAACTAAGTCTAGGGCCACATAAACCGTATATGTATCATTCAGCTCACACGCACTTTTTAAACGAGAAAGGTAACACCCATTTTGTTAAAGAACTCCATTGGCTGGTTTTATAAAATATTTTTGGAAAACATATACCTAGCTACTTTGCCAATTGTTCATTGGGTCAAATCAAATTGGGGGGTTTTACGTGCCAAACCAACGTTGGGCATCTGGCAGGCCCCAGCGGAGGACTCAGGATTAATTTGGACCACCTGGGGATCTTTTGGACGTGCAAGTTCAAGTTCAGTTACACGGCTCCTCCTCCGCAATAAGCCTCCGTCATATTGCGGGCACCTCGGCTGGGATTCGAACCCGCCACATGGGCATCCATAGGCCAGCGCTCTCGCCTCGGAGCCACCGAGGCGGCATGTTCATTTGGTAACAATGTACCAAGTGAACATGCCATTTGTTTAGAGGTTGTCCCTTTGTGTTGGTAGTGACTGTCTGGAGGGTGTGGCGGTTGAACTGGTTAGAGTTGCCCCTTTGTGTTGGTGGTGGGCTGTTTGTGGACTATATAAGGAGGAGGACTGAATAAACCTGGTAGCTGAGTTTGGGACGTCGTCCTGTCCCGTTCTGTTTCTTCGACTTTTATCTTTTTTTCTACCCCAGTCTCAGGTATATTCAACATGGTTAACAATGTACAGTTGCATGCACTCCCTTGACGAAAATTAATTGAATGCTTGTCGTTAAACACGTTTGTGGGGATGGCGGTAGCACATTAGCTATGCGGTGTTTCTTGTTACTCTAATGACATTGTCCGAGAACCTATCTGATAGCATGTCCATGTATTTTTGAAGTATCGTAGTTGCCTTTCCACGACTTCCATATGGTGATAATTCCGCTGTATTGTATGCACATGGGAAGTTGCTATACTTTATAGGTAGGGTTCCGTATTTACAGCAAAGTGCGATAGACCGCGATAAAGAATACCCGAAGTGGTCTTCTTAAAATTAAGGAAGACAAAACAAAACAAAAAGCTTTGATATGGTGCCTTTTTTTTTTAATAGGAAAATCCCGGGTTTAGGAAATTACATTTTATCTACAGCAGTCCTTTCTCGTGAACCGAAACACAACCCGCACTAACTGTCCTTGAGTTTGGTCTTTTTGTTTGAAGAATCGCCTCCCTTGCCCCTTCTCCTTTCTCGGTGCCGAGATGAAGTTTCTCGAGTATTTTGGTCAGGGGCGTAAGTTCCATGGACCCTGGATGAGAAGAGGGCACGAAAAGGGGGGGGTATTGGGCGTCAAAAATTTATGTATATACAAATGTTTTATAACATTGGGCCCCATAAACAACAGTACATGGCCTGGTATTGAAAATAAAGACCGAAAAACACTGATTCACACAAATGATAAACCCCGAAAGAACACGGCACCTTATTCAAGGGAAACATAGGTTATGTAATATTTAAACAACATTAAGCACAAAATGCTTTCATACTGTACGTGAATTAACCCAGTAACGGGAGCTATTTTAAATTTTCGCCAACTCTATTTGATCTCTGAAGCATTAATAATAGTTGTCCTGAATGGCTCCTTGAGCCCCTGTGTTAACTTCAATATTGTTAAATAAATCACCAATATGTCGAACGTTTTCGACAGGTGGTACAATAATGCCAGAGCAATTTGGTAACAAGGCTTCGGTTAATGCAACCCGGGGAAGCTTTTGTACTTTTATCTTTGTGAACAGCGTACTGGTTGTTGGTGTACTTGTAATACTTCTGTGGAAAGCATGCTGTACAGCGGTAATTGGCGAAACAATATGATGGGGCCTATTCGTGTTTATTTGGACCGATATGTTTATGATATACTAAATTACTTTTAATATATTATTAGAGAACTTCCAAAGTTCATTTTACTTCCACCCTTACATAAGGGCCTAATTACTGAAACTTCTAAATTTATTGGAGTTCTCTCAGTGGTAATATAATCTTTGGATTTTTTAAGGTACACTGTGAATACAAATTCTTGTAATAATTTAAGAATATTGAATTGACTATGCCTACCTGGTCGTTTTTACATGTTAGCGGGAAGTTTGTCAAGATTTCGCAACTACACATGGGAACATCTTTCTTTCAGTCTATTCATTACAATGGGTCTACTGAACAGATTACACCACACACAAACTAAAACACATCATTCACACTGCTGGTAAACGTACCATTCAGATCAGCAGTGTGAAGGGTGTGTTTTTTGTGTGTGGTGTAATTCTTGTTCAGCTGGACCATCGTAAGCAATGAACCAACTAGCTCAGCCTAAATCCGTTTCAATCTATTGTTTTTCTTTGCTTTTTTTTTTTTGCGCCCTTTATAAAGTAACTGCTAAAGGGGCGCTGACAGAATATTTATGCTCGCCAAACTTTTTATTTGTGCATGACATACAAGAGCCCAACTACCCAGAAAACATTTCGCAGTTTAAAATTCGTTTTCTTCCCGCCCGAAAACCGCGAAACTAGAACTGCTGGCTCACTTTGTTGTCCGTGGTCACGTGCAGTTTTCTGTGGTTTAGACACCACAACCGATTATAATCAAAGTAGGAAGGAAGGCACACAGAAAATATTAAAGATAGAAAATAAATAAGATGCTAATTTTTTGTGGCTTCTGCAAAGTAAAAGTCCGTTGATTGGACAACAAATATTTTTCGCAACCACGTGACTTCCGCCAAATCTCTCCTCCACTATATTTCTTATTCCTCCCCAGTCCTGTTTCAGTTTCGAGCAGTTTGCGTCTTTTGACTTTATTCAAAATGCACGTGACGCTGTAGCGAAATATGGATCGGGTAGTCTTTTGACGCCATAATTAATCGCCTGTCAAAAATATAAATAAAAATTGGGGAATGTCAGTGTCCGTTTAAAGTAACCTGCTATTTTCGTGTAGTTATGAATATTGGAAAACTGCTTTTAGGGGCGAAGCTCCTTAGGGTCTAGCCTTGTCGATTCGTCCGGCGTCCGTGCTTGCATCGATTGCAGTGCCCCCGAAATCGGCCCACTCTTTAAAAAAAAAAAGCGTACGCCCGCACGGGGGTTTGAACTGAGGACCTCTTGCTTATGAGGCAGACGTCTTAACCACTACGTTACACTCCAAAGTAGCATGTAGACGCTCAACGTCTATACAGGAAAAGCGCTGCGGTTAAATGCGTAAATAATCGCGTTGAACTTTGCATGCATTGGCTCAACGTTTATAAACGAGAGGGCGCTGCGGTCAAATGCTCAGCTGAGTATATTAGCCCCGAGAGCGAACACAAGCGTCGCTGCGGTCGCCCCGCCCTGATTGGGTGAGGCGAACCGTGACGTCACGGAGGGGACTCCGCTCCGCGATCTCGCATCGGCTCGCTTCCCAGCACCGGTTTCCTGGTTTGGCGTTGTGTGCCGCAAGCTCTTCGAGGAGCTGGACTTCGTTTACCCGGCGTACAAGACGTTGAGTTAGACCGATATTGAAGTGCTTCCGTACATTTTATAAGCCTGCTTGTCCCCTTTACCTTTAAAATAGGGTTACAAATCCCGAAAGCCATCGGCGGAAGCAATTCCGCCGATGAACCTCCCCGCCCGTCCACACGACACAAGGCAATTTTGCGAGGGATCGGTGAAGCGATGGCGCAAGTGTTTCAGACGCTGGATTTCTGTTCCTTGCATGTTCATAATTTAGGACGATATTACATCCCGCTTTAAGGCATTTGAAGTGGCATTTACATCATGGGCCTTTGGGTGGTCGGCAAATTCGCTCGGGACTCCGCCTTTGCGCTGCCACTCTGCATGTGCTGGTTCGCAGATGTTTTAAAGGCCCTGTGTCTGATTATCTTTGAAGTGCTCATGAAACAGGGTTGTTTTACATAAATGTAGCTTCTTCGTAAATTAATTACTGTAAACGAATTCATTTTCGCGGGCTAAGATTTTCGCGAATCGGGCCAAAGCTAAAAATCTGAAATTATTCGCGGGTTCTAATTTTCGCGAATCGAGCGTAGCTTCCGCAGCCTTCACATATTTGCCGAATTCTTCGCGGGATGTATTTCTCGCGTTTGTAGTTGATTCAGGAAAATTGCGAAAATTAGGCCGTCGCGAAAATGTGGTCGTTTACAGTATATAGTTTATACACGTACGCAGGCATATTAATTATGCACAATTACTGGAAATTAGTTTGTATGGTAGCAGCTAAAAACGGCCGAATGGCCCCCAGTTGCCTGTATGACATGTATTGAACTGCCCAAAATATGCACAGCAATAGTGCCGTAATTCGGAATGTTTATAGTTTTTCCTAACATTTTTATTCCAGCCTTGGGTATTCGAAAAAAGCACCGTTTAGTCTGAATTGTCATTTCCAATTAAAAGAGACACTGCTGCAGGTCCCCGAAAGCTTCCTCAGCCTCCAAACTCCCTACAGCTGGACTCTCTTACAGCAGAGGAAAACAGGAGTAAAAGCAAGCATTCCAACGTCTGTCCAGTGGTAGTTGCAGCACTAGTAGCACAAAATGTGGAACCTGTGAAGGGCGACAGTCTACGTGAGAAAATTTTAGATTCACGACAATTCAATTTAAGCAAAATCTCAATTTTAGGGCTTAACGGACTAATAACGAGCTAGACACCTTCGCTTACGTTTGTTATACATTACTTGAGGTTTAATATAAACAAGTCTACAGATATCACCCGTGTAGTCCATTGAAATACTATCCGAATCCAGCAAGGGTCAAATGCGAGCAATGTGTATAATATAATGTTCCTTGTTTTTGTTTTTTTTACTTTGCCCCTGCACTTGAGCTGTCTTACTTGTGATTCTCTCCCCATGGCCCAGACTGTATTTAGCATGTTGCCCCAGCAGCATGCAGCTTTTCTGCTTCGGCGATCTTGTTTAAAAACGAAGATACAAAACAAAAAATAGTATACATAACCTGCCAATTCATTCAGACCATAAGCAGTATTTATTTTGTGAGATGTAAATCTATAGTGATGCTCCTGCAATTCTGGTCATAT
Source organism: Ixodes scapularis (assembly GCF_016920785.2). Taxonomy (NCBI): domain Eukaryota; kingdom Metazoa; phylum Arthropoda; class Arachnida; order Ixodida; family Ixodidae; genus Ixodes; species Ixodes scapularis. The sequence goes on from NW_024609837.1 coordinate 50,244,201, forward strand.
TTCTTTATTTTCATATGCCAGCTGCGATTCATGCGTTGCGTGCCCTGTCAACCATGCTTAAAATGTTGGTTGAAGTTTCGCATGTAGCTACAGGCCATACCTCAATAAAGGCACATAAAAAAAATTTACACTTCCTACGAAAAACACGCCAAAAAGAATTAAATAGAAACGAGCGCGCCGACAGCTGGCGTCGTCACAGCCTCCACAGGGCGAGCGGGGCGAGCCGGGGAAAAGTTCTCTCCTCGCTGTGACGTCACCCCGGTTCGCCGTAAGGGGGCGCCACGCGAACTTCTCGGGGCTAATAACCACGATCCATAACACACATTCTCTTTCTGACATGGACCGTTGACTTAAGCGGTGGGGATGCGTACCCATGGCTTCTAGCGGATCCGAGCTGATCCGCTAGAAGAACCACTGGCTCTGCACTTCACCGACAATAAAGCAGTAATAATAAAGTCGAAACGGCAACCCGGAACTCAGCACTACCTATGAGCAATAAAAAAAAAATCTGCACCATCACCACTACATATGAACTGTAAAATCAGTATCATCGGCGCCACCAGAGCTTGCCCCAATCAACATCATTCACCACGTGGAGATGTGGCCGCTTTTTTCGATTGTATCGTCGATGCTACATTCGCCTCCTTGACTGTTAAGTGGCTGATAAATAGCAGGCCTCCATCGAGTCTTTTTACTGACATGCATTGCTTTCGTTTTGCCGAGTATTATTTTAATCATTTTGCAACCCATCACTCATAAAGAAGTATAATTTTAACACGTAAAACGTTGTTGATATGACTCAAGTTGATGTTCTCTCGAAAGCTGTTTAGTATGAGGCAACACTTGACGGGTTTTCAGTTTCAGGTATTTTTTAAGGTAGCGCTTCAATTGTCCTGGACAGCATTGGTATTTTGACAAGCTAGTGAGCTTTTAATGTGAGGTGTCCTAATTTTATTTTTGTTTGTGGAGTAATATATTTTTGTCTCTGCATATATTCTCGCAAAGCATCATCTCATGTACATAATTTTGAAATAGGTACACTCCTGCGTTCGAATATGGGCTGCTTATGCAGCGATGGGCAAAATACATGCAAATATGTATCGAAATACAAATACAAAATACTTCGTCAAAAATGTATGTAATCACAAATCTTATGACATTTCCAAAAAAGCCTTTAAGTACAAGATACAAATACAACCAAATGTATTTGGTCTCTTCCAAATACTTTTCCAAATGCATGCCTCAAAATTTCCGTCAGCGACTTCAGGGCACCTGCAACGGGTTTCTGGGTATCTCATTTTAATTTTGCATCGCAAACTCTGGAGTTGGTATGCGACGCTCTAGTAACGTAATAGAAATATAATCACAAAAAATGGAATCAGCTTGGACGTAATAGGTGAAAAAAGTACAGAGCTTCAAGAAGCTTTTTTTTTCGATTACATTTTGGTATAGACCAACAAAGAACCGAGACGACCAAGACGCGGAGCACTAACTGGAGAATTTTTTATTGTCGCAACTCGCACCAGTTACGAAAATCTGGACGACCCGCGCATTTAGAATGTTCCAGGCAAAAGTATGGATAGAAATCAGGCTGGAAAGCATCACAAGTTGTCACAGGCACTTATTTAGCCAGTTTGCCTGTGAACGTCGATTTCGTCACTATTCTTGCCCTGGACTAGCTCTGTAATGACTAAGTCACTAAACGCTTTTGCTTGATTGAGAGACACTGCATTCGGTGCAGAACGTTGTTTTCTTCCTGCTCTGGACACGTCTTAGGAATTGAGTCATGACAATAAATTTGAGGGATGTAATTTAGCCCACAAAATTGTACTTAATTGCAATTGTATTTGAAATTCGCACGTTTTAGTATTTAAATGCAGACGTCAAATACATTACCCAATTTGTAATTAAATAGAAATGCAAAATACACAAAGTATTTGAAATACGTATTTCAAATACTTGTATTTGAAATACTGCATATCCCTGCGCTTATGGATACCTAACGAACTTGATAAATAAAGAGATTCTGAATTTAGTAAACATATTGTATCTCGAGGATATTTCCTAAATTATTGTCTCCATTCAATAATGTCCGCCCCGGACCCTTCGGATCTCTTTATTTTAGGTTTGGACGCAATTCGTTTAACTTTTCTGCTGCGCATAAACCGACAGCACTGAACAGTGCTGTTGTTGATGGTCTCCGCTGGTTCTGGAGATGTACCGGAATGAAACACCATAACAGTCGGAATTTTTCTAGCCGCACGCCAGTGCACTAGATGGAGCTAGTTTAGCTTGATTTAGTGAGAGTCTGGATTGTAGTGAGGGATGATGTCAGACTATGACGAGCGTTTGCAATTCAATGACGGACCTCTCTCATGGAAATTAGTCGGAAGTGTGCTTTCGCTTCGTTTTGCGTTGCGAGAAGGTAAGCAAGCAAAAGGGTGAAGACGTTTGCAGCCAATCAACGCTTTCCCCACTTCCTTGCAGTTCGTATGGCAAACGCGGCTCGCATACCACGTGATTATGATCGAGCAGTTGGAAGGACTTTGTGATTTAGACAAACTAGATTTAGTGCGACGCATACACTTGTAATCTCCGTGAAAATTTTGTCCAGGCCTAGATCCAGCCAGCAAAGATTTTGAAGGCGAGCATTTGGACACGGACGATGCCGACTTCGTGGACATCATTCACACCAGCAACGGCGTTGTCAAACTTGGAATGCGCGAAACTATCGGCCATGTCGACTTCTATCCAGATGGAGGAGGTCGCCAATCGGGATGCTATATCTTTGGTACGTGGAAATTGTCGAATGTCAAGAACTTTTTTCGAACCCTGGGTTCAATTTAGTTCGGCGAACATTCCCGCATTTATCAAACGGAGACTGTATACGAAGGAATGGATGGATGATAACGACTCTAGCCTTTATAGCGGCGGTCACTTGCGCCACCCAGCAAAAACTAGCCGAGGTTTAACTTACGAAGAGTGTTGTCCGACATTTTACACAAAAAAAAATCAGAGTTTTTAGGAAAACTGTGATGTAGTTTATTTTATATTTAATAAAATTATTGCCAATGTCTATGCATTATAAAGATCAACAAATACACTCGTAATTCTTTAGTTCGTTTATTGACGTGAACCAGTAAAATATATATCTGAGTTCGCCTTTTGGCGTCATGCAGTTTGTTAGAAATTTTTGCGCGCGCGGATAACAATTAGGCTTGAGTCAAAATTTGTTCAACCTCGCCATAGAAGTTAGAGAAAAAAGTCTAACCAGGCTATACCTTAATTTCGGCGGATTCTCAACATCTTTCCGCTTCGTTTCACGTTAACTCCGATCGAAGTGAAAGCCACGATCGGACCGAGTCAACCAGGCAGCCCAAAAAGTGCATTGTCATGGCGCTCATTGTCTATATAGGTTGGCTATGAGCGGCTATTACAATCGCGCACAGTGAATGCGGCTTGATCCCGCGCTTTGTTCTTTTTGTAAGTAATTGGCTTAATATCGAAAGCAGCCGGACAAAAAAGGCGAGTGTTGTGACAACGAACTTTTGGCGCTGATATATTGGCTCTATCTGATCATAGCGTTGAATCCGGTCGAAGTTAACTTGAAACGAAAGGTAATATCAACAGTAACACTAACCTCCAAACGTGCGAGGCTTCGCCTCACACTTTATAAATGACCAGTGCAATTCGCGCAGGAAGCTGGCAGCATCCGTAGGCCGAGAAACACGGAAAACGTTTTCAACCAACACTAGTCTTTGATTTAAGGCTGAAAGCAAAGTGCACATGTGAAGCGCAACGAACAGCGTCAGATAAAAGCCATTTCTTCCGCAAGGTTTTATCGCAGAAAGTGTTTTATCAGCCGTATTTGGCTAGAATAGCCGTCTCGAGGAGCTGTTGCGTCCATTTCCTCGCTGAATGTAGTCGTGAAATTGACTCCGAGTCACTACGTCATGCGACCTCGTGTCAGGTGATGTCAAGAGGCCTACTAAATTTAGAAGGCAAATTGACAACGTGACAACGTCGTGTTACATCGAGTCTCGTGACATCAATTTCAGCGACGTGGTTCTGCGAGGTGATAGTCTATAATTAGCACACCTCGACAACTGCCCGCTTCTCTGTACAGGGTTCCAAGTACGAGCTCCGGAAGCCGCCATCTTGCTCCCGTGGGGTGCGCTTGGGCGCCGCCAAATTCGATTACGACGCCTTGCTAAGGTCGGTACCCCAGCAGCAAGATGGCGGCGCCCAGAGTTTGTACTTGCAAACGTGAATACTTGTGTACACTTCAGGAACCGTAGTCAAAACCGGCTCTTCACAGAGGGTAACTATTTTCCACCTTCATATGTTTAATTAAGGTATACATAGATACAACATAAATTAACTTTATGTTATTTCATGAACGCGCACACAATTCAAACGCCAAAAGCATTTTCTTCCTTCGACAACCAAATTCTGCAAGGACTACTTCGCGCAATGAGCAAGTCGCCAAACATCCTGTTTTCCACGTGGTATAACCAGTGCGGCCTGAAAAAAGCTTGGATTATCCAAATATTTTTATTAACGCACTCTGTAATTCACAATTATTTTTTTATGTCTGATCAGATTGATTGACATGTAAAACTTACAGACGTTCATGCTTCTCTGTAAGGCGAAATTAGGGCGCAGCTTTTGAGGTGTTTTGAATTTGCTATGCACCGTGATAAAGAATCTGAGATACATATATTGTGTTTAAAATTTTGGTCGTGTTTCGTTTTTCTTTGGAGGTAGGCCAGACAGGACTAGCAGGGTACATAGGGTACCCATAATGCAGCACGCGCACTATTGCTTTAGGGGACGTCACAGACGTACCCACCAATTCAGTTTCTCCAATAAATTTAGCGGGGTAGGTGAATTGATGTATAAGTGTGTGTCGTCCCATCATGGAACGCACGCTGTGTTGCATCATGGAAAGCTTAAGCGACCGTTCCCGTATATAGCGGTTACACTGAGGGCGGCGCCGAGGCCACTGTATGCGGAAACGGGCGCCGAAGAGCTGCGCTCTAAAGAACAAATCCTTGTATAGTCAGCACCTGTAGGTCATCCGCAACCCCGTAAAATTCAACTTTTCTACATGTATTGTCCGCGAATTACAATCCAGCAGATACGGTACATCTTATGTTCATTAATGTACAATCAACGGCTTTCGCACTTTTTAAATACCGGGTGTTTTTTAGCCAAGAGAAGCGTGTTCATCGGCAAGCGTGAATAAACTACGCATAGCGGGAATCTGAAATTCCCTGAGGATGCGACGCTAGCTCTAGGAATTGGATGCGAAAGTTCAAGAACTTTTGTTACCTGGATGAAAAATATGTGCTATTTTTATCTGGGCCGACGTCCACCTAGGCCTAATATTGTTAAAACAAAAAGAGAAGAGCGCCGTCAGCGTCTGGCGTCTGAAAACACAGAGTATCGCTACACGTTTGTGGTGGAATAACGTTTCACGTATTCAACACAATAGCCTGGTATTTTGCCGTAATTTCTTCACACTGATATAAATGCCACGTGCGTGCATAAAGTTTTTGTTTTAACGATATTAGGCTTAGGTGAAAACTGGCTCATAAAAATATTTTGGGCCCCTTTGATCTCATTAACGTAATGGTTTCAAACTTTCGCATTCTCTATTTCTATTCTCTCATTCGTGCGATAAGTCGCTCGTTCACGCCGGCCAAAAAAAAAAACGACAAAAAAAAGGTTTTAGTTTTGAAGATGTTGTTGAAGTTTGAAGAGTGTTGCAATAAAAAAAAAAGCTTCAGTTATTTTTCTATTCTTTTTTCTTTTAGGTTGCTCTCACAAGAGGGCCAAGATCTACTACCTCAACTCCATCACTAGATGCCTGTATCCATCTCGATGGTGTCGTACTGGCGCATACATTTCCTGGTTCAAGATGAGATGTAGGCGTTGGGAATCTTCCGGCGGAAGAATGGGCCATCACGCAAGCAGTGATCTACGCGGAGTGCACTATTTGGAAATTGATTCGGACTCCCCGCATTGCGGTTCGTAGAGCCATAGAGCCTCTTGTATTGGGAGTGGGGGCCCTGCGCTTTTGGAGCCAGAACAATAAACAGTCGGGTAACGCTAAAAAAGAGATGAGTAGCGGTAATCCATGAACGCAAGCATCTGGATTGCCGCATCACACTGGTGTCGCTGGGCAAGCTACTCCGCTCTTTGTTTTGTATTTTGCGGGGAAGGAAAAAAAAATAGAAACTGCAACCGGCTGCTTACCCTTTTTTTACAGAGGATAAGATGATGCGCTGAGGGAATGGGAAAATAGGATTAGTCGTGAGTTTAGATCAATTGGGGAAAAAAGCGTACGTTCAGAAAAAATAAATAGAATAAAAGCCGTTTACAGCTCCCTGTAACGCCGATTTGGAGCGCAGCTCTTGAGCAGGAGGAGGGAAGGGTACTGACGGCAGGGTACTGAAAGGAACGGTACTGAGGGGTCACGTGACCTGGGGGGGGGTCACGTGACCTGGGGGCACGTGACCTTACCGTCACGCCGACGGCGACGCCGCTCAAGCCGGAACGAGGCGCCTAAGAGCTGCGCTCTAAAACAATAAAAAACAGATGGGAAAGTTCTGGAAAGTGCTTACGTGTCTCTGAGGGCGCCATCAGTCTTATATCCTTTTTCTACTATGTATTGTAGTTCTGTTTCTGCCAGTTATGGCGGCGGTTCTGGTCTCGAAGGCGCAGGCTTTTACCCTATAGGAGGCCCTGACAGAGCAGCGTTGCAGTCTCTAATTACTTAAACATTTATCGGGTACTTTTCGATGCTAGCCGGGTACGTTGTGCCACATTATATTTTGTATGATCAGCGAAAATTGTAATCATTTTTATGTGTGTATAGACAGTCATAGGTTAGTCAGATCCATTGGGCGTCTGGTGTTTCAGTTGTAGATGAGAAACCCATCCACCGCAGCACGAGTGCTTGCCTTTAGGATTTTAACGCGAGCAGTAGCGATACACTATCACACGCCGGTACGATGCTCATCTAGATTAAAACGGAGAGGGACGGGGATTGAACCCTAGATACCTTGGTTCTTTTCGGCATCACGAGCTTTCGCTCCAGGTGTTCCAAGCTGCTGTGCGCTATCCCACCCGGTGAACTATTTTTGTTTCTTTATTGCTGGCCACCGACCATCCCCTTGCCGTAGCGACGTGATAACCTTTAATGCAAAAATACATTTTTATTCGAGTCAGATTTGGCGAACGTACGTTGCGCGCCTTGGCCTAGCACCAGTGGGAGCTAGAAGTAACATATTTTTGGCGGGCTAGTTGGTTCATGTATAGAAAAATACATAAGCAGCAGTAATCAGCTCGCGATGATAAATGGAGACATTAAGCATGACGATCCAAAAAGTTATTTCTTTTTTGATAATGAAACTGATGGCATGCTCATGCAATCGTGACCTTTCTTTTTAATGAATTCATTAACGGGTTTTCTTTCGCCAACTTTTTTTGCTTTTGCGAGAACGGGTGTCTTTGGCAAATCAGGGTAGCTACCGCACCTATTACAATGCAGTGGCAGATGGCCGCCTAATTTTTTTTTTTTTTTTATGGACAGAAAGTGTTTTCGTTTCCTCAGGTTGAAACATCGCCCAGTCTCGCAAAAAATACATTCTCCCGCAAGAAAGCGGTACTTCATAAATATCACCTGAAGCGCACTCCGTGTATCGATTGCTGTGCCCCTTTTTGCATTCTGGTGTGCTCGCTTTTGGCTTCTTCACAGGGCACACTTTATTGAGTGTACAAAACGCCCGAAAAGGCGAGCTAGACACTGTATCTGGCCGCCACTTTTTTTATTTTTGGGGCAGGCCATGATGATACAAAATGGCTTGTACAAGCAATTTTTCTTTGCGCCGCTGCTCTTTGGAATCGGTTTCTAGCTCCCGTAGAAGGAGCTCACACACAGCAGAAACTATGTGTTGTGAGTACCCTGCAGCAGCAAGGCGCTCGCACTGGCCGCGGAAACTGGCCGCCATTTTATGTACACTGGTATTTCTAAGGCTGGGGTACAGCTAGACATAATGATGACTCTCTTAACAAGCTTTCAGTGGGCACTGTCCCAGGGCAACAGACCACTTTTAGTCCTGGGATGGTATGACCAGCAGATGTCTGGTCAGTGAACGTTAGTTTTAGGTTTAAAAACTAGAGGGAACTGTTTACGGCCACTTAATGGGTACAATTAAGGCCATCGGATGCTGAAATGAAGATGGATAGAATGCTCAAAACAGTATTGGCAATACAATAGGAACCCGAGACATTTAAAAGCACAAGATATTCATCCCCCTATCCAGAGCCGAAGCCACCGCTTTTCGTCGGCTACAAACTAACTCGTATTCCCACGGCACTCTACTGCACGCCATGTACCCCACCCTATATCCTGCTGCCTGCAACTTTTGCTCCCAGCCTGGCACCCTGTACCACATGGTCTGGGAGTGTCAGAAAACCCCATCCCTTGCCCCCAACCCTCACGCAACCTACGAGCAATGGGTGGACCAGCTGACCAGTTCCGACCTCTCAGCCCAGCGTAGCCTGGTGGAGAGAGCCCGGAAAGCCAGCGCGGACCAGGGCTTCCCAGACTAGAGGGGGCCCCCCATTGGGAAAAACCTGTCGAATTTTTGCGGTTTTTCAGAAAGCTGTAAATAACTTCGCGTGCCTTCTATCGTTCTGTAATTTGTTGATTTAGTGTTTTTTGATGATGCTGAGCAATTTTGTAATTCAAGCCATGCCCTTAAACACAATATGAAAAAGTCAATTACGCAAAAATAATTAACAATCTAATTATCCCGGACTTTATTAATTTTCCTAAATAGGCCCCTGGACAAAACGACACAAGCCTTTTTTTGTTGCGACACGTAATATTTGCAATATCGAATTTGTCCACCTTTTGTGAAACACTCTACATATATATATATATATATATATATATATATATATATATATATATATATATATATATATATATATATATATATATATATATATATGTCACAGATTCGTACTGTCGGAGTTACTAATACGAAGTTTTTTAGGGCGCTTTGAGCGGTGACCTGATAAAAAGCGGTCCCCGCTTGAAACATCGTAAAACTACTTCGTATTAGTCACTCCGACAGCACAAATCTTCGACTTATTAACTTTTCCCGGTCCATTATAATATATTTACCCTACTTCACCTATATATGTATACCAAATTTTTCAGCGAAGAGCGACAAAAATTTCTAAAATTGGTGTATTCGAAGTGAAAACCGGCGATACTTGCTAATTTTTTCGTTAAATAAATAAAAATGACTAATGTAGTCTTGAATTAAGAAAAATAGACTTATGGTTCCAGTTAGAATCTTGCTGGGCGTCATCGGAAACCATTAACTCAGTAATTTTCAGACAGACGTTGAGCGCGTGAGAAACGTAGTACTTCGTGCGCTAAAGTTACCACTCGCGGAGCAGGTACAAAGTTAGCGGTTGCGATAAGGCGCCCGCGGGATTTTTCCGTCTCTTAGCAGAGCCCCAGCCTTGTACCTGCTCCACGAATGGTAACTTTAGAGCACTACTACACTTCTCACACGCTCACGCGCTCAAACGCTTTCTGAAAATTGCTCAGTTAGTGGTTTTCGATGACGCTCAGCAAGTTTCTAATTGGAACCATATGTCCATTTTCACTACTTAAAGATATGTAGATGTTTTAATTAATTAGCGAACTAATTAGTAAGCATCACGCATTTTCTGACGTCAGCCATTACCAGTAATGGGGTCCCGAGAAAACGGTATTTTTACCTCGAATACACTAATATTAGGCAATTTGGTGAATCTTCGCTGCAACGCCCGGTATATATGAGTAACGGGCAAAAGGTATACATGTAGATGCTCTCGATAAATATATGGGTACGAAGCAGTGTGCAAAGACCACTCATCTCTATGTCTATTTGCTGGGTCGCGTTTCCCCGCTCCGCGAATGCGGCCACTGGCGGCCATCTTTTTGGTAGAGTTATATTACCCCTCGCCACATCATAGTATTATGGTGGCGCAGTCTACCACCCGTTAGTAGGGTATACCTGGTGCAGCCACTATCATCCATTCATGGCCGACAGCGTTGCGGCAGTTATGGTGGCAGGCTGCCATAAAAATATCCGTGGGTGATATATCGTGCTTGATTGATATTGTTCGACGAAACATATTGTCGAAACCCGGCGTGAACGGTAGCCCGATCTTTAAGGACCAGTCGAAAGTTTAATGAAATCCCAGCACCGGGGAAAAGCAGCGCAGCTCGCGTCGAAAGCGGATTTTGGCGATGGCGGGGCGCACACACGCTTTTGCGGATCTCTGGCTCCTATGTCTTATAGCACTCTTGCGCTTTCGGTCGATCCGTCTCGATCGGTCGCGATCGGTCGAACGATCGAGCTGAGGGCGTTCTGGGCCTCTGGCTTTGACCAGTATGATCGAGAAAAGACATCAATTCGCTTCGTTTAAATGCATTTTATGTAAAACGTCGCAGGCGAATATAGGGGACAAAAATATATATGAATCACTCACGGGCACATCGGCACACAAGTTTGTGGAGAGACCCCGGGGAATATTATACACTCGCGAGGATTCTCCAAATGATCGCGAGCACATCCACGGCGTGTCTTGGTCCATATCCAAGCGTTCGGGAGCACAAGACCTCACCACCAACGAAATCACACCACCACCTGTCAACAATGTCGAACCGCGGAGGGGCCCATTCCAAGGTGCGGCGTCTGCTCTCGATGCGAGCTGCGCTGCTTTCCCCGGTGCAGCCCTTTCGTAAAACTTTCGCCGGGTCTTCAAAGATGGGCGGCTACCGTTCATGCCGGGTTTCAAGAATCTGCTTCGTCGAAAAACTTCAATCAAGCACGAAATATCACCCACGAAACAGTGTATTAGACCCACGGCTACTTTTATGGCAGCCTGCCACGACAGCGCTGTCCGCCATATTATTATGATGGCTAGAGATAATATACTAGGGGTGGTGCGAGTACCGAATAGAAGTTTTCGAATCGAATACCGAATCGAATAAAAAAAAAGCCGAATATCGAATCGAATGGCGATTTGATTTGTAGGAATTTTACAAAGTGGTGCTGCGAATGAGATTAATATATGTGCAGAGTATGCGCCTCGTGCAGAATATGCATCTTGTACGGAACAAAAGCTAAGATGTAAAAAGGTACTGGTGAAAAAAAACAGTTGCTGTTGGACGTTGGGCACTAAAGATCGAATTTTATGGCGCAAACACAATCTATCTACCCTAACCGTCACGGAAAAAACAAAGTTACAGCCACGCGTGCCTTTTTTTTTTTCTCGTTAAAAGCACAACCTAACATCGCGACATTTTTTTAAATAGTTGTATATCTTAGAAAAGGGGCATTTGGCGGTATTTAGTCTCCATTTTAAGGAAGAAAAAGGACACCAGGGATTTCATTTCACATAAATAAACAGATAGGTGTTAAATCTGAGTAAACAAGCTTGAACAATATAATCTAAAGTAAGAAAAACGAGCCTGGTAAGGTGGTGCAAGTCACCGTCAAACTGCCGCTATGCATCTATTTTTTCCGCCTACCTATCCTGTTTTAGAAAGCTTTGATTTAAAAGAGGGAGCAAGCGAAACTGAAATTACGGAGACGGCTCCAGCGCAGATTGGTCGTAAGTGCGCATCTGATGTGTTGTCGCGTGGAAACAAGGCTAGCAAACAGAAGGGGGACGACCTCTGCCCTACCTGCCTGATCCCGATCGACGCTTTCGTCTTTTCGTCATCTTCTCGCAGTTCGTAATTCAAACGCGGCAACCGAATGGTCGGAAACCCTCTCAAATCTAGGCACACTATTTTTCCTTTTCGGTTCGTTCCGAATCAGAATTTGCAGTTTGTGGCGCTTGCGGATCCAAAAGATTGACGACTATATGACGATAACTCGGCTGGTTTCATCGGCGTGGTTAACGTAGTTTTCTTTGTGTGATTGTGCAGTCGCCGAATTCTGTGAATGCGGCAAGTGTGTTCCACATCGGCGCTTAAATTTGAAACGAGGGGCTTTACTCGTAAAAAGAATTAGGCATGGCGTGGATTTCCGGCTTCCCAACCAATTCTCTCTGGAAGCGGCACAAACGGGATGTTTCGGTTGTGATTCAAGGTCGATTGTGTCACGATCGTGAGTAAATGTGCGTGCCATAAAGTTTGTGGCGTTCGTTAATTTTCTTTTTTTCGAACGTGCGCGTTAGATTTTTGTGGAATGGTAGGACCAAGAAGTGTTTCTCGCATGGTTTGCCTAACATCACGGCGCTTACACCGGGAGAAAAAACTCCTTCTTTGTCAGCCCCGCGCCGACCGCGCGTCTTTGGCCGAATATATAGGATATTCGAGCGACCGAATACAAGGAATTCGATTCGCGAATCGAGTTATACGGGAACTTTCTAATCGACTTCAACTCTATATTCCAGTATTTGCACACCCCTAAATATAACTCTACCAAAAAGATGGCCGACCGCGGCCGCATTCCCGTTCATAGGCGGAGATGGTCAAACGCGATCCAGCAAATAGACATACAGATCAGTGGCACGGAAGCAGCAGTTCAAGAATGCAAGAGTAAAAAAAAAAAAGCTTGAAAAGCATAAAAAAGCTAAAAACTTCGAACCCCCGTAAAGGAATATATAAATTTATAAAGTTTACATGCAAGAAATTACTGCAAATCATTACTGGAAAAATGAAAAAGAGGGCTTAGTGGGCAGGAGTCGATATTTCGGCAGTGCCACTCTCATCGTTTTACTTGTTCACCTACTTCGTGCTATAATTTCTCCCTGCTCGTATTATCAAATAAACGTTTTTCCCATCTTTTAACTCCTTCTTTTGTGCACCCTCCTTCGTACCCGTATGACCTCGGCACAATTTTGTGTTCGGTCTTTATTTCCAAAACTTTGTTTTCTGATATGCCCTGAAGAATCTCCTGTACAGAAAGATTCAAGGAGTCCGATTGACAAAGGTTTGGGAGGAGTCCATATTGTTTCGGTGAAACGCCTTTTGTGAAAACACTTTTTTTGACACCTTTTCATCGACACACACTTCGTCGACACTACGGCGTTTCGTGGACACATGCTCCTGCGACGTTTTGTCAACAACATATTTTATTTTAGAAACTGTAACTCAATGAAGCTTGTTTACATAAATATCGCCCCCCTCTCCTTTCCGTCTCTCCACCCGTAAACAAAGGAGACAAAAGAAAATAATTAGGAAGTGTTCGGCTATATGTTGCCAGGTGTGTGGATGTAACGAACGTAGCAAGCCTTTCGACGCAACAAACTGAGGATGAAACTTCACAATATCGACAAAACTATCTGTCAATGAAACGCCGTTCCAAATAGGATGCGTTATCTGCGGCCACAACATCTGTTGTACCGGAAGTAAAGGTTCCGACCCATTTGTGCCTGCCATTTTTCCTTTGCCTGAGGGAAAGTTTTTTCCATTTGCAACCTTGGTCAGACGCTTATGGTGAATTTTGCTTGCAGATTTGGAGCGTGCCAAAAGTACCCCTTTTGGAGCGCATATCTTTCGCTCGCAGATACGCCTGAATTCGGTCATCCGCTCGTAGATTTGTGCAGGCGGCAGTCCCTTGGAGCGCTTCCAACCCCGCCGAAGTGGCTTCACAGAAATCAACGGAGCTTGCCGGAGGTTGGCAGAATCAATGTAGTTGATTCTTCACTCGGTGGAATGTATCACTGGGTCGCGGTTAACACGGACATTAGTGATGCACATCGCAGTCCACCACTGTTGCAGAGCTGCCACTCCGGTATCGGAATGATTCCGGAATCATTTCACATTTTCGCGGCTCCGGGATGGAATGGGAATGGAATTAGGTTTATTTTGCTCGGACTGAAGTGTAAATGGAGTGGGCTCGGTTCTTATGCGAGCTGTGTCGATTATCATCCAGGGCCTACAGGCCGATGGCGCAATCCGCTAGCGAATGGTAAGTGGCTCTTGAAACAGCATTATTGCACTGGAGGTGGCCTGGCGGCTTGATTTCTCGCTCACTTATCTTCCTTCGAGGATGAAAATGGCGCACTCTGCCTCTCAGTGAAGCAACCAAAACTGAATAGTTCTAGACAATCAAGGTGTTGTTTCTGGCTCCGCTAGACTCGGCGAAGTGGCAGTGGCGTAGCCAGAGTGGAGGCTTATAGGGCTTCAGCCCCCACCACCCCTCCCGAAATCCAGCCGACCCTATAATATAAACATGCATTTTAACCCCTCCTTTCCCCCCCCCCCCCTCCCACCCCGCTTCCCGCTTTGCATAGCAAGTCATGTAAATCGCAGCCGCCTCAACTCCACCTCCCCCCCCCTTCCCACACACACACAAACACACACTGAAAAAAATTCTGGCTTCGCACTACAAAGCGGCTGTTGTAATTATGCGCGATTAGCTGTAGCTTTTAACCAGGGTGTAGAACCGAACCCCAAGAGGAAACCGGAGCAAAACCTTTATTTTTAACTGAACCGGAACAAAACTCTAACCGAAATCAAGACTTTTATATTGAACCCGAACCGGAAACGACTCGTAATTTCATGTGACGGTTTCCGCTTCATTAGAAACGGTTTGGCATAATAAAATGTAAGCCGCGCCTTCTCGTGGGTGGTGGCGCGAAGCCAATTAAATATTCGCGAGGCTGGAGTCAGCGGCTAAGTTTTTACTAAACAAACGACAGCGACGCCATGAAGACAGCTCAATGTGCAGGACATTTTGGCGTTGGCGAGGAGGCTTACATTTCTGCACTTTGTCTCGCTTTACGATGGACCGCAAAGGACGCTACGAGCCACCGGAGCCAATCCATCGCTCGGAGGGTGTCACGTGTCCTTCCGGTTGAATGGAGAGACGCAGGGAACGCGAAATCACGAGACAAGCTGTGAACTATGAATTGGCTCGTGTTGTTCGTAGCGTCAGTCGCAGTGAAACGGAATATATCTGACTATGCCGAAAGTCTTAAGATATATTTTTGTATGTGTGTGTGCGTGTGCGCGTTCGTGTGTATGTTTGCTTTTCTTGCTGCTACTGAATATTCCTCAAGGGAACAGAAAGCGAACATAAATATCAAAACAAAAACAACGAAGGCGAACGTTGTCGGCGCGTTTGCTCCGATGTGACGAAATCTGGAGGCGCCAAGAGGCGAAGCCTCTGACGAAACCGCAACAAGTGCGACACTGCGTCGCCGGTCGCCAGTTACCCAGTGCCTTGGCCGCTGCTTGAAGACTTTTTGGTTTTGTGTGTGTTCTTTTTCTAGAAACATCAAGCCGACCGTTGTAGTGTTGTCCTTTTTTTGTTTGTTTTGTATTAATCATTTTTCGATGGGCGCTCGAAGTCGTTCTCCTCTTCAACCTTTTCAACTCAGTCGTTCAAGCAAGTCATTTGGGCGTGCGGCGTGGGTAGTTTGCCTTTTTGATGTGGATGATCATCGTACCGGCGTGCGATCGTGTCTCAATACTGCGTGAGCCCGTAAAGCCCCCAGACTAGCAGTCGTACTGCACTGACTAAATTTCTCATCTACTGTGGGTATCAATGTCGCCATACTCTGCAGACTAAACTCGTGCCGTCTAAACAACTAACAACTAATTTGTCTTTTGTGAGTAGTTTGCAAGAACGGTGCGTACTACTGTCACGGTGTCACTGTGCGTGTTGGCTGATTGACTTCGCATGTGAGTACAGTAGTTTGATAGTTACCAAGATCTTGTGTAACCACGTAAAACTCATAAAACGATGTTCGCGTGAACAATTTAAGATTCTAAAACGAAATTAAGCACAGATTTGTTTTACTGTCCTTGTTTCGGCAGCACGACTTGTGAAGAACGAATCTTTTTTTTTTAATGGACATGAGGCCGCGTTGAACTCTCCTTTTAGTAAAACATATATAATAGCGCAACAGAAAGACAAGGACAAGAAGTATACAGGACTTATACTTCTTGTATACATCTTGTCCTTGTCTTTCTGTTGCGCTATTTTATGTTTTACTAAGATGAACCAACTAGCCCAACGACGTGCCCTACTAAACTCTCCTGTTCTTGTTAATGCCTGAGAGCTTGGAACTATTTCTTTAAAAACCGGTTTAACTAGTTCGCGCTTGCTGGAACCGGTAACCAAACCGTTATTTCAAAAGCATTTATAAACCAGAAGCGGACCGGAAGAAAATGAAAAGATACTGAACCAGAACCCTATCTGGACCGGAACAGTGACTGGTTTGACTCCGTGCTTTTAAACCAGCCGATCTTTTAGTGTTTGCGTGGAAAAGGAAATAAAGAATTAGAATGAATATGTTAAAAAAATTCACCAGAATGGTTCAACAAACGTAAAAGTTTACGTTCTATTGGCAGGCTCCATAATATGGCGCTACAGTCGCTTGTGCTGGTGCAGTGTACCGATTGCACTTTGCCAGCGGTTTTCTGTGCTTGCCGTAGTGCATGGAGATTTAGTAAAGGTACAGTCTGCGTCGCTTTTAACAGCGCACTAGAGGCGCTGCTCTGCAAGTACTCGAAGCCGAGAGTAATTGCTAGATTCTTGCGCCACGCGTGAACAAGACATTTTAAGGACTTATCAAACGAACAACACGCTAACCCTCTATTTGCGGATGGTATGCGGTCTGTGTGCGAAGAAAACTGTGCTTTTAATTTTCAGCTTTTGTTGCGACTCGCAAGCTTTTTACACTTGATCGCGCGATCGAAGTTTGCACTGACACGAAGTGGCACGGAGCGCTTTGTGCGACTACTCTTGGGCTTAGTAGAATGAGCGCTTTAATGAAGCTTTTGAACACTTTTGCTTTCGTCTCCGCGTTTGGTGTCAGCAGCTTTACGCTGGTTTTTTTTTTTTTTAGTAACAAAACGCGGCTGTCAATGGCCCTTTTTTTACGTTTAGGATTTAGATGAATGAAATGGTGGAATTTAGCCATTCCAGGAGTGGGAATGGGCCCAGTGACTGCATTCCGAGAGTTTAAAAGGAATGGAATGGTTGGAAACTCTAATTCTCCGGAATGGAATTAGAATGGAATGGGGGCGTCCATTCCGCAACACTGCCGTCCACCAGTGCATCTTCGAAAAGGGCGTCCGCGCTGCCGTCCTCCGTGAGAGCCATTTTTTTAATCTCAAATAAAAAACAGCAAGCGCGAAATCGTCACCTTCGTCTCCTGCTGGGTTGGCTCTATGATTCTATTCCGTAAGTTGCAATACGCGCACTGGCATGCGGTCGAGCACCACTACTGCGTGGCGCACGTTAAAGACCATATGCTAGCGGTTGTATACTGCACTGGCTAAACTTTTAATCCAGAGCTGAGAGGCGTCAATTGAGGTTGTCCGGCTGGCTAAACATTCACACAACACAATTAAAATTATTTATACAGGTCAGCGACCGTGCAAGCTATGGTTTGCTACCGCTTTCTGTTTATCAAAGCCTTATCAGCAATCGATAGCGATCGCTGTGTTTCACCAACGTTCCGATGGTGCCGAAACGCATGGGACAGTGGCAAAGGCCGACCTCTTCCCCTCTAATTGCTACATGAACTCAAGATAAAGCACCCGACCCGTGTCACGTGTTGCTTCCGTAGCTGGACGGGGACAGTAGTAATTGCTCTTCGGGGAGTCCAATCGGCTTATGAAGTTCGAGCTCAGGCGAGCTTGAGTAGCGGCCATTTTGAACATCAAACAGTCTGCGGCGGGCCGCTTCAAAAATGCGCATGTCACATGAAGCGTGTTTTCGCCTTAATAGCAGATTTTAAAAACCATTCCAGGTTTACCAATGTAATTTTCATTTAGAGCACGCCCGCCACAGAGGTTCGGAAAGCCACCCACATGCTCTGCTAAATATCACCAAGGCCTCCGTGGCTGTTTCGGGTCAACGATCTCCCGACGACAAGAAAAGTGAGGAGGAAAATCGTGGTGTCTGCGTGGTTGGTGTCCAAACTTAAAACGGAATCGCGCGTCACAACTTTCACTTCTTTGTTGAGGAAGTGTTTTGTTTTTGCTTGCCATGACTGCATTTACTTATCCTGTTTGGAAAGTTCTTTAGGCTGTCAACAGCAAGGAAAACATTGTGACCATGCTAGGAGTTATGCATTCTAATTTCTAACCATGCACCCAGTAACTTAAATTGTCAAAAAAAAAAGAAATGTTTAATGTCTTTTTCTATACTCAACGACAGGGTCTGGGACGTCCCAAAAGAGGTGCTAATTTAGGTATAAACGCTGAAAAGTTCTGAATATAACCCACACTAATTACTACGCACTAAACTTTTATAATATTACGGACACATCAGATGAGATTCCTTGGCACCTCGGTTTGAATTACCGAAGGTAGCTCTAAGAAGCGTTCAGATAAAGAGTACTTCCACATGTCTTAAGATCGCATGACGATAAATGCATTCCGCAACTGTAGATTTGATTTGTTTATGCAAAATTTGGACAAAGCAAAGCACCTGCTAAACTAAACACTACTACAAACCGTAGGAAGTTGTAGCTTTACCGACTTTATTGCAGAGAAAACAAGTGGAGTTGTTTCTTTTAATCAGTATATAACGTCATTTGGAACCTCGCCTACGTATAACGACTGCAAGATGACAATGAAGGAGAACAGCTTGTCGCTGACTCCACGGGTCGAGCATGCTTCCATGATTCACAAAGCCTTTTAATTGGCCTATGCACTTATCCAGCCTGTTCACATGAACAAAATCTGAGGCCCATGAGTTCTATTGGATGGTGTACTATAGGAACAAAGCACCCCAACAAAGACGATGGCGAAACAATTTCAGCAAGCCTCTAGCCAACACATCTAAGTGCTTCCTTCTTTTTTTTTTAAATTTAACTGGTCAAGCTTGATTATACAACACGAGCTTGTTTTCATCTGGATTATGAGTAAAAGGGTCTATGCGTCAAGTACCATTCTCCCGCTTCCATAATCCATAAATATTTTCAAGTTTTCCTAACCTTCGGCCATTTTCCCGTTACCCCCTATTATCGGTACCGGAACGCATTCCAAGTACTAGGATCACGTGGACGTTTTCTTGATGTTGGGAAATTCCATGCCGCTCTCTTGCTTATTTTTTTTTTAAATTTAAACCCACATAATTATCGGAAACATCGATGTTTATATCAGACGTCAAAAAATGACACCAAAAACACCACATGTGTTAGATAAACAAACCCAAAATAAATACCCTAAATTCGAAAAAAAGAGTGCCGAAAACACAAGATCTTCATGATAAGCAAACTCCGTTTCACTCTAATCCCCGAATTGATTGATGTGACTTGATCTAAAGCCGAACTTCGACTTGCTCAAGTTCTTCTCAACATCATATTCAATTCGAAAACGCTCAAGCTAGCTTTTAATTTGAGAAGGAACACGACATTATTAATCAACCAGAAGAAAAAAAAGTTCTGCTTGGAAATAAAATTAAAGTTCATATTCTGGTTTTACGTTTTCATGTGGGAGATCATATAGTTTATTTTAGGCAGAAAAAAAAAAATCATGGGAGGGAACGAAGATGCTCTAGAATGAAGTCGTCAAGATATTCTGTCTCCTCTTCAACGTATTGTGAACTAATTTCCAGGGGATGCTTGGAAGAGTTTCATACACAGACAAACGTATATTTTGTACAAAGTGCAATTATTGCTCTGCGAAAATGATCATCAAAATAGTGAAGCCAGAAGGAATACACCTTCTCAAGGGCGCAATGAGCCTTCCTCACGCTCAGGTACACTGGCCCCCATGCATGAAACCACCACTTCTTGCATTCATTCGAGAAATTGTGAACCTATTGATGTGAGCCGTACTCAAGCGTGCACACGATTTCCTGTTTGAGTGACAATTAAGAATCCCATAGGCGCGGAAACAAGTACAATGGACCCTTTCCGAAAGTTAATCTACCCACCCTGTGCAGAGCCAAACCCGACGCTCTAATGACGGCGCTACACAACTTCTCCACACGCTTTCCGCTTTCGAACGTCTTCGAAAGCGTTGGGCAGAAAGGGGAAAAGATGTTCGTTTGGTGACGTCACCTTCGATTCACGAAATCAAGGGTGCTTGATTTAGCTGAGCATGATTTCCTCTAACCGCCATTAGAGCGGCAATATTGGAGCCTTTGAGACTGCCACAAGGTGGCTCTGACTTTTAAAAAGGGTCTATTGGAGTGACAAAGCTGGACACCCGGAAAAATAGCTTCGGTCATTTTCAGCATGTGCCAAACTCAACGGAAAGCAACGCAGAAACAAGAAGTGGAAGACAAAAACTGTTGAAAAATTCGTAAAACGAAATGCCTTTCCTTGCCTGCAAGCAAAGAAAATTTTTTATTACCTTCAGAAATAATATCCGCATTCCTAGACAACTCTGTTTGCACTGAAGTAATCAGACTATATATGTATAATTATCTTATATATAGTCTCGACTGGACATTAATTGAAATTTGTTATCCAGTGGTCACATTTTTTAGAAACTATTGTCGGTTGTGAAGAAATTAAAGGCCGGTTTTAGATGACGTACTTCCGGGCTAGAAATCTCGCTGGTCGCCATGTTGATGAATTCAAGCCGTATGTCTCTCTACGCGCGGAAACAATGCTTTTAAGCTCGCTAAAGTTTTTTTTTTTTTTTTTTTTGTAATTGCGTTATGTTTGAGCGACTACGTTTGTGGACACGGTAAAATTTCAAGATGGGGATACGTCCAAGGGGTCTGATTTTAGTTACCGCGAAAGCGAAAGCGAGAACGAGATCTAATCGTCCTCTCGCGTAGCGAGCTAAGATAGCGTTCGTAGACAGTTCGTCTACTTACGCTAGCGAAGAATGCGGCTCGTGTTCTGCGAAAAATCATTAGCGGACGAAACAAATAGGCAAAAAAAAAAAAAACCAAACCACGTTAGTCGTCTGCTAACAGACCAGATAAAAAGTTCATCGTCTGCTACGAACCTAGCCCCATAGTGAACCGAGGTCTGACGCAGACAGGCATTGTCATTGTCTGCACGCTTCACACTCGAAGCCTTTGACAAACGGAGGCGTTCATCTTATGAAGCTCATTTTAGCAAACGCCAGTTTAGAGACCCCCGTTTATCAAAATTTAGATAGGGAAACCCAGTGTAAAGAAAATGGCGAAGAACCTCTTTTTAGCGAATTCTTTTTTTATGGAGTCACAATTCGGAATTGGGCGACGCAAAACTTTTTACGTCTACTCTGGGTTACGAGGGGAAAAAGAGGAGGGGTGGGGGGTTCGTAGCGTATGTTACGAACCATTCCAATGTGAGCTTCGGGAGGGACGCAGCAATGCGCGCGGTACGTAGTCACGTGATTTGTACACAGTGCTCGTTTCGCTGGGATGGCTCTAAGGTCCGCTGTGGTCCTTCGCGATTAAGTGATATTGAGCAGAAAAATAGCCTCACGGAAAATCTTCACACACGCACACTTTAATAGAATGTAATAAAAATATTATGTTTGTTTTAAAGTAAAAAAAACTAAGATGGGCAAGGAAGTATTTTAGTTTTCTAGGCTAGGTGGCGCGAGCTACCGCCCGTTATAAATATAGCCATTAGCATCCATCCATCTATCCATCCATTTAGTAAAGGGACACCCAAAACTGGGCGGAGCATAACGGAGCGACGCAACGACGCGTCGGAAACCATGTGTCGCGAACCGTCCGGTTCGGCGATTCGGAGCAGCCATCTTCCCGACAGTTCGCACGCCGGATCGGACAGCTTTGACGCGCATGTGTCTCGCGCTTAACTCTTCGAAATCGAACGCCTGACGCCGGCGTCCGGCGTTACGGCGTTCGTTGTTCGGCCGAAGGTATTTGGTTCGGTGTTTGCAAACGGTGTTTGGAGTTCGCGACCGAACAATTCGTGAGAGAAAATAATAGTTTTTTTTTAATAACGTACGTAGTTTTAGCGCACGCTAGTGCTAGATTTAGCGGTGGCGTTAGCTCACGATACGCAAGGCAGTTTTAGAACAGCGCTTCAACACCGCGACGGAAAAGCCCAAGCATCTCGCGCTTGCAACGCCACTAAGATAGTCACCATTTTCATTTAACACAAGAAATGCTAAAACTTGAGAAAAAAAAACAAAAAAAAACAAGCTTTTTTGGTCCAAGGAACTAGATCATGTTTAAACATGAGAATACGACGCGAGCGGTCGTCCGGTCGTGTCTGCCTGCGTCGCCTCGGCAAGAGAGGTCTCGAGTACTGACCTGGCACACCATACCTTCGCCGAGAAATGTTCGCGCGTCGCACGCGTCAAGTTGCCGGTTATCGTTGCCCTCATTACTGGGTTTTCCAAACCGAGTGAAATATCGTCCCGTATTGAATATTGCAGTCGCGAAGATGCCGCCGACGTCGCGCTTACGACGCCGCCAAAGCGGCCGCACCCATGGGTCTGGGAGCCGCCATTTTTTTAACGCTGGTTGTCTTGGCAATTTCTCTTTACGAATCCACCTTGGAGGAGCGCAAAGACTCTGCATGCGCACGCAATTGACCTTTTTCATAGTACGGCCACGATCGTGGCGCGCCCTCGCGGGAATCGCTCGAAACACTTTTGGTGGCTCTGGCACCGTCTCTCCGTCGTCTGCGCCAGGCCTGGCGTGCCTCCCGGTCCATGTGTTTACGTATTTTCTCTGGTGGCGTTGTTCTGCCTTTCCCCACTCTGAACGTGTCTTTCCGACTTCGTTTGGCGTGCATATTTTCTTCGATATGGCTGAGGACGACCTGGAGGATTAACAAAAGCTACTGTCTACGATACAGAGGACCTCGTTCGTTTTTATACCTTCAAGGGTGCATAGACATCCGACGCTGCGTCAGTTTCTACCATCGACTCGGAGCCACTTAATCGTCACTTCTGTATCGCGTCTTGCAATTGTCTAGTAAAAGAGGGGTTCGTTTTCAAGGCAGAGTCGCAGAGTGTTTTGTAAAGAAAGTAATGGTGACCAGTTTCGATACCGACCCAACCATCTACCCTGTGCGGAGCTTGTGAGCCCCGTTTATAAGGCCTGGCCACTACAAACAGCTGATTTTTCTCCCCTTGATCACTTAAGTTATTCGAGCTTATTGCGTCCGTCACTTAGCCGTCCTGTGTACCGCGCGAACGCACGAGCATCACCGTATTCGGGAATGTGTAAACAAACTAGGGCGGTGTGAAATCCGGGCGGTCTTGATGTCGCAAAGGCTCGCCTGTACCAACAAAATGTAAGGAAATGTACGTTAGAAACAATCTCTCTTTAAATTCAGCAGGTTTACGAACCTTCGACAAAGTGAGCCCAGCAAACAAAGGAGTTCACGGTTGGTTGCCACGGCATTTCATCAGAGTTCTGTCTCCGTGAAGCATAAATTCGTTTCGCACGCTTTAAAGTTTTTGCCAGCGGCTGATATTTTTATCTGTTTTTTCTTCTCTTTTCACATGGCAAGACGCGAATGTCTATAGCGCACGCCTGAAGGACGGAAAGATTTATCATGGTATTCTTTACTTGAGTACCGTCTATGGCGTGATTACGTCACACAACCTCGCGTGCACATTTACTATTAACGGAAAAATAGTCATAGTGTAGGCGAGCTGGTGTATAGTTGACCATGGTGGTAAACTTGATATGCGAATATGCATCGAGGACAAGGACTAAAACAGGACTTCTTTTAAGAAGTCCTGTGTCCTTGGTCTTTTATCCCTTCATGTATTCGTTTCTATTCACAAACACGCTCATTTTCAAGCATTAAACCTGAGACTGGTGTAGGAAAAGAAAAACGCAAAAAAAGAACAGGCATCGTCTCAAGAGACGTTGCCTGTTTTTTTTTTTTCTGTCTCCTTTTGCTTTTTCGTTTTCCTATACTCGTTTCCCGGCTTACCATCATGTTCAGATTTACCGTATTTCAGTTAAAATCAGAATGTCGCGCCGTCACATTGATGATCCAGTCGGCTGACACGGGCGATTCGCCTCCTAGGCTTTTGAAAGCAGGGCAAAAAGGGCGGGGTGTTTGACGTCGAGTCTTTTTTTGCACCACCCGCAAAGGCTCCTGAAACTCCATAAAGGCTTCCATTTGAACCATTTTTGCTTTTATTTGTGCAACCTACAGCTGCGCGGTGGTGTGGCGCGACGACTATGAAGCCAAGCCGCGAGAATAACGGATTCAAGCCGAACCAGCACTGTCTGTGCGACCGAGCGGACGAGAGAGCCAACAAAAATGGCGCCTTTCCCTTTCCTCCCTCTCTCTCAGAGTCGGCGCATGCGCCCAGCGATCTCTGAAAAAGGTCAATTTTTGAGAAATAGCGCATGCTAGAATTGCGCACGCAAAGCGCGAAACGTGGCTAACGTTCGGCGATGCGCAGTGGCGACGACGCTATTCTTTGCGTACGCAAAGCTTTAGCGTGCGCTATTCTAAAACTCCCTAATAAATCGCTGGTGTGCCCAACGTCACGTAATAAGACGACAGAGTTTGGTAAAAAATAACACGCTACAAACTAAAGAAACATAATGAACTGCCCTGTCCACCACAAACCACAAAAGACTGCAGCGGAAACGCATTCTGTGTCTTTTGTTTGTTTGCATTTATTCGAGACAGCTCTGGCTACAGCACTTTCTCGAGTAACATGGCCACGAGGCAGATTTAACGCCTGGCGGGGCCTTGCCACCCTTTCAGTCACAGCGATGGATCATGGCATGCATGTGATTAAAAGACCTAAGAAAATACGAGTATATTGCTCACAAAAAAAACTAAGGAACTTGATGAAAACTAAGAAAAACAGAGAATTACATGAGCTTTAAAGCTCTTCTGTTACATACAAAATAAGAAGCAAAGGGAAGAGGCTAAGTTAAAGTATTGCAATTGAAATGGAAAAGTTCAACAGAACACAAAAATAGTTGATATTTCGTATTAAACAGCATAAGCCAGAAATCAATACACGCACATATCACAATACGTAATTTAAAGCGTCAAATGGGGACGAGTTTTAATTTTACAGTATTAAAATAGCGGAGTCATCAACTCAATTTGTGCCGTGCAATCGCGCGATCCTTCCGGAAGGAAATAATCTTTTCATTACATTTCGAAATCGTAGCACTGAAATAGAATGGCGTAGGACATCTAAGCTAATGGGGTACTCATTCAACAAGTCGGAAATTAGAGAGGCCCACGGAAAAAAGTATACCTGTCCTATTAATAGTATCGAGGTAAATCAAGTTTTATTTTTTATTTCGCGTTGAGGAGAACGCCACGGTCATTGTAGCAGAGTGGTTCAAAGTAGCTAATCTTCATCGTCATTATCATCATCATCGGGTGACTCGAGACTTGGGCCGGAATAAAGTGCCTCGGTACTTCCTTTATAAGTAACGACAACCTATACAAACGACAAAGCACATTCCGCTGGAACGAAATGACGGCATTCAGTTCAAACCTATGCTGTGCGCAGCCATTCGCTTCCTAAAACCTGCACAGTCACGCATACGGCGCTTCAAAGATTGTTGCTACTTGACGGAGTCTTTTATCTAAGGACTTTAGGCGAGACTACTCGAATCAGATCTGTGTCCCGAGCAGAGGTCGGCATTTTAGGTCGCCCTCACTCACCCTCACCCTCACAGCCACACTCACCTAAGCCCCTCACTCACCCTCACCCTCACAGCTACACTCACCTTGAGCCCCTCACTCACCCTCACCCTCACAGTCACACTCACCTTCAGCCCTTCACTCACCCTCACTGAACCTCACGGCCCTCACGCACTCACCGCCCTCACGGCCCTCACGCCCCTCACGGCCCTCACGGCCCTCACGCCCCTCACCGCCCTCACGCCCCGCACTCACTCATGGCCCTCACGAAACTCACCGCCCTCACGCCACTCACCGCCCTCACGGCCCTCACCGCCCTCACGGCCCTCACGCACTCATAGCCCTCACGCCACTCACCGCCCTCACCGCCCTCACGGCCCTCACGGCCCTCACGGCCCTCACGGCCCTCACGGCCCTCACGGCCCTCACGGCCCTCACCGCCCTCACGGCCCTCACCGCCCTCACGGCCCTCACGCCACTCACGCCACTCACCGTCCTCACGGCCCTCACCGCCCTCATGGCCCTCACGCCACTCACCGCCCTCACGGCCCTCACGCCACTCACGCCACTCACGCCACTCACGCCACTCACGCCACTCACCGCCCTCACGCCACTCACCGGCGTCACCGCCCTCACGCCGCTCACCGCTTATTAAGAATACTAATGCACCTTTCTGAAACAGTTTATTTCCAAAAAACGATCGATTTCAAACCAGAACCAAGTCTTTCGGTGTCATCATCACCGGCACGAGGTATCACGTGAAAATTTTGCGTCCCTAATTGGATGCAGCCGCTTCAAACGTATTCGAATTGCTCCGAGTTGCTTGCTTATTTCAAGCCGGACCCGATCTCAGCAATTCGTGTCGATCTAGGGAAAGCTAGAGAACAACCCGTCATTAACACCAAAATTGCTGAGAAAGATGCTCGATCTGAAGGGGGCCTCACGCACTCACCGCCCTCACGCACTCATGGCCCTCACACCACCTCATGCACTCGCCGCCTCACGGCCCTCACGGCCCTCACGCCTCTCATGCCACTCACTGCTCTCACGCACTCATGGCCCTCACACCCCTCACGCACTCACCACCCTCACACCACTCACGCGCTCATGGCCCTCACGCCACTCACCGCCCTCACGCCCCTCACGCACTCATGGCCCTCACGGCCCTCACGGCCCTCACCGCCCTCACGGCCCTCACGGCCCTCACGGCCCTCACGGCCCTCACGGCCCTCACGGCCCTCACGGCCCTCACCGCCCTCACAGCCCTCACAGCCCTCACAGCCCTCACCGCATTCACCGCCCTCACAGCCCTCACAGCCCTCACAGCCCTCACAGCCCTCACAGCCCTCACAGCCCTCACAGCCCTCACAGCCCTCACGGCCCTCACGGCCCTCACAGCCCTCACGGCCCTCACAGCCCTCACAGCCCTCACAGCCCTCACAGCCCTCACAGCCCTCACAGCCCTCACAGCCCTCACAGCCCTCACGGCCCTCACGGCCCTCACGGCCCTCACGGCCCTCACGGCCCTCACGGCCCTCACGGCCCTCACTCACCCTCACACTCGTGAATTTTCCTGGTTCAGAAACTCACTCACCCTCACCTCACCTGTGAGGATGAGGGTGAGTGAGGGTGAGTGAGGGCCCTCGTGAGTGAGGTTTGCCGAGGTATGGTCCCGAGCAGACGCACTAATTAATGCTTCCGAAAACCACCAACCCTCTCTATCTTAGAGAGAGGGTTGGTGGTTTTTACTTACGTAAAAGGCCATACGCAGCACGCCTTGACAAATGCCTGCTTGATCAGCTCAGAAAGCTTGGATCATGCAAAAATTATTATTAAGATATGTTATTGGTAGAATCCGTCACGTCTCGGAATAACGAACCATCTGAAAAACACAAATGCTTGTATGACCCGCACCAGTATATTCGCAACTCCAGCGCGCCGTTCGCCCTTCCGCGGACGAACGGAGAACCAGAGGAGCGGGGACGGCGGCGGTGGCGGCGGTGTCGCGGAAACGATGGCAGGGACTGTCGGCCTTGATGCGTGGAGCCGTTTTAACGAAAAAAGTGAGCGCGTTAAAAAAGGAATTCTTGTGCTCCGCTTTGCAACAGCCTTGCACGAAGGACCGGGAGGTCTAATTTCACTAAGGACTTTTCGTGTATCGCATACGCTGCGGATTTCTGGTCTTGTGCATGGCTGCCAGCTCAATCTGTGCTCAACGTGACGGCGGCAAAAGCTCCCGCTAATAATGTAGAGCTCTATTGTACGGTCTACGGAAAGTCTATTCTTTGCCATAAGTAGGAAAAAAAAACTCGTCGCGCAACGGTATGTCGAGCAATACAAATGTGGAATGGGTTCGCGTTTTAAGGCCGTTACAAGGAACATGACCCTTTATTCCAAGAACTTTAAAAATACAGAACACCCGTATTTGCTTTCAGGTAAATACAAAGCAAAAAAGGAAATGCTCGAAGCATTTTAAGCACATCTGTGTTAGCCAGCTGGGTGATTCCACGTCAATTCATGCAATGATGGTCCGGGTCATATTTTAGATATTTTTTTTTAAAATATATATGAAAGCCATGTTTTTGGGAGGAACATTCAGCTAGATATGAACGCCGTAACAATTTTTTTCGCTGAGATATAAAATAGAGAAGCTTAAGGCGTGGAAATTGAGAACATTTCACAATGCTACTTTGCACAGTCGTCATTTCCTTATCAAACCTTTGACGGCACCATAAATTTTTTAATAGGTTTTACAAAGGTTATACAACACATACATAAAAAATTAAAAATTTCCATAAAATATTTCAATGCAAACAAAAATATCAAACATGGCACAAAAACGCGTTTTAGAGACATATTCACAATTTTTTTTCAAATAAACCATCTTTCATAATACTTCACAAAACATATCAAAATGCGCGTATTTAACTATTCTTTACGAATATATAAATATAATATGCCCACCCTTAAACATATTTTTGTTATCAACGCGGGAATTCGGCTGATTTCTCAAAATGTGGCAAGATTGGGCGTCGATATTTAAAAAAACTCCATCTTTTATTTTCTTTAAACTCCCCTTGGCACTTTGCAGTGACTTGAACTAACCTGTGATGGCAAAAGATTGAGTAACATATGACCTCCAAGCGGGAAAAGCTACGACAAACCTTCACTCGGAGCGAGCCGACGTCTTCGTCATAGCGGCTTTGCCGCACAGCACCAAACGTTTTGAGCGTTAGTTATGGCATGTATTTTATATTATTAAAATTCTTTTTTTCATAAGGGCTGAGTATTAGTGACGCGCATATGGACTTTGAGCTGGAATACCATTAATTAGCTTACAATTCACAGGAACAAAACGGCCCCACTGTGCGAATTCGCTAACTATGCATAGATAAGCTTAAAACTCTCAGTTATGCGAGTAGCCATGTATACATCCGGCCTCTCGGCATATGATGACTTCCTCAGATGAGAAGCCTGGATTCCTCTCACAGGTTTTATGGTGGTCCACTCTGCCTGCTTTACCGCACGAAACTCTAGAACCCGTTCCACAGACAGGTGGAACATGCAGACATTTGTTACTTTTTTACGTAGCACTTCCACAAAGTCTTTAGCGGTGGCAATCGTTGAGTTGAGCGAAGATCTCAACTTGGTGAGCGTTGGTTCTTCCACCTACTTCATCACAAGCGCTTTCTCCGTGTCCAGTGGCTGAAAAGATCCATCTTGCCGAAGAGTGCGGCTTCCGAGACAATTCGTGGAATTGGAAGCGATTCTTGAAATGCGCCGCCGCTCCGTCTGATACAAAAATTATTTCAAAAAAGACTGGGAAATGAACATTAACATACTCTTTTATGGCCTATGTGGCTAGAAGAGCGTGAGCTGTGTCATGTTTCATGTACCATCGGTGACAACGGCAAAGCTTTGCGTGCCTTGCGTGGACGTAACCACACTTGTGGAGAGAGATACTTGAGTATTTTTTCAATGAAAACTCTGCACTTCGGTTGGAAACAGTACTGTCCATTTTTCCGCAAAATCGAAGTGGAACATCACT
This sequence comes from Ixodes scapularis, assembly GCF_016920785.2. NCBI lineage: Eukaryota > Metazoa > Arthropoda > Arachnida > Ixodida > Ixodidae > Ixodes > Ixodes scapularis. Next base: position 50,273,815 of record NW_024609837.1, read on the forward strand.
GCCTTGGGTGGTAAGGCCGTTCTTGTGTCATGTATCAGGCTTCGTTCAAGGTCAAGGATGTAAGAATGCCTCATATACTTTTCGCTCTGCTATTGCCGCAGGAAGGCAGAAGTGTCCATAACCTTTTTGACGAGTTCGCCAGCGTCCCATAACGCGAAACAGATCTCTTGGTCTTCGTCGAGATGAAGCGACTGCAGCGAGATGCTCTGCGTTTTTGGGCACTTTTCGCAACGGCGCAGAAAGCAATCGTTCTGTGGAGCGCAGAAGAGGTAGATGCGCTTGAGGTCGTCTTCAGTAAATGTCTTCTTTCGGGCATTTGTTATTGCCGTTAAAAGCAACTGAAAATTGACGCAATATATGCATGCGCACACCTCGTGCTCGGGACTATTTTTTTTTTTACCCATTTTGGTCGTAGGGAACAAAATTTGGAGATGCCTAGTTCGGGTTGGGGATGGTCCTTCCTAAACAGCTGGTAAGCTTCCTTAATAGAGCGGGTCATAAACCTTTTTACGACTTTGAACATGTCGTTGATCATGGCTTTGACGACGTCCTTTTTTTCGGGGCTTTGAACAGAGCATGCGAGGTTGTTGCGTGTGTAGTACTCAATTGCAACCCCCCCGTCTTCGGCATTCGCCTTTTTCCCCATGTAGGGATCAGGGGTTGCCCAAACACCACCTTTGCGCTTCAGTTTTCATGTTTGATCAATCATGTAGGCAGTCGCACCCGACACCAGACGCAATATTGTTTTCTTCAGGATGATTGGTGGCAGAAGCACGTACAATCGCTTGCGTTCCTGCTGGGAACTACATGCCTTCAGCACTTCGCAAAACGCGTCAAACCACTCTGCGCAGTGCTCACAACTGTCTTCGAGTTCGAGAGTTTCGTGCGGTGAAGCAAGCAAAGTGGACCACCGTAAAACCTGTCAAAGGAATCCAGGAAACACATCTGTGAAAGTCATCATATGCCGAGAGGCCAGATGTATACATGGCCATTCGCGCAACTGAGAGTTTTAAGCTTATGTATGATGCATAGGTAGCGAATTTGCAGAGTGGGGCCGTTTTATTCCTGTGAATTGTAAGCTAATTAATGGCATTCCAGCTTAAAGCTCCTTTTCACGTCACTAATACTCACCGCGTATAAAAAAAGAATTTTAATAATATAAAATACATGCCATAACTAACGCCCAAACGTTTGGTGCTGTGCGGCAAAGCCGCTATGACGAAGACGTCGGCTCGCTCCGAGTGAAGGTTTGTCGTAGCTTTTCCCGCTTGGAGGTCATATGTTACTCAATCTTTTGCCATCACAGGTTAGTTCAAGTCACTGCAAGGTGCCAAGGGGAGTTTAAAGAAAATAAAAGATGGAGTTTTTTAAATATCGACGCCCAATCTTGCCACATTTTGAGAAATCAGCCGAATTTCCGCGTTGATAACAAAAATATGTTTAAGGGTGGGCATATTATCTTTATATATTCGTAAAGAATATTTAAATACGCGCATTTTGATATGTTTTGTGAAGTATTATGAAAGATGGTTTATTTGCAAAAAAATTGTGAATATGTCTCTAAAACGCGTTTTTGTGCCATGTTTGATATTTTTGTTTGCATTGAAATATTTTATGGATATTTTTAATTTTTTATTTATGTGTTGTATAACCTTTGTAAAAGCTATTAACGAAGTTATGGTGCCGTGAAAGATTCGATAAGGAAATGACGACTGTGCAAAATAGCATTGTGAAATCTTCACAATTTCCACGCCTCAAGCTTCTCTATTTTATTTCTCAGCGAAAAAAATTGTTACGGCGTTCATATCTAGCTGAATGTTCCTCCAAAGAACATGGCTTTCATATATATTTTTAACAAAAATATCTAAATTATGACCCGGACCATCATTGCATGAACTGACGTGGAATCACCCAGCTGTTTCTGACGAGAGCTTAGAACGCAAGTTTTGACCAGAGGGACCGCAATGTTGCAAATATCACGGTACAAAAAATGTACGGTATATTAAAATACTTATTCTTAATAGAGCAATAAATAAAACCCCTATACACGCCGATTATGTTAATAGGCAGTTTGTGCATAGCGTACGACACCCCTAAACTTCAGTTGGACGTACAGCACACTGACGTTCAACCGGCGCTACCAAATTTCACGAGCGGCTTCGTAGCCGAGTTGTACAACTTATTAAAATAGCTTAAGTAAGTGTAAATGGCTGTAAAAAAAAGTACTCGGGGTTTTGCTGGGTTACTGGAAACCCTCGATTTTTTTTTTGTTTTTTTTTGTTCATTTTGATGCGTACTTCAGCTGTTTAATATCTTATATTGCGCCTTCATCAAGCCTCTCGTAAAAGTTGGGGCCGTCAGTTTGACGTCAGTGGGCTGCTCGGCGAACTGAAGTTTTGGAGTGTCGTATATGTGACAAGAAGTGTAAAAACTACAAATTTTTCTTCCTTTTTTTTTAGAGTGATGAGCACGGCAACGTTTCTTTATTCTTTATTCTTTATTCAGGTAGCTCCTGCAGCGCCGTTGAGGCATTATTGCAGGGGGCGAACAACATAGAAAAAAACATTTCTGCATTTGCGGCACAAACAGTTTCAACACTTAAATTGTTCCAATCCCTAATGGTCCTAACAAAGAAAGAATTTTTGCACAGTTCCGTCCTGGTGGAATATTCGCGTATTTTGTGGATATGATCTTTACGTTGGGAAATATAGTAAGGGAGTAGAAGGTAATGAAAACCGTTAATACCAGTGTGTTTATTATGCTATATAGAAATTTTAAGCGCAAATTTTTCCGCCTGAATGTCAGCAAATCCCAGCCTAATGTACTCTTCATGTCCGTGACGCTTGAAAAGCGGTCGTACAGCCCCAGGACGAAGCGTGCCGCACGATTTTGGATCCTCTCTAAAGCGTCTATGTGATTTTGCTGAGCAGGATCCCACACAGTGCAAGCATAATCTGTAAGAGGTCGAACGTAGGTAAGGTATGCAAGTTCTTTTATTTTAGAGCGCAGCTCTTAGGGGCCCGTTTCCGGCTTGAGCGGCGTCGCCGTCGCCGTCGCCGTCGCCGTCGCCGTCGGCGTCGCCGTCGGCGTAACCGCGCGGTGCATCATGGGAAATGTCCCATAATGCACCGCGCGAGCCCCCCACCGGGGTCACATGACCTCGTGGGGGGTCACGTGACCCCCCGAAGTCACGTGACTCCACTGAGGTCACGTGACCCCCTCCTCGAGGTCACGTGACCCCCGCCGATGTCGCGTGACCCCCCGATGACGTCATCGTCACTGATGACGTCACCGGCATCCACATCGTCATCGTCATCATCACTGATGACGTCACCGGCATCCACATCGTCATCGTCATCATCACTGATGACGTCACCGGCATCCACATCGTCATCGTCATCATCACTGATGACGTCACCGGCATCCGCATCGTCATCGTCATCATCACTGATGACGTCACCGGAATCCACATCGTCATCGTCATCATCACTCATGACGTCACCGGCATCCACATCGTCATCGTCATCATCACTGATGACGTCACCGGCATCCGCATCGTCATCGTCATCATCACTGATGACGTCGCCGGCATCCACATCGTCATCGTCATCATCACGGATGACGTCACCGGCATCCACATCGTCATCGTCATCATCACGGATGACGTCACCGGCATCCACATCGTCATCGTCATCACTGATGACGTCACCGGCATCCACATCGTCATCGTCATCATCACTGATGACGTCACCGGCATCCGCATCGCCATCATCACTGATGACGTTACCGACATCCGCATTGTCATCGTCATCATCACTGATGACGTCATCAGTGACGTCACTGATGTCGTCACCGGCATCCGCATCGTCATCGTCATCATCACTGATGACGTCATCAGCGACGTCACTGATGACGTCACCGACATTCGCATCGTCATCGTCATCATCACTGGTGAAGTCATCAGTGACGTCACTAATGACGTCATCGGTACCCGCATCGTCATCGTCACTGATGACGTCATCAGTGACGTCAGTGATGACATCATCGGCATTGGGGGTCACGTGACCCCCAAGGTCACGTGACCCCCCCCCTGGTTAGTTTAACCCCCCCCCCCCAGTGCCCTTCCCTCCTCCTCCTCAAGAGCTGCGCTCTAATTCGGAGTTACAGGGAGTTGTAAGCGGCTTTCATTTTTTGTGTAGACCTTTTTAGATTACGCTGGATAAAACCGAGTGCCCGTCCCGCCCTCATGACGACATCGTCAATTTGCGCATTCCACTTGCAGTCTGCTAATAAGGTCACCCCCAGGTACTTTACTTTACCGTCACTTTTTAGTGGTTCATTATTTAAATAGTACTGAGTGTGAAGTTTATTTTTTTTGCGGGTGAAGGTGACATGTACACATTTGCTGACGTTTAACTGCAATTTTGATAGACTGCACCAGAGTTCAATTTGATCCAAATCAGCCTGCAGTTGTGTGGAATCCTCATCGTTTTTTATACATCTATATACAACACAATCGTCAGCAAACAATCTTAGCTGAGAGGTCACGCCAACGTGAATATCATTTATAAATATTAAGAACAGCAAAGGTCCAAGTACGGACCCCTGTGGCACGCCAGAGGTAACTTCAACAAAATCTGATGTTTCACCATCTAGAACCGTACATTGCCGACGCGAACACAAATATGCCTGTATCCAATTATGTACCGAAGTATCTAGATTCAAAAGTGCCAATTTTTGGATTAAGAGGGAATGCGATACTGTATCAAACGCTTTTCTAAAATCGAGAAACACACAATCAATTTGCTCACCCCTATCAACGGTAGTAACAAGATCATGATAAAATTCAGTGAGTTGTGTAGTACAAGAATAACCCTTTCTAAATCCATGTTGATAATCAATAAAAAAGTTCTGAAACGTGAGATGTTGCATTATCTGGGAATATAAAATGTGCTCAAACAACTTGCGGCAAACCGACGTTAAGGAGATCGGCCTGTAATTCGTGACATCATTTTTGGGACCTTTTTTATGTATAGGAGTAACATTAGCTAATTTCCAGTCCCCTGGCAAAGCTCCATTAAGTAATGACTTGTTAAATACTATGAAAAGGTAAGGAGCTATTGCGTCTGCACAACTCTTTAGAACCCGAGGGGAAATTTTATCAGGGCCCATCGCTTTGGTTTCATCGATATGCTCCAAAAGATTAAATACACCTTCCATACTTATTTCTACGGGTGGCATCACATCGTAATTGCTTGAACACATTTCTAGTGTTGTATCTTCTGGAGGCAGAAAGACTGATTTAAAATAATTGTTAAAAACGCAAGCTTTCTGCCCTGCGTCAGTGAGTAGTTCGCCATGTACCATTATATCAGGTATTCCCATCTGATCATTACCACAGAGCTTCATAAACTTCCAGAGCTGCTTATTGTTAGTTTTCATCGTGTCTTCAAGACGTTGAAGATAATCCTGTTTAGATTTTTTTGCGGTCTCTTTGTACGTCGTAGTCAATTCCTTTAATATCTGGAGGTTTGAGGCCGAACTTTTCTTTTTATATCTTGCGTACGCACGCTTGCGTTTTTTAATAATTCTTAATAGACCACCACTGATCCATGGTTTTTCTCTTTTCTTTAGCTTACGTACCTCAATACTCGGAATGTATTTCTCTGTGAGGCTAATAACTCTCTGTTTAAAAAGCATCCACACGTCCTCAACACTCATTTCTTCGGCAATACATTCGAAAGAAAGGAAGCTCTCGCGAAGTTCAGAACTGATACCCTCATAATCACCCCTTGCGTACAGAAATACGTTTCGATTTGCATTCAATTTTTTACGGGGAGATTGAAAACTAAGCGTGGCCACAATAGCGTCATGATCGCTAATACCAGGAGTGACGTCAACTCGTTTAACAATGCCAGGATAGTTACAAAATAATAAATCGAGTATGTTCAAGCCACGCGTAGGTGTGAGAACATGCTGTGTGAAGCCCAAAGTGTCAACCATGCATTTTAAATCAAGGTTTAAACGACTGAGTGATCCACAGGTACACATTGGAGTGGGCGAGGCGATAGCAGCGAGGACAGTATGCTCAACCGCTGTCTGCTTCTTTCGCAGTTCTTCGTGTCCCTCGCTGTTCCTGTGTACAATGCTACCGCGGCGCACGGATACCAGCTACTGCCGGCGCTTCCTGCTTCGTCAACTGTTCCTTGCTGCGTGGTCGACCCGTCTTGTTCGTCCACGGACTTCCTTGCCAGCGGAATTGAGGGTGTTCACGGTTTCCTTAACGGCCTACAAACCGTGAATCTGCAAGTCACCCCCGTCGGTGATGTCCTCCTGGATCGTCCAATCATTGAAAGGCCCAGTTCTGTGACGTGGGTTAACGAGGATAGAAAAGCTTCACCGGCATCTTTCCTCTTCAGTGGGCGAGGCGATAGCAGCGAGGACTGTATGCTCAACCGCTGTCTGCTTCTTTCGCAGTTCTTCGTGTCCCTCGCTGTTCCTGTGTACAATACTACCGCGGCGCACGGATACCAGCTACTGCCGGCGCTTCCTGCTTCGTCAACTGTTCCTTGCTGCGTGGTCGACCCGTCTTGTTCGTCCACGGACTTCCTTGCCAGCGGAATTGAGGGTGTTCACGGTTTCCTTAACGGCCTACAAACCGTGAATCTGCAAGTCACCCCCGTCGGTGATGCCCTCCTGGATCGTCCAATCATTGAAAGGCCCAGTTCTGTGACGTCGGTTAACGAGGATAGAAAAGCTTCACCGGCATCTTTCCTCTTCAGTGGGCGAGGCGATAGCAGCGAGGACAGTATGCTCAACCGCTGTCTGCTTCTTTCGCAGGTATGTTACCTTCAGAACGCTCATTGTGTACGGTCCGATAATCGCTTTTTACTGCTATTTCCTCGCCCACATGGATACGATCACGGTATTTGTTGTTTTGTTGACCTGTGCTCTCAGCTGGTGTATTGCATCAATAGCCTTCTCCTTAGTGGAGACTTTGAAACGAATCCAGGACCACCAAAAAAAGACAGCAAAAAAACAAAACAAGATAACGTAGTTTCGGTTACAGAGGACTCGAGGGCTGCTAATTCGGGTGAGAGCGATAATGACGGAAGAGATATCGAGAGACAACCCACAGTTTCGGATATGTTTGCTGAATTGCTGGCTGGCCAGAAAAAGATGGCTCAGGACATAGCTGAAATCAAATTATTCCAACAGTCAGTTAACTCCCGATTTGACGCTCTTGAAGCACGAGTGGCTGCCCTCGAGTCGCCTTCTGCCACGCCAAGTGTCCCTTGTACATCTTGTGACGATCTGCTTATAGAGCTTAAGTCATTGTCTGGTGTGGTAGACAAACTCGTCGCGAGGAATGACGGCATGGAAAACCGCTCGCGCAGAAATAATCTAATCTTATATGGCCTCACCGAAAGCGCAGACGAAACTAGTGAGTCATTACTCTCTAACGTATCAAAAATATTCTCGGATAAACTGATTATTGACTGCCCACGTATTGAAAGGTGCCATAAAATAGGTCGAAAACACGACGATCGTTCACGTCCTGTCATTATGAAACTCCTCGATTTCCGCGAAAAAATGGAAGTATTGAAAAATTCTTTCAAGCTTAAGGGTTCAGATATTCGTATATCGGAAGACTTCTCTGTTCATGTCCGTTCTGTTCGAAAAAAATATGGGATGCGACGGCCTCTTTCCGTGACAGTGGCTCCTCCGTCCGCCTTCGATATGATCATGTGTTCATCAATAATGAGCGATATAATTGGGATGTTAAAACTAATACTCTGGTTAAGTGTTCCGACTACTCCGCCCAGTCTACTACCACCGCCCCATCTACTGGTGGTCGTTGACTCGGCCGCGGTTTAAAAGATGGTTTAAGTGAAAATCTTTGTGTCTTGAATGTTAACGCCAGAAGTTTAGTAAACAAGTTCCCCGATTTTCTGTCACTAATTTCTTCCCACTCTGCTCACATTATTGGAGTTACTGAAACATGGTTACATGATGGCATATACGACACCGAAATTACACCCTCTGGTTTCTGCGTGGTTAGAGGTGATAGAAAGTACGGGCGTGGCGGTGGCGTCGCACTCTTTTTAAAGTCCAATATTAAATTTTCAGTTATACAGGGTCCTCCCCAGATTGAATCAGTGTGGTGCAAACTTAATGTAAATAATATATCTTTAGTTGTTGGCGTTGTCTACCGCCCTCCCGGCTCTCCCATTGATCAGTTACATGCTTTATGTGACTTTATGTACGAGCATAACCTGTCTTCTTCCAATTTAATATTAATGGGTGATTTCAATTTACCTGGCATCCAGTGGTCGTCTTTGTCGCTATCTGGTCCTGACGTTCAAATGTCTAGAGAGTTAGTGAACTTTTCTTTGTCATTTGGTTTAAAACAGATTGTTCAGGAGAGCACGAGAGAGTCGTCAGTTTTAGATTTGGTATTTCTTAGTATACCTCTTCTAGAAAACCATTTTGAATGTGAAGTCGTTGACGGTATATCGGATCACAGGGCAGTCTTTGTTTCTGTTGCTTATCCTGTCCCTAAAACACGTTTTGTTTACCACACTTTTCCTGATTTTAACCGTGCCGATGATGTGTCCATAATTGACTCATTAAGCTATTCCTTTGAAGTGTTTGAACAACTTAGTATCTCTAGTGACGTGAATGTACTCATTACATTTTTTGAAGACTTGGTTAAATCGTGTATCCAGCGATTTGTGCCACTCAAAACTAAAAAAAGTAACATTGTCAAACCTTGGATAACAAGAGAATTATTACATTTATCGCGACGGGTCGGCAGACTGCGGAGTGGAAAACGTTGCGCTGACCCAGTAAAGTCTGCTCAGTTTATTCAAGCTAAGGAGGAACTCCGACTAAAAACTAATTCCGCGAAGGACTTCTATTTCCGTGTTACCTTACAAAACTTAATAAAATGCAACCCTCGAAAATTCTGGAAATCTATTTTACCAGGCAGCACAACTTCAAACTCGTTTATAATTAACGACGTAACTACTATGGACGCGCTGGCAATCGCTACAGCGTTTAATACGTACTTTCAGTCGGTATTTACAGTTGATAATTTCGAAGTTCCTCCTTTTACTCATGTTTCGCAGTCTGCGGTTGACGACATAGATGTGAACGTTCGGGGCGTACTAAACCTGATCTTGAAGTTAGACACTAAAAAAAGTCCTGGTCCTGATGACATTCCTAATTCATTTATTGTCAGGTACTCCCAATGGTGCAGTCGGTATCTCACGGTTATTTTTCAGAAATCACTGTCAACGGCCACAGTTCCTTCATCATGGAAACTCGCAAAAATTATTCCCGTATACAAATCTGGCAACTCACAATCACTGTCAAACTATAGACCAATTTCTATAACGTCACATTCATGCAAATTATTGGAACATATAGTCTACAGGCATGTAATAGAGTTTCTCGATACTAACAATATTTTATGCGATTTCCAACATGGTTTTCGACGCGGTTATAGTACTATGACACAACTAACAGAGTTTGTTCATGATATCGGTCTGTCTCTTGACATCGGTAACCAAGTTGATGCGATATTTATAGATTTGTCAAAGGCTTTCGACACCGTTCCTCATTCTAAACTCCTACACAAGCTTAACCTAATTCTAAATAATCATCACCTTGTGAACTGGATATCCAGTTTTCGTTCCCAACGGTCTCAGTTTGTCTACTTTAACACATCCAAGTCTAGTACAGTTGACGTATCATCAGGCGTTCCACAAGGGTCAGTTCTTGGACCGCTACTTTTCTTGTTATACATCAATGATTTGCCACGCTGTATTTCCACTAAGGTCCGACTTTACGCTGACGACTGCGTACTATATCATGTGATAAACTCCTCAGATGACCATATAACTCTTAACAATTTTTTCGTGAATTTTTGTACGTGGTGTAAAACCTGGCAAATGAACCTGAACTTTAGTAAAACTGTTTTTATGACCTTTTCTAGGCGTTCATCACCTTCTGTGTTTAATTATTCATTTGACGGGTTATGCCTAGAAAGAGTTTTTGAATATAAATATCTTGGCCTCCTTTTCACGCCTGATTTATCTTGGTCTAAGCACATTGATACGACATGTAACAAATCTCTTAAAAGACTTGGATACCTGCGGCGTACCTTACGTGTGGCACCACAAGATACTAAGCTTTTAACTTTTAAAACTTTGATTCGCCCAATCCTCGAATATGGTTCTATTATTTGGTTTCCCTACAAAGAGTCCGATATAAAAAAGGTCGAATCAGTACAAAAGAAATCGATACGTTTTATTTGTCGTCGGTATGACAGAAACTTTTCTCCTTCTTCTAATCTTTCCGTGTTAGGCCTAAGACTTCTTTCTGAGCGTCGTGGTATCGAGCGCCTAAAGACTCTGTATTTCATGGTTAACTCATCACGTTTTGACTCGTTACATAACTACATAAAGTTTCTCGAGCCAACTGCAACTAGGAGCCACCATGAATTAAACATTTTACCTTTTCATCCTCGTACTGATATGTTTAAATACAGTTTTTTTCCTCACACCATTGAACGCTGGAATTTATTACCAGGAAACATCCGATCACTACAACCAGATGAATTTCTGTGTGCCGTTGACAGTGGTCCACAGTGATGTCCGGACCGTCTGTGTTTACCTCCCACTCCTGCCATAGCCCCAGTGGGGCTGCAGTATGTATAAATAAATAAATAAATAAATAAATTTCGTCACTCCATATCATATCTGGAAGGTTAAAATCCCCACCAAGTAGCACACAGTCATTAGAAACACTAGAAACCAGGTCGCTAAGTTGGCATAAAACAGTGGGGTCAGAACTTGGGGGTCTGTAGAATACGCCTACAATAAGATTAAAACCATCAGGCAGTCTGACCCGACACCACACTGACTCAACTGTATTTCCAGCTATATCTAGTTGGTAACTTTGTAAGGAGGTACTAATAAGCAAAAAAACTCCTCCTCCGTGCAGCGACCTATCTCTTCTGTAAACATTGAAATTATTGGGAAAGACTTCATGATCAGGAACAGTCATCCAACCATGACTCCGTCCCAAGGATAACATCAGCCTGTACAGATTTGATCAAACCGGACAATTCCTCTATTTTGTTTTTTACACTTCTGCAATTCACGACCATCAAAACAACATCCCTCCGTGATACTATTTTTTTTTTATCAGAGGGGCGTCAGGCACGTTTCACGGGTACAACCTGCTCGGTCTCGGTATCCCAAGTAAACACTTTTCCGTTGATTACAAGCTTATCATGCGTTAGTTTTACTTTGTTCGTTACGTCCTCCCTTTTAGCTTTAGCGTACGACCAAAGATGACGTCGCTTTTCTCTAACTTCCAATGAGTAATCGTCAGACAAAGACACGAACGTACCCTTTAACTTGTATGCTTTTCTCATGATAGCAGTTTTTTCATCGAGGGACGAGAAACGCACTAACACCGGTCGTGCTCTTTCCGCCGAGTATCTCCCAAGCCGGTGAATTTTTTCTATAACCGACGGCCTAATATCAAGTTTCTTTTCAAAAATTTCTAAAATCACTTTTTCGTTTAGCAATGCGGGCGTTTCAGCCTCACTCTCGGCCACCCCGTAAACGACAATATTGTTTCGCTTGCCCGCGTTTTCTAGGTAGCTAATCCTGGAACCCAAGGAGTGAACCCTGCATCCGAGGTCCTTGACTAAGTTCTCACATCTTTCGAGGTTGGGGACAAGTTGCGAAAATCCCTCGACTTTCGTTTCAATTGAAGATAACCGCTGATTTGTTTGGCGAATATCTTCGTCCAATCTGTCTCCAATCGACGATATGCTGGCATTAAGGGCCCTCTGGCCATCGAGAATTGCCGCAAGCTGAGCTTCAGAAAACGGACCCGGGTTAAGCTCAACGTCACCGCTCAGCAAAAGAACAATAAGACAGAGCGAATCAAAACAGTCGGCAACACACTTCAAAAAGGCCCTCGGGCGAGGCAGCACTACCAGGCAGACATTATTGCTTTTCACATCAAAATAAAAACGGTCTTTACCAACCTGGATGACGAACAACAGGTGGTTAGGTCGTGGCCGCATGCCTGGAGTGCTATCTCGCCCACTGACGAGGTTGGCAAACGGGGCGTTGCAGGAAGGTTCCGGTGATGTTGATGACACTGGGGCTACACGCACATAGAACGGCGTTGCCAGATGAAATGTCCCGGCGGCCGTTAGATCCAACGGGAATCCGCAGGCCCCGACGTGGTCCGAACAAGCTGTTTCGTCGATAATATCCCAACCGTTGTACGAAGCGGGGAACGTTGTAAATCCACCGTCATCAGCTGGCCGCAGAACCCAAGATGACAGGACCTGGATGACGAACAACAGGTGGTTAGGTCGTGGCTGCATGCCTGGTGTGCTATCTCGCCCACTGACGAGGTTGGCAAAAGGGGCGTTGCAGGAAGGTTCCGGTGATGTTGATGACACTGGGGCTACACGCACATAAAACGGCGTTGCCAGATGAAATGTCCCGGCGGCCGTTAGAACCAACGGGAATCCGCAGGCCCCGACGTGGTCCGAACAAGCTGTTTCGCCGATAATATCCCAACCGTTGTACGAAGCGGGGAACGTTGTAAATCCACCGTCATCAGCTGGCCGCAGAACCCAAGATGACAGGACCTGGATGACGAACAACAGGTGGTTAGGTCGTGGCTGCATGCCTGGTGTGCTATCTCGCCCACTGACGAGGTTGGCAAAAGGGGCGTTGCAGGAAGGTTCCGGTGATGTTGATGACACTGGGGCTACACGCACATAAAACGGCGTTGCCAGATGAAATGTCCCGGCGGCCGTTAGAACCAACGGGAATCCGCAGGCCCCGACGTGGTCCGAACAAGCTGTTTCGCCGATAATATCCCAACCGTTGTACGAAGCGGGGAACGTTGTAAATCCACCGTCATCAGCTGGCCGCAGAACCCAAGATGACAGGACCTGGATGACGAACAACAGGTGGTTAGGTCGTGGCCGCATGCCTGGAGTGCTATCTCGCCCACGCGTTTAGCACACTGGCGCGCACTGAAAATTGTGCTTCAAAGGCGCGGCGTGAGCTTGCGGTTGTAATGCCATACCGCACGGTAGCCTGCAATAAAAAAAAAACTTTCTATCAATAACCATAGAGCAGTTTGATTACGTGTTGCAACACACGAAAACCGAGACGGCGAGCAGCGAGTTGTGAGGCTGTGACGCGAAGACATCAGTACTGTGAACGCTGCTCTTCCGAAGCTTGACGATCACCGTTCGCGGCTCTCTTTTTAGAGCTCTAATGGTCAGGCAAAGCGCAACCATATCATTACACTCAAAAATATTCTACCACAAACAGTAACGTGGCAAGTGCCTAAAACGCGTTCGCCAACCACAAAGCTTCGCACTTTGAGGTTTCTGCAACTTTTAAATAACAGCATGCTCGTTTTCCTAACGTGCATCAGCATCTCCGTCACCTTTCATATGATCCTTCCCTAGGCGCTTCGCATTTGTAGACAAATGAATATAATTTTTAGCGCGCTGAACAGCGCCAGCGAGCAGGCGCACGGTATGTCCCGGAGAATCTATCCCCGTCTCTTCCGCCATCTTGGAACTACCGCCCCGCCACCTATAGGGCGTTGGAGTTGCGAATAGTCATCAGCACGTAAGATTTAACATTTTAAGGCGTTCAGTTCGCGGAATAGACCAGTGTCCGAAACCCTAGCCCCCAGCGATAAAAATGGGAAATAATAATCTCAAACCTAGGCTCTTCTGAAGAGAGGGGCTGCGCATAAACAAGACTTTATCTTTTTAGAGACATCTTTGCACCTGTGTTGTTCTTAGAGCTTCGTGACTTTTCATTTCTGACGTTCTCGCACTACGTATGTGCGAAGGTTTCTAAAAAAAAAACGGAGTCTTGCAAAAAGCGCAGCCCCCCTACTGTGTCATGGCGTCGGCATGAACGAACATGGCGGCGCCCATGGAACAGTGCAGACACTGGTCTATAGGATCCGGAAACTGCCGGTAAATGCTTCCTTTGATCTAAAAAAAACCTTCTTGTGGTAATGACTTCTGGGTTAACGCCCTTCTATTGACGAGCTGTTTTAAGGATGAAATTTATAGGCAACCTGCAATGCTGTTTGGTTTGGCGCCACCTAGCGACTGAAGCAAGAAATATTGGGTATCCCCGGGAGTGGCGGCTGCATTGTTCAAACGTGAGCTTTTGCTCTGGTGGCGCCACTTAGCCTAGTGCCTGAAGCAAGAAATACTGGGTATCTCAGGAAGCCGTGATCGCGTAACGTGCCAGTACAGTGGAAGCTACGGCCCTGGTGGGCCAATGGGAACGTGACTGCGTATCACCGGAGCCCACCTCTACTCCGAAGAAGTATCAGGCTTTTCGCTGCGTCATGCTCCAGTACGTGTGCGTTGCGCTCATATACGTCGTGGATTTCGAAGCCTTCGGCACGCAACGTGGGGCTTATCGTTCACCCTTTGCCAAGTTACAATGAGACACGGTGTAACCGTGGGCTCTCGCTCTGCTGGCGCCGCCTGGCTGTTGCCGGCTGGCTATAGCAATTAGTTTCCTGCAGATAATTCTCTCGTCATGCCTGCAGCGAACATTATCTTCTTTTGTATGACTCACGTAAAACTTATAAGCAGTGTGACTGGGGCTTAAAGGGATGGTGAACCGAACATTTCATTGTCTATAACAAGTGGTGCACTATCTTTCCATGAGTCAGCAGCCGCCGGTGTGCACGAGCACACGCACCGATATCGACATCATCACATCTCCCGTTCGAGCTTATGAACCATGAATGTGGGATATGATGACGTCAACTTCGGTCCGTGTGCGCGCGCACACCGGCGGCTGCTGGCTCATGAAATGATAGTGCACCACTTAATATAGACACTGAAATGCTCGGTTCACCATCCCCTTAAGAGCTAGCCCTTAGTGTTCACGTCGAATTTCAAATGTCATCTATATGAAATTCGATGAGTCGGCCTATCTAACGCCACAACTGCAACGTTTTCATCTTCGATTGCTTGTGAGGTAAGTTCTAATAACGATGAAAATATTTTATGCTCACTTTTTAGTAGATCCGGCATGAGGCGTTTTAGACAATACAAAATATCGTCATTGGGGTTGTCAGTGGCCCTTTAATAAGAAAACTTAAAATCGTCTTAAAATCGTCACTCCGGAACATGAGGTAGGAAGCACAGTCCCTGTGCCGAGAGTTTCGCAAACGGATCCGTGGCTACGCAGTAGCTCGGACCTCCTTCGGCCACAACGAGGAATTTCTGCAGAAGAGTCGTCACGCCGAGAAAGATTTCGACGGTTGCCAGGGTCCTTCCGGGGCACATCCGCCTCCCTGACAGGGGAGACGAAAAACATTTCTTGAAGCAGGATGTTTCAATGCGCGGGCTTCAAAGTCTAAAGCTGGAGTCGAACGGCTCATACACAGTAAAAAAGACTCAGTGTTCACCGCAGGTAGGGGGAAAGAATATCGGCGGTCAGTCCCCAAGCATATTTCAAGTCTGTTTGCTTCATACATTATTACACTTCGAACATATTTGCAGAGCATTTTTACGACGCCAATCGCACAGCGCCTGCACAGTGTCTTTTGTGTCATGTATTAACAGTGTGACCTCGGTTCAGAGCGTCACGGAGAGGTGTAACTATGTTGCCTAAAACCTGTCCGCGACTGGTGTGTGTACCGCGTCGTGGTCCCTCGATTTCCCCCTTATGACGTCATCGAAGTGTCGTGTGGTCGCCGGCCGCAATCCGAGCGGCGTCACAGCAGCGTTGCATGCGGCAGATGCCTGTTCTGTTGTAGGCCTCCCTCCAGCTTGACAGCCCAAGGAGGCTTCGGCAGCCAGGGCTTGGGACTCCGAGATAAGAGCGACACTCGCGCTCGCTTAGCGTGACTATGGTGCCTGGAGTGCGTCTTCGACTGGTGTGTTTAGCGTCCTATGCTGCACATACATCAAAAGTGGTCCCGAAGTAACAACAAATGACGTCACAGATGCCGGAGTGGAACGCTGTCGGATGTCGCGCCACTTGGTGGTTGGGCGTGGAAGCGCGATGGAACGCGAGTGTCGTGCCGGCGTCCCAACTTGTGGCTGCCGTAGCTTCCGTGGACTGTCACAGTGAAGAGCAACCTGCAGCAGAACAGGCGTCTGCCACATACACCACAGCTGTTGGGACGCCGCCAGGATCGCAACCGGCGACAGCGTGACACTTCTATGACGCCAGCATGCAGGCGGAAATCGAGGAACCACATTTTGGAGCGCGCTAAACACACCAATCGGAGAGGTGTTCCAGGCACTGTGGTTTCTTTGACGCCATTTGTTGCCACTTTGCGATCACCCTGACATATAAGCGATAGATGGCGCTAAACACACTAGTCGCAGACACGTTCCAGGAACCGTGGTTGTAACGAAAACATGATAAAACGGGAGTATGACGATCTCGTGATGGGTGCCACTATGGGACGTGTGGTCACGCGGTTGGCGGCACGTGTTACGGTGTCATGAGACGTGATGTCACGGTTATATGTCACCACGTAACTCGAAGTCACAGTGTTGCGTGAGCACGTAACTCGAAGTAAATGTCACGTGACCACACAACTTTTACGTCACAGTGTCACGGGACTATAGAACTTGATGCCCATGGTGTCACTTTACATCTTGACATTAGAGCGTCGCATAACACCACTATGTGAGTGACGTTTACGCGGCGTGATCGCGGGATTGGTGTCACGCAAATACCCTTCGCTAAATTTAGCGCAAAACCATCATACGCTGCGCCAAAAGAACAACCTTTTACCTCCTCATTCCACCTAATATCGGACTTTGTGTGCATGACTAGGGTGATTGCGGGCGGACGTGCGTTCTAAGCACTACAGACCCTTTCGAAGCGGGAGCCAACAAACTGAACAACGGAACTTCCTGTATGCGTGCAAACATCGTTTTGTTCCCGTCTAACTAGTGACACTACTGGGAGGAGCTCAGGTTTTGATCGTGACTATCTATCATTCTTGTTTCGGCTCTTCTATATTATTTTACTTTATCTAGGCTGTTATGCCTGGATCTTCTTTTCATCCCACATACTCGATAATAACTATGGTGCCTGGATCGCGTCTTCAACTGGTGTGTTTAGCGTCCTATCCCGCCCATACATCAAAAGTGGTCCCAAAGTGGCAACAAATGACGTCACACAAGCCGGAGTGTCATGCTGTTGACTGTCGCGATCCTGGCGGTTGGTCGTAGAAAACTGGCGAAAAGCACGAGGGAACGCGAGTTTCGCTGTCGTCACGGCGCCCCAGGCGTCCCAACTTCCGGCTGATCTAGCTTCCGTGAACTGTCACAGTGGAGAGCGACCTGCAGCAGAACAGGCGTCTGCCATACATACCACAACTGACAGAAACGCCGCCAGGGTCGCGACTGGCGACAGCATCACACTTATATGACGTCATCAGGCGGAAATCGAGGGACCACTTTTTTGGCCGCGGTAAACACACCAGTCGGAGACGCGTTCCAGGCACCATAGCTAAACGAAAAAGGGCTTCACATTTCAACGTCCACGGAAATATCAGAGGCCGCCAGTTGTTTGTTCGTTTAACTTTCCTGGGAAATTTCAGTGTGTGCAGTCTTATACACGTTACTCAAAGAAAGTGATTGAGTACAGTTACAATCATGCTTGGTTAAAAAGTACTCAATTACATCGCTTTGTGTCCCGGGAAGAAAAGTAGTTTACCCGTACTTGAAAACTTAACTGTTACTTCTCCGATTACTTCGGATTCACAAACGACGGATCTTTCTGGCGGGTTGAAAACGGGCCTTTCGTGCTGCCCATTGTTGGAATAAAATCACCGAACTACGAAATACTTATCTTGTTGTTACATTAATGTTTGTAAACCATTCTCCTGTCGGAGCCTTGGTTCGAAAAATTCTTGGCAAAAGGCTCGAGCGAACGCAGGGCGCCATTAGCAAAGGGGGGCGGGGACAGTAACGGATGCAAGGAATTCTCGTATTCCCAAAAGTAATCATATAACCCTCTGGATTACTTTCTAGTAAAAGTAATCAAATGATTACAAAATTACACCAAAAATAAACGATAACCAGTAATTTGATTACTTTTACCGAGAACCCCACCCCACAAGTCTGATTTTCTGACATGTGTGACCTGGTCAGGCTCTTGAAGAAAAACGTTTTCTTGGGTGTAACTATCGCCTTAAGCGCCATTTTTGTGACCGATCAGTCAATTCACGCGTGATAGTAATGAGGGTAAAGGCCCGAGCGAGCTGGCTCCAATAATCGTCATTCGCGACGTTTGTGACCGAAAGCGTCGCAGCTGTGGTCGCAATTCGCGGTTAGCCGAATGATCACTGTAACATCTTTATTTAAATTATTTTTTTTCTTCTATCGACGGAAATCAGCGCAATGTCGGCGTTTTAGCTGTGTCGATGTTGGTTTAAAGGGACCCATAAGATAATTTTACCAACTTTCTTTTCTTTTTTTTTTCCAAATGAAGACTCCAGTTAATCTTCAATGTTCATAGAACCCAGAGCAAGAATCCGTTTTCGTTTTATTGACTCCAGTTTTGCACACACACACAAAAGAAAGGTGAAAACTGCGTCTACTTTTCTCCTCGACTCGGCCGGACTCTGCCACCGACACGTGAAATCACTTGGCCGCGACGTAAAGTACGCCTTTCTTCCGAAAATGGAAGTTGTCCCAGCCGAGCGAGGGAGCCGCGTCAGTTTCATATATTTACTAATATATGAAACTGTCTTGTATAAACTACAACGAATTTGAAACATTGTACCTCCCTGTTAAGTGTAACGTTTCTTTGCAAAAAAAAAATAAAAAAAGTTCCGCTAATGACCGGAACCTAAGTTGAACGAGATTAAGAGTGTAGAGACGGAGAAGTAAGGTGGGCTCGGTTGGGCTACGACCAAGGGTTAAGCGAGAGAACGAGTTTCGTCCACATTAAATCAGTGGAATAGGGTCCACAAAAGAAACGTGGAAATGCGATAGCTTGCAGCGGAGCACTGCAGAAAGAGCCCCGTTGTTGTGTTGTCTTATCATCTCCCTGAAGCCATTGAAATTGTGGCATTAGGTGAACGAATGACGACGCAAGCAGCCTAAACATAAAAATGCACGCCATGCATTTCTTCCGCTATCCGAGACTATGCGGAGAGCAAGTGCTTCTGCTGCTTGCACAAGGGTTGCAGCGACTTCAGAACGCCTAACTCTGGCTCTGATTGGAAGAGCAGTGGGTAGACCTCAATGCTAGCTGTCTTTAGGGCTATCCACTACCCTTCCAATCAGAGTCGATCAGAATTCGGCGTTTTGACGTCGCCCTAACCCCTGGGCAAGAAGCAGACGAACTTTTCCTTCGCATACTTGTTGTGAGGTAAAGATCCCCCAGCACGCACCGATTGAGAAGGGCATCAGGTATTCCGGTCTCGGAAGGAGTTGGGATTCGTCGGGCGTCAGGAACCGGGATGGGTCGAACCGCTCGGGATTCTCCAGTACCTGGGATCGTTGTGCGTTGCCCAGTTGTTGGCTACGACGATGGTTCCCTTGGGGATTAGGTATCCGTTCAGGACGACGTCTTCCGCTACCATAGGACAATTAACATTTCTTCCATCATTAACTTTAAGGGAAACCTTGATGTCCACAAACTAATTTTGTAATGGTGATAACGGGTTAGAATTGAACATAGTAGCTCAGGAGCAGGAGGAAAAAAGGCAACAGACGACAAACATACTGCACAAGTACAAACACCAGTGTGTTTCGAGTTTTGTGTGGCCGGTGCCCTTTTTTTCTCCCTGCTCCTAGATTACTACGTCTATCTTAATTGTTTAAACCAGCTCGCTTGTGTTCTTGCTTTAGCTCAAATTTGTACACTCGTAACAGTATATTCTTTTAAAATACCAAACAATATGTTGAAGCATTCCGCTCTGGCCGCAATTTTCCTCTCATATTCGCAGGCCTTGCAAAGGATTGTTGAGTTTTGTTTCAGCGTGCACTGATGTTTCTTTCCTAAGGCGCACACTGCTTTGGATGTTGAGAAACCCGCTTTTGCAACGCCTCCCGTTCTAAAACAGTACCGACTGTAAGCTCCTTCAAGCGCGACGTATTTAATTTTATTTCATTTATTTAGCTCAAAGGCATCCTCACGGATTCAATACATGAGCAAGGATTTTACAATGGAGGAAAAAGCACTCTTTAAAAATAGCTCTATAAAGAAAAAGAAAGAACGACAGGGTAACAAAGTTCCCATTATCTGGTTTAAACATGCATGCTACCACATCATTCACATTCAAGCGTAATCAAGATTGCAAATTTTTAAGTCCAAAAGTAAAAAAAAAAAATTTTATGGTAATTCTAAGTGTGAAAAGCCATGAAATCGATGCATAATATTGTTATTTTTAATGTTTGAAAGCGACTAAAATATCGGCTCTATTGAAACAACGACACTCGAGTTTGTGAAACTAATATGTCCAAAGAGTTTTTGTGAAAAAAAAACATGAAGCGCTAAATCTTTCCCGCGACGATGACTTGAAAAGTAGCATTAAAGCCCATTTCTGTCGAATAAAATAAATTGCAAAACACAAAAGACCGCATTGAGTTTCGATGAAAGTAAAGGCACATTGCACATTTTTCTTTTATGGAAACTTGGTCTAAATAGTTCTTGAATTCCACGCTTTAAAGCATTGTAACACATCCTATTTAAATTTTTTTTGTGATATTCATCCGCTAAGGATAGCGTTCTGCAAGCGCGGTTGATGCCGTTCCAACGCCGTTCCAACTAGTCACAGGTTAGTGCCCGTAGGAATCGTATCCCTGCTTTTGTCTGCTGTAACTTCGAAGGTATAAAAAACGCACTCGCCCAAACTGTAGTCTTAAAAGTTAGACCTGTCAAATAAATTGAAGCAACATTTTCAGGTTGTCTTTTCACATATTACTCGTTTGCCAAACCTCAAAAAACACATTTACTCATGCTTCGAACATAATTAGTCAGCAGGACAGTTTTCATCAATTGATCAACTAAAAATAAGAAAATAAAAAGTACGATACTATATAGATTAAATTAATGTTCAATACTTTATGAAAGAAACAACTAACGCGAGAAAATATTTATATTCTCAAAGATCATTTATTGAGGCTTGTATTGCCAAGTTTGGAAGTGCGTAGAATGATGCTCATGATATAAAGGACCACCAGTGATTCATGCGTCGACGTAGTCCTATTGCACTGTCATGCCCACGTAGCACAGTTCTTCAGGCCAATTTTTTTTGTTGTCGGGATATTTAGGGCGTTAAATTCCAGAAAAGCCAAGGTATAACAAACTTAATATTTTTGGCCCGAGTCTGAGTACCTTGGCCTAAATTGACAAACAATTTCGAGAGTTAGCATTCGATGCTCGTTGATGGATGGAGTCTTGGGCTAATGTCTGACGCTTTGGAAATTCTGAGGACAAGAGGAAAGCCCCAAATTAAAACAACAACATGTATTCTGGAATTAAAGCTTTGGAGCAATGCCTTATAAAGTACGGAGTTAAGCTCTAGGATTGCCAAACTTGACCCAAGTTTGTCAATCCCAATGGCCTGACTTTGGCTTAATACGATTTTCCTCCAGTGCGTTCGTTAGTGCTAAAGTACTTTTTTTTGTTGCTTTTATACCTTTTTTATATACCATATAACTGCAAAAGTACCAGACGAGATCCAAAGACGCCCCATATCAACGGAACAACCTGCAGCAAAGCCTTCCATCGTAAACCGGAGACACGGAAAAATAAAAAAACGGACAAAACAACAACAAGTCTCTCAAAGCCTAACTCCTGCCTTCATTTGGCAATCTAGGCCCGAAGTTGTTAGGGAAAAATAGGGAAAGCCGAAATAAAGCGAAATACTAACACTTTTTTCTTTTTTAAACCGAGGCCCAAGAAGTCCAGGGTACAGGCGAAAAATTAAGCAGTGGAGCCTAACTCTGACAGTTAGGCTTCACTGTCAGGGTTTGGCCAGAGTCGAAATCGCCAAACTCTGGTCAAACAAAATCAAGTTAGGTAATACTGCGAGCAAGTATTCCAAAATCTGTTTTTGGCGCATCAAAACGCGTGGAGGGGCACACAAATAAAAGGGTGACATGGAAAACGCGTAGGGAAGGCTAGACGACGATCTCAGTCAGGCGCGCTCTGTCATTGATGGAAGTCGGGGGTAACAAAATCGCGTGGACGCATCTGGCGTCTAAAGAAACGCAGGAGGTGCCCAAGGCGCAGACGAGCTTGCACGAAGTGTAGCTTGGCATTTTGAGCCTTTCAGTGTCCGCCAATGCCGAGCACATATCAAATTGTGACCCAAAGCGCTGTGCTAGTTTTGAAGCCTAATTCGGACATCTCCTTTGGACTAACGCACCCAAAAACCAGCTGACAACCGAATAACCAGGCAGTTAACCCTAACTCTCTACTTGTTTTGCAATTTAGGGGCCAAATAGTCGCAATCACTTGCGAAATTATTTTAAGTTAGTTTTGTTTCTTCTGGAACTGAGGTTCAAAGGACTCAGCTGACAACCAAGCAACCAAGCAGTTAAGCCCAAGTCTGCACTTGTTTTGCAATTTATGGACAAGAAAGCTTGGGGGAGGCTTAAGCTTCGCCTTTAAGATTGGAACGCGATAGCGTTACCCGGCCCCGTCGCAAAGCCTTTTCATATACACTCGTGTTCGTTCCCGCTTCTAAAGCCGTGCAAGCGTGTGCGCGTTCTCTAGTCGATAACGTCACGTGTCACGTTACGTCTCATGATGTCACGTGTGCGTCATGTAAGGCAACGCGTGACGTCATTAACTATCTACCCCCCAAATTTAGCGGAAAGTATTTCTACCAAATTTAAACGGGCCAAATGGGTCATGACGTCAAAGCCACGTGTAACGTCGACTGCGTGACGTCACAGGTGGCTGCGCGCGTTGTATTATGGGATTTTAAAGGGTTGGTTATTTTATTTCTTTATTCATTTTGTACTTTTGCGGTGCCCCTATACAGCCCGCGGGCCTACAGGAGGGTCCACCAGTGCATACATGCAAGAGTTCAAGCAGCTCCAATTAGAGGATGCAAAAACAAAAACATGCCTTGAAAAAGAAAAAAAAAAAAATTACATATCTAATATCAACAAAATGTGACCTCCGACAGTAAAGAGCAAGTATCGGTCTTAAAGTGGAGCGTCATTTTCGTGATTGCTCCCAGGGTACGGTAGCATGCATTGGTTAAAACTTCACATGTTCACCACATAAATCACCATATACACCAACTCAACTCTTTTACGTCACGCCGCGGTGGTGGCGCGCCGGACGCACTTCCGGTCTCGGGTGGTGGGCAGAAGTCGCCGTGCCAGACATGCATTCCCGTGTTCCTTTGGAAGAAACGAGACAAAAAACCTGCCTTCTCGTCAAAATGCTGCGACGGGGGTTGTACCAAGAGAGTCTGGAAAGGTTTGAAGATCAGTTTTCATGTGTATTTGCCCCCTCCGTTCGTCCGAGAACGTGGATAGCAGCCGTGAAAAGGGCAAACCTGACGCTGTCGAACTACGATTGCGTGTGCGGGTTACAATTTGTAGTCGCCAGATGTATTTGCTTTGTTCCAACATGACCGAGAGAAAACCCCCAAGTTGTCCGGACCACCCACGGATTCAGTGAGTCTTCAAATTCACACGGCCGCCTGATCGTTCGAACTTTCGTCTGCTCTTTCAAAGTTGTCTGCTTTTTGTCGTCTGCTCGTTCAAACAAAAGCGGCCCGTAGACCAATCTTTGACCCGGTGATTGCAATAAGAAGTAATTTCAGGCCTCAAAAGACTTAAGTAGGCTCGGTGTAAACAGTAGATACAAGATGTTAATTATTGGTACCGGTGGCCATCACCTACTTGTTACGCTTTTTCTGTTCCCGCTTCCGATTTTCAGTATCGACGTCGATCATCGCCGCTACCTTTTACACTTTTGCAGCACGAGCGACGTCGCGACCGAAAATAGCTACAAGAATCTCATCATGGTTTTGGCGTCCATTCTGCAGCGTTCATGCGAATGAATCGCCGCACGTCAAATTATTTACGGAACGTTTAGCGGCGTAACGAGCCTTTATAATTTCGCTCAGGCGATTGAAGTGGTAAGACATTGCGATGAGGACGTAGAATCGACAACTCCAATGCGAAAAAGAGTATGCAGACTCACACAGACGCCGACAACGTGACATTCGAATGGTTTGTTGACGCGGGACGCGGTGCTTCTTGCCCGTACTCCATTGCGCGTGCGTTCGAACTGTCGTCTGCTCTTTCAAACTTGGCTGCTTTTTGTCGTTAGTTCGTTCAAACGACAGCGGCTCGTAAACCAAACGTTGACCCGGTAATTGCGATAAGAACTAAGTGCAGGCCTCAAAACACTTTTGAAGGTTAGTTGGGGTAAGTCGGCTAAGTGTAAACAGATACAAGAAGTTGTTGATCATTGTTACCAGTGGCCATCACCGACTTGTAATGCCCGATCCTACTTGAGGTTTTCAGTATCGATGTCCACCATCTCAGCTACGGTCCATGCTTTTGCAGTCCGAGCGGACGTCGCGACTGAAAATAGCGAGCAGAATCTCGACGTGGGAGTCAGGCTTTAGCGCCCATTCTGCGGCGTCCACGTGAAATGAATCGCCGCACGTCACATTATCCACGCAAAGTTTTGCCTCGATAGTTTTGCTGAAGCCGCTCAAGTAGTCAGACATTGTTAGGAGGACGTAGAATCAACAATTCCAACGCGAAAAAGAGCACGGGGACTCCCACCGACGCCGACAACAACGCAGTTCAATGGTCTGTTTATGGGCGACGGTGGGCTTCTTGCCCACCATCCACGGCGCATGCGCGGCGCCGGTGACGTCCGCTAGGGGCGCTCCGGTTTGTTTGTAAACATGAGTTGGTGTATAATACACCATATAATTCACTATATAATTCACGATATGATTCATCATATAAAAGTACGCCTAGGTCGCACACCACTGAAACTCACTCAACCAGGCGCGCACTCAATCCAAGATAGATTGAAAAGCGATATGGGAATGGTCTCTTGAAAAATACTCCGACGTTGAGCTCAGCTAAAGCAGCGTAGCGCAGAACGCGCGCGCTTCGTTGGCCGGCGAGCAGAAACTTGATATCTGCGACCAATTAGCATCTTTGTACGCTGCGCTACGCCGCGTTTAGTGGCGCCCGTTGACGTTACGTGGGTGTAAAAAAGCACCTTAAAAGGCCACTAAAAAAAAAATATTTATACTGTCAATTTGAGACACGCGTGTCGAAAAATTAATTTTACGCAAAAATAAAAGTTCTTTTAGAGAAATATGAACGGCTATGAACGGTGTGAGACGCGATTCAGTCGGTAGTCACCTCCTTTCTATTTGTGTTCTTTGTTGCCATTGCTAGTCCTTGGAGGGGAGGTGGATCGACTTGGCCATCACGTTGAGGTGGAGAGAGTGTATGGCCATTCCGTGACGTCCTGGACTTTGCGCGTAGAATTTCAAATACGTCTCGCGCCGTCAATATTGCTCTAAAAATTGAATTATGTTCGCGTAAAATTAATTTACTTTGGCACGCGTGTCCCAACCAAGCTGTTAAAAAAAAAATTTTCATGGGCCCTTTAAGGTTTTACCGAAGCCGAAGCCGACGCCGGATTTTCTTCGACAAGAGCTCCTAACCCCTGTCGCGTTAACAGCCATAAACTATTGTCAAAGAATGTAAGATTAGGTTATAACTTGGCGTGTTTTTTGTTTTTTTCCCCTGAGGCTTTAAATTATCGGACAACATTTAAATGTGGGCCCAAAGACCTGTGATCCTGGGGAAGTCTAATTCGAGCATTTCCTCTCAAACTGAGCCTCAAGCAAAACCAGAGAACAGCCGAAACATTTGCAAGATAAGGCAGTTAAGCCCAAACAAGCAAATATTTTGCAATTTAGGGCCAAATTAACCACAGACTCTGGCAAAACAATGTCAGGTTAGGTTATACACTAGCATCTCCGAGCCGTCTAGGCCCTAAAGTATCAAAGAAAATCAAAATTTTTGGTTCAAAGAACTGTGCTTCTTGGGGAGCCTGATTGGGCCGTTTCCTCTGAAACTGAGGCTCAAAGAAGTCAGATAACAACCGAAACACCAGGCAGTTAAGCCTCAAACCTGCACTTCTTTTTCAATTCAGGACGAAACTAGCCACAAACGCTGGCTAAAGGATGTCAAGTAAGGTTACACTTTGGCTTTTGGGGGGCCTTTGAAGCCCTAAATTGCCATTTAAAATTTACAATTTGACCCAAAGAATTTGGACATGGAGACTCAAAGAAGCCAGCTGACAACCGAACACAGAGGTAAGCCAAACCCTGTATTTGTTTTGAAATTTAGGGCCAAAATTGCTACGGATTCCGGTCAAATGAAGTCAAGGCAGGTAATACCTTGGCTTTTTTGGCTTTCGAACCCTTAAATTGTTAGAAAAAAATCAGACTTTCGGTCCAAACTTCGGGCTGCGGCAGGACTGGACCACTGCGTCGATCTCTTCGTGGATCCTGGCTTGAACCGCGTCCGGGTTGGCGGCGCAGTGCAGGAGGATGTACAGGATGGTGGCTGCCACGGTGCTCGATCCGGCGATCAATAAATCAACCACACTGCCGTGAAGGGTGTCAGCTGTCCGTGGCAACAAGAATTCCTGTTATGGCTAGGCTTTCCTGCTTTTGGGGTTTTATTTTCTTTAAACTCGGGGTTGTTATTACAGTGTATTTTTTTTTCTTAATTGCATATATTTGGGAGCAATTTTCAATGCTAGAAAAAATATTAGTGTTCATCAAGACACGGAGCCCCGTGCTCTGTTTCTCCTGAAGTCCGGCCTGCGGATCCTCAGGTAACGTGTTCTCATCCAGACCGAGATCTTGGTATCAAGCCAAAAGATCCCCAGCTGGTCCAAATTAATTTTCAGACCCGCACTGGAACGACGCAAATGTCATTCGTGTTTTGGTACGTAAAACCTCCAAAATGTTAGTCGATGGAACGGGCCGATTACCAATCAATCAGCGTCTAAAACGCAACGTCATGTTCGCAGCTCTATGGGCTATCGTAAAAACTCGTGTTTAGTGATAGTCCAGTGATTTGTGCTTTTAGTGTCTGTTCATGCCTTTGACTGCCCACAAACGTATGATTAAAGGGCAACTCCGCTCAATTTCAAAGCTTTTAGGCTTATATGCGATTCCATTTCC
Source organism: Ixodes scapularis (assembly GCF_016920785.2). Classification (NCBI taxonomy): domain Eukaryota; kingdom Metazoa; phylum Arthropoda; class Arachnida; order Ixodida; family Ixodidae; genus Ixodes; species Ixodes scapularis. The sequence continues at coordinate 50,301,100 of NW_024609837.1, forward strand.
CAAAGCACCACTAAACAGCCCCACATATTTGGATTCGCGAAATGTGGAATATTATTCGTGTAATCTTAATTTAAACATCAGCAGATACCGAAACCTAAACTTTGGTTATGTCAGGCAACATTGGTCTCGTGTCGTCAGAGTCATGGCGACGCCACGTCGAAACACGTGGTTTTGTGACGTACGGGGAAGGTGACGGTCCGGGGAGAGGGCGAGGCTAGAAGACGAAAGAGGGAAAGGGAAGCGGAGAAACCGGACATGGGGAACAAGTTGGGACAGGTCGTGCGTCGGGGGAAGCGAGTCCGAGCGGGAGACGGGCCAAAGAAAAGTGCCAGGGAGCGCGCTGGAGAGAGCGCGGGAAGCAGCGCACCAGAGAAACACAACGAAAAGGCCTCCCGCTGGCGTCAGCGCCCCAGGTCCCCGAGTCCTTAGGAGCCCAGATCGCCTCAACCGCAAGGCCATTCGCTAGCGTCAGCGCTCCAAGCCCCAGAACGCTGTGAGTCCCGGAGCCAACTGGCCCACGCACCACCACAGTGACGGACAGCCCGGGACACCACCTTTTTAGAACGCCACGACAGTCAGTGGGCTGCGGGCGGCACCAGCACCGACTCCTATTATTATTAAACAGTAAATGTCGTTTTCGCCTCGTCTCTCCTCACCTCAGCGTGGGCCCACTACGGTGCGTCTGTGCCTCCCTTCGGGGGTCGTGACAGTCCCAACGGTTACGTGATCCTCTACGTGACGGCGGGCGAACGTAGAGAAAAGCGCAAGTGTCATCTGCTCCGCAATTTTCGCCAATGTAGTTTTCTAGAACATCGTGTGTAAACTTGTGAAAGACACCTCTTGGCTGGTCAACTGGTAATTCGAGCAGGCAGGAACACAACATCGTAAGCCTACAGACCTCGTGATATTCATCGCAGCTGGGCATCGTAGATGCAGCCTGCGCTCGTATCGTAAAGAAAAGTCCTTTTCAAGCTAGAGCAGTGGCGAGACGAAACAGACTTCTCCCAGCTCTCAACTCCGACAAGCGCGCAGGGCAGCGCAAACTAGCGCATCCATGTTACGGTTATCACGTGGACGCCTTTGAGCCAGCACCACGAGGAGAAACTAATGACGTCATCTTTCAATTTCGCTATGAGAAGTAAAAGCAAACAAAACTTGGGAATGATGTAGTCATGCCTCTGACATAGTGGCTCAACGTTGGCTGCTCCATCTCCGTGGCATTGACTGCCTGATGATTGCGCTTCACGTCGCACGCTAGAGTTGGCGGACTTCGGCGACATGGCTGATTTGAACGTTTGCTAGCCAGTTTATGAAATATATAGACGGAATTAGATCGTAATATTTTACATGTAGTCTGGCTATATGATACTGAAGAGGACTGCATAGTTTTCTAAATATCAAAAATGAAGCGGAGTTTCCCTTTAAAAGTGTAATTTTATATACAAAAATGGTAAAAAACATTACGCCTATTTAAAAAAAAAAGTGAGTAATACATAATTGCAATTGAAAACAACAACATTCAATTGAAAAGCACAAGCCATGTCCCGTTTAAAATGATATTAACTTTGACAGCTCACGAACATTCGGATAACAAAATCCTGTTGGGCCCAAGGGCGTTGTCTCGTCGAAAGGAATGCAACGAAATGAACAAGAAACATTTTTATGGGTAATTGCTAGGCAATTGTGTTGTATACGTAAAACGTTCTACATCAACTTTTAGCGATACTCAGAGTTTTAAGACACCTACGACCACGGCGCTCTTCCCCAGAGGGTTCAACGCTTACCATGTGTACGGTCGGTAGTTGTTCTTAAAATGAAGCGACACTACCGCTAATCAAGCTGAGAAACCCGGCAACCTTCCAGAGCATTCCATTCTCTCGAGCTCCTCTCCCCCAGTGCGCAGAGAATAGCGTACGCAAAATGTAGCCTCGTCGCCACCACGCATGCGCAGAACACTAACCGCGTTTTGCGCTTTACTCACGTACGCAAGAAGTTTTTGCGGTGCTCCAAGGAAAATTCAAAATGCACAAACCAGAAGTTCGCTAAAGCCGAGATAGTGGACCGATTGGAGCGCGCTCGTAGGTTACAGGGATAAAAGGAAAGTGACATTAAGAGCGAACATATGACAAGTTCTCTTGTCCTGTCTTCGTCCTGTACGTCTCTTTTCTTTTATCCGAAACAAACACAGTAACAAAATGGCGGCTAGCAGGGCCCCGGCCGCCTTGGCGGCCGTCGTGAGCGCGACGTTAGCAGCGTCCTCACGACTTCGGTTTTCAATATAGGACAACATTGCACTCCTACGGGAGGTACACGCCACAAAGGTTTTGGAAGATCCAACCAGGTGGGCAACGATGGCCAGCAACTTTCAGCTTCCTACGTTCAATGACTCCCCGGCAAAGAGCAAATACCCGTCCTCTCTCTCACCGAGGGAATGCGAGCGGTCACGAAAGCTACCACTGGCGTCGAATTTTCGTATTTAGACAAGAGTAAAATATTACTCTTTCTTCTTTAAATAATAGAGTGTTCGGTGCGAACTTAGTTTTCTTAAATTTTATCTTGGTGGTATTGTAAGCGCAAAATGCTTGGATTCTGCGTTGAGGCGAAGAAACGCCATTCTAAAACTCTTTTCCGCACCGTGCGCTAACGCGAGCGCTAAATTTAGCGCTAACGTGCGATAAAATTTCCTACGTTATTCTAAAACGCCCTTGTGCCTTCACACAGTAGACGATACGAATGTGTGCCGATAATTGCGATATTATAATCACTTGTGTCATAATGCAAAAAAAAACAAAAAAACTAAAGAACGTTTACAGTTGTCTTAAAGTCACTGTGGTCTCTGCCAACAAGTTTCGTTTTGAAACGGCACTCAAAGCAAAACCAGCATCCAGAGCACCATCTGCTACCAAACATCTGTTCGCCTACTTCCTTACGTTAAAAAAAACAAAATCTGTTTTTGAGGCTTAGGTGCAACATGTGAGGCTAACCGAGTCGGGTTTTCATGCAGCAAACAATAATATTAACTTAGGTGTAAAATTGCATGGTAAAGTAAACCAGCAAATCGAACAGACCAACTGAAGATTGAAATGTTGCAAATTGTTTTCGGGAATAGTCCGTTTCGTATGAGGACACTTGTACTTAGTACAGGGCCTATGTTCCCTGGCCACGGAAGGTGCAGGCAGTTCACTCATATCGAACAGAATTCCCTTTTTATATCTGAGTCACATGATTTATAAACAGGAGCAGGCAGCCATACCTGTGGCGCCACCTCTTATGCCGAACAATAACTACCAGACACAACAGCACTGAAGGCTCAAGCAAATGGTGAATAGATGAAGGCACCGGCGTTTTGAAATCTATTCATATGTCAGCATATAACCCATGTAAGAGGTATCTAAAAAATTACTAAAAGCGCCTGGGGAAAGGGGCCGTGCGTTAAAGCTATCACTTGTGTAAAATAAAGACGTTTACGATTTTCTGTAACGCCGACTTAGAGCGCAGCTCTTGAGAAGGAGGAGGGGAGCGTATGCCCCTCTTCCTGCCATGCTAAAAGTAGCGGGGAAACGTTTCCGCTGAATTTAGCGAAAAAAGTTTACCCTCGTGACGTCACACGTGACAGCACGTGCGATATCACACGAGTCGTACCACGTGACGTCACGAGGGTAATACATGATGAGTGATAACCTGAGACTGTGGTTTGAAAAACAGAAAATCGTGAAGTAGAAAGAAAAAAGGACAGCTAGACAACGGCTCAACGAGGGTAAATTTAGCGAAAATAATTTTCTGTTAAATTTAGCGGAAAATGTTCCCGCTAAGTTTAGCGGGAATATTGGCAATATTTTAGGCGTGTGACGACACACGTCACGTGACGTCACACGTGACGTAATACATCACGACGTCATACGTGAAGTCACGAGGGCAACCCTTGTGAGGGTGACCCTCGTGATGGGGTTACCCTCGCGACGCCCTTATTGGAAACGTCCCATAATGCAATGCGGGATTACGCCGACGGTGACGCCGCACAAGCTGAAAACGGGCGCTTAAATGTCCGTGCAAACATTTGCGACATCCTACAACCGTATACCTTGGAACCTCTTATTATCGCATACAACGAGAGGACACACGGCGCCATCTGTTGGGTAGCAGTATAAACTAGGTGGCCGGCATTTTCCCATTTCTCTCGCACATTATGCTTTCTTTCTTGGCTCGGAAAACTTTTGTCAACGTTATAAACGTGCCTTTCTTATAGGTATTATGCACATTTTACCTCGGGAATCCCGCAAAACCCTCGCTCTTATGAAATGCAGTTCCAAGGTCACCACATAGGTGCCACCAGCGTGCCACTGTGTTTTCTCGTTCTAATTAAGGAATTGTAAGATGTTTCAACAGGTCTCTTCACTCTCGGTCGTACTCGGTTGCAATAGTGTGAACGGGCCATCGCTCCAATAGACGCAAGGTTGGTAGAGCGGAAACGTTCCCGCTCGGATTCGCCGTCCCTTACCATCCGCTTTTTCGTGCCGCCAGCCTTTCACCCATTTGCACGAGTGGTTACTTCAACGGAACCGCCCCGCTTTCGACGTGCCCTAAATATTTATCAAATTCACTTTTTTAGTGTTTTTATTTACTACGCTCAGCGAGCTTGTAGTTGAAACCGTAGGGGGGCGGGGGGATTGGTGGCCGAGTGGTCTAGTGATTTTAGTGCACAGCAGCTCGGAGCACGTGGAACGAAAGCTCGATCCGCACTCCTGCCCGTTTCGATCTTGATGAGCATCGTACCAGCATGCGGTCTTGTATCACTACAGCGTGATGCAGGTTAAAGACCCCAGGCTAGCGGTTGTACTGCACTGTCTCAATTGCTCATCTACAGCTGGGAGCTATTCACCCATTGAGGCCACGGTGGTTGAAGCAGACCAAGTTCTAGGCTGTATAAGCATACACACAACCCATTTTTTTTTTTTTTGAAACCGTATGTGTATCTTAGAACAAAAAGTAAGTGCGCAAACCAGCTGGTGTAGATAGAACATAATTACAAAAAAAAAAAACCAAGACCAGGCTAAGAAAGACAGGAGAAGCTCAATTTTACACTAGTTTTTTTTTTTTTTTTAATTGTGTTTATATTTACTAATTAAAGGATAGTTAACGCATTTTACTTAATTATCTGTTTTATGGCGGCCGTTGTGTTTTAATATTATGTGCCCCTGGCCGTATAGTTCACCTGCGCAGATCGCATAATTGTTGCATTTACGTTTTTTGTTTTTGTTTTTCAAAATAAAATTTGATATTAAAAATGTGTTTGCTCATATTTGAGGAGCTTTGTTTCCACTGGTTCCTTTCGTTTTTTTTTTACTTTATAAAAATACAAAATGTTGTCCTGCTGATTGTTAACTGCAGCCATATAAATCCGGAATCAAAAAACACTCCTGTTCTAGAAAGCGCAGTGTGATAAACGTAGACACTGTAAGGTAGGAAGGACGCAATTCTCTTCATATTTAGTTTTCCCAAGCGCCCCAAGAGGAGAAAGACCCTTCGTTTTGAAGTGCTGAATTCTCTAAAACTGATAAATCGGTATTTGCTTATCACGGCCTAGTGTTATTTCCTGCGCGTCTTTACAGGGCACAAATCGCGGTACTTGCGGTTGACGTCGGGATCAGGTTTTGCACGGTGCTGCGTTACCACAGTAAGGTAGCCGTCAATGAAGTGTCGATTCACGTCTGGATCCAGCGTGTCCAAACGGTGATTGATTTCATAGCTGAAAAAAGAAACTCTAAATGCATCTTTATCGTGCAGATAAATCTGGACACAAATACTGTACAGTGCGGTTTGAGCAGCGCTAAGTGTTTTCATTTATTATAGCTCTTCTGAGCTGAAGGCTCACAATGATGGCTGACATATTTAGCATATGGCAACTTCGCTAAAATTGACAAACGTCTCACTTTTTTTGTAGTACTTATTGTAATGTCTTGCTCACCTCACGGAAGCCCGAAATGAGGCGCTAGGCCCCTTAAACACAAAGTCGGGGCCCAAGTTAACGGAGCGTGCCAATTGGACCCTCGCAACGATGGCTCCGAGCTTCTGTCGCCACTTTGGCTTCGACTTTGTGCTTGGACAGAGCCGTATATTGGGAGAGTTTGGCCAATGGGCGGAGCAAAGGCCGCCACCAGCGCCGAATAATCCCCCCGTGGTTAGAGCGTAAACTGAAAGTGCGACACAGCGTCGACCAATCAGCAGTCAGCGACGTCGCAACATTGGAAACGACATTTAAAGCATGAAATCGAAGCGTTCGATCTCGGCGTCTGGGTGACAGTTTTCTCTGAGCCGTCTTGCTAGAACAGCGTCTCAGCTGAGACTGGTGGAAGAGCACTGCGAAAGCTGGGGCGCGCGAGCGCCTCAAGACGCGGCTTGTTTCCCACTCAGCTCGTGCGCTGGCTTTGGCATTGCTTTATTTCCCAGTCTCAGCTGAGACGCTGTTCCTAGCAAGTCGGCCCTGGTTTGGAGCGCACATCCGTTTTTTCTGCCGTACAATATGGACGTGACGAAAACCTCGCATGCGCCAAGTTTTCAGTCAACAAGAGTTATATCTTTTTACTCGAGCGACGCTAAAACGATTCAAATTAGCCGAGTTGCATTTTTAAAGGTCACGACCACCGCTAGGGGCTGTTTCGCGGCCTGTAGTTGGCCCGCGATGCTCGCCTTTTCAAACCAATGAATTGCAGAACTCTCCCGATACACGGCTCTGTGCTTGGGGAGTCTCGAGTCCCTGTAACATAGTCAGTCTGCGTCAAAAAATATCAGCCTGTTAACTGTGTCTTATCCAGGCTTGTGCCTATCTCAAATACTCTACTCAAGATACTGTATCTTAAATACTTTTTGGAGTATCTTGGTATCTTGCAAATACCTTTGATAGAGAGTATTTAATACTGTATCTTAATTACAATTCTGAGTATCTTATACTCATTATCTTAAATACATTTTGACAATCCGCCATTTTCCGAGTTTTTTGGTATGAAGTGGGGTGGGCGTGGCACGACGAAACGTGAACATTCTTTCGAGCAACCGAATCCCGTTGCTAGCTCCGATTAGCTACGGTGACTTTAACTGAGCTCGTGAAAATATCGCTTTCTTGCCGGCTGTGACTCATATTTCAGCCGAAAGTGCTTACAATAAAGGTTCTCCCCTCGCCTTCCCAAAGGCCCTTTTGTTCCCACCAAAAATCCTCGAAACTAAAGGTGTGGTTTTACGGAAGTAAAGATGCCACCCGGAGGCGCGAGCAGACCGGGAAACGACCTACGAGAACAAAGCAGACTTAAGTGTCAAGAAATAACAAACAAAAGAAAATGAAAAGTGGACACACACAAAAAAGTAGACATTTTTGTTTTGCTTTTCGTATATTTGACTCCACTAAAAGAAAAAACGTCAAAGTTTTTTTTTTTTTTCTTGTGTTGTTAGTTTGGCGCTTATTGCTCTCGCGAACACTGTCTGTAAGCGAACATTGATAAGCAGAGAACAGGACAGGAAACGAACTGCGAGCAGGATGACGTGCCGTGGCTATTATGTGGGTTCTCTTTGTTATCCATTCACTCATACCCGTGTCTGAAGTTCGTTTATAGTGAACTCCCCGTATAGGGAATATGGATTGCGTCTAAGGTGCGCCGCAGGATGTGATATTCAGAGATGTCACTATCGGCGAGGCGCTCTATCCCGTTTGTTGTCCCTACACCTCAGTATTTACCCAACACAAGGCATGTGCGCGTGCTTACAGGCCTTGTGGGAATGTCCATGACGTTAGGTGCCGGATCTGTCCCGAAAGCAGTCTTCAGAGGATGCGAGCTTGACCCACTTCGGCTTTCGTGCTTAGCTGAGGACTGTACATGCTGCATCCTTCATGCAGGCCGGAATGGTAACAAAGGGCCCCTCCTCCCCCACACCGGAGAACACGAACTCCAGCCGAACGCTGACGCCGCGTTCGGTTAAGTCAGCTGAACGCTAAGCCATTGTATTGGTTGTTCTCATCCATCTAGTTATAAAGTTAACCGCTTGGGGGGCCAAGGTCTGATCTCCTCCCTAATAGCTAAAGCGACCTCTAGCTTGTTGTCCCAGAAATGTTTTGTAACATCTATCAGTGATATTGCCACGCGCGTCGCCCAGCGAGCGCGTGCCCGGATGGTTACCGTGCTTGGCTCTCTCGCGGAGGCTCCGGGTTCGATACCAGAAAGCGGACTTTTATTTATTCCTTCAACTTGACATTCTGGTAAGTTCGAGAATTTTGTCGTCTGATTGAGTTACGAAAGTTCTACGCGCCGAACATTTTACGCCGAATGTTTCAGAAACCCACGCGGGTACAAAAGGTGCTCCGAGTGGCGGTCCGGAGTCAGTCTCGCCCCAGCGGTCGATCCTGCTGTTTCGCTGACATCAACGCCTGCGACGCTAGCCTTTCTCTCTTTTGTTTTGGGAACAAGTTCGCCCCATTAAACGTTTAGCTTCTTCAGTTATTCGTCGCGTCATCATTTATCATTCGTGACAATAGCCCTACGATACTTTTTTTTTCGTTGTCTGTTGTTGCGTGCTAATAAACCATTATGGTAACCCAGATTTGCGTAGCGAAATAACTGTCGTTGTCAATGACGTCGATACAAATTAAGCGATGCGGAAGTATCTTCAAAAGTAGCTTAAATACATTTCTAAGTATCTGTACTCTACTCAAGATACTTTACAGTGAAAGTAACTTGAGTAGTATTTTAAATACTTTAAGACGCAGGTATTTAGTAACTTAGCTTAAATACTTTTATGGAGTATTTTGTCTAACACATGGTCTTATCTCATGGGAGAGATGTCCTGGGTATCGGGAAATACTGTAGCATTTGTAAGGCTTACATTACTGAAAGGATAAAGAAAACCCCTTAGCTTGGATGAGGTGTGTACCGCCGCGCAGTTAAAAACCTGACGTTTTGTTTGATTTAAGAGCTCCGTCTGGGGGGGGGGGGGGGGGGGGGGGCTGTCTACGAGCTACAAATTAAGGTCAGCCTAATGTGCCTCCTGTAGACAGAACGCATTGGCATACTGCCGTTGTATTCCTTTTCTTGCTTTATACTATTTATACTACCGATGCTAAAACAATCATTGAAAAAACAAATTACGCACAAATATAGGTGCTGACAATGTTGAAAATGTGGGCGGAGGCCTTCGAAAATTGTCACAGCCGGAAGCAAAGGTCAATGGAGAGTGTTTGAGCATGCATATAGGCTTAATGGGAAAAGGTTAATTGTAGTATGCTGGCTGAAACGCGTCTGCAACTGGTGTGTTTACCGCGTCCCAAGAACGTGATCCCTAGATTTCAATATAGGAAAACCTAGAGACCACTTTAGTAATATGCGGTCTCCGATCGCAATCCTGGCGGTATTTTGGCAGCGGTTGTAGATGCGATAGACGCCTGTACTTTTACAGGTCACGTTTCAGTGTGGCAGTCCACACAAGCTCCAGCAGGCAGAAATTGGGACGCCGGAACGACAGCAACACTTGCGTTCGCTCGCGATTTTCACCGGCATTTCTACGACCAACCGCTATGATCGCGACATCCAACAGCATGACACTCTGGCTTCTGTGACATTGTTTGTTGCCACCCCAGGACCCATTTTGGTGTATGGGCAGCAAGGCTTCCCAAAGCACGAACAACATTGCTAAGAAAAATAAAAGAGAAAGAAGGATCAATTCAAGAGGCTAATAAAAGAAACGATTCGCATCGCAAGCGCTCACATTTGTATTAGCATGCCTTCAACGACTTTAGACTGGGTTACAGGATCCTTTTCTGTGTAGGTTTGGCTTCCTTGGGCTGGTTGGATGAGCTGTCCCTAGATGGGTGTTGGGTTGACGGGTACCGTTCCAAAATCGGGATGTGTTCTGCCCTGTATAACAAGAACTGTTTGTGAGTAAATCTTCTAGCTGAGTTTTGAGACGTCGTTGTGTTGTTTCCTTTTTTTTTCTCTCTTCGTTTGTTTCTTTACCCGGGGTTTACTCGTATAAGAAAAATTAAACCTCTAATAAAAATATATTTTCACTACAATGTTTTTGAAGGAAGACTTTTTTTAATTTTTGTTTTCGCTGAATTGAACAAAACCGTCTGTAAAAATTTTTTTTCATAATTTCTCGGTTTATCTGTATTTACCGAAAGCAAGAGACCATGCATGTAACCTATTCATTTTACATCTCTCATTTCCCCCAATCCTCATATTCTTTCCGGGGATGAGTCGACCTGTGGGGTCGTAAAATAATCAAGATTACAAAAAATCTGCAGCGAAAAAAAAAAAAAAGAAGCTCAATCTTGGATTTCTGTTTATTATGACTAGGGTTTCGTTTTGGGTAATGAAAACAAACGATAAAAATTAACCACCGAGCTGGCTTTGTCAAGATTGGAGAAAACCGATAAACCCCAAAATTGAGCTGTTCATGAATAAGAACCCAAGCTTCACGCGAAGAGAATGTTTCAGACAGGTTTCTTTCTTATTGATCCTAAACCCAACCCCCGATAAACAGTCCAGGTGGCTTCCTGCTTCGGAACCACACATGTTATATCGGTTCGTTTTCTCCTGAGTACGGTGGACGTTTTCCAAGTTATTTAATTAAGCGCATGTTCACTAGTGGTCGGGGTATACGCTGGTCCTGTTCCATTTTCTCCAACATAAACCCCGACTTTTTATCCAACCCCAAAATTTAACCTTCAAAAACCCCAAATTTTTTTTTTTGGGGGGGGGGGGGGGGAAATAACATTTAAAAATCACCAACGAATTTCAAGAAAACATACACCCTGAAAACACAGATTCCTAACTATGATTCATATTCACCACCTCGTGCTGTTACATTCTGTTGATCAATCCGCGTTTGGGAGCGCACCTTGAATGAACCTTTGCAAAGAGTAGCAGAGGGAGCGCCGTCCAAGAATGCGAGAGCGGCCACCTAGACACAAAGCGGCATCTGACACTCGCCAGTCACACCCGTTCCTGCCCTCGCTAGAACGGCACCCCCAGGAAGAGGTGGGAAAACGGGGTCGAGGCCGAAATCCGCCCGGTGGACCCCCAAAAATACCCACAGGCTCCCTCTCGCATGACCGCTTACTGACGCGGCGACAGCGCCTCGAAATCCCGCCCTTTCCTCTTAAAAATAAACTGGCCTCGGGTCACGTGACGTTGACGTCACGCACCCGCGAGGGGCGGAGGCGGAACACATGGTGCCTGGGAAATCGCGATCTTTTTGCTTTTTCGAAGGGGCGGCTTCGCGGTGAAGAGGTAAGTCACCTTTGTGTTGTGGGAAATTGTTTCCGGTTCCGGCATTTGGCTTTAGCGATCTGGATTCTTTTGACGTGTCGTCGATTGATCGGTTGGTTGTCCCTCTCGAACACTTGATGTCGATGACAAAGATGCAAAACAGGGGTGGGGTTATTGTTACCTGACTCTATTTATCTCACTTTAGAAACTTGTGTTATATTTACCTTCTTTTAATCAATGCCCCCAGAAAAAATGTGTTTTAATTTTATAACCCGTACTTTATATTTTTTTCCATATTCTGTAAGGGATTCGCATATCTAAATATTACCCAGTCATGTATCTTATCGCTAATATTCCTAATCTGCATACACGTTTGAGATTTGAATGCCCTGCTTCTTGAAAATACGAAGAAGAGGTTGCTTATTTTATGTTTACATTTTATTGGTAGCTTGATACACCGTTACTCTTCGCTTTCTGCTTACGTTTGTGCAGGGAAAATAGGGGCTGCTAGGGCTGACACGAAAGCTCACGTTAAATCGTGAGAGTTCAGGACAACTCTGATAACATACAGTAAAATTAGTGCTGACTCATTTTTCGGTATTCCGATTAAATTACTTGCACGAATTACATTTCAGTATCCTCATCGAAATATTAGTAGATTATCAATAACTCATATAAGACTACACTGCGATGCACGGAAACAACGTTGTTTGCATATTTTTACTTCTCAATAATGATTGATAAATACTTTAGATTAAAAAAGTGACACTATATCTCCAATGAGCATGGAATCATTTTATTACATTGTTACCTGATAAACGTTTTCACAGTAAACAAAAACACCGTATTACCGCTGGAGAATAATACGTGCCGTTAGAATTCAAACGAATCAAAATCTACATCTTACTGATGTTCCACCAGAGTCAGGAAACCCTGTTTTGAGACACGACGCAACTAGACAGTATGTTTTAAGGATTTTGACACGTTATAATTACGACTGTTTTCATATACAAATTATCCGATTCCGGCAGATAATTCTGAGAATACAGTGTGACTGCTGTGGGGTATTTTTAAGGTACTAAACTAAGCGATCGCAGTTATAACTACTACGGATCCAGGTAGATTGAGCATTTGACCCCAAAAGGTATTTTATAATCAATCACATACATGTGAGCAAATGCCTGGCTAGAATCCGTATGTATTGTGATGATTATATATATACATAAAGTAATGAAGTCGCATTTCGAAGTGTTGTAGGTGTTTTAAAGCGTTTAGTGTGTCGCGTTTCGTCAAGCCTGCTTGCCCAAATCGGCTACATAGTTGCTGTCGGAACAATAGGGACCTTAAAAAAGAGCGGTCCCCGCTCGAACCGTCACACACACACACACGCACACACACACACACACTCACACACACACACACACACACACACACACACACACACACACACACACACACACACACACACACACACACACACATATACACACAGGGTGTGTCACGAAAGGTGGACAAATTCGATATTGCGAAAACTATTCAAAATAAACAAAATGTTAAAATATTAAATCTTAAACACAATATCAAAAAAGTTAATTACGCAAAAGTAATTAGCAACTTAATTATCCCGGACTTAAAGGGCCTCTCACACGCAAAAAAATTCAAATTGCCCGCCAGTGCCCTGTGACGTAACAATGTACCGCAAGGTGTCGGGGCGGTCAGAAGGGACGCATTGACTTACGTCACTAAATTGTGTTCGCCGGAAGTCACGTGAATGTCGCTCGTCGTGCTCCCTTCGACCGTGCCTAAGACTTTTTTTTGTTGTTGTCTTCTCCACGAGCGAATGTAGAAAACGAAGTTTCAGTTCCACTAGCTTTTTATCACTGCAACGTTTGTTAGTTTGCGCGCTGTGAAAGTTGAGGACGAAGAGTCAGTAGATCGACGTGATGGAGATCAATGATGAAAGCGTTGCGAGTATAAGCCAGTGCACGAGTGCGTGCCATCAGTCCGATAATGCAGAGCCACACTGGGCACAAAATAAGCTATTAAGTTTTGAAAATAAAAATTAGAACGCTATCAAAAATTAGGATGTGTAGCATATGACGCGCCCGATCGCATTGCTGAAGGTTCAGATACCGAGGCCGTTGATTCATCGGATACTCTCCAGGCTGAAGATGTTTACCGTCTAGAGAATACGAACTGGCGAGTGTACCCAGTACAAGTAGACATCGAGTATAAAGTACGTGTTTTGTTTAGAACAGGAGCAGAACTTGTTTACTAGATTCACTGACTCCTTTTCTTCTACCGTTTCACCAACATTAAACGATGAAAAGCAAATAAAGAAACCTTGTATGCTTGGATTGCTTACGCAGGCGCGGAGAATAACAAAAAAATATAAAAACGATATTACGCGCCCTCGCAGTAAGCACGAGGAGTGATACGACTCACGCGACTTCCGGCGATGCCTCCCTTCTGACCGCCCCGACCTCTTGCGGTACACTGTTACGTCACAGTGCACTGGTGGGAACTTTGAATTGGCTTTGTATTTCTATTTTTTATAAAGAAAAATGTACGCAACTCTAAAGTGAAACAATTCTTTGGTGATGTTCTGATACACCATTTTAACGCCTAGCACGAAAAAAAAAAATTTGGGGGGGGGGGGGGGGGGGGCGTGTCAGATGCTTTTTAATAATATTCCTAAATAGGCCCCATATATATATATACATATATATTTCACATTTAATAAATGCAGCGCCCCATTACTGGTGATGCTGATTTTAATTTAGCATTTCCCTACCGAAAAATCCGGTATACCTTTTCGCTATCCGGATTATGGATCCGGAAATCTATCTGGATTCTTTCTAGACTCTATCTGGAATTTAGGTTTTCAGAAATTATACCTTTGTCTGCAATCTGGATTTCGGGTTTCCAGAAACATATTTCCGGTTCCATAATCCGGATAGTGAAAGTTTAACCGGATTTTTCGGTAGGGTTGATATTGTAGTATTTCAGATTGTGTGCGAGGTGCATTACGTAGACATCAATGAACTTATTAATGTTCTGCACATATCTGAAGTTCAAAGATAAGGAGCGCTGTTCTTGCCAAACCATGTGTTTTAATGCACGCGAGGTGGATTTGATATATGGCAAGGAACAACGAGAACAAACTATGTAATCCAGCAAAAACAAGCATCAGATAGAGTCATCTACTTTTTTTGTTCGTTGAAAATTCATGTCTTATATCAGAGCGTATACTCATATGTATGCTCATGTTAAAAGTGATAAGCTTTTGTTAAACGGGAAAGCTGGGACATTCTTATGTTAAATTGGAGAAGTGTATTGCTAAAAGAGGTGTTCAATATGCACCAGCACTAGCTCAAATCTATAGTTAAACACTCCGGGTACAGGATGGACTCATTGACATAAGATGTGTAGGAAAATCTTTGGAACGAAATATGTTCATGCGGTCCTTTAAAACAAAACATTTTGTAATAAACACTTAGAGGCTCCATAGAAGACGTGGCTGAACAGTACTTACACATTACGTTTTTTGGGGATCTTCAATTTTATGCGTAAAGTTTACTCAACTGGAAAATATATTGAGGGGATGACTGCCTCTTTAAACAAATTTATCCATGAAAAAGTCACCATATTGTGTAGAAGTACGCCTCGCGTGCCAGTAGCGAGAAAGCTTGCGGTGCTGAAGGGAGAGTAAACGTTACATTTTATGGACATGTACGTCCTATAATAGGGTAAAAAATACCGGGTTTTTATTTTTATTCGAGCAGATTTATTGAAAGGGGATTAGAGTTAGACGTGTGCCGTCTTCATCATGTATTTATGGTGCATGGCGTATATCAGCTGAGCGGATAATCTTTCCGGTAAGTTGGCAAATTAAATAAAACTTATTAATTAACTTTTAATATATTGTTTTCGTGGTCCTTGATGCAATTGTTGTATTATTAAAGGTGGGACCAATTAAAATGATTTGCAAAGATGTTATAGATATTTAGATATAAAATTATCAAGTATCAAGGTTTTTTACACCGATACAAGAAATCCGCGCAAAAGGAGCACCGCAAGTCACCCCCGTAATGAAGCTTGGAAGAGTGACGCAGTCGTTTCACACATGGTGTCACTATCTCGGTCGGATTTCCTTTGTGGTTGCGCTGATGATACAAGTGACGTCGTGACAGGAACGACAACGTCACTTTTCAAAACGGCAGTGTGAGCAGGGCGTGACTAGCTCTTTTTGCGCAAAACTTCTACATATGGTTGTAAAATGTAAAAATTCATCAATAACTCAAAAACTATTAAAATTTCGCAAACACAGCCTGTTGTGAATAGCGTAATCGCAACATGACCCCCTGAACCGATAAATCGAAAGGTAAATAACGGATCTGAGTCAATAACACAAGTTACGACGCCAATCCTCCTCTCATGTCATGTTCGCCTAGCCTTTTAAATACATGGTGAAAGCAGACACGCCCCTAACTTTCACCTCTTTTTTTTTAGGTTGTTCGAATTAAAAATTACACACACAATATAGCCATAGTAAACCAGAAACATAAGAAATACGATTTTGTTGTCGGTTTTGAAAACGTACAGAGGAAACGCAGTCTCAAGTACTCTGAATTTTTTTTCAGCAAAAATTTCCGCTTCACATAGTCCACTGTCTCGGATTTACTATAGATGTCATTCATCAGCTGGCCTGTGTTCGTGTTCGTCTTTTCTTCACCCTGTAAATCATTTATACAGGGTTTAATTTTATTTTGAATATATTTATTTTAAAACCCTGTGAAAATCAGAGTAATGCCTTCTGGGCAGGCGATTTATACGCCAAGGCGGCAGGAGTTAAAATTCACAATAAGTTCAACATTTTAGTTGAAATCTTCCATTCGAAACTTGATGAGCGTCATATAAAACCCCTTAAGTCAGACATGTTTAGAGATATGTAAAACATGGTAAGCGTGGAGGTAAGCTCACGCAACAAGCACAAGGCTGAAGGTAAGAAAACGCAATTGATAAGAGACGGAAATCCGCTCGGTCGCCTTATGGCACCGAACTCCGTGCGCTTGCTGCACGACTGTTAATTTTAGCTGTCCATCAGCCTTCCCACGTGCTCTAAGACTGTCTAAAATTGATCGACTTAGTGGTTTTATAATGCGCACACCGAGTTCATAATTGAAACCAAATGTTAATTTCTAAAAACTAAAAATTTATGAGAAAGTTTTTTAGTTAAATATACGAATTATCGTGACAATGAACCCCGTGTATTAGGTCTCCCTGGTCGTGTAACTCGCCTGCCCAATCCGTATTATGTTACCTCTCACAAATGTACAAATAAAAAAATGATGCGATTTGCAATCGAATACGTTTTGTAAAACTTCGTTAACTTAATATATAGTTTTGCACCAAGTAGCAAAATTACAATCAATAGGAAGTTAGAGTAACTAATACAATGTGATTTAAAAATGCACGCAAAATAGGTCGAGTAAATTTATATAGAAATATGTGATCAGAACAAGGCCTGAGCATCGAGATCATTCAGCGGCTTAATGAGGAACATTAGGAATGTAACGTATAGTCGATCGAATGTTTTAAAAGAGCAAAATAGTTTATAGGATATCGTTTTCATTGCAGGTAGTGAAAAGGATCTACGCCTCCGTTCCCTTCTGTTTTAAAACAGAAATACAAATTTGTCTTAGGAGACACGTGACGGTATTATAAGAACACAACGAACATAATGAACCCATTTGTTTGTTTCATGCGTGCTTCTTTGTTTACCCTACCTAGGGCAGGGACGTTTAGAAACTGGGCATGAAGAAAACACAGCGCTGATGCCCTTCAAGCTGGGACGCATCGTCGAATGGGGATTCGTGCGTCGAGGGCCAACTGTGAAACGATGCAACTGACCAAGTCCAAGCCAGTTCCCCTCCCTTCGGACGACGCCGACGAACAAGACAAATCGGAGATGGCTGACCAATCCGAACCATCCTCACCCTTAGAATTCCAAGGTGTGTTCCAAACCACTCTACGCGACGCTCGAGTGTTCCAAACGTCGTCTTTTGCGCATCGGAATGCCAGGAATGACCCAAGCAGCAGAGATTTGGCCAATCATTGGCCGATAGCTGGCAATGGTTCTTTGGCCAGCAGCGGCCAGCCATTGGCCGATGACTGGCCGATGACTGGCCTTTCTCTGGCCATTGGCCAATGCCCACTGGCCATCAGTCTTCGTTCAAACATTATTCAGTGAATGGCCAATCTTTGGCCATTGGCCATTCATCGGATAATGATTAGCCGGGTTCATCGGATAATTACCTTGGCCTATGGTCCTTTGTCCAATAGCCAAAGGACGATTGGCAGCCAATGGGCAGCGATTGGCCAATTCTGTGCTGCTTGGGGACAGTCCAACCAACAGGCAACAGACACGACGCGCAGGGAACGTGCGATAACGAGACAGCCAAGCCCACGCCGGTATTGTTTAGGTCGGGGGTAAAAGCACATGGGCCCAACTGGAGGGTAAACAAATCCACAAGTTGTGGAATGAGCAGACAAACTTGCATACTTCATAGTCCCTGACAGCTTAGGAAACGCAAGGCGTGGCTCACATTTCATGCTTGCTGATTGGTTCTTCAGAGTTCTTACCGGATGGCGCTGCAATTTCATTGGTTGAAAAGCCAATGAAAAGCCTGGATAAAAGCGTGGCTTCGAGGCTCGATACTGCCGGGTTATGAGTGGTGAAGCAGAGGACATCGCAGTAGAAAGCATTGGCGCCAGGCGGGAGTCGAACCCAGAACATTTAAGTTATTAAGCGAGAATCTTTCCAGCATGCCTCGACATTTTTTTTTTTTGTATTTCCTGGATGCATCGTACAAAAGAAACATGTGGAGGACAACATGACACTCGAGTAAGCTTGCAGACATTTCAAACTTCGGCTGACAATGTCGGCTGGCAAGGAGCTATAACGCGGATATTAACGCTAACAGCCCGTCGAGAACTTGAAAACCAATCTGGAGTTTCTCGTAGAACGGACTAAATTTTTTTCTAAGTCGGCTGATGCTCTGAGTAATATACTGACACCGGGGTCGCATATCAAAATCGGAGTGCCGCAAAATCATGCGGCTCTTTCATAAACTGTGAATGCCGATGACCATGATGAGATCTTTGGGAGCCGGGTCGTTTTTCTCAACTGGCAGGAAACGTATCCCATGTGCCTTTAACTGGAGTTCTTTTAACGCGATAACCTTTAGGAGCTCGTGTCGCGGAAAATCTGACGTCGGCGTCCGTGTCGGTGTGGGCTCCGGTGTGACCAAAAAATCCCATAATCCAACGCGCGTAGTCACGTGAAACGTCACGCCTCGCTTTGACGTCATGACCAATTTTCCCGCCAGATTTAGCGGAAAATAATTCCGTCAAATTTAACGTAACATTTTACCGCCAATCCGGTGTTATAAAACTGGAGTACTAGTCTGAGTGGCTGTTCTCGAGGTTGCAAACAAATGCACACAGTGAACCGGCACGGCGTTCGGCATATGTCGACCTGCACTCACGGGACTTAAAAGTTGCAGAGTTTTCGCTCGCCTACCGTTGCAGCGAAATCCTAATTGTTTCGTTATTCGCTGTGCCTGATACATAGCGACGAGAAGAAAATGGTACTTACTGCATCACGTGTAAGTATGGAGCAATCCACGACGACGTCAGCAAAGGCACAGCGGAGACTACAACACTCGATAGATGCCGGCGAAACTGAAACCGAAACTGCCCCTTATGAAATTGCTAGAAACGCTGCTATTTTACACAAGGCCGTTTGAGCTCTTAGTTTCCTTTCTTGGTGAAGTAATTGGCGGAGGCATTTTTCAAAAACTTTATAATGTGCCGTAAGTTGCATCTCTGTATTAATTAATAATTGACTCTCATAATTTTTTTTTTTTTTTATTTTTCGGCGACTTTAAATGCGTTCTGAAAAACCGCTGATTTCGAAACATAAAAAGTAGAGAAGGGAATTTCTAATGCCGAAATATCGGCCGTCTTGTAGCATCTTTTTCTGTTCATGCTCGAAATATGACGCGAGGCATAAAAGTTCGTCTGGACGGCAGCAGGTTTTAGTTGAGGTCGGAATTCAACTTCCACCGATTTGGATACATTGAGGTTCCTGTTTTAATACTTCTTTACAGTGGTGATAAGACACCAGGGAATATGAGACAGACCCCTGCAACCGTTCTTCGGAGATTGCAGCCAAGCACGCAATATGTTGTGCTTCATACTTAAGAAAACATCAGTAGCACGGTAATTCCAGATTTGTTAGGAGTGGAGCATAACTTCACGCAAAACATCCGTCACATTGCCCGTCAGGCCGCTCGCAAAAATATTTTTACGCGTTGTTTTCTTTTTTTTGCTTTTTGTTTTGTTAATTGATTTAGACCGACATACACTGCTAAACGAAAAATCGAAAGTATCGCGTCGTGTGCACGCGGAGACAGGTTTCGCGAAATACTTTCACGGTTGACCGAGGCACAAATGCGTGCCCGCGAAAGATGAGTGAGGAACAAAGAAAGTTAAAACGCACTTGCTGTATGAACTCATCTAGAAAGGAAAAAATTGCACCGTTTCGCTAAGTACGCCATACAGTCGGGCGGGCGTTTCATATCAAGCGTTTTGAAAATATTTCTTTTTTTCAGCAAACACAACGCTTTTAAGCTTGATAATTTTAGGGCGATTCCTAGGAATCATTTTTTGTCATTTGCAAGAGTAAAAAAATAACGATATTGGAGTTGTCAGTGACCCTTGAACCCTTACACAGAACATGATTCGCTTTTTCTAGGGAGCTGCTCAGCAACCAACGATTACTAGTCTAGATTACTCTTTTCTATGAAAAAAAAAAATTAACACCGAACCGCCCCCCCCCCCCCCTTCCCCCCTTATGACGGAGGCTTCCTGTGGAAAAGATTAGCCATGAGGTGAGTGTGTAACACAAAAAAGTTTGAAGTATAGAACGATTAGAATAGAGAATACTTTAGGGGCTCACCACCTTCTTGCGCCGGTTAACACATCAAAGACAACCTATCGAAATTATTTGAAGCATTGGAAACGTTGATGGTATTGTCCTGTAGAGTTTCAGTGTTACCTTGCATTAGGTGCTTTTCTTCCTCAAACCCTCCCCCGCCCTTTATTGCCGCACTGACGCTCAATTTAATCGGATACGTCAGACAACAAAGGCAGGTAAAATTGGCGCATAATTATGCACAAATTTATTGGAGCGTATTACGCGCTATCCTCAATGTATCTTTCAACCACGAATCACGCGAACTTTTGGGATAAGGAAAAGATGATCGGAACAAAACACTGCGGATGAATAGCGCCTGTTCTCTTTTAATCAGGTGGTGAATGCGCCACCTAGCCAAAATGTATTTTAACTCTAGATTATATAATGCTCCAGACACTTTAATCAGATTCATACACAAACGTAGTCTGCGATTTACTGAATTTACGCCCGGAACTTGTCGAAAAGGCAAAGCTTCATGCAGAATCTATTTTAAAGGATGTAGAGTTAGGAGTTCCCTCTCGTCACTGTCCCCGCGTCGTGGCGTCACCAACTAAATTTAGCAGACCTCCAGTATGAGCCTCGTGTTTACGTGGCTGGTGCCACAACGGGTCGCGTGATTCTGTGATGGGCATCAGACCACTCCAGGTCACATTACGTCTCGGTTACGTGACAATTTGTTGTCACGTCACGTTTTTATCCCGTGATGCAACGCGAAGACATCTCACGCTACCACGTCAGATCACAGGTCTAGTTCAGTTCAACCTTATTATCCTTTAAAGTGCTCCAAAACGTACTCTTGACATCAGGGGGAAGTTACTGCAACTTAATGCATAAGATATTATAGAGCAAAATAAAACAATATCCAGTAAACAAACACTGTGGATATTTAACAAAATAATTTATACATGACAAAATATTCTGATCAGTTTCCTATACAATGTGAGTGAGCATCGAACTTCGGTCAGCAAGGGGAAGAAAAAGTATGAATATGTGTCATTTTGAGAGTTTTGAAAAAGCAAGGCTGAAGTTTAAGGGGGGGGGGGGGGGGGGATCAAGGGCAGGTCGTCACGTTGCATGATGGCTTGCACACAACCTTACTAGATCTATATTATTAATCAGACCATGACGTCACATAACACCGTGACGTCACATGTTGTAAACGCTTCTCTAACGCGGTCCGCGCATGTGAGTATATTGTAAAGATGGCATACTATAAAATGCAATTGTCACAACAATTCAAATAACAAACTAATTACCTCACTTATCACCATTCGTGCAGCACACACTGCGCTAAGTGTGCTAAAATTGCAGATAAGGTTATCATCCATGCTTTCTCACCACCAGCCTTGCGACTGGTGTACGAGTTGTTACTTCAATGCACAAGACAGTTTTCCATACGCTCAATATTAATATCAAATTGACTGTTTTCATCGTGTCAAATCACGCCGAACAAGTTTGTATTGCAAACCTTATGTTTGGATTCAACAATTAAAAAGTTGTTTAACAAATGTTAGGTTATTATTGAACTTATCGTGGTGATAAGACCCCTATATTATGTCCCTTTGTCCGTTTAAAGCACATGCGTAGATGCATTCCTGTAACATTTATGGATCTTTAAAGGTCAGTTCTTCTTAAGTCTAAGGCAATGTCACCCCATACATCCCTGATGCTACCTGCATAGGTGTATCCTGAGGGAAAGGTCACAGTACCACCCAATATAGTTTTTTAATAAAGACAAGCCATTTTTTTGGTTTTTGAATAGAAATAACTTAGAATCAATCAATAAGTTATATCATCTAAGCTATTCTGAATTTGTTCATGTTGGCAGAAGAAGAGGCCTGGGGCATCGAGGTCTCGGGTCCCAACGCCATCCGCCTCCACTGGGGACCACCAGCCATGGGCGTCATCCAGGCGCTTTCGTACATCGTGGAGAAGAAGGACCTTTCGGACCAGGACTGGGTGCCGGTCGCAGTCGTGGGCTCGGACGTCACGAGCTACGAGGTCGGCGAGTTGGACCTCTACGCCCAGCACTGGTTCAGGGTCCTGGCCAGGAGCTCCATGGGACTCACCACTGTCTACGAGACGGAGCGGCCGTTTCAGCTCAGGGAACAAGAAAGTAAGCGGATCAGAATACATTTTAAGCAAAATATGTCTAGACCACATGACTTGCACTTGACGTCAGTGCTTCTTGGTAATGGGTATTTGGTTATATAGCAACAACAGAGACAGAAGGGCACAAAGAGAGAAAGAGACAGATAGAGAGATCGATAGTTTGCTTTAATTAGAATGTCGAAGCGATATATTTATCGGTTTCGTTTGGGATTGGGTGTACGGCTCTCGATTCAGTTCAGCGAAAATGATGGCTAAAAGCGGTTTAAACCCCTTACTTGAGAATATATTTTCCGTATTGTTATGACAATAGGCACTATTTACTCCGTGCAACGTGACTGTACAGCTTTTTATCCTTCGCAGAATGAGCCTTTTTTTGAAGTACAAAATATTGCACGGTTTAATTTTGACGAAACAGTAAAAGAAAAGCCAGACTAACATACAAAATGTCGTGTTTATACGACTCAATACCTTTTTGCTTACCTTTAGTGCTATATATTTCGCCTCAATCGAAAGGTTATCACGAAGTCTTGTAGGTCGCCTAAAATACCGGTGTTTGGTACAACTTTGCGTCGCAATATTAAAAGGTGAATACTAGTTGTGCTATCGAACTTAAGAATTATTTACCGTGCATCAAATCGTGGAATGGGCACGTTCTCGCCATATATTGTTAAATGGAATTTAATTTAAAAAAATACGCTTCAGAATATAAATGACGACGATGCAACTGAGATAAACGCAAAATTATACTCCAAATGTTATGAAAGTTTTAGGAGAAACCATTTTGTCTACCTTTTATGGAAACAATAAGCCGCAATTAAAAGTTTTGTTTTACTGACTAGTATTATTTAAATTTAGAACCGTGATTCAGGCGAATTACTCTAATCTATACGCACCTTCGTACTCAGATCAAATCTGTCGTAATATAGGGCACACCCAAGTGAACATTTTCGGCATTGCTTGGCTGTCGAGGTTTGTTCTTGACACGATGCCAGTCATTTCAATTTGCAAATAATCATCACCCTTGCTAATTGGTGATTTAATATCAGTAAAACAAAGTAGTATTTCATACTTTACTCGACACTGCAGTTACTTAATTGGTGACTTTCTTACGGTTTGCGTACGCAATCCTCATAGTTTCGCCACGCACCCCTACGTACTTTTTTTTTATCCAACCTACAGAGACATAATATTGTTGCTCATAACAAAACAAAAAGTTAATAACATAATTCTTAATGTTTGAGATATTAAACATGTGTCAGAAACACATCTATGTATCTATATCAATTAAACGATCAGAGTTGTTTAAGACTCTCCCAAATCACTTTTATATGTGGCTATCTAGAATAAGCTTCGTCGTGAAAGATTTGCAAAGCATATATTAGATAATTTGAGGTGCGGTTACTTATTATGCATTTAATTAACGTGATCGTCCCTTTAGTCAGTAATTATATAATTTTATTATCATCAATAAAATGGACTGTGTGAAGTGCACGTAACCGTTTGAGACTGACGCAAGAGGATGATACTCGAAAATATGCCAGCTGTTGAGTCTTTGGAAACGTGCTTTTTTGTTATCTTGTAAACCCTGAGATGGGGAACGATAAAAAAACGGACGAACACAACAAAATCTCGGGGTTTACAAGATGTCGATTGATTACCACCTCGCCTGCACTCTCTCGCTGCTTTTTTGCTCGTAGTTTTGGATGTGTGAAATAACGGGGGGTCGCGGGTTACTCCTAAAATGCTGTGTTAATTATAGCATAATAAATCTGAATGCAAATACACGAAATGTGCACGAAGACAGATCATATTTGGTATCTTCTAAATGATCCCCTACATAACTCCCTACTGCAAACAGAATGACACTGAGATGCCTGCAATGATAATCCTAATTACACATCGTTAGCCTGAAAGACGGACAGTATATTTCCAATATAAGTCATATTTGCACATCGGCTTCCACGAGCTCGAAACTTCACAAAATACTGTCTCGAAAGGCTAATGTTTTATTTGGTTTTACGTGCACTTGTTTTGGGCCCTCACTTTACAACTTTATACTCTATCAGTCATGCGCGCTTTAATATTTTATAAGGCTGCCGCATATCATCGCGAGAATGCTATATATGCTGCAAGACTTTACAATTTGGACATCAAATTTGCTAGTGTAGAGAACCTTACAAATAAATAGCGCGAAGGTCAAGTACAGATTGACGGAACAAGCGCTTTCTAAGATTCTAAGATTATTTATAAGATGCACATCCACCTATCCCACCTTAATGTTTGAGTAGTGTAGAGAACACCGCACCTCACCAGAGAAGTTAACAGTTTTTTAACATGTATTGCTCGTGACGCCATCGCACGATATGCTGGTGCTCATCGTTGTTTGTTCTTGCTGAGGAAATCAAACACGGTAGTTTAAAAGGCACGCTGCAGTAGTTTCGCGCTCAGTGCCAGCCGTGTAGTCAAGGGCCCAATTATTCTTGCTTGGTGCAGCGTCGTGAGGAACTGAGCGAGCTTTCGGCACATCGAAAACGCGCTTTCTGGCAAGAGTGTTTTTGCAAACGAAGTGGTTTCCGAGCCAACCTTTCTGGTCCGTGCCCTAGATGCGGACAGACGAACCTTTACAAAGCAGTTTGTTTTAAAAACTACCTCCCCTTTCTTTTTTTTTCTTTCTTTCATTGCTTCTTCGAGAAAAAAAAAAGTTTTTATTGCTGATGAATTTCCTCCTCCATTTCGGGGTTACCCTCGGCAATTCTATTTGTGTCATTTGCTAGAAGTAATACATGTGAAAGTAGTAAAGTTTGTAAAGGTACAAACATTAAGCCAAAAATGTGGTCGTCCATCATAGTTTGATATGCTTTTATTCTTTCGTGTTTAAATATCCCATTGGTTTTATTTTGCACCCAAAAAGATTGAAGTTTAAAAAAATACAGGGTTCACCAGAACTTACACCTTGAGGACGACAGTCCTCTGAGACTTAGAGTCACTTCCAACTTTTTACTGTCTCTCTGATTCCACTAGGATCTTTCATATCGGGTATCCCTCCCGCACACACTTGTAGTTCTATTTATCGTCGGATTAATAAGTCACATTTGTTTTTCAATGCTCCTATTCTTTGGGACAACTTTCTGAGTTAGTTCAGCAACAACGAAAACATGCCTGGCTGCCTCAATGATGGATACGGGAAAAAAAAGGTCGTGCAACAACTTTCGAACCTTCAGTAAATACTGTTAAGAGCTAATCTCTGACATTGGTAACTTGACAAAAAAAAAAACACCCATTAGTGTTCCTTTCCACCCAAAGACAGACGCAGGAACAATAACGCCAAGAAACAGCTTTATCTTCCTCAACTTGCTATTAAAACAAGCGGCCACGTAATCTCACGCAAATTATATACCGTAACTGTTCATTAGAGTCATGCGCTGGGGTTGGTGAAGAATCAAACATGGGTTGAGCTTCAGACATTGTTAGAGTTCGGCTACTCTCAGCTTTGATTGAACACGAGTCATTACCAGAATGCTCGGCGATGCTGATTGTGATGAACCCGAGCACTGGACTCAGGATCACGACAATCGAGTGTGTCGCGGTGTCACGTGATTCTCGGTGCAAAATCGTGATGTAATGTGGTGTCACGGTGTCGACTACGCTCATAAACCTATTGACGTTCTTAATTTAAGTCGACTTGACGCAGAGCTTCACGTTACTACGCCAAGCCACGTGTGACGTGACATTACTTTACAGCGTATCTTGACACCATGATATCACGTGACCACGTGACCACATGAATAATTATTGTGGCATAACAAAAGCGCCACGAAAACCCACAATTTCTCATAAACTGCAGCTCGGTAAATGACATTTCGATTTTTGTCTAGAAATAAAGTTGCCAATTACTATATCTCAAATATTCATTTTGTAATAAAGCAAATACCGTGTATAGGAGGTATTCACTGGACGCCATATTTAAGGGCGATGTTTAGAGCGGATGCTCAGAACGAGCTCACATTAATAGCCTGCTAAGAACGGCAACCTTGATGGTGCTAAATGCACGCTCCAAAGGGACTGCGGAAGCTCGCCGTCAGCACGCGCTCAGCAGCAGCGCACACGGATATGGCCGCCAGTGAATACTCCCTATAGTTTTGAGCTGTTTACCGTTATATTTTTTTTACGCTTCAGTTCTAGTTTAATTCCAAGATGGCGGCGAATATTTTGGTTCGGGTCGGTTTCGGACTGGCTCAAAAAAAAAAAAACAGTTCTGTTGCAGTTTTTTTTTTTCGTTAAGTGTCGGTTCGACGCTTTGGTTTTCATACACAAAGTCCAGTGAAAACCGATAAAAGATAAAATTAAAGGTTTACAATGTACAGAGCTTTCTTGATCTGCTGGACTAGGAGCGGTCTTAACGTGCCCTCTACATCCCGTAGAAACCCAAAACCACAATAAAAAAAATAAAAAAATAAAAAATTTTTGTTTAAACCAAACAAAAATACCAAGGAAGGAAATGTCTATTTTGGGCCATTACTACATGCCCTTGCTGATACGAACAAATTCAGGGGGATGAAATACATGCTTCAGAAGGCCCCATTATGTACACTGCTCTCTATTGGCGATGTGCGTGATCGAAAGCGTCGCTGTGGTCGGTCAGCCACGATAGGCCCAATGATGACTATGACGTCTGCAAAGGATTTTTCATCGCCAGAAATAAGAGGATTGTAAGAACTTCAATTTTGACGGTGTTGGCAGTGTTGCTTTGAGAGAGCACTGATTTCAAGCTTCCGCCATGCTCATTACAAGCATCATCGAACTTGTTCGCAAGGTAATGACGTCACGAGAGGGAACCATGGAAGGACGCCACCAAAACATCTCTCCGCTACAGTCCGCTAATAACATCCGAGCAGTTGCCGTTGCGTACACTCAGTGTCACGGGCTTTTCGAGAAGAATGAAACTTTCGAATTCCCCTCGGAGATTGATTGTTCAAGTTTGTGGTCGCACGCGCACTTGGACATCTCCTAGGCAAAAGCAGACGACATCAGGCGCTTGCAGGTGTCCACGATAATAATGTTAATAATTGTTTAGTCTTTTTTGTGCCCCAGAAGAACCGTGAGGTTTTGATGTGGTGGCACATGCACACACATAAAAAAAGACTCAATGAGACATTGTGCTATGCATGGTATGTCAAGATCACGCTTGAAGGAAGCAAAGTCATGAAAAATATCAAAAGGTGATGAGGCTGAATGGTTGACTGAAATTAGCATGCGAATTAACGGTGTCAGTGTGTCCTTCGAGGACGGGTAGAATACAAAGTGCTTTCACCAGATAATGCGCGTTCAGCAGTAAGACTACCAAAATGACCGCTGATGCTACGTCGGTGCAAGCCGTATAATTTCCGTGTAAGCTTACGATGAATCACATAGGACGCTACGAGGCATCGAAGTTAGTTCAATTAATTTTTTTAGTATCGAGTAACTTTCTGAAAAGTTACGTGATACGTTTGCAGCACCGGATTGGCTGGGGTGGCTGGCAGTGTCCGCCGAGATCAATCGTAAGGCAAAACAGATTTTAAGATTTCGTAAGCACTATACTCCCTCGCTCTGGCTACTACCAATGATGATGAAATGCGATGGAAATTGGGAGCCTTTGCACTTCTGCAGCTCGTTGCATTTGGCCTAACTAAGGACTTGTCCGTTTGGGTGCCAATTCTTTCTAAATTGAAGCGGTTTATTGCCATGCGCCAGCTCATAGTTTCGCTCTAAATATAGGTGGGAAACTCAAATGCTGCGTAACTGTACACCAAAGGGTAAACGGCTATTAGGTATACCGGTTTATCGACGTCACTCGGTGTGAACCTTGGGGTTTCCGGCGTGTGCCCTTCCCCTTTTTAATCCGCGGAAGTCGTTGAAATGCCCGGAAGTGCGCGGACGGCAATGCCGTTGAACGTGGCGCCGCCCTGAGAGCCATAGTAGAATGTGTTGACGCACTCAAATTATAGTCATCGGCAACTTCCGAAATGCGAGGCGGGGTGAGTTTCGATCACCTTATTACCACTACAGGCCAAATGAGTTTGCTGCATTAGCCAATAGCGCACAAGAGTGAATTGGGAAGCAAAATGCATCAACACAATAAGTGACACCCTGCATTCTTTTAGATATCAGGTATTACACTTCTTTGTCACTTACAGCGAAAGAAACACAGGGCATGTCGCGTCTTGCCTTATTATCGCTCAGTAGCCAATGAGATGGAAGAATCAGAAAATTCGAGCACCAAAAAAAGGCACACGAAAAAAAAAAAAAAAGCGCGGACATTTGTAGGTTATAGGAAAGCGAAGGGCGGCAAGCGGTGGTCGCCCCACTTATATCGGCCACCGTTTGTTCCTATAGTGCATAACGTTTTACCAACCGTGTCGGATACTGTTGTTGATTACCCTGCTGACGTCCCAAATGGTTTTTTGATCATCTCTGAATATTTCTACATGCAGCCGATGCGCCAGCGGATCGTCCCGATCCCCCATCCACTCCCCTTCTGGTCGTCGTCACTGGCCCTTTCTCCATGGACGTCAAGTGGACTGCACCGCTCCACGATGGAGGCCGTCCTATACTCGGATACCTCGTGGCCGTTAAGGAACTCCAGCGGACACTATGGATGGAGGTAAAACAATCAGGCAGATTATTTTGAGTAATCGATTTTGGCTCAAGCATGTCGAAATCTAAAACTTGAGTTTAAAAAGTCTGTATCAGGTGTACCAATTTGACGGTGTGCCTGCTATATTTAGCTATGTTTATAGTTTTTGGCTACAGAAATTTATGTTTTTGTGGTGACGGGATTTTAGTGGTTCTCAAGTCTTTTTAGTGGTTTATGTTCTTTTTTTTTTCTTTCGTGGTCTAGAATGTTTCTGAGTTCTCGTTTGGCATTCATGAACACTTGAAATTTTCGTGATGAGTTAGAGTCAAAGGATAGCCATCTTTGTTTACTCTCAGAACGAGCATAGTCAGTGAGAGCATTGCCTGCTACAAAATCAAAATGATATAGTGGCAAACCTTGAAGCATGCTTTAAATTTCTTTATGCCTGAATGTATGAATTCAAGCATGTCGAAATCTAAAACTTCAGTTTAAAAAGTCATTATCAGGTGTGCCAATTTAATGGTTTGCCTGCTATATTTAGCTATGCTTGTATTTTTTAGCGACAGAAATTTAGGTTTTGCTGGCGACGGGAGATTTTAGTGGCTCTCAAGTCATTTTAGTGGTTTATGTTTGTTTTTTTTTTCTTCGCGGTTAGAATGTTTTTGAGTTCACATTTGGCAATCGTGAACACTTGAGATTTTCGTGATGAGTTAGAGTCAAAGGATAGTCATCTTTGTTCACTCTCATAAAGAGTGTAGTCAGTGAGAGCATTGCCTGCTACGCCATCGAGATGATACAGTGGCAAACCTTGAAGCATGTTTTAAATTTCTTTATGCTTGAATGTATGAATTCGCTTTTCAAGTGTGCCAGATGAAAGGGGCCCAGCTGACCATGCAGATGAATTAAGAAAATATAGGGCTGTACGATTTTAATTATCAAAACTGGGTACTGGAAGATCAAAGCAACGTCGGCAGATAGGACGACACTGGTAACGCCTGGGAATAATAATAATATACTTCAGTGCACATTTCCCGGTAATTTAAAGCTACCTGAGTAAAACAACAAAGCTCCCATTCAATGGTTCTTTAACTTATTGTATTGTTTTAGACTGATTATTGCAGTTCGTTGAGTTAGAAAGTCATTCGTGCCTGCGGCCCAACTTCAGCGAAGTTTAGCAGTTTTTCGTCATTTATATTACAGTTGTTTTTTTTAATTAACAAGGCTGGTCAGGATAAGCAATATAAAATTGTAAAATCTGTACGTTAGCGAGAGAAAACTTGGGAAAGTCAAGTTTTGTAGTTTTCTGGAAAATGACGAGCTTCAGATGTTTAGGCCTAAAAAGTACGGTCTGCGCAGGTGCAATCAGCAGGCAATGAATAGGAATATTTTATAACGGGACGACTTGGCCGATTTTAGGTCGTCCTTTTAATATTACTGGGGACGTGTTCACTGGTGTTTTCTGGCTGCAATAGTGGTGGAATGAAAAAAATCACTTTCCCGCACACTGACGAGTCCGAAAGGTCAACACACATCCCTGTACTTTGTAACATATATCCTAACCTAAAGCTTGATTATACGAAGAATCGCAGCAATTTTAATTCATAAAGACTCGGCGGATCTGATCCTGGAGTCCGTGTATGCGAAAGTCTATACTCTGCGACAACTTTTCTTGGCGATGCCGTGGAAGGTACAGGCCCGCGTTCCCTCTCCCGTTTTGAGTGTACGCAGGCTCTCCTCATCTCCCCATTTCCGGGGAGAGGAGGAGAGCCCGCGCACGCTCAAAATGGGAGAGGGGACGCGGGCCTGTACCTTCCACTGCATTGCCAAGAAAAGTTGTCGCGGAGTATAGTTGCCAGCTCCTGAGACCGATTTTTACCGATTCACTCGAGGACTCATTTCGACTCCGTATCGTTCAAAGCCAGAGCGCTGCCAGCACTGGGATCCGATGGAGTGAATTAGGTGAATAAAAGTGCATCGTCACGGCTCTCCTTTGTGTGTATTATATCACCGACTAAACCAATAAAAAGTTTCTAAATAAGAGCTTCCTACAAGAAGCAACATTCTTTGAAGAGCCGGCTGCGTGACGGTGCAGGTTCTAGAGAGTGAATGGCGGCGCACAGAAAAGGTTTAAAAATAATGACGCCATTTTGTTCTAGCGGAATGTGCTCTGTCATTTAGATTGGTTGTTGTTACTTGTAAAAGAAGCATCAAATGCTCCGGGCCCATCCCACAGGATAAATGCGTTGGTGGTTCTGCGCATTTTTGTGCGTGATTAGTTCAGCTGGTAATAACAAATCAATAATGAGAACGAGCGTCGTGACAATGCACTTTTGGCGCTGGTCAATTCACTCCCCCGGAGAGGAGCGTCGGGTGTGGCAGTATTTAAGGTGAAACGGAGGGGAACTGACAAATTTTGGCTTTTAATACCAATTTTCCGTCATTCAAAACAAATCTCCTAACTTACAAGTTCACTCTTATGTGGAGCTTCGGAGTTCAATTTTCTGAATGATTACTACTGAAGTATACACTATACTCTCTCATCTCCCTTCCTATCACTCTGTCACCTAAGCGTTTGTGTCTAAGTTAATATATTCAATCAACACGTAGGCAGTATATTGCAACTACCGGGCCATCTACCCTCATACGTGGGAAAGCTACTACTGGTTGAAGCTGAGGAAAATAGTTGGCTTATATTCTTGGATGATGTCAGCTGCATATTGATAAACAGAAAAATAGGCAACCGCTGGATATGAACTATATTGAAGCCTTATTCTTCCTTCACTGCTATCAGTATTTTCATCGTGGATTTAAGCCAGCTTCTTCTTTATTTATAAACCAGATTAAAGCCTTCTTCCTCCTCCTCTATCCTTATTTACAAACGCGTAGCTCCTTTGTGTCCTTGAGGACCTCCACAGAGACAGTTTCCCTTGCTGTTGCAGCGCCGGGGAAGGAGCACTGACGCATCCATCTTCATTTTCATCAATGTCCTTTGCCTCAAGAATTTAACGCGCAAGTTTTTCGTGTTTTTTTTTTTTTTCAGGACCTTGATGCTTTGCAAAATTGCAGTGCACCGGTATTCTCGGCAATGCACTGGTAGATGTCCCCGTGATGATATATTCCTTAATGAAGTAGCATGCTCCCTTGACCAATTACTGATGCAACGAACGGTTTGGCCGATGTAGAATCGACTACGGGATTATAGGATGTTATTTATGATTTATTTTTCAGACTGCGTCGACTTTCTCCTGTAAGTAGTGCCACAAACTTTGAAATCTCCAGCCTGCAGGTTTACCCTGCGACACATAAAATACGCCTTATTTGGCGCGCAGCACACCACATGGACGCCTTGCCGTCCGGCAGTCTTTTTTAATTGTAAGTGATGCCTCGATATAAGGCGCTATCACTAAAGGCTTTCGTGTTTTTTTTGCCTTTTTTCTTAGGGTTCCGCTTGATGTTGAATAAGGCATATTCTGTATCGCAGGGTAAACCAGGAGGGATATTTCAAACGATATTTTTTTTTACATTGCTTGCAGGACAAAGCACGCTTGGTCTAAAAAAGGAGTCCTTTACAACATCCAATCATGATGCGGTTCAAACGACATGGGCCGAACCAGTCGTTGCATCATTAGCCGGACAAGTGAACATGCTGCTTTATTAAGGAACATCTCAGCAGGAGAACATCTTTCAGTCCATTGGCGACAATGCCGGTGCACTACAAGTTAGCAAAGCATCAAGGTTCCGGTGAAAAACAGAAAAAAACGAATAAAAGATGAATGCGTCAGTGCCCGTTCCCTGACGCTATGGTCCCTAGAAAGACTGGCTAGGCCGCCGTCCACTGCCCCTCGGTGACTACTCCGGAATGAAAGCGCGTAGCGGCGTTGGAGAGCAATCGGCGTGCCAGAATTTGGCAGTTACCAAACCACAAACGATATCTGGAGAAAATATGACCGACAGAAGCAAATGAGCACTTTGCAAATGAATTATTTACACCTCCTAACATTCAAACGCCTCAACCGCTCTTGACTTCTTCTCCTCTTGTTGTTCATTGCTTTGGTGTAAAGGCGGAAAAAGGTGGATAAAGAACTTGAGTATGCGTGCTGTAATTGCATCTGCATGCACATCACAGCCTAGCAAAGGTAAATCTGTCCTTGTTAAGAAGGCAAAGAAGTCAACAATAATATTCGCAATCAGCTCGTTGAGACTGAAGAAGGTAGATAGTGGGGAAGGTAGCAGCTACAACAGCATGCCGATTGCGCGCAGCACCCCTTGATTTTAAAAATAATTGGAGAAGTTTCTTGGTGGGCAATTCTCTTTTGGATTGTGTATTGCACCAAGATTATAATCATTACCCTATTGAAAATTCCATCAAGGTACGTAATTTGGGACGCTGACTGCCAGTCAGCAGCCTTGGTGGGACGTGATGGACCATCAGACGTCATCTGATGGTCCATCAGATGACGTCTGACTGCCACTACCAAGGGAATTTCATCAACAAGGGCAGCATTTATACAAGAGTAAAGCTATACGCACTCATAAATATCGCCAAATGCCTCAATAAAACAAAATGTTCGAGAAAAAAAAAAATAAATCAGGACCACTGCGCATCGAACCCGCGACCACTTGCGTACAAATCGGGTACCTTAACCACTAAGCTATGCCTCCGCTTTGGAAACTCGATTTGACTAATCGTTTTATACGAGATGCTTCGGCTGCAAATGCAGTTAAGCCGTCAGCGTGTTATGCAAAGTACTCGTACATCACTCGCCGTACTTCAGTTCTACTCACCTGCCATGTAGAGTACTTTCGCGTCGTAGAACGATCCTTTTTTCGCGCGTCACCGGCCCAGTAGACCTGGTACACCTTGTCGTCTTCAACTATACCGCTAAAGTCCCTTACATCGTCGGTACTCACAACAGGCTGGGTCTTGTCGAGTAGAAATTCTACTAAAACATAAGACATTGTAGAGCCCGGGCAGGATCGACAGGTTGGAGCAAGCGGGCAAACAAAACGAGTCGAGAGCGATCGTTCATGAAAGCTCGGCGAAGTCTCTATGGGCGAAGCGAAGTGTCGTGTGTGTTCGGCGCTTCGGCGGGCTTCTGATCAAGGTTGTCGGTCGGTTGCGTGTCATATCTCTAACGTCAGCGGTTTTATGGGCTCACGTCCCGAAATCGTTTTCTCGTGCATAGATTACTTTTCGTATTCATAGATTTGACGAAATAGTGGTATCCGAACGAACTTTACGTCCTTTGACCATACGTCTGTCTGCACGTCAAAGCTGTTTGACGTACAGTCAGAGACAGTCAATGTACAGTCAGAATCGCCACCAAGACATCCTGATGGCATTTCGCGGCGGCCGACTGCCGCCAGGAAACCATCAGAAAGCCGACAAGCGGAGTCTGACTGGAGTTTGACTGTCGGTCAGAGTAACTTGTTGGCCAATCAGACATGCTTGACGTACAGTCAGGCACAGTCAGCGGTCCACTAGAAAACATTGACTGCCAAACAGGGTTACATTGATGGATTTTTCCTTCGGGTAAGTATAGCTACTTTCAAAGATATATATTTTCATTGTATACATTCATCTGAACTTCCGGTTGATGTTGACATATCGGAGGTACATAAGATTGCATTCTAGTTTTTTTTGTTTGTTGTTTCTGTTTTTGGTTTTTCACAGCCAATGTTACTGACGTATATAGTATTCTTTTACCAAATGAATGTAGTGTTTATTTTTCCTTGTTTCTTTGACTTATATTT
The DNA here is from genome assembly GCF_016920785.2 of Ixodes scapularis. Lineage (NCBI taxonomy): Eukaryota > Metazoa > Arthropoda > Arachnida > Ixodida > Ixodidae > Ixodes > Ixodes scapularis. Next base: position 50,335,877 of record NW_024609837.1, read on the forward strand.
TTATTTTATTTGAATTGTAAAATGTTTTGTAGAATCTGTTATTATGTACGTATTCTGAGCTGCTGAACTTTAGGGGGCAGAGGCTTTGTCAGGCGAACCTCGAAACAAATAAAGGAAAACAAATATTTCGAAAACATTTCATCTACAGCGGTGCCGTGCCGTTGCGTGGAGACGGGCGTTCAAACGGGAGACTAGCCAGTCTTTCTAGGGACCATACTGACGCTGCACCTGCTAGATAAATAGTTTCTGTGGGGGTCCTGAACGACACGAAGAGGCTCCGCATTTGTAATTAAGGATTGAAGTGGAGGACGGGGAATTCACTTCAGTTTGTTAATAAGGAAGGCAAGTTTGTAAATAGGAAAGAAGAGGACTTTGATCGAGGTTGTAACTACTAATCGTAGTAAAGGAAGGAGAAGGCTTCAATATAGTCGATAATTCAGCGGTAATCCATTTTCGTGTCTGGTAGTATTCGGCTGGCACCACCCAAGAATAGCAAAGCTACAATTAAAGTAATATTTTATTTAATCAGGCGGAAAATAATTTAGTTTTTCGATAAAATAGGAGCTCATGACGGACTTATATAATCTATAAATGGCAATTAACATAATTCACAGGGCTAACAGCATCATAATTTTCGGTAGGTGCCTCGATCGTTTATGACATCTATCACGTTCCGTTCATTGCCAAACGTGCCAGTGTTCTAGATGTTCATAGTCATATTTTGTTGTAATTGTACAGGTCTGCCAAGTAATCGCACCAATAGTTAGGGCACACATTCAAGATTTGGAAGAAGGACATGAGTACCTTGTACGGATTTATGCCTGGAACGAAGTCGGGATCAGCGACCCTTTGGAAACTCCCGAGGGCACAGTTATCATTCGGCCACCGGGTAAGTGAATGATAGAGGTTATTTATGAAACTCTACTTTTACGGTATCAGAACATTTTGATTTGATGAATCTACGTACTCTAGAAACGCTTCATTTTCAACTTTCTTGCGAAGCACGCAGAGGACCAATCACGATGAGTTCTGGGTTCTGTGCAGTGAATGAGGACGCACAGAATACGGTTTGGCTGAGCAGCTCCTTCCATGCACTGGCGAAGGGTCTGACGAATTTCAGGCTATAAATTCCTCGTGAGATACTGACATACAAAGAAAGGAATGACAAAAAGGGCGGTGAACCAACGACTCAATTTTTTCAACTGACAGCAAAACGTTCGTCTTGTCGTCAACGTCCTTTGTTGCTCTTATCTATATGGTTCATGATGTTATAAAGTGTTAGTATACGGTATTTGGCTCTCGGTAATAATATCCGATACTGAGCCCGGGCTCATGCAGATGCTTCGTATCGATGTAGGGTGTCATTGTCGCAGCCCAAAGCATTTTACCAGAAATGCCCTGTTAGGATATCAACATCTTATCGACGTATTTGAGTAATAATGTTCTGGGAATTTCATAATTCGCTGGTCGCTCGTCGTAGACTGCAAAGCCACGTGTTATTGAAGAAAGCAGAAGCAGGCATACCGGCTTTTCAGTAAGATGAAGAGGGTATATGAAGCTATCTAGTTTTCGGTTTAATTAAATGCTAGCGTGACGTTTAAAATGCGCACAGACCTTGAGCAAAGAGTGTTGTTGTCGCGAACTTTGTTGAGCCTTTTCATTTGGTGGACGCCCTATTGATACACTTTCACCAGCGTGTGTGCTCTTTCGCTGCAGAGCACTTGGAGACCCAACCACTGCTTTCTACAGAGAGAGAGAAAAATTGGTGAATCATATATATAAAATAAATGCAGACTTATAACTGTCTTCTACGATATGGCGACAAGGATATCGTTAGCACGTGAGACGTCATGATTGGAGTCACATCGGACCCTTTATTTTACGGTTATAAGCATATTTTCGCCATGCGTATTCGCCGAATTTTTTTTGTATACATCAGGGTGAGTGCTTTTTCGAGTGCACTAGGCCAGAGTAGACGGACGATGATTTTTAAGAATGTAGATCGCAGTGCGTTTCCCTTCGCATATGGTAGAAAAATAAAGAGCGAGAAAGGTTTAATGTTTTTGCCTGCATACATATTGAGATTATGATATTATCGTCAGATGAACTTTCTTCCATACCCTTGTTACAACCTGCCACTTTTTCACGAGGAATAAACGAATAGTGGCCGCTACTCAGGCTATAGCGAATTGATCAAGGGTGCCGCCATTTAAGAAAGCAACGCTGACGACACGAAACTCCTCTAGGCTACCACCTCTTCTCGTTGGTTCGCGCAGTGATTTTTTGTCGCGACTGGTGGTGATTATTCGGCTCATTCTATACGTGTGTTCCAATATAGCTAAGCGTAGCGTGAGTGTGCTAGCGACCGTACACGCACGCGTGTGATAAGAAATGTGCAAGCTCCATAGCCATTCGCACAACTCCCGACGGACATTCGTCGCTTAATCCGTAGATAACGAGCCAGATTACAGAGATTCTGCGCACTCGCCGAGTCAGCTCAATTAAATCGAGCTCGTGGAATTGGGTGGAAAAGCAGAACTGAACCAAATAAACTAACGAGAAAAAATAAAAACAAAAACATACAAAGCAAAACGGTGGAACGGGGCTGATGAGGCAAGCATGAAAGCGACCCGCTTCTGCGGCCTGAGTCAGGATTTATTTTGGTTGGCGCCCGCCGGAGCCACCTCAGCCGAGATCCTAGCCGCGCGGCCGAGCGCACTGTTGTGTTCCAAACGAGCGCGGTCCCTCTCCTTGCTGTGTCGCATTTTGCTCGGCAACCTCGAAGAAGGTCGTCATCAGAACGCCGAGCCCAAGGCTTCTTTTTCCCCTGCCACCGACACTGGAGTGCGCGAACCTCGTAAGAGTCCGCCTGTTTTTTCTCTTTATTTTCTTCGTAGGGGGTGTCTGTTTCTTGCACGGTGAGGTGGAGAAGCGCAGCTTATCCTGTCGACGCTTGTCGGACGAGGAGACGGTGTTATGGCGGGCGAATGTTTCGTGGCTTCAGGGGCGTCTCAGCAGTGAATCGTTGCGCGAAGGTCAAGGAGATATGAAACGTTTTTAGAAAGCTTTTTTTGGCGTGTTCTCAGTTGCGTTTTAACAACTTAATAGAAATCTGATCATTAAACAGCTCTAGGGGTGTAGCTGGACGAGTCGGCGCATAAGCAGAATAAATAAAACAGAGCAAAAACACATAGCGACAAGTAGATTCGCCTTTTCTACGTGTCATACTTTTGTATGTCTTTTTTTTATTCTTGTAAAGGCGTTCTATACTTTGGTTCATCAAAAGTAAGAACGGATTCAAAGTCTAGAAGACACGCAATCGCAGAAGGACAGAGTGAGAATGGCAAGGTCATGGCGCATTAAAGGAGATTGATTGCTTCAACGGGGAATAACGTACGTACTGAAAGATATTCAGTGGTATGACAGTGCGTCTTCAGCTCTGCTTGATTGACATCATCGGCGTGTAGCGTTAAATGAGCTTTGATTTAAAGAAAAGGGGAGCAATAAAGGCAATGGGACTGTATCTATTTCTTGTGATCTGCAAGTAGTGAAAAATAAATTAACACACCGCAGATTCAACAAGTTTTACTCAGTGTCATTGTCGCCGTTTTAGTAATGTACGGTTATTTTCAAGTGTGCGCGCTCTCGCGAGGAGATTGATCCGAAAAAAACAACGCAAATACTTCAGCTTCTCCAGACTGGTGAAACACAAGGTTGGCAGACAGTAGTCGAGGAGAGCACTGCCTGGACCTTGCCGACAAAAGTGTGGAGTCATCGTTGCGAGATTTCATTCCACACTCTACGTAAACTCTGTTTCCCACTTTTTGTTTTACCAGTCATGAGACTCCTGGTCTGCTTGAACAATTCGAACGAATTTCAAGAAATATTCTTATTCTTCCACCCATTCATTCATTCATTCATTTTTTGTACTCATTTATGGCCTAAGATTTAAATACACTGTTAAGGGGTTGTGAAAATACGAGTGCATTGCCACCACGGATAATTTACGAAACAGTAGCGAAAGAAAAAAAGAAGGTAAGTGTCACACAAAAAAGTCAGCGGCTGGGAAAAAACCGCAGAATTTCGTGGGGACGCGTTTTTGTCAAGCCTAGGCAAAGTTCGTCCACACGGAACGTTTTGTTTTGTTTTTGATATCCGTCTCTTTCTTGCATGATTCACTTCTATTTATATAGGTTTTCGTTCACAAAAAGAATGGATTTCTGTCAAATATAAATTGCCGTTTTTTTTACAATAATTATTATTATTATTATTGTATTTTTTTTTAATAAAGAGCTTGCTTGACCTTAAGAGCGACGTGCATCCACTTTCGGAGGTTATAAAAAATTACACCTCAATCAGGCTTATTCTTGTGGGGCCGTTAGTGACCTTCCCTTCGTATGCATCCAATGCCTACAAGCCCATTGGCAGTGTTATCGAACCCTTTCGAAAGACTGCCCTCTGTTGGCAGCTGTCAAATCTCTGTACAATGACGGCACAAAACCGCAACCTCATTGTCCAGTTTATGCGTTGGGTTGGATTGGAAGGTAAAAAACAAACCTGCAGAAAAAGGTGATGATCGCAGTGACGCTGCACTTTCGACGCTGTTTGATTGGCTCGAAGACTCCTAGCGTTGACCGCACACACACGTTCGCTATCTCATGGAATGACTTGCATGTTCCACCATGTCAGTTGTTCCGCCTTTGTACAGTGGTTCCGACTAAAGTCCCTGGATACTACTTTTTACAAGTAACGACAACCAAATACGAATGACGAGGCACATTCCACAGAAAGAAAATGGCGTCGTTCAGCTCAGTCTTGTGCTGTGGGCCTCCATTCGCGTCTTAAATCCTGCGCCGTCACGCAGTCGGCGCTTCAAAGAATGTTGCTACATGTAGAATGTTCTCATCTAGGAACTTTAGTTCCGACATTCTAGTTCTAGTAATTGGCGCGTGACTTTCAAAAGGGGTCTGTTGAACAGAGAAGCATAGATAGGATGGAACTAATTTGAATGCGCAGCATTTAGATTCTCGAAGGCTGCAAGCACAATGCCCAGTTGAAACTAACAATGTTGAAATTGGTCAACACTCGTTTCCGCCTTTGTAGAGGCAATCCGGTGGCAGCGTATCTAACCCATTGCATTTGGAGGTACCTAGTACATTCTTGTGTAACATTGAATAGAGACGCTATAATCGTCCGACCTAACACACGCCCGCACGCACACGCTGCACGGCGAAGATACGTGGCGAAAACCAGGCTACGGTCCGGCGTTCTGACCCAGTAAACGCGATCGGCGGGGGGCATTCGGCGCTCACGGCAGTAACCAGTACGATATATGAAACGAGGTACGGGGGGCCTAGAGCGATAAGCTAAGGCCCAGTTCACCAGGCAAAAGTGACGCCCACTTGGGTGCCGCCATGTTGTATGATTTTGACCACTAGACACGTGACCATACCATATCCTGAGTCTTTTACACGAAACTGAATCCAAATTTGTATTGCAATCGCTGTAAAAAAAAAGAATATTATAAACTATTTTTTTTTTTACTACTGTTAGCCCCAGAGATCAGTGTCTAGCTCCGATAAAAACCCAAAATACAGCACCGCGGCAGACGGCACCTGGCAGAGGCTTTGCGAAGCTGCCCGAGTTTTTGTCGTAAAAGAATATTTTGGACTTAAAACGAACGAAACATAACTTATCTCTTTGGCACTGTTGATAAAGATCAATTAGCAATTATTTGCGCGCGGTACTTAATTAAAGTCTAGATGTAAAACTATAAGGTCACGTGTCTTGGGGTCAAAAATGTGCAACGTGGCGGCGGGCAGTTGGGGGTCAATTTCAGTTGCCAGTTTATTACTCTAAGGCCCTTCATTTCGTTCGAAATATGTTCGATGCCATCCTGCACCGACCTCGCCGAAACCACGGGACCAGTCTTCGAGCATGCATTGGGCGTTCGATCTCTGGACACCAGCTGCAGGTGGATTATGGCGGCGTATTGCGCAACTTCGCAAGGCGCGCGCTTGAGATGGTGCCACGCGCATGTACCGCCAGAACAGCGCGCTGTCGGAGAAGTTTGAAAGCTGGTTGAAGTGTATAGACCTTTCCATCACTTATCACCCGGGTGAAAAATGCCGAGTCACTGAGCTGTGGACGCTTGCGCAGTGTCTTATATACCGCACAGCGGAGCAACAGCGCACGCTCAAAAGGCGTTCCACAGCCCAGCAGACAAAGATGGCAACGCCCAGAAGGCAATTTTTGCAAAGGTCTATAGACGGGAGCGTTTTCTTATGCGCGTGACGCAACCGGCGTGACGCAGACGACTATAGAAAGGGCTCGTTTGCGCGCGGGGGACGTAGGAGCATAACGGCACATTTACATTCGCCGCTCTATAGAACTCTACATAGCCTATCAGCCAGGCGAAGAATGCTGAGTCACTGAATAGTGCACGCGTGAGTGGCGTCCGATATTACTGGGAAGAGAGCCAATGCGCAAGTTCAGAACGCGTTACAGGGCCCAACTAGGGATACGCGACGGCGCACGAAAGGCGATCTTTGGAATGGTCCGTACTCGTTCGGAATTTTAAGCTGTCGCTTGGCTGGTCTGAACGCAGGAGTTGTAGTGCCTCCATCTGCTCCCGTTGGTCCACTCGTGGTTGAAAGCGTAACCGAAGACTCTGTCCGACTCTCCTGGAAGCAGCCCCTGAAGGACGGCGGGGATCCGGTCAGAAACTACCTCGTCGAGTACAGAGATGTGTCAGCAGCAGAGGTACGTCCTTCGAAACAATTCATACTGCTATTAACAAGGATAGACCAACGCGGAGCTCCGACGTCACACCGCTGCGGTGGCGCTGGTGTTGCAACTGCGCATGCGCAGATAATTTACATCAAGCAAATCTTGTTTCCACGCAGGCGCAGTAGCCACACGCGGTGTTGGCAAACACCGGCTTGTTTGTAAAAGCGCGTTGGCACTTGAAATACGAACACGAGTCGGAAAATATATGATGTGGATGAGGATTGAGACAGGCGCGTATGGTGCGATCCTAATTTCAGAAACAGGTGTCAAGTATATCGTAATATATAAAGGACGCTACGTCATAACTGTAATCACTTGGCGTGTCGTAAGTGTTTTCCAGTGTTAAACCAAATTAAGCCTGCTTCTGTGTATGCTTGAAAAATGTTTCTGTAGACGCCTCCGATTATGCGCCAGGTCGCGAAAATAAGCTCCAACGATGTTATTGTCTCTCGTCTTCTTTTACGTCTATAAAACGTCCCCAACGGGATCGGAGAGCGAACACCAGAAAGAAACCAATAAAGTTTAATATGTGATAAAAACTTGCAGTCTGCATGTGAAACTACGGAATTTACAGTATTTGTTTATAATGAATATATTTTTATTATATTTAGTAAAAGGTATATTTTGAAGGGAAAATATTATATTTAATAACTGTGAGTTGGTTTTTAGGATTACGATGCTCGGCATTTTAAACAACGTTGCAACTAGTGTTCTATTTGTAGTTTGTATAGATTTCTTATTATTTAGGAAATAATTAATGACCATATCTCCTAAAACTAACGGGATTGAAAACGTTCGTTTCTCAACGGTATTAATTCGCTTGTCTTTCAAAGATAAAGTTAACTGAAAACTCAGTACTTTATCACTAGTGCTCAATTGACTTTCACACACACAGGCTCCTTGTAGATACTGCGCGCACTCAGCAAAATAGTTTCGATAGCTAAAAATACCCGAACACTTCTCTCAGACGGAAAGCCAACGGACATGCCAGGGAATGAGAGAGAGAGGGAGAGCCGGAATCCATCTGTTGCAACCACTGGAACGCGGTGTAGGGTGCCAATTCAACACCCTTCCTTCCCTTGATGTGCCAAAGTTACTCTGAATCATCAAGTCCTGGCGCCAAAACATGTCACAGTCGGTCTCTTCTGCTCCCTCAATGAATATATAGAGCAGTAGCCAACGTAGTACAGTTCTTTTGACCAGCATTTCGTTTTTGTCTTGGTATTTGAGGCCATAAAAATCCCGAAGAAGCTAGGGCAAAGTCAAACTTGCATTACTCTCGCCAGTGTCTGAATAGAGTGGCCCTAATTAGTGAAACAAGTGCCAAATTTAGGCATGACCTCCGGTTGTTCGGTTTTATGTTGCAACTCTGGGCTTAAATCGCTAAGCGAGTTTAATATTTATTATGTTAATTCAATTAATGCAAAGGTGCAAGCGAGCTGGACAAGATTAACGATAATAATCTCTTGAGAAGGGGAACAAAGGGAAAAAAGACAAACATAAATTTCCAAACACAGCTAGGTGACTGGTGCACTACCGAAAAATTCACCCTGGTCCTGGTATCAAACCAGGGACCTCTCCACTTCCAGTGGTCCTGGTTAGCTGAGTTGGTAGAGAGCTCCACTGGGAATAGAGAGGTCCCTGGTTCGACACCAGGACCAGGCGGATTTTTTTTTTCATTCGCACACCACTCACCTAGCCATGTTTGAATATTTGTGTTTGTCCTTTGTTCTCTTTGTTCCCCTTCCCCAAGGATTGTTTTCGTTATTTGATATTTAGCCATCGCTGCTGGTTCTTCGGTTTTTACGTTACATGTTTGACTTGAGTCTGGTACTTTGGCATTACGCAAGGCATTACGTGGCGAGCAAGATTAAAGCCATAAAAACGCCGAGCAGGAGTTTTTTGCCACTAACATATTCGAGAAAAACCATATTAGGCCCAAGTTAGGCCCTATAAATAACCAAGCTTGTACCAAGTTGCGCGTTTCTCTGGCGTGCTCTCTGGTACATGTTACATGCAAAAACAATGATCCCTTGTGTCACAAATATGAACACTGTAAACAAGTTATAACATACAAAAAATAGTATTGCACTTCGATAGCTATGAGCTCTTTTTCATTCTTCCGCAATAAAACATGTTTTATTTGTTCCTATACCATGGTTTATCGTTCTGCTTTGTTAATGTTTTTAATATAAATTGAACAAGGCTTTGGTTGGTTAATGGCTTAATAATATTGCGGGGTTCAGAAGTAAAACAACAAAAACAAAATTTCCGCACAAAAGCCGATGAGAATCCGATCCTAGACATATTGAGGAACCAATAGTTTGAGCGTGCGTGAAACTAAAATTTATATCAAGTTATAAAAAAGGAAAAAAGAACTTAATACAGTGCATTCGCTATCCTTTGAGTTTCTACTATTTGTCTATTTTATATTTGAAGGTATATCTTCTTCCTTTTTCTCGACACTCTGGTTATTGTTTGAGTCACCAAGGTTCATGCAAATACTTCATACGTTCTTGCAGATTATAAATGTTTTATTGCATGTTTGCAAAGCACTTTATAGATAGCAAAGGCATACAATTGAAGAGCCCCATTTTCGTTATTACCATTATATTCAAATTATTTTTCTGTTTTCATACTTCACAGCAACTTCCCATGAATAGCTGTTTTTGCATTTCTGAAAGATATCCTTTCTTTGAGATGCCTTCCTTACTCGTCTTTCAATCTATCCTTCCCTCGATTTCTGCAAACATTTTGAGGAATATTTATTTTCATTGAATGGTTCATGACTTTTTGTTTCATTGTTCCTCAACCCGATGGGTTGCGCAGTGAATATTTAACAATCAGGGATGCCTCACTTGCACGTTATTGAGCTGTTAGTGATCATTCCCGACTGAAATGGTTGTACAGAAGGTATGCGTCAGTTTTTCCCATTCTAAAATATTCGCACCCTTAATGTATTAGGAAAAAAATGCATGTATTCTCGTGTATTTTTATCTTTGGAGAGCAATTCTAGTTTGAGGCATTACAACATGATTCAGTCAGTGAGTTGTTATTCTTTGATGTTTAAAAATGGGGAAATTCATATAAACTTTACGTGTTTAATGGTGAGGTGCACAATGTATCCTAAAATTAGGACTTCGTACTATACAGCAAACAAAATCGAATGAGCACATCACTAAAATATATCAAATACGTGAAGCGTGTGCTGAACGTGGTTGTTTTATACCGAAATTTCTGCACAATTTCTAACATTTCACGGTGTATATGTCTGGCTACAGATCGCCAAGTTCTCAGTGAGGACACCAGATGCCCGAACAAGTTTCACGGTAGAAGACCTAAGGACCCGCCACTTCTACGTATTTCGCATTAGCGCCGAAAACGAGGCAGGCACAGGAGAAGCTCTCGTCGACAAGAAACCGGTTCGAGTACAAGCAGCCCCAAGTGAGTTCGCTATGAACGTTCGATTTAAAAAAAAACTTTATAAAAATGCCTCTAAAACAGATTTTACAACACACGGGCCTGTAGTACAAATTTGATTCGCAGGTTTTTAGCCGGGTTGAGCCGTGAGTTAGTTGCGTGCGAAAGAACTGCTACGTTCACAAGTCTATTGAACTTTTCGTCCACCTGTGTGCACAATGCACTTGTAAGCTAACGGGAGGTCCCTTGATCATCCCCAGGCCCGGCTAGATTAACACCGAATATTTTGGGAGCCAACCACGAAAGTCAGCTTCGTCTCAGCATACATGGAAAGAATGCTCACCTGAGCCTGCGTTCACGTTGCCTAAATGAGGTTTCGTCCGTCCGCACACATTATTCCGGGGCACCACAGGATTACCAGTGTGCTCTCTTTGTTTCGAACTTGAAAGGAGACTTGAAGGTCAAGCCACCTTTGTAACCGGTAGCTAGGCCCAAGAAACAGAAAAGCTGCAGATATGTCTCGCAAAATCTGGACCAGTTGTCCTCGTGCTTGCGATGGGTGGGCCGCGTTATGATTGAAACCGGGACTCTGGTGGTCAGCTGAAACTTAGTGTCACGGCACCGCAGTTAAATACTCTTATAGAAAGAAATGCAACATAAAAAATCAACCGTTCTACTATTGTAACGCTATGCTCGGCCTCGGCCATTTCTGTCCCGAAACGAGTTTCTCTCCTAGGTCAAAAAAGGGCATCCTTCACTACACATTCGCACATTCGAAAGTTGTTAAAAGGGAGATTGCGGTTACCATACTTGGGGCTGCACTTACGAAGTCCTGCTTTCACACTGTTCGTGAAAGTTTTAACGCTCAAGTTGAGAGACTCCAAAAGTCGGGCTTTCCATCTCAGGTCTTAAACGAGGTGGTGGCGGTCTTAGTACGCAAGACTAAAGGGATTCGGAGAAAGAAACCTCGAGATCCACAGAAACGAAAGGTTGTTGTACCATACATGCACAAAACCTCTCATAATTTAAAAAGAGCAGCCCAAAGGTACGATGTGCCTGTGGTGTTTTCGGCTCCAAAAAGAATGGCGCAAATCTGTTCAAAGGTTCGCTCGATAGCGGATAACCTCAACAAAGGCAAGTGCCAGAAACGCCACAGCCACCCTTATGTGCCATGTTCAATTGGCGTGGTGTACAAAATCCCATTAACGTGTGGTAAAAGCTATGTGGGCCAAACCGGACGGTGCCTAAACGATCGCCTTCTCGAGCATGATCGTTCGCTAAAATCTACGGTGGGTGGTCACCTTCCCGTTCACTGCAATTCCTGCTCGTGTGCTCCGATTCTAAAAGGCACAACAATAATTGGACACTATCGAGACAAGACAACTCGCGAAATTTTAGAAGCACATTGCATCAACAGCCTGGGGGACTGCTGCGTCAGCCACCCATCAGTGACACTACTAAACACTGAAACCTTGTTTTTAGAAAGGACTATGGGGCAAAGACATTGCAGTTAGATGGTCCTGTGTCGCGTGTCATAAGCACTGCGTGCCCTGCGTGTCTTTCAGAACGGTTTCTTCTTCTTTCTTTTGTGTATAAATTCAGTTGCGAGTCAGCGCTTGTGTGTCCTGCATGTTCCTTTTCTCTGTCCTTGTCTTTGTGTGCGCTGTTCTGTTCATCATGCCACGCACGTCGTTGTGTTCCAGTCGGGTCTGTCAGGCAAAAGCACACGTGCCGACGTGCCGCTGTGCGCACGACTTAGTCGTCAATATATTTTAACCTATGAATTTTGATTTTCTACAGAAGAACGTTGTAATAATCTCTCTTCTGTAATAAATAACTAGTGTGAAAAATATATTTGCATTTGCAGAAAGCCGTAGTGTTATGAAAAACGTTATGTACCATTTTGAGACTGGTGCCCGGACGTCTTTCACTCAGGCGGTTCTATGCAGCAATGATTTGGTTTCGGTTGAGTCAGCACACGCAATTTCTAGCAATTTTGCTCTGCCAAATCTCTCTTAAAATTGGTAATGCATCTATTTTATCGCATTTCTAAGTGTTTCAAACCGCATGTTTTATTTTTAGTTATATGTTTTGAATTTTGATTAAATTGTCCAGTGTGCGAAGCTAAAAGATATTAATTTTTTTTTTTGTGCCGAACTGCAGCTAGTATTATATTGTAGCAGGCCGGAAACCCGTCAAGCTGTCTTGCAGCTTTGTTTCCCGACCAGTGCTTTATGAATTCATGAGATAATGAAGTTATTGTTAAATGGGAGTAATTTTCAAATCTATACTGGTTTTGCAATTAGAATTACTCGCAACAAAAATGTAACGGCAGAATTTGGTTTTACATCAGATCATTTCTATTTGACGGAAGGGGTTCCAAATCACACTCGCAAAATTTAAGTATGGGCCGTACACGCCAAACATTTGACCGCGATCACGCAGAAAAGCCCCCGGCACCAGAACCACCGGTCGTGGTCATCCATCCCACCATGCCTGACGCCTGCATAGTCACGTGGTCACCACCGTGCGATGACATCACCTGGTACATCGTGGAGCGCTGCGATCTTGTCGGGGACGTCTGGATCGTCGTGAGTCAGCAGAAGGAGGCCCAGTTCGTGGCGCAGAACTTGGTCCCGGGCATCGAGTATTCTTTTCGGGTCAGCGCCGAGAATGAGGTCGGCATGGGGAAGTGGTCCAAGCCATCGGAGCCCATGGTCATCATCAGAAAAGGTGACCTTCTCTTACACCCTTCCAGGGCTTATCGCCTTATGATATTCTACATAAGACATCTACTGCGCATGATTAGGATGCACACAACAGCCTATCAGATAAAGATGGCAGCGGAGGCGATTACTGGGATGGTATAGAGAATATTAGGATGTAGGAAAAGGTTGAAATTTTGTTGTGTAAAACAATACCTGTGTGGTTTAAAATGTACTTCGTATATGTTTTTTTAAATTATTACGATCGATTATTTTTCGTTTGCAGATATACCACCTAAATATGACACATTACAATCGTGAAGGGGCGCGGCAACACTTTTTAAGTTTCAGTAAATATCACCTAAAATTATTTCTTGACATTAAAACATGAAAGAAAACACGTGTTAGATGTTTTTTTCTCAGGCAATGGTAGTTGCAGGAAAGGTATAAAAAAACAAGCAGCGTTCACCCACGCATTTCGCAGCCAGAGCAAGCGGCCACGTCATCTAGAGCCAATTATAAGTCGCCAATGTTTATCATAACCACGCGCTCGGATTGGCAGAGCACACAGTACGCGCTGAATTCCACACAATCTTAAGTTTCGGCTGTTCCCTTTCATCGAAGTGCTTAAAAAGGAGCCACTACCCGAATGCATGTATAAGCACTGTTCGTCATGAGCCCAAATCGAATGCTTTCGCATTGTTCGTGTTCACTGTATGAGCTGCAATCAAATATCGTCACCTGATCGCAAAATTCTGGGGATTTTATTGTTGACGACTCCAACAATATGCGATCCCACAAATCTGTCACAAAGTTTTTCAAAAAAGGGACTGAAAAAAAAAAAACTCCGCTTTTATCCTTAAAATTACGCGTCGATAGAGAAGCATCTTCGACTGTGGCGCTGCGTGCGAGCAAACTTTGATCCCATACAGTGCCATCAAGCGTGTGTGAAGCAGGAAACCTTTATTATCCAATACGTTTCACGTCCCCTTTAAGATCGTTGTTGTAATCATTTGACAAGGTTGGTTCAAATGGCATCACTGATTTAAATTAGTGCTCTATATACTTAAAGAATATTTGCCATGAAAGTAAATAGTTTGCGTTCTATATTCTTATTTAAAATTTAACGTTTAAGCAACAATAGCACCACTTTACCTACTTAATTACTACGTCTTTACATTTGCAAATGCAAGCACACAGGCCTTGCAATCATAATAATAAGAACTGCTCGTGACAAGGACACCACGTACAGGGCATAAAACGCTTCCACGTATATGAGATGTAAACCGCAACTGGCCCAGCCGCTGCATTCAGGTTGGTGCTGTAATGTTCTCCTTACTGCCCAGTTGCGTCCATGACGGCACCGGAGTTCACGAAGGAGCTGTCAGACTGCGACGTCTTGGTGGACAACGATGCCACGTTCACCTGCAAATTTATCGGCATTCCGACACCTGAAATCACCTGGTACGTTGTTTTTTGTTTTAGTTTTAACTATTTTCCTTTGTACATAACTGTATCTTAAATGACGTCTTGTTTCTTATGAGGTTGCCGCAACATCTGTGTGCACATATTGTTTTTTCGCGTCGGCGTAGCCCACCAACATCCCCCGGTGTGTTAAATTATTTAAAAGGGATGTCTGTCTCTTCGGCATTTCCCGGACGCGTTCTAAAAGCATCGCATTTGTATGGAATTTTCGGACACCTCTGAAAAGCAGATTTTAATGCTTTCTTAAATTTATGATATTCTGTCAGTGCCAAGTGACATCGCGTGATGTAGTAACCTCATGTGACGTCACGGTGTCAAGAAAAACGAAAAATCTAAAAGCTGTGCTCATAAATGCTGCGCATTTCATACGTAATGTTTAAGATATGATATAGCTCAACGTCCAAGTGCGCAAGAGGTGCGATCTCGAAGGAAATTTAAAGCCTGTTGCAACCTGCGTCGATTGTGTAGATGCAAAACACTGCATAACCACAGTTGTCGGTCATACATTACATCAACAAAAGCACTTCGAGCTTCGTTACTATGGTAAAGTTCGAGGAAACAAAATCGTTATTCGAATGAAATATACGAGTGTGCGTGCATAGAATAATTAGGGTTGTGTGGGTATTTAGACAGCGTATAGTTGGTCAGTCACTTCAAACTTGCGACGAGTCACTCGCTGTAGATGAGAAATTTAGCCAGTGCAGTACAACCGCTAACCTGGGGTCTTTAACGTGCACCACGCAGTAGCGATACACGACCGCACGCCGGTACAATTGCGTGCATAGAAAGTCCACTGGCCATTGAATGCGTCTCTCATCAGACTTTTTGCGTACATAGAAAGTCTGATCAGAGACGCATTCAATGGCCAGTGAATGATTAGAGGAGGCCTTGTCTTGATTGAGATAAGGAACCTGATTCTATTTACTGCACTGGAGTTATAACATTTTCGACGGAAAATAAATTAAGAATTGTTCTGAGGTAGGAGCGTTTACGCGTACAAAAGACCAAGTTTCTCATTATAGGTGTATCAATATAGCAATTGGTTTGCAACCCTATCTCCAGATAAAGCGACGTATTGCTGAAGTATAAATCTATTGATGAAACGGACAGGCCAAAACACTGCACCGAAAAAGTGTGATAACCATTTAGCTAACCAATATTGGGAATCATAGCAGTTTTCACCTTGTGCTGCAGTTCTGCATAGTTGCTCCGCACGCGTGGAAATGCAGCGTGCTGGTTAAGTTACGGTGTTTGTGGAGCATAACATAGAGGAAGAAAACCGGACGTTTCCAAGAAACACAAATGGGGATGTAATACTGCCTACTAATGAGATCGTTAATCCCCGAAAATGTGTCTATGGGAATACTTGAGCAGTTAAAAGCCGTTTCTCGACATTTTAATCATTATTTTTGAACGTTTCCTAGAAAAAATATATATGTTTGTCCGGATACAGAAAGTGGTGACTGCTGATGGACCCTCACTTTATGTTTTTGAAAAATGAAAATATGACTCCTAATAGAAAATGACAAAACAAATTTTCAAAGAAATTCTACAAAGGCAACATTTTCAAAAAAAAAAAAAACGTGTAGTACGGCAAAATGAACTAGAAAGACTTCTATAAAAAAAATTAAAGAAACACGAATGGGAATGTGATACTGCCAGATATTGAGATAGTTAATCTCCGAAAATGTGTCTATGGTTACCTATATTTTTTTTTTTTTTGCGATTGGTTCAGGTACAAGAGCGGCCACGAAATATACGATTCTGGTCGGACAGAAATTGACACGACCCTTGCAACAAGCTCCCTGCTGCTTCGGAAAGTTCGACTCGAAGACAAGGGGAAGATTGAATGTCAAGCTCTCAACAATGCAGGCTTGAAAACGACCTCTGCGAAACTGACTGTGCTGGGTAAGGACACAAAAAATGCGTTGTGTTCCCAGAACGTTTTTACGGCATATCATGCAGAGTTGATTCGTGGAGATGTTCTCCGTGCCTTCGATGTCCCAAGAAGTATATATTTCTATTTTAATTTTTCGAAGAATAAATGTAGAGTGAAAAGACGACGCACAATAAAAGTTTATAAGGATATGCGACCTTTATATCTTAAATTGAGCGTTACAGAGATGCGCCTCTAAGCTTGGTATAGAAAAACGCGCTTCTCAGACGGCACGCTGCTATGGCAGCCTAACTTTCGGCACTGTGCGTCCGCAAACCCTTCACCCTACTCAAATCTGCTTTCTGCCCACGTGCAGTGCCCGCACTTGCTGTGGCCAGACGCGTGCTTATTTGCAAAATGCGCATAGGCCCGTTAGGCCGGTAAAAATGTTTCCGTATTAGGCAGAGGCTTAAACGCAAATAATAACCTTGCAGGCCCTTACTAAAAACTTACATCGTGCATATTAAAAAAAAAAAAAAAAAATCCTCGCTGTTTTGGCAGATTGGTTTCTAGACTCCAACAAATTCTATCTCAAAACTTCAGAGAAGTCTCTACTCGAGAACTTCAGCGAGGAAAAGTGTAGAACGATTTAAAGCGTTCCAAATTCAGGATTATTGGAAAGCTAGGACCTCTTTAAATATTCTTGACTGAAAGGCATTACAACAAAAATGTGAAAACCAACGCGAGAATAGTGGTTCAATTGGCCACATCCAATACATTAGTTGCGCAGCAGTCAACTTTAATATCTAGATTTTTACTCATATTAACCAAAAAAGCATACAGTATGTTTCACCTAACTTCTGCCATTGCTTAAAAAAGTTGGTGTAGGCTTGTCGTGTCGAAGCAACGCAGTATTTTATCATAGTCCTGTTGAGCAAATCAAGGTTGTTTTCTTCTTTATCCGTGGTGCCAAACTGACTAATTAACACAAATTAATTGGCTAATTTATTCAATATAATTTTGTACTCAAAAACCTTAAATTCTATAGTTGTAGGGCCTCTTGAGAATCATCTCATCGTGTTGTTTCCATTAAAGTGGGCTTCCTGTGTTTAATTGCTTTAAAATTTAAAAAAAGCGCGAGAATAAAAAAAAATATATATCTCACGTTTATAAGAGCTTTAACATCGCAGTTTGATAGCGGGAAGTCACGTAAATTGTTTTCTTTACATATAGTGCGAGGTTTCCTAGCTTTCTTCACAGCTGAAAAGAATAGTTGCATGAAGGCTAAATTTATAAAAAGATACAATTGGAACTTTCTCAACACGCGAAATATTTTAGAGCAGTGTTTTCCCGCAAACTAATACTTAAAAAGTTAGGTAAATAATTTGTTTTGATAAAACAGTTTGGAACATAGCAAAAATATTTCGACTTGCTCAATTTAGGACTATAAACTCAATATATCTTGACTTCCCCAATAAAACTGCATTAGTGGAATGCGCTTAGCGTGTTCTAGTGTTTTTAAGTATTGGCACAGGTTAGGTGAAGTATACTGCGTACATCGGATATTAAATTTGAGGGATGTTGCAACTCGCTGGTACGGGGTAAAATTCATTACGCAGCCAACTGTAAGAGGAAAAAAGTGTACGAGCGAGTGGGTGGAAAACGCCGTAGACACCTTCAGACTGGAATAATAAAATAACAAGCTAGAAGCGTTGACGAATAGTCTAGTTTTTATTTCTTTTTAACGGGAAACAAACAGCGCAAGGACACGGAAGACTGAAGACAAACACGGCACTGACTTACAACTGAGCTTTAATGGATCTGACGAGTGTAAATACAAAAAATAGCCGTAACAAAACGTCGAAAATGGAGACAACACTTACGAAGGACGACACCTGTTCATAGAGTCATCGGCGTGTACCGTTTTTTTTCCAATCTACAAAAAAAGCAAAACATGTACATTGTTTTCGACCAGGTAATTGACTGGGCACTAACACTTTTGGATCCCGCTTGTCCGATAGCGCACGCTTCCACAATCTCACGCTTGAGCTTATCCTTTTGTTTACAGATGGCCGTGCATCTTTCAAAGGCCTGAGTTTATCCGCAGTCACGGCAGTGTACACCAAGATGTCCCGACAAAACTTGTGACACATTATACCGGTGCTCTCTTAACCGCCCATTAAGACAGGGTCCTGTCTGGCCTATGTGTCTGCGGCTCCAAGACATGGGAATAGATTACACAACCTCCACAATGAATCTTACAAACTGAATTTGGTCTTTTAGTGCACTCTCATTTTTCGCTTACATAAAAATTTACTTTTTCGCACATCCTAGAAAATTTGTCCGGAATCGAGAAGACCACATAAACTCCGACTCGACACCACACTCCCTTCAGATCACGAGAAGTTTCGTATAGGTACGGCAGTATAGTGCTGCGATGTCTGTTTTTTTTTCTTAGCTTCTTCATCTCTCTCGATGTGACCTAGAGGTAACAAACTCTTCCTACCGTTTTTATCAGCCTATTTTAGGCTGGTGAAAAGTGGAATCTTCATCACTTGTTTTAAGCATGCTCTATATAAATCGTACTTTCACTTGGTCAAGAATAGCTTGAATTATTAAGTATTAAGACACGTGACCGCAGGCTATATTGAAGAGAAGACGCATCAAGAGCGATCAAGAAGCTAACATAAAATAAGCTTGAGGTGCACCTGAGCACTTCTTATGAGTTGTGAATCCGAAAGCGTGCAAGCCGCTCGCCCGCTCCCTTTTTCGCCTGCTGCGTACTTTTCGTCGCCGGTCTTACGCTTCCTCCCCTGGGCACGCTGACCTTGGACGCTCCGTGTTAACGGTGCACTGATGAACACGCAGCGCCATGGGTTGAGCGTCATGGAAACTGACGAGCGCAGCGGCGAATGGGAGCCCCGTCGACGCCCGCCAGCGAATGGAAACTTTGGGATAGGGGAAACTAGGTGCCGTTTTCGCGCTTCAAACTGATGACGTCAGCTCGCTCCGCGAAACAGTTAAGACTTTCGCATTAAAACATAAATATCACAGTACTCCTGTATCTACACAATATTTCTCATAATATAAAGAAATTGGGACGTCGAGTCGGTGTTCGTGTTGTCTTCTTGGCTCCGGACGAACTTTCTAGGATGTGCAAGAAAGTGAAGTCTGAGGTAAAAGAAAAACGAGTGTGCACTAAGAAAGACCAACACTAGTTTTCGACAAGCGTCGTGGAAGTCTCATATTCTGCCTCCCTGTCTTGCGGACGTAGATACCCAGGGCAGACAGGGCGCTGTCCTAATGAACGGTTAAGACAGCGCCGGTATAATCTGTCTCAGGTTGTGTCGGGGTATCTTGGTGTACAATGCCGCGAATGCGGCTGTACTCCCCTTTGAATGATGCGCGGTCATCAGTAAACAAAAGAATAAGCCCACGGCGTGAGATTATAGAAGCGCGCGATATGGGACAAGCAGATTCAGAATGTGCTAATGGCCCGGCACTTGCCTTGTCGGAAAAAGTGCATGTTTCTTTGTAGATCGAAGGAGAACAGAGCGCGCAGATGACTCTAGGAACACGTGTCGTCCTTCTTAAGTGTTGTTTCCTTTCTTGGTTTGTGCTTCGGGACAAACTTTGTATTTATTTATACTCGTTGTCAGATCCATTAGAGCTCAGTTGTAAGTCGGCGCAGTGTTTGTCTTCCGTCTTCTACTCTGTCAGTGTCCCTGCGCTGTTTGTTACACATTAAAATAACAATTTGCGTGACACACGTCGCAAGTGATTTTGTGCCGTGTTGTCATTTATCACATTTTTCTTATGTCAGTGTTTAAATAACAAGGGATCACTTTGTCCTAGAAAATAGCTTCAACTTAAGCCTGAACCCAGCCGAGGCTACGAGCTGATGTGACCAATCGAACAGCGCCACAGCGCACTGACATGATGTTCTTCATGTGTCTCCACGTGTTCTAATATCGTTAAACGTATGATATGTAGGAAAGGCCGATGATGTGCGCTTTTGTTGGTCCCATAAACTCGTAGCACCGGTTGCGTCCAAAATTAAAATAAAGCAGAGTATTAAACCCTTGACGTGTTTATGTGGTTAGTTTTGCCTTTAAGCTCGCGATCTTGCTGTCGGTTTTAATTTTACTCGGAATATGGTGTACTGAATCAACGTGAGTTTTTCTTATATGGGATCTGCGTTTGCCTGTATTAGTTCAACATAACCGCCACGTTGATGAACTAGACAAAAACCAAACGCAGGCTCCGTGGTACTTAAGAAATTTATTGTCTTTGGTTGCTAAGCTTGATCGCACAAGCTAGGGAAGGCACCACCTCCGAACCTGCTGTCGAAAATCATGCCAAGCCCGTAGTGCTTTGTTACAAGATTTTAGAATCAATTTTTTAGCTCTCCAACTAGTTATTGATCTTTTGGTGTCAATTTTACGAGTGATCAATGGAAATAGCACATATTTATCGGCGCTCCAGGGTAAACAGCAAATCCAGAAATCCCATCTACAGCCTAAATATATTTTCTTTTAGTAAGCCTAACACCAAGGATCCGGCCAATGATACAGAATTCATCCGTTTGCAGCTCCTCCAAAACTAACCGGATCACCAACGTACAAGGACGGCTTAATGTTCGACTCCGGAGAAACGGTCCGCGTGAAGCTCTCCTACACCGGACACCCGCCGCCAGATTTCACCTGGAGAAGGAACGGAGAGATCGTTGTGTTTGACGGGTCGTCGGCCGCCATGTTGGTGGACAGAGATGACCAGACTGTTCTTCTGAAGCTGGTGGATGCCGACCCCAACCACCGGGGCATGTACACTCTGGAAGCGACGAACGAGCACGGTTCGGATCAGTTCAGCGTTGCCGTTATGATTACAGGTAAGGTGATTTTTTGTGCACTGTCAACTCCGTTAACCCCACGCTGAAAGTGCGGTGGGATCTATCTGTTTGTCGGAATATTTATGGGTATATGTCTAGCCACGTAACCACGCTTCCACCTATACCCATCCGCAGCGAGTAGGGTCGGGTACTGAAATACAAGCGGTTGATTGGTCAGGCAAGTGCGTATCTTCTGCCGCATTGTCAGCTTAAAGCTGGCCAAAGTGGAGTTATCCCATAGTTTTCAAGGACTGAGTATCTAAGTGGTCTTGGAGTTAGTGTATGTTATTATACCCAAATCTTAAATTTTCTGCTCAACTTTTTCACGTATTGTGCTTATCTGCTTGTTTTCCAAGCTGTCATGTTCGTTTCATTCTTGACAGCTCTCTACGTGTCCACTTCTTCATTTCGTACATATGCGTTCATGTTTTTGGTCTGTGCACCACCAGCTACCGAAACGTAGTGTATCTCTCTACCTTCGCGTAATACAGAATTCGTAAGCGGAAATATTTCATTTGGTTGACGCCCGTCCAACATCGTCGAGATGCTTTTCTTGCATGTCACCTAAGGCTTTGCGGAAGTAATCTTTGTGGTGTATTATTAAATATTGTGAATTCTTAATTCTGAAACTAGTTTTACCTCTTGGGAGATTCCGGCTTCGCAAATTTCTACCCATATCGAATTTAGAAACGGCGTTAAAATTCTCAATTTAAAAACTCTGTCTTGCTTAATACTGCTGCCCTACCCTCTTCTTGCCGGTATGTGTTGCACGGATTCTTCAAGTCCTTTGTAGCTTTACCCATAAAACAACCCCGGAAGATTTTTTTTTTTAATCGAGAATTTCAGAAGTCAAACTTGCAATTTCCATTTAGCAAGTGTGCCAATGGCAATTATAGTACTATGGTACTATAACTGCCCTGGTAACTATGGTACTAATATAGTGCTATAAATACCCCCCCATGAAGCAGTGTACTCCAATTAGTAATGCTGGCGAAGGCAATGTACACTAAATAATACGGCGAGATCCCGCGTGTACATCCAGTCTACTCAATCTTTGTTTATATCTTCGTTTGCGTATCGGTGCGCCGTTTGCTTTTTCTATGCGCGGTTTTTGTGCTAGTTCCATTCAAATTTATAGGTAAGGCGTTTTCATTAATGCTTTACTTCTATCCAATTACGTTTTTCGGTAACGAAGTAAGAGGTTAATTATTTTTTGAGAAACGTAACGATTACCGTGGTTTTATTATTTTAATGAAATATCGAGTGATAGTATTCAGTTACATCTGGATAGGAACGTGTACAACAAAGGTTACCTTTTTGGTTTTCTCTCCAACACGCGTCTGTGACTTTTTTGTGAAAAAAGTGGCACCAAGTAAATTATAAAATGCCCTTGAATGCGTTAAAAGGTTGATAATTATTAAGGACAAGAAATAACAAAAGCAGGCTACTGCTTCAAAAGAACGACACATACAGAGTGACGAAAAAGTAGCTCGTCCCTTGTCATCTAGTAACGCGTTCCTTTCGAATCTCAGTAATAAGTAACGTACTTAGTTACTTTTTGAGCGAGTAGCAAGTAACGGTATTTGGTAACTTCTTTTTTTTTTTTTTTTTTTCTCTAACGTGTAAATCTCTGGTAGCAGCGGGCCGTGGGCCGGGCATCACTGAAAAGACGGCGGCCATCCGCGGGCCGGCCGGAACGCCAATGCGGGCCGGATTCGGCTCGAAAGCCGGGGTTTGGCGACTTTTGGTATATAAAAGAAAGGCAGCTATGTGCTTTAGGGTAGAACTGTAAAAGAATATTAAGGATACATGGAATTTTGCACTATTTGTATTTTTAGAGCGCAGCTCTTAGGGGCCCGTTTCCGTGTTTCGCGACGTCGGGTTCGCCGTCGGCGTCACCACGCTAAATTTAGGGAGGAATTGACGTCGCGGGACCTGAACACCAATTCGATTCTTCGCTAAATTTAGCAGGGGAACTCAATTGCTGTTGAGGTCATGTGACGTCAATTTTCATGCTAAATCGAGAGGAGAAACTGAATTTGTTTATAGGTGACGTAACACCAAGAAATGTGACGTAATTTTTCCCACTAAATATAGGGGGGAAACAGAATTGGTGTTGAGGTCTCGGTGACGTCAAATTTTCAGCTAAATTTGGAGAAGAATTGGTGGGAGAAGAGCGGAGGTGGAGGAGGAGAATGGGAAGGTATGGAGGGATAGGATGGGAGGGTACGGAGGGTGAAAGGAGGAGGATGAAAGAAGGAGGAGGGAGAGAACGGGAGGAGGAGACGGCGAAGGAGCAGGGGACGAGGAGCAGAGCAGAAGGCGAGGAGGGAAGGAGGACGAGGAAAGGAGGAGAGGGTCGGGCATACCCTCCCCTCCGCACCCTCCCCTCCTCCTCCTCTAGAGCTGCGCTCTAATTTCGCGTTAAAAAGACTTCCATTTTTTTTTTCAGAAATAATATTCATTTGATTGAACATTTGATAGATTATTAAGATGGTGAATAATTGTTATTGAGAGGGCTTCGAATAAAGATCGTTGTACTTGTTTTCGTCGTAGGTGAGCCGGAACCACCAGAAGGCAAACCTGTCGTTACCTCCGTTGACTGGAACTCATGCACGCTCTCTTGGAACCCTTCAGCAAATGACGGAGGTAGCCCTGTGAGTAGCTACATCATCGAGAGGCGACAGGTGAGAGTCATTAGAGTTACTCTGTCTTTATTTCTATATAATGTCCCTGTTTACACTATGTTCCACCACACTTAAAACAGGGCAGTTGTCGAGGACTGTGTATTATGCATAGTTGGGATAGAAACGTAAACTAAAAGATGTGTGGCACCGGTTGTGGAAACATGTGGTTGCCAAATGTGAAAAAAAAAATTGTTGGCCTTATTGGTTAAACATTGCAAAAATAAAAAAATGCGGTTAAAAAAACCGCGGTTAAAAAAAATTAAAAAAGGCTTAAACACCATGCGCCCCACTTTGAGCCTGTCTGACTTTGCTGAAATTATCATCAAACCAAAGAGAACAGGCAACTGAAGTAGAAAAAAAGAAACCGACCGGTAGTCGTCCCTTACATTCATCGAATCTCCTAACTTTGAGAGATATGCCTAAAATATGATGTGCGGGTTGTGTTTTGAGTCCCAGACACACTGAAAAAGCTCTGACCCAGAGTCAACGCCCAACGCAAAAAGCCTGATGAATACGGCGTTAGACACTACAACAAATACCTTAACTGCGGTTGCGGAGTTGTGTACAAGACCCCGTTCGCCTGTCGGAAGGTTTATGTTGGACAGTCCGGAAGATGTATTATCGTAAGGCTCAAAAAACATGCGCTATCTCTCAAATCCACACCCTCGGTGCATCTCGCTGGACATGTGGGGGACTGCGGATGTTCCCCGCTGCTGTCCAGCTCAAGGACTCTGAGGCGGCGTTCCGATAAGCACACTCGCGAAACGTTTTAGGCTAAAGCCATTGTAAAAAAAAAAAAGAAGACTTCTGCATAAGTGCTTCATCTGGGACCTTGTCATCAAAAGATTCAATATTTTTCTTTTTTTTTTCTAAAATTCGCGTTACCTTTATCTTTTCCTTTAATTTTATGTATTACTCTGTTACTTTAACAGTGTAAACCCTTTCCTTTCGCTTTAATATTTTTTATTATTTTTCTCTTTGTTTAATTCTTAATCTTTTTTGGAACTTTCTCTCCTTTCTCCTGGCGCTTTTAACATTTGGATTTTTTATGTCTTCGTTTTTGTCCTCCATCGAATTAAAACGTCAGTTGAGAGTAAGCGATTTTCCTGCGTTGCCTTCCACCCGCCCTCGTCTTTCGCGCTTCCTATTTTTGTGATAAAAAATGTGGGTCTGTGGTGACTCAAACTGGAGGATGCTTTTTTTCAACATGAAAAGTTTACATGTCGGTTTTTGGCAATTGGACAGGACGTTTTAACCGGCAAGTATCCTCACGAATGTCAAGTTGTAAGTAGACCAGAAAAAAGCGAATTCACTCGCAAGATAATATTTAATTATGTATAGCTTTATTATAAACACCATTTGTTTTCAGTATTAACCATAGACGAAGAAGAAACGTTTTTCAAATTTGCTAACCGTACTCATGTGAAGTGATTTTTTTTTAAATCTGATGACTAAATAGCATATACTGTGTTTGTTTTGTTTTCGTGCAGATGAACAATGAACTTTGGATGAAAGCCACCACTGCACACCAGGAACACTGCACTGTTTACGGGCTCATTGAAGGTGGGCAATACGCGTTCAGAGTGCGGGCCGTCACCGTCTACGGAACCAGCAAGCCAAGCCAGAGCTCCGAGCCTGTCACCCTTCTACGTCTGGGACCAGAGTCGAGGGCAGAGAGCCTGCCGATGGAGACTAACTCTACAGAAGCAACAGAAGCCATCGCCACTGAGCAAGACTTTGCCTCGACAGCCGACGACGCCACCTTGACAGTGACCAAATACGACAGCGATGACCAGCGCTCTTCGCTCGATGTCGACGAGTTCCTCAACGAGGATGCGGCTGCATCGGAGACGGTGTCTCAGGTGACGGCTCCAGGAGTCAGCGAATGGAGCGATTACGACTCTCTTGTTCCCAGCTCGGTGGTCAAGGTAGAATCGGGCGACATTACAGAAGCTGAATACGACGCATTGACCAAGCGGGCAAGTCTTGAAATATTTGAAAAATTGGGTCTCAGCGAACCCGCTGTCGTGCTTGAAGATAATAAACCTCATGAGGAGGAAACAATTGAGACAATTGGTGTTGTTGTTCCAAGTGACGCAGTTTTGCAAAAAGAAGAAAAACTGAAAAGTTTAGTCCGCGAGCATTCTTTTGGAATCGTGCCCTTCGTAAGCGATGCAAGCTTTGACTTATTGCAAGAAGAACCGCGCTACGAAAGTGGAACCACCAGTTACGTGCCGCTGACAGTCAGCTGTGTCTTGACGATTACCAGTTGGCATTTAGCCGAAGAGTCACCTACAGAACCCGCCCCGACATCACAGCGCCCTCTGCCAATTCTCCTGGTATCCCATATATTTTCGCTGGTCGTATTCTCGTCGCCACTTCTCCTCGATCAGACGCAAAACATGTCCCCTACAAAAGTCCCAGACGGGATTATTGTGAAGTTAGTCACGCAGGCAGAGTACAGAATGTACAAAAACTTGCTACCAGAATCTTCCTTCTTGATCATTGACGTCGAGCACCCTTTGTTAGTGCTGGCTCCACCCTTACAACTTGAGTCCACGAGTCATTTCTCAGATCCCGACAAACTCATTCCAATCGCTGGACGGTTCACGCTGAGCGAAAGCCTACCTGTTCCACTAAATTACGTAATCGATACCCTTCTTTGTGAGGGGAAATTGAGAAGACCCGAACGGCCTTCTACCGAATACTGTTCGGTTGGATATGTTCGGAGCGCTGCCGAGCCGACTGCTATTGTAACAACAGTCCAACCAGAAGGAGTGGTGCTTAGTGTAACCAAGCCTGACACCTCTACACAACTAAGCGAAGTGGAAACGGATGAATCTTTTGTTGAAGATATGCTCGAAGCACCGTACGCGAAACAACGCGACCTTCTTTCCGCCTCACCATCCGACTCGGGGCTTGACTCAAGTATTAGCCTTCCCGGTACCCAGTGGAGGCCTCAAGGACCGCTGGGTCTTAGGGCCGAAGACCGAAGATTCTACTATTACCCTGACGCACAGTATTACAAGACTCAAGCCAGACTCAAGGAGTTTGACATGCGCACCAGGCGACCTTACACAAGAAGGATAACGTCGCTGTCCAAGACCATCGAAAGCGACTATTCGCACAGGAAGTCGAACATGGACAGGCTAGCCAAGAAGATTTCCTCCGAGATGTCCAGTCTGGAAAGGGATCTCGAACTGTTGCATTCCATGCAGAGCATGTTACGACGGGAGCTGAAGACAAGGGAGAAGCCGACAGGGGAACAAAGCAACGGCAAGACTTCGAACGGCAGAAAATCTGAAGGATCGCCCGAAACGACTCGTGCAAGGCCCTATCCAGACGCGAGTTCGCGCCCGTACCTCAGTCGTCGGTTGTCGAAAAGTGACTCCGAGTCCGACGAACCAGTGGCGCAATTGCCACGTCCCAAGCCGGTGCCGAAAGGAGAGGCTCCGCGTTTCATCACTCGCCTCGAGAATAGAATTGCACCGAGTGGGTACAGGGTCAAGCTGCATTGCACCGTGGTCGGTGATCCGACCCCTCAGGTCACGTGGCTGAAGAACGGCGTCAAGGTGTCCTTGGAGAACAGACAGATATCAATCAACCATGTGAGTTGTCCTCTTCGTGTTATTTTTAGAGCGCAGCCCTCAGGCGCCCGTTTCTGTATTGAGCGGAATCGCCATCGGCGTAACCGTCCGCGTTGAATTATGGGACGTCACAGTGGCCCCGCTAAATTTAGCGGGAAAACTGATTTGGTGGTGAGGTCAAGCGATGTCAATTTACCCGTTAAATTTAGCGAGGAAAAGTAACCCGCTAAATGGGAGTGGAGGAGGAGAGGAGAAGGAGAGGAGGAAAGGAGGGGGAGGAGGCGCATGTCCTCCCCTCCGTACACTCCTCTGCTCCTCCTCAAGAGCTGAGCTCTAATTTCGTGTTACAAGGAATTGTAAGTCTTTCACTTGTTTAAATTTCCTTTAACAATGGTGCTTCGGAGAGTTCATGCAGCACGAGTCGCGTTGTGCTAAGTGAGCCCGGTTTATGCGAAATTGATATTTTGTTTTATAGTCAATTGCGACCGTTCTATTTGTTTGCAGAAATATTTTGAGCTGAGTTCGTACCTTTATAACTTTATAATTACAAGATAAAGCGGTATTAATAATTAGTAAGCATTACAGACAATCGAGAATGTTCTTACAATACTTTGTGGGGAAGATTGTTAGGAACTGCGTGATGCCGGTATTTTGAGCTTTACTAAAACTTAAAACTATTATATGCAAACACTTGTAATCTTTTTGAAGTGAAATTAAATTTGGCTTGAAGTACATACGCATGTGGCACGGCCGGAGGGGATGAACATGATTTATAATTTTTTGCGTGCACACAAATTTTAAAAGTGACGAAATCTTAGTTTATTAGTCGTTCAATTTTGGTAAAATGTAGCGGATTTTCAACAAATTTCAACGTGTCTTGATTTGTTTTCTTATTTCAGCAAGACTACGGCCTATGCAGCTTGGAAATCTTTAACCTTAAAACTGCAGACACGGGAGAGTATACTTGCACCGCAAGAAACGCCTACGGGGAAGCAACGACAAGTGCTTACCTGCGGGTTACAGGTAAAACCGGAAAAAAATTTTTATAGTAATGCTTTGGCTGGAAATTGCGTCAGTGCATTATTGTACGCATTCGATATAGCATATCAAAGTACAACTTATAATAGTTTTTGTTTATACAGTTCTTGAATACTCTAATTTGGCGCGAGAAGCTGAGAATCAACTTGCAATAAAAATGTAATGTAAAATGTTGTACAAGGATGTCTCGTTAATAGGAACACCTCCGTTTTCCCCGAAAATTGTTCATAATGTGAGTTGTCCATAATAACGAGACAAAAATGCATGTATTTTCCCAGTTTGTCCCCGAAAGTGGAATCCATATAGCGAGCATCCATATTAACGAGACATGAGCGTAATATGATGTAGATCCGCGCGTTCACGACAACCAGTGCTGCCAACTTCAGCGATTTTTTCCTAGATGGAGGGATACGTAGAATCGTTTAGGGGCAAAGGGAAATTTCTTGAAATCTAGGGATTAATTTTTTAATGGGTTTCAGAGGGCTTTAGAGACGTGTCTCTTCCCATTTTCCTTCCCGTGGCGGTCGAGCACAGCGGGAAGACGGCTTCTTTGTATATTGTCGGGCCCAGTGATAATCTTTAGTGGTAGCAACGGCGATTTGGGGGGGGGGGGGGGGCACACAAGGCCAAAGTAAAAAAGTTTAGTTATGTAAAATGATCCAACGAAGCAAATTTAGCCTTTCAATGGCCACCGAACCACAGGAATTTATTCTTAATTTACTCCATAACGATAATCCCAATATTGAAGCAAATTAAAATGTTTCTTGGAAATCTAGGGAAGTCGAGGAAATTTTCCGATAAAAATTGGTGAAGAAATGACGGCGGAGGTTGCCAGAAATGACGACGAGGTACAAAAGTCTGATGGCGTGAATTATGACTACTGGGGTGAATACTCAAGACTGCACAAAAAGGAACCAACACGTGAATACAGTGTTTCAGACACTCGGATCGACTTGCAATTTATACAACATGTCATGTCACCTCACTGCAGAAGACGTGAAAATCCGAACGTTGGTCTTGGCCTAACCTTAATTATCCCTTTCTTCAATAGCTGATTTGAGTTAGGAGGTAACAAATAGCATTTTGGGAGAGTGAAAACTAGGTATTTCGAAGATGTGCTTATTTTGGGTAGCTAGGTGGCTTTTGGGTAGCGCATTCAAAGCAGACCAACTTACTACTTTTCTTCATCGCAGAAGAAAAATATAAACTTAATCGCATGCACATATGTACATATTACGGCCATTTTATTGAAATAAAATATATTGTGTTATGGCCTTTTATATTAGAAGAGACGAAGAGGGTTTAACATATCATGTGTATTTCGGCGTTGGAGTTACCCTTTTAATGTACTATGCCTTACGTTAAGGTGCAGATAAATTGAACAGAAAAAAAATTCATATGACCTTCACGTGGGTCAATGTTAGACGCTACATTTTAAACTGTGCGTTTAAAACACTGAATTAATTTTGGTCAATAACCCCATGCGTTTTCGCCTCAGGTGAAAGGGATCTGACGCCCGAAGAGCCGAAGTTTGAATCTTGCGCCCCTGACCTCACTGTTCGGGCTGGAGGAAAAGCCGTGTTTTCGTGGAAAGCCAGTGGCTCTCCTCTTCCGACCCTTAAAGTGTGAGAGCAAGATTTACTTTCTTCTCGCTTCACACATTTTTGACACAGATCGATACTGCGAATATTTTTGATGCCATTTCCCTTTTGCGAATAATGTACCAAGTGTTAAGCAATACGCGAACAGCTGGAAATCTAATGTTTATTTATATCTTAATTCAAGATGCCCCAAACTACCATAATCGTCATTCGATTGGTGTACATCCACAAAAACATTTTAAGTAAGAAACAAAAATATACATGATCACATTATGAAACCAGTGGTAGAAAAATAGTACAAAACATAAACATCATCTCGAGTTAAGAACGAATTACTTGGCAGGTGGCGGAACTCAGAGGCATGTGTACAGATGTGGATATCCGGAGTTGCGGCAGGGTTATGAGAAAGTTAATGGCGGTTATGTTGAAATACCAAAGAGTGGTTTACGTCTGACAGTTCATCTGTGAAACTTGTGTTTCTGAGGAGCTCAGAGTAATCCACCGTCATTAGATTTAAAACTATCTATAAGCATCGTGCTGACAAAAGACAACAAACCACGTGAAATCTATGCCACCATTGGTACTGTGTAGTTACTTTTTTGGCAGTCATTCTTGCCTAGTTGAATAAGAGGATGATTGAAACAAGAAAGGTTAGTCTAAAAGCGTGCTCTCGGAAAGTGCTTTGCACTGGGGGCAAGGAAATAGAGAGAAAACAATTGGCAATAAAATATGAGAGAAATAATCGACAATGATAATGATTAGATATCTTATTTGTCTTTGAAGGGTCTCAATGTCCGTTGTCGAGGTTCCATACCTTGTTCCACTTTAAGCTCGTAGGCAGCCGACCCAACCAGCTAATGAGTCCACTCGTATTCCATCGAAGGATCGCCAACATGATGTTTGTCACGTTTCTGTGCGTGATCCATCGTCGCTGAACAAGTCAAGTACATGGAAGGCCGGGTGCCTGCTCTTTAAATAGCGTTTCACTGGTTCCATAAGCTGGTAGCTTCGGCTACGTCCGGAATTAAGGGGGAACGAAGTAGAACACACGCTTTATTTCTTCCAGGACGAAGGACTCGAAGCCGCTTAGGACTAACTTGACAACGGATGTGATCATCAGTAGGGACGGCATCTGCCGGGTCTGCCTTCAGAAGGTGTCGCCCGCCGATGCCGGAGTCTACACGTGTACCGCCGAAAACGACTCTGGAACGGCTGCTTCCACCAGCATCCTTGAGATTGCTGGCCTGGGTGTGTAGTATTTCTACAGGGGCATCCCGAACGCTAGTCAGGCGTAAATAAATCATCATTAGGCCAGTGAACGGAGCAAAACAAAACACTTCCTCAAAGGTGTCCTTTTGGTGGTGCATATATACATCATACTGAAATGTTGTAAGTGTGAGTTTCTGGAAACAATATATGATTAAAAACGTGCTATTTCTATGAAAAGGAACGACACCCGGGAACAAACCTTGTGGTTGACGCTGTTACCCTCATATAATACCACACACGCTCAAATCCGCGGCATCTGCTTTCAATGTCTCAATATTTTATTTTATGTGGGAACATTTGCGTGTATCAGTATGACCGAGACGGTTTATGTTTTTCTTTCTGTGCTCAAAAATAACAGGAATTTGTGATTTTATTCGTTTTAAAGAAAGCTGCACAGCTCAAATATCTGTATATTAAATGCAAAAAACACTGCTGTGAAATGTTTTGTTACACGTTGTTCATAGGCTTAATTTAGGTATTTTAAAGTCTTATAGCGCTTGAAAACACCAGGTATAATTCGTGGGGCCGGTCACTGTGCTAGTCAAACAAAACAACAGTTGCTGGCGAGCTTACAAAGTAACAGGTTTATAGGATATTATTTAACACCGGAGAGCATGTTCTTGGAGATGCATCGAATTGTAGTGTAGTGTAGTCTTTCATGAATGAAAGTTTCAAATGGAGACTGGTTTTGAAAGAGATGCACTCTCCTTTGAAATTTAATTAATTTTCTTTGTATAATTGCTACTGTACCGCTCGTTCAGACCTAACTATTTAATAACTGTTCTTAATTGTTTTTAAACGGCAAGCGACAAAGACAACATACAAGATGAAAGAAAAAAATTCCACAAGATTGACACCGCTATTTGGTCTCCAGACACTGCATGCGCAATGTTTGCTAAACAACGCATGTGGCGAATAACAGAAACATATATATTTTGTAGAATAACTTCTAGACTTTATGAAGATGAGTGTTCTACCGAAAAGTAGACGCAATATCATTTCCAAGTTCCAAGCACATAAAAATTTTAAAAAATCAAAATAACTACAAAATACGAGAGGCGTTTCTCGACTTCCAGAAAATGATAATAATAAGTGTCGTTTTTGCTAATACAACACACATGCGGTGTTACAAAAAAAAAAAACTGAAAAAAAGCATGGCTGGGGAAATTCGAAGCTTTTTCGAAATCAGTTGAAGGTTTTACAGTGATTATTGCCCATTTACGTGTATTATTGCAATACGTACTTTTTTATTCGATGCAAAAAAAAAAACTTTTAAAAATTGTTTATTTCGTCCAATCATAGCACGCAAAATAAATAAAACATTATTTATGCACAAAAGGCGTTGGACTGTACATAAAATCAATAATGTCGACGTTTTTGCTTCGAATATTTTCAGAGGAAGGCAGCAGCGACTTCCAAGAAGAACGACGCCGACTCGAGAAAATGCACGTTGACGACAGACGAAGTAAGCAATATTCATTGTTCTCCACTTTACCTAATAAAACTCGATGTACGATTTATATTTGACATATACTCCCTCGCTCCGCTGTCTTACTCTTGTTTAAAGGCTGACCAAACTTACAGCTGATTCGTGATACATAAACCTAGTGGCTTCTGACAAAAATGCATTTGGTCTTCTTATAGGTGGACGAACTCTCCTGACTTATTTACCGTGATTATTTTATCGTTACAACATTCAAGTTTGCTTTTATTCACTTAGATGCCAACAGTATACAATAACACAAAAGAATCCTCGTACTCATGTCCGCTGATTTAGGTGGCCCATATTTTGTTCAAAAACAGACTATGCTAAGAATAAAATGTTTAAATTAAGGGGGTTCAGAAACTACTTATCTTGATTTTTCGTCAGTTCACTGGGTGGTAGAAGGCGGCAGAGCAAACGTAGCTACAAATTAACCGTTTCAGTTAGAGCAAGTACCACACTAAAATCAGGTACCGGAAATGGCAATCTCGATTGTCGTATTTAGTTCTCAAATGTGGCCTCTCATGTATCGTTCCGAATTGTCTTTTCTTTTTAAGTATATCTCAATATGACTTCTCCTCAACAAATGAAGCTACAGCTGAGTACGTTTCCTTCGACGCAGATGCATCAGAGGCCGTTGAAAGAGCGTCAAGGTTGGCCGATCCCCCGTATGTCTTATCTCCTGAAGAAAACAAAGACGATTACTACAAGTAAGACGATGTTCGACATTCGTCTTCAGGAGGTTTGCCAATCGAGCTTGCGGTTTTTAATATGAAAACTCATTGAATCCTCAGGTCACGAAGAAATTTCAGGACTTATGGCATGCTGGGATTGAACTACTTGGAAGATGTCCCTAGGACGAGTTATGAGCCACGCAGTAAGTAATTTGTTTAATGGCGTATACAGTCTCGAACTGTGAAAGAGACGCACTCGCCTCGCAGGTAACGAAGCAGTGCTAAGCACACTTTGGCGAAAGGCGCTATTTGGTAGAGAGAGAGAAGGGAACAAAGGTGGGCACTTATATGCTCGACCGAAGCGATGTATGCCTGGCTGACGTGAATCCTGCAAAGCCACCTGATATTTTATCCTTGAATGGGTCTTTTAGATTTTTGGGGACGGTAAACACTTAAACTATAGTAGAAATACCTATGAATAGGTAGGCGAGCTGGAGAACATTTAAGGTCTTGAACACCCGAAACTTGGGAGCAAATAAGTGTACGACACAACACATGCCGCTAATTCAGCACTCTGCCGTTCTTATCTAGGAGATGTTAACTTTCATCAGCTCCCAGAGTTTGAGGGCACGCGTTTCATGAGCTTTGACTGCATTGACAAAGAATTGTGTCCCAAGCACCTACCCGGCTCGATCGAAAAAATTAACCCCGGTTTTCTGTAACCCGGCCTATAAACTACAGACAGCAGAACGCTGTAACCCCTTCAATATGTAACGCTGGCAGTGGTGATACAATGCGATAGTTTGTGTACATGATATTATCAAGATTAAAAACGCCAGATAAATATACGTGTATTTTTTATAAGTCGACCACCACCTACGTCAAACCAAATCAAATGAGAAAATATCACTGCGAGCTTCTGTAGCATTTATATCATTGAAAGAACAAATTATCAGTAAGTAAGAATACAACGCGTTTTTTCTTTGCAAAGACGTATTTTCCACTTACATAAATGCTACAGACGCCAGCAGTAGCATGTCTTTAGTTCATTAATACCATTTATACTAGACTCACATGAACGTCGGCTCAAACAAAAATGTAGTTTTTCCCTCATATATTTTGATCCAGCTAATGTCATGTTCTCCAAGGTTCTACTTCCAGGCTCAGCAGTAGCGACACATTCGCGGTGTTTTAAATTTCTGCTAAGCGTCGTTTGCTTATGTGGGCCAAAAAACCCTGCTTCATCTTCTCAATTGAACCAGGTACTTGGTGCCTCCTCAAGTCAGAGCGCAGCCGATGTTATAAGCCGTCCTGACCATTCAAAAAGCGTCTAGGGCGCAACGTCATGGCGTTTGTCATATTTTATCTATGTGTTCATCAATTAAGTGCCGTGACTTGCGCTTTCAATATTTATGCCCTGATGAAACATTCGCGTGGTTCTTTCTGTGCGGTCTCAAGCACTCTTTCCAGAGCGCACAAAATCGAGGTCGTACGACGCTGCCTCTTTTTTTCTTTTCTGTTTTACATGTCGGTGCGTAGAACAGTTCGTAGTCCGTCACAGCCGTTATTTCATCACGTTGGGAGCGTACAGTTTTGCTTAATTTTCCGTCGTACTCTGCAAAATATTTTTTTTGTTATTAATTTACCCATATCAAAAAGTTTTACTTCTATGACTTGCCCAAGAATGTCAGAGCGCTTTGAGCCCTGCAGTGGGGATCGCCTGAAAAGCATCTCGAGTTGATCTGGCGGCGAGGAAGAAGGGCTCCGTTGAGTCAAGGTCAGAGGACAGAGGCGACCACTCGAATTCACCATATTCGTGACCATTCCACAGAAAGTTGGCTATACAGAGACGTACTAAGCCTTGATCACAGTTTTGTTCCAATACATTAAAAATTTAATGGACTACAATATCGTCGATGAGAGCACGTGAAAACCCTTGATTACTAGGTACAAAAAATGTTCGGACATAAACCAACTTCGGCATTACTTAGTCAAAGCCCGATACCGCTGCTCAGAGGGACATTGAATGCGCAGAAAAGAACAATTGTTAGGTGTCTAAAGAAGATACGCTTGGAAACAAAAACAACTAAAATACTAATATGACGAAAATAATCTCTGTCCAGCTCGCTTGCAACTTTGCATTTTAATTGCATTATCAACAAGAATAAAGTACAGTAGGTGTTTTTTTTTTTTTTTGTTGTTTTGTTTGTTTCGTGAGACACACTTTGAGTTACGAGCGAAACAGAAACACGCTATTGTTTCTAGAGTCGACACCAAAATACAAGCGTGTTGTGGGATCACCTTCTAGAGGCGTTGATCTTAACCATAAAAGGGTGTCTTGGTTCCTGTATAGGACACGTGTACGACAAAGGAAGCTTATCCGGTGACAAAACAAACAGATATTAGCGTCATCTTTAAGTAGCGAGACCTTTCTTTGGAGGGGTCTGAATTGATTGCTATGCATGTTTCTATTAGGTGATCAAATTTTATAAAGTGCTAGCTTTTTTGTTTTGTTTTTATTTTTTTATAATGCACAGGACATATCAGCAATTTCACAATGTGCAACGACCTGGAAAATAATAAGGGTAATGTTTATTTAGGAATACAACTACAAATACACACTCAGCGACCCACTAAAGTGTAGAAAGCTTGTACGTGGTGGAAAAAGGATCTGTAGAGAAAGACAGACGAAAAGCGACTACGTCTGACGCATTCCAAAATCGAACTGATCTTCTTGTTTTTATTTGCACGCGATCTTCTTCTTCTTTTCTCAGTGGCTATCGCCACATAGCCCCCCTTTGGAGACGCAGTCGTCCCAGTGAACTGTCCTGGAGTGTTTGATGCGGGTCGCGTGTGCTACTGTTGAGCTCGAGGTGGCTTGCACGCTGGGAAGATCGGTCGGCTGAACGATCGTATCGCTCTCAACAAATGCTGGCTTGAGGCGGTCAACGGACACGACCGTGTCGCGGCCATTAACTCGCAGCGTGAATGTTTTTTCGCCACGTGCCACGACGAGGTGGGGACCAGTGTAAGGTTGCTGGAGCGAACGGCGGACGCTGTCGACGCGCAAAAACACGTAGCCACTGTTGTGCAGGTCGCGATGGAAGAAAGGAGGCTTGCTCTGGCGTGTCCGCGTCGGTGTAGCGCGCACGTCACCGAACAGACGGGCTAAGTCTTCCACGTAAGGCAATCCTGCAGTCATCGTAGGGCCGCCGTGGGTCGGAGTGGTAGGGCTGACCAATTCAGCTGGGAGGCGCAGCGATGTTCCATAAACTAGATGTGATGCGGCACACCCGAGGTCTTCCTTTATGGCTGTGCGCCACCCTAGGAGGACGATGGGTAGAGACGTGGCCCATTTATCTGGTGTGGAGTGGGCCATGAGGGAGGCCTTGAGATGGCGATGGAACCGCTCAACCAAACCATTTGCCTGAGGGTGGTAGGCTGTGGTCTTCAAGTGAGCGATGCCAAGAAGAGTTGTCAAGCTTCGGAAAATGGCCGATTCGAATTGGCGTCCGCGATCGGTCACGATTTCGGCGGGAACCCCAAAGCGGGAGATCCAGGTGGACAGAAGCGCAGAGGCGACAGTCTCGGCAGTGATGTCTTTGATGGGACAAGCCTCCGGCCAGCGCGTGAACCTGTCGATGGCGGTTAGGAGGTACCGGTAGCCCTGCGATGACGGTAGGGGTCCGATGAGGTCCACGTGAATGGTGGCAAAGCGCGTGTCGGGAAGTGCAAACTTTGCCAGAGGCGCGATGGTGTGCCGGGACACCTTACTCTGCTGACAAGCAATGCATGTTCGTGCCCACGCGCGGACATCAGTGTTCATGCCATGCCAGACAAATCGTTCCGCGATTAGATTTTGAGAAGCGCGGATGCCTGGGTGTGAGAGAGCATGAAGGTTGTTGAAGATCTGACGCCGAAGTGGTAAGGGCAGATAAGGCCGTTTCCGTCCGGTCGCCGGGTCGACGTCGCAAACGATGTTGTGCCCAAGTCGGAGAAGTAAACGTCCTCAAGATGGAGAGAGGAGGTTGGGGAAGAGCGAAGGTTGCGGAGCTCTTCGTCACTCTCCTGTAGAGCAGGGAGTTGTCTAAGGTCACACCCGCGGTACTGAACTGCGGAGACGCGGCTGAGGGTGTCGGCGGGGATGTTGTGGACGCCCTTGATATGCTGAATGTCGGTAGAAAATTCACCTAGGAATGCCAAGCGTCGCGTCTCTCTCGGAGAGTATGTGGCCTTAGATGATCTGAAGGCATTGGTTAGTGGCTTGTGATCTGTAAAGATCACGAACGATCGTCCTTCCAGGAAGAATCTGAAGTGCTTGATGGTAAGGTAAGCCGCGAGGAGTTCACGGCCGAAGGCACTATATCGTTGCTCGGTTGGTGTAAGTTTCTTGGAGAAAAAACCAAGTTGGAGCCACTCGTTGTTGACGCGTTGTTGCAGCACCCCTCCTACTGCGTATCCAGAGGCATCAACCATCACGCTCGTGGGGGCGTCGTGCTCTGGATGAACTAAGAGGGTAGCAGAAGCGAGACGCTCTTTGATGGTAGTGAAAGCGTTGTCTGCAGCGTCGGACCAGTCAACCGTGGCTGTTGTACCCATCGTGGCTTGAAGGAGCGCTTCTAGGGGAAGTAATATTGCCGCGCAACCTGGGATGAACCGCCTGTAGTAATTCACCAGGCCCAGAAAACGGCGGAGCTGGCGGAGCGATTCTGGACGTGGGAAATCGGTGATCGCTTTCAGCTTGTCGGGAAGAGGTCGGATGCCATTGGAGTCTACCACGTGGCCCAGGAATTCCAAGGACGGGACGCCGAACGCACATTTTTCTGCGTTGATGATCAGGCCATGTTCATCGAAACGCTCGAATACTAGGCGCAGGTGGCGTAGATGTTCCTCCGGCGACGAGCTGGCGACAAGAACGTCATCGACGTAGGCGAAAACGAAAGGTAGTCCGCGGAGAATGGCGTCGATGAAGCGTTGGAAGCTTTGCGCCGCATTTCGCAAACCGAAAGGCATCCGGGTGAACTCGAAAAGTCCAAACGGTGTGACGATTGCGGTTTTCTTTACGTCTTCGGGAGCGACCGGGATCTGATGGTACGCTTTCTGTAGGTCGAGTTTCGAGAATATGGTACACCCGTTCAGGTTGGTGGTGAAGTCCTGAATGTTGGGGATGGGGTAACGGTCGGGGACTGTAGTCACGTTCAAGCTGCGATAGTCGCCGCAGGGCCGCCAGTCGCCTGTTTTCTTCGGGACTAGGTGGAGTGCAGAGGACCAACTACTCGAGGATGGGCGAGCAATGCCGATCTCCACCATGTGTTGGAACTCTTGCTGAGCGACGCGAAGCTTTTTGGGAGCTAGCCGACGAGACCTCGCGTGTGTAGGTTGACCGCTGGTGATGATGCGGTGGACGACATCATGCCTGACCGGTTTGTTCCAGTCGGGAGCTGCCGTTAACGATGGGAATTCGCTCAGCAAGTCCCCGTAGGGCGACTGTATTGGTTGGCGAAGTGTGAAAGCAAACGGCTGGAGTGTGGAGGTTTGGTCGGTGACGAAAAGGCCTGTGGTTGAGTCATGAATTTTCTTTTGGGCCATGTCTACTGGGAGAGAGAAGAGGGACAAGAAATCCGCTCCTAGAATAGCGTGGCTGACCTTGGCTACAAGGAAGATCCAACGAAACGTCCTTCGCAAGCCAAGGTTGATCGAGATTGACCTCTTCCTGTAGACGGGGATGTTGGAGCTGTTGACCGCTTGCAGGTGGCAGATAGGAGTAAGTGTACAGTCAAAAGAATTTGCGGGTAGCACACTCACTTCAGCTCCTGTGTCGACCAGGAACTTCAGTCCACTGGTAGCGTCCGTAATGTAGAACAGGCGACCTTGCTTATTTAGGGGAGCGCTCGTCGCCACTAGCGATCCCGCGTCTTGTTTTCCGACCAGCTGCAAGGCCTGGTGCAGCGTTCCGCAGCAGCTCCAAAGCGCTGGTGATACCAGCAGTGCTGTTGCTCTGGCCGCTGTTGGTTATGCCTTGGCTGGTGGTTCGCCTGTGGCGAGGGAGAACGACGGCGGGAGCTTCTGGTCTGTGAGGATCGCCTAGGGCTGCGAGGTCGTGAAAGGCGCAATGTGCTCGTGACAAGCTCCTGTAGTTGTTGCACGTCTTCTCGCAGTGCTGCGATTTCATCCCGAGTAACCTCGGCCGCTATGGGTGCGCGAGTCGCTGGAGTGGCGGGCTCGGGGCGCTGTACTGATGAGACGGTAGATGTTGACGGGTGTTGGCTTGCAACCTCCATGATCTTATCGGCGTGGAGAGCCAAGGCAGGCAAGGACAAGTCGGATGCAGTCGCCAGGATCATTTGCACCGACGATGGGAGTCGCTGCAAGAACAGCTCTTTCAAGAACTGGCTGTCAAACGTCGCGGCACGGTCGCCGAGAAGCGCCTGCATCTGGCGCAGAAGTTGCGATGGGTGACGGTCGCCCAGTTCTTCTGCTGAGACTAACTGCTGCAGGCGTTTGCGTTCCGAAAGCATTATGCGTTCTAAAATGGCAGTCTTGAGCGCATCGTACGGGTTCGTCGCAGGTGGCCGTGCGAGGATGTCGTAGACCTCCAGCGCCACTTCGCACGGCAGCGAAGCCTGGACATGACTGAACCGTACCTCTTGGGATATTATGTTGGCCAGTCGGAAGCTTCCCTCGACTTGAAGAAACCTGACTTCTGGGTGCTGTGCCCAGAATGGAGGCAGGCGAACAGCGTAGGCGCCAACGGTCGCAGCGGAGGTTGCAGGAAGCCCAGCATCAGCTCGGGGAACGTCTGGACGTTCCATGCTGGGACGTCCGGGTCACCAATGTAGAGAAAGACAGACGAAAAGCGACTACGTCTGACGCATTCCAAAATCGAACTGATCTTCTTGTTTTTATTTGCACGCGATCTTCTTCTTCTTTTCTCAGTGGCTATCGCCACAGATCAAAAATGTACATAAAAAGACCATAGATGAACATAGCACTGATTTAGAAACATCAATGCATATGCACAATGCTTGGTGTTCAGGAAGCGAAGTGTACATTACAAAAAAAAAATAATTCCAGAACATATAAAGAAACATGAAATGTAATGAAGTAGGAAATGTTTAAAAACGGTAGACATCATCAAAGAATAATAACATCATGCACACGGTAATTACTTTATTTAATATGACTGACATGCAGTATTTTATTGTCGATCATTATGGGTTATAGGGCTGGGTTGTATAAGAAAAGCAGCATTTTACGCAAGAGCGTTGAGCTCGACCAACAAACCGGACAAAGACATATCATCATTACAGCCCTACAGTGACTATGTTGCTTGAATGACCTTGACGTAGGGTGCCACGTGACACCGGCACATATAGTGACACCAAGGCGCCGCGTGAGGTCGCGGATTCACGTAACCTCATGACGTCACGCCACGTCATACACACACGCACCATGCGTCCAGCTCGTTGGCACATACTCTGTGCTTCTCGGACTTTACCAGGTATCATAACGACACGTTTATTGTGTATAGGTGTACCGGGCCCTCCCCTCGATCCTGTTGTCACCGAGAGCGGTCCAACGTCGGCCACACTGGCCTGGACGAAACCCATCAGCAACGGCGGCCACCCCATAACAGGATACCGAATTCAGTACAGGGAGGTACCGTCAAAGCAGTGGCGCGACAAGGCGACATCGAGAATATGCGTATGTGATATCTACGGCCTCAAACCACAGACGTGAGTGCATCACCTTGTGTCTCCCAAGAAATGTTTAAATGTGATTTTTTACCGTAGCCACTGATAGCTTTCAAAACGCGGGGCGTAATGGGTCGCCAGCATCCTATTACCATTTCGCAACCAATGAGACTGGGTTATTAGGTAATAAGAATGCCGAAGGACAAATCACTAATCAAGAAGCGTGGACAAAGCAGGCTGCCCTTTGCGTATCATAAACTGTCGGTGGCTATGCGGGGCGCAAGTACGTCTGCCTCTTGAGAGGAAGTTGCGGTAACGTTAGGACGCCGAGCTCTGATTGGTTCCGATTGGAAGTATAGTAGGTAGACCTAAAGGTAGCTAGCACTGAGGTCTATTGACCATCCCTCCATCACAGCCAATCATAGCTCGGTGTCCTGCGGTCAGTGCAGTCCCTGAGCAAGAAGAAGACGAATTTGTGCTTTGTATAGCAATCAGTTTGCATTAGGGCTCGCACATCCACAAACAATGCCTGGTATGCTTCGCTACCTATTATTTCAAAAAATAATGACGATTTTTAATCTACAGTTCTAACTTCTTGTATCCAAGATGCATATGCGATAGAAATGCTAACCTAGGCACCGCGCACTATTGTGCTCGTTTGTTACCCGATTGCAGCGGGACTTTATCTTGCGAAGAAACGCCACATTCGAACTGGCGAAACATGATATGACATGACAAAACAGAGCGTGACGTGAACTTTGGTCACGTGTCGTCACGGTCTCCTGATGACGCGCACGGTCTCGGAGGTCACGTGTCGTCACGGTGCCAAGTTGTGGAGTCACGTTTTGTTTTGTACAGCGTTACACACAACTTTGGTACATCTAGTAACGTTCATTACACCACGTCACGTGTCGTAATGGTGCCCGTGACATCATTCGACTTTACGTGACCATCGCGTGGTCAAGTGACCAGGTGTCTCGTGGTTGTACCGATCACGTGACATCACGTTGGCTGATACACGTCAGATGGTCGCGTGACAACGTGACTTGCTGTGGCAGCAGTCACGTGACCACGTGACCGATGGCGCATACAACAACGTGACCACGTGAAATAGAATGACGCCCCGCTAAACTTAGCTGGTCGTAAGTTCGCAAAGTTTAGATCAGGGGTGGCCAAGCTGCGGCTCGCGAGCCGCATGCGGCCCTTCGCGTATTGAAATGCGGCTCGCGGCTCCCTCCCCTACTAACCCCCCTCCCCCCCTCACTCCACTTCTTCCCTCCCGGTCACACATGCACTTATCCAAAAAGAGAAATGGAACATGTTTTAAATCGACAGACAGGTTGCGGTTTGGTTGTCTTGTGCTAATGCTACCTTACGTACAGTTGGACTGCTTTGGACTCGGATAAATTGAAAGTAGTTCGAGCTTTCCTTACTGCTCTAAACCAAAGTTTGCCCCCCCCCCCTCCCCCCCCCCCCCCCCCTGCGGCCCTTGGAAGTTTCGTGGATTTGTTTGCGGCTCTTATATCGGGTCAGCCTGGCCACCCCTGGTTTAGATGATGATGTCACTCCAGTGTCCCTTTGGACGGCATGGATTACCGTTCCTAGATCAAATTCAGTTCAGACACGAATACGAAAAACCGAACTTTTCTTTTCGCCAGAAGGATGATCGCTATCATTTGACGCGCCATCTAGAGGATGTGCATCAAAACATCAATTGTCACCACGCTGTATTGAAGCGCCATCTAGAGACTGCGCATCGAAGCATGCGTGTTCTTGATCGATAAACTGAAGTTACCGTGATAACCGTCTCCAAGGCCGTGGCGCTTCGAACGACGGGTGGCTACACGTTGGAGAGGGTGCCCTGTGCTTCGAATCAGGGTCGCTGAGCAGTTTCTCAGAACAATATATTTAGAGCCTTTGAACGGACGGCTACACGACGGCGACGGCGACTCCTACGGCTACACAAATTCCAACTTCATTTGAGTTTAAATGAATTCGGCATTAATAATTGTATCATCCAAAGAGCCAAAATTCAAACATTCGTAGTTGATTTAGCCCTTTCCCGAAAAAAAAACAAGAGCAATCTATTGTTTTCAGTGTGTCCCTTTGCTCGTCTGCTATGAAATTAAACTTCTTTTTTTTACATTTTTAATGGGACCACAGTTAAAAAAAACGGAAATTGGATTAGTGTTTTTTTAACCATGGGGCTATGATGGGAGCCCTAGATGCAACTACAAAGAGGCAAACTGTTTTATTTAGTTATCTAAGTAGCTATAACAACCTAATTATATTTTTCTTTTTCTTTTCCTTTCCTGGGGCATAATGTAGTTGAAGAATTAACGCTCTAATCGTATAGTTTGTTTGTGACATAAATGTTTAACTGCAAAATTCATAGTGGGAGATGCGGGATGAGATATGGTCATCTCTGCACACGGCTTTCCACCCAATCAAACACGGAGAAAAGTTCCCCTGACGTTGATCCCGCCGAAAAATGCCTGCTCCGGAACCCACGTGCGCGCACCGCAGGAAACGTTATCTGACTCAAGCCTTAGCGAAGAGATCGACGTTTCGAGGGCTTTTTGACCGATAAATCATAAATTATCATGTTTGGAAATTGTGAGATGTTATATCAAATCTTATGAGTTTATATTACCCTATTTTTATTAGAGGTAGAAGGAGGAAAAATAAATTTGCAAGTCGCGTTGCCTGGAAGTAAATTTTGTAATATTGGGAGGTTTTCTTCTTTTCAATTCCTGTATTCACCAGATCAAATGCTTTAGCTTTTGCCTTTAACAACCTATTTTGTATGTATTTTTTACAGCGAATATGTCTTTCAAGTCAGCGCAGGGAACAAGAATGGCTGGGGTCAGCCAGTGGTTGCCGTTCCTGAGCTCAAGAACTGGCGCTTTTTCTTGTGATCTCGCTCTGTTTGATAATTTCATTGAAGGCATTTCATACGTAGAAACGCGTCC
Organism: Ixodes scapularis; assembly: GCF_016920785.2. NCBI lineage: Eukaryota > Metazoa > Arthropoda > Arachnida > Ixodida > Ixodidae > Ixodes > Ixodes scapularis. The sequence continues at coordinate 50,380,045 of NW_024609837.1, forward strand.
TACAACAATGTACAATCTCAAAAATCGAGATTACTACTGTGCTTCATTTTCTGATAAATATATTGTGCCTTCACATTATGCCCGATCAACATGCAATGAGATTTGCTTTTTTCTTAGAGCGATATAAAACCGTCACATACAGAGGACAAACATTTTATTACACTTTTACGATGGCCTAGCTAATAGCCGTCAAACCTATGTGTATTGGTTTACATCGGATGTGTGGCACAAACATCGAGAGCCATTGTAGGGAACCTTTAAAATGTTAGGCTGGCACAATGCTGAAAACCACTTGATTTTCGCGAGGACCTAATTATCGCCAACATCGCGATTTAAACAACATGATGGAAAATATCTCACGCAAATGTATCAGGCTCTGAAGACAAATGTATTGCACGTAATTTCAAATCGCGTATTTTATATCCGCTAACTATTCCCGGAACCAATATTTTGCACAACTCAGGGAACGCAATGCCCGCGAAAATAGAGGGGTTAAGACTATGTTTTCGATATGATAGAACCGGCTGCACCAAGATTAGCCATGTTTCTTCAAACATCATTGGATCTTGCTCAATTTCGAGTGGACTGCCAGATATTGTGAGCTAGCCTCAAAATATATCTTCAAGCGCCACCGAAAAAAAATTATATCTGGTGACTCCATGAATTAGGCTTTGCAAGTGAGATGACAGTTTCTTTAATGACTGAAATTAAGCACTGGCTGAAGCAAACATATTCTAGTGAACATACCGAGAGGTTTTTTTGCTGACATACTGTTATTGACGTATCTTACGGAAAGTATTTACAAACGTGCCCGTTCGACATGATGTCATTGGTAGGCGGGCCGAGCCTGGGTTGCACCTACTCGCCGCGAGAAGTTTGGGTATCGCCGGCTGGTGGAATTTTTTCACAACCCAGAGTAAGGATACTTCAACTTCCTCTGCTGGTGCCAAAAGGTGCAATGCCTAGCTTCTATGCACGATGAAAATTAAAACATAACCGGGAGGGTAGCACGTGCACTACCCAGGGAAAGGAAGGCGGAAGCGACCCTACCAAGCTTTGAACCGCGATTGCGGAGCCCCTGCTAATACCAGTGTGAACGCGCAGGCACGCGCAACCAAAGCACAGCGGAAGCCAGCGAGCTTGAGTTGAACGCGGAGCTTCTAGTCTCAGCTTTAAGGTCGGTTCAAACAGGGGCGTTTGCTTACGAATTCTTGCGTTACGTGAAGAGTCACTCGGACATTCATGTTTGGTATGTCGCGTGCAAAGCTACTTTTTGAACCGTTCGCCACGCTTCATTCGAAGCACGAATCTCCCGGTTACTAGCGACGTAAACGGTCGTAACGTAACGTAATGTAGAAAAATGCCCTTGTGTGAACAGCGCAACTGACAAAAAAATTTACTTCATTTACAGTGTGCTCAAATCAGCGTGCAGACAAAATGTGTGAGGCTGCACGTCTCCCCAACACCTCATCGTGTTGTGTTATTTTAAAATTTCCTTTTTATTGTTGTTAATGTGAATTTATTTATGTAAATTTTAATTTAACCATAAATTATTTTATTGTTAAATTAAAATTTTCTGTTTTATTGAATGCAGTTGTGTTTGAACCCTACGCGTGTGTTGTCCACTTTTTGTTTCTAGTCTCGGGTGTTCAAAATAATGAACATTCACCAGATCGCCTGCATCGTTTTTTTTTATTTCAAGCATTTTCACCTCTTCCTGGAGTATCTCGAAACCAAAGATGTTGGGAGCTAATTTCTTCGATCTCAAAGAATTGTACCGAATAAAAAAAAAGACACATCATGCCAACAAAACCCAAAACCTCGTTTGTGCAGGAATACCTTCAAGGACTTCAGAGAGGCTGAGCATTCAAGATATATTACACTAAAAAAATATTGGTTTCACTTGCCTTTTTTTTTTACTTCGAAGATCGCTAGACTAAACAAGCAAAAATATTTTTTTTTAGTTTACGATGATGCCTCCAAGAAGAATCTGTTTTTGTTTGTTTGAATGCCATCCCCGATTTTCTACACTTGTTTTCAGCGGTAGCTGTCACTATACGAAAAGTTACTATGTGAGTCGCTGCTGAGAACAAAACTTGTTTATTTATAACCTGTACGAGTATCATGGTTTTCGGAAGAATCCTGGCGGGTTCCTATTTTTTGGATGTGTGGCCATATTTGACAAAAAAGCAATAAACTCCACTGCAAACAAATCTCTCTCCTATCTCATTCGAGCACCTCTTGTGTCGCCCGAAGAACTTGACCAAATACTATGAAATCACAGTATAACAAATACATGGAATCATATATTGTTGTAACATTTTTTTTTTGTCAACTAACATGTGTTTTCTGCATTGCGTTGTTGGTAATTTTATTAGTTTGCTAGGATGTAGGTGTGAGCCATAATATAATTTGTTCTTGTTTCTTGAATTTTCTTCACATCTTGACACCTATATCAGTGAATGTGTTAAAATCAGTCATTTATATCGCGTGTTGTTCTTGTTGGTACTTACGATTTACTTATTTTTGTCTTTTTTGTACAGTCTACAAAACAGTATTTACACTTGCGTTCGCCACCCATCAAGAAACTGGAAATAACATTAAATAAAAAAATGCCCGGGAATAGCGAAGATTAAATATTAGCCTTAATGTCCAACCAGAATATCTCATCCAAATTTCTTGATACAAATCTGATTTCGCTATAATGAAAAAAGTTAGCAAATACTTTTACTTGCACTCAAATTCAAAATAACTGTTTGAAAGGAAAGAAGGCTGCCTGAATGCTTGAATTGTTGATTTTAGACTCATTTCAGAAAATACGAACTCAACGAAAGTAAGTTTCCCAACTACCAACGCGCAGGAAATCGTTTTCATCGGTGTATAGCAAATGCGAATAATTTGTTTACCAATATCATTGAAGCTGTATAAACGTATTTCATTATTACAGGATTGAAAGCTTGATCGATTTTAATTATAAAATCCTAAATATTATAAATAGGTTCAAAACACAAAATACAGTAAAACAGAAGTGTAGCAACCAGCGTGAAAGTTCAATGCCAGAGAGGCTGGGTCAGAGCTGCGCCGTGGTACACAAGGGCATCCGTTAGCCCACCTGAGCTACAGCAGGCTCTCTTCGGTCGGATCCTTCGGTCAGGCTGGTGGCAGCAAGTTCGCTTCTTCAGGGATTGGCGACGGATGGCATCTGGCCACAAACCTCATCAGCCTGGGACCGCCCACTGGTATTAAAAGTGGTAAAAAATATCCGTCAAGCTCACGGAGTTCCCATAAAGCCATGCTCGCCTCAAGCTACCCTCGAAGGAGAAAACGCGTCAAAGAAGGCACACTGGTCCTCCTTGGCGACTTACCCGTTCCTGAGCAACACAGGCAGATCCTGCAGTTGGGTCTGAGGTTCTGATTTGAGCCGGCGCTCAAAGGAGTGGGCAAGCTGGTATTATCAAGGGATGTGTCTCGCCGTGTTTTGGAGGAGGACGGAATGGAGGTGCGTCGGTGAGTCCGTCGACGATTGATCGAAGCCAGAGGAGACCCCTACGAGTATTAGAAGCTTGTAACCTACAATCGACTTTCTCGCTACCATTGGGCTACCGGAGCATTGTCCGACAAGGAAGGGTATTTTGTCATCATGTCGAAGGAGATATTCGCAGGTGTCAAAAATAGAGTTCCATAATATTTAGTTCAACAACGTTTCATCCACTACATTTCGTGTTTTTTTTTTTAGTGATAATTGTAAAAAAATGTAAATGTAAGTGATAATTGTAAAAAATGTAAACTCAGGCTCTGAATTGAGCCTGTGCCCGCTGCGTGTGAGGCGGACACCTTTCCACTGAGCTACTCTACGGTTTCGAAAAGTCGTTTGGCCAAATCGTTTTATACGAGAACCAAGAGGGGAGCAACTGACCGAGCGACGTCTTAAGCCACGAGAAGAGGCGGCGACTCGGCGACGTCTTCGTGCGAATCGGTTTGCTGGTCGGGCGTGTTCTCTTTCGAGGGAAGACAAATTCGCCGGTACCGCGAACGACACTTCTGAAGTGAGGTCCCACTCCCGTCGTCCGCCGACATCGACGTTCAGACCGCAAGTCCCGCGATACGCGATACCACGCCGTGTTGAGATCTACGCAGTGAACGCACAGAATGCGCCTGGTTCTCTATGCAACTTCTTGTTTTCCAATCAACGTATTTGCAGTTTTTTAGAATCCACAAGAAATGGGCTTATTTTTTTATCTATTTTTTTTAATATTGAGTGTGTGCCTTCAGTAACCGACGACTTTGATTAAATTTGGTGGTTGTGTCCAAACCTTAGAAAACGGCCCGTGACCACGGAGAAGAGAGTGAGCGCGACTCAAACCGGACAGTTGTCGATCGGCGGTTTTCGGGCAGAGAGAAACCGATTTTCAAGCCGCAAATTCTGTTCCAGGTAGTTGGGCTCTCATATGTCATATGCAACTAAAAACTTCGGTGAGCATAAATACCCTATCAGTGTCCCTTTGACAAGAGAAGTCATCATTTAATTAAAAAAAAAAGAGAATTAAAAGGAAAAAAAGGATAAAGGTTATTTTTTTTATGATATTATACATATACAAATTGAGATTTTTCAGTGATCGCTGGGGGCATGCGCCAACTCTGGGAGAGGGGAGGAGAGAAAAAGGCGGCCATTTTAGGGGTCTCACTCATGCGCTAAGTAGCTCAAACAGTGCTGGTTCGGCTCTTCTCGCTGCTGGCCTTTATAATCGTCATGCCTCACCACTGCGCAGCTGTAGGTTGCACAAATAGCAGCAGAAATAGTTAAAATGCAAGATTATATAGAGATCCAACAGCCTTTTGCGGGTGGTGCACAATAGCACCCAAAGTCAAACACTACGCCCTTTTGGCCCCGCTTTCAAAAGCCCCGGTTTCAAAAGCCTATGACGCGAATTCCTCGTGTCAGCTTGCCGGGTCCTCAACGTGACGGTGGGACATTCTGCTTTTAACTAGAGCACTGTAAGTGTGAATGCGAGGTTGTGCAACGTAATCATGCCGTAATGATGTAAAGAATAACTGGATAAAGCTTGTCGTTATTCAGGCGCCCAAGATATACACATTGACGTCTCGCCACGTTAAAAATTTTAAAAAAAAGCCAGTCACTGGCAAAACATTTAAAGCGTGCGAAATGGATTCTATCCTTACGGCGACAGAACCCTGACGGAACGCATTGGCAACCAACCGTAAACTCTCCTGTTCTAGGGTCACATCGTCGTAGGCTCGTAGACGTGCTTAATTCAAAGAGGGGTTGTTTCTAATATACCGTTTCTTACTTTCTGACGGTGCAGGCACGCCTTCCCGACATCAAGACCGCCCAGATTTCACCCCGTCCGAGTTTGTTTAGACGGCCCCAGGTATGGCAATGCCCCATGCGTCCGCGCGGTACACAGGACGGCGAGATGACGGAACGCAATGAGCTTGAATAACTCAGGCGCTCAAAGACAGCGTAATTAGCTGTTTGTATTGGCCGGCCTTATTAACGGAGCTCACAAACTCCTCACACGGTGGATAGCTGGGTCGGAATCGAAACTGGTCACAATTAGTTTCCCTACCTAAAAATGCCTTGAAAGCCGACCCCTTTTTTTTCAGTATCTTACCCGACGCGAAACCCAAGTGACGATTAAGCAACTCCCAGTCGACGGTAGGAAACGACGCAGTGTCGGCGGTATATTCATTTTTCAAAGTATAACAAAGAACGAGGTCGTCTGTATTGTAGTCAGTGGATTTCGTGAATCCTGCGGGGACGCCCTCGGCCATTTAAAAAAAAAAAAAGGTACACGTGAAGGGACCACAGAAACACACGTTCAGTATGGCAAAAGACGGAACATCGCCACCAAAGAAAACACGTAAACACACGGATTGGGAAACAGGCAATGGTTCCGGACCACGAAGCCCCCAAAAGTGTTTCGAGCGACTCCCGCATGGGCGCGCCACGATCGTGGCCGAGCTCTGAAAAAGGCCCTTTGAAATGGATATTATAGCAGTGCTATCCCCTCAGTGCTAAAAGAAAACGATTTCCGAGGTGTAGAAGTAATTCTGCTCAAATAGGCGGTGTTCGATGAAACGGCTTCGATAAAATGGGGATCGATGAAATGGCGTTTGATGAAACGGTGTTCAATAAAACGGCTTCAATGAAAAGGAGCTCGATGAAACGGTGTTCGATTAAATCTCCGTACCCAATATAAGGAGATTGGACTGAATAAAAGCTGGGTTTGAGACGTCTCTCCTTCCCCGTATTTTTCACTTCTACGTTTAAGTTTCTATTTCGTACCCCAGCCTCGGGTTCCGTTGCAACAAGAAAAAAACGGACCTCTTAACAAAAACTTTATGTTGGCGACCATACTATTTATAAGGAAGGGTCCACAAGGGTCGTGCGGGCATATTCCATTGTTCTTGTTCTTGTTCAGGGACAGTCGGAGCAACCATACGTCGGAGTGCCTTGCTAGGCCTAGTGCCGTCCTTGCCTTTTGCCACCGCTTGGTCGGTGGGATCGTTGCTGTTGTAGCTTTTTCCGGATATATGAGCATCCAGGGTTAACCTCCATCATGGTCGTTTTCGACTATTTCTGTCTTTTCTCTTGCTGCTTGATGTCGGGGCGAGCGTGAAGAGCACGTAGAAAAATAAATGTCCGTTGGTCGTCGCGACGAGTGACTGAGCGACCCTGTCGGCCATACCGCTGAACTCATTTTAAAAAAACTGCGTAAGACACCTCTGAAGCTGTTGTGGGATTCTGGCGTAACTTACGCAAAACTTACGAACATATCGCTTCGTGAAAAATATATTCCAAAAGCGGGGAAGTCATATTTCATAGAAATTTACTCCAGATAAACATACCAAAAGAAAACAAACAAAACACTTAGACGTTTCGCCACCGATACGGGAGGTGTCTTCAGTATACACTAAAGACGGTCAAGTGGAGTCAACCGGTCTAGCCCTCGAAAATATAGCCGTACACGTCCCGCGAGTGTCCGCGGTTGACACTGCACGCTGTGGAGTTATGGCGGATATACCACGATTCCACGAACTTTCGCGGCGCCCATCTCTGCTCACCAACCGAGGTCGCGGCATTGTTGAAATCAAATTAATGCCCCGTCGTCCAGCAGTGGTAAAAAACTTAGATTTGACCTCTGGGGCGTGTATCGAGTTGACGACGTCTCTTTTCGGTTATTTTAGACGGGTGCTTCGTCGTCTCCCGTCTCCCCGATGCAAGTAGCGTGTTAATCGCCACAGCTCACTTGTGCACAACCCCACTTTGGGAATCCGGAGCGGTGCGGTTTTTGGCTAAGCGAACGCAATAAACAAAGTGTAAAACGGTTTACGTACTGTTCGAAAGCCCATCGGACGTAAAGCCTTTCTAATCGAGTCTAACATACCCTGAACGCTCGGAATGGGGACGAAAAGACGATCTCTTTTCCCCTTGTCAGTTTTACCCATCCGTATGCGCCTCCGGGTGTACTCTTTAAAAACATTAGGGTAACTGCGGTTATCTACAGCGCTGATAACCTTCGCTAATTTCTTCAAGGGTGAAAGAGTTAATCACATCAAGACAAAAATATTCACTCTACGGCCCACTTATTCTCTGGTGGATGAGGAGAATGGAAGCTCAAAAAATTGCCACTGTCACAAGGCTTACGGTACGCTGTAGTGTCCATGACGTCATTTCATTACAGGCGAACCAGCACATCGATAAGAGCAAAACAACACCGTATTTCTTCGTTTCACGCGTAAATTAAATGGCAGGGTGAACACCATTAAGTGCAAGGTGAAAGGTGTACAGGGTCCCCCCCCCATCTTCTTCAAAATAACAAAAGTGTCATCCCCATAGCATCAATGTATTTCCAACGGAGGGGGAGGGGGGGGGGGACCATAAGCTAATCACCGATGTTTCTACGTGTCATGACCAAGTTAGCCACAGTTACGGAAACCGTGCTTCCATTGGACACCCTTCAATTTGGTGATAAACGACGTTGAAAAAAGGGAAGTATGTCTGCTTCAAAAAAATCGAAACGAGATCACAATATGCTCGACAAGCAAACACACGCGTCTCCTAATGTGCAATTCCCGTGCAAACGTTTTTTTTTTTTTTTCAAACATCAATCGCCAGGCCGATAGGAACATTCGTAAATAACGAGACCACATCAAAGGACGCCATCCCATCGTTATCCCCCAACTGATCAGCATAGTCTTTGGCTACAAACTCTTGTGAGTTCCTAACTGACACCGAGTTCTCACTCATATGTGGCCTTAACAGTCCCACCAAACACTGACAAATTGTACATTGGCGATCCGGCGAAAAAAACGATAGGGCGCAGAGGGCAGTCTTTTTAGTGAATCATAGGTAACCCGTAAACCTTAGGGTTGCAGCCGTCTGATGAAAAAAGCCGGCGGTACAACCTCTGACCGTGATATCCTTTAGTCTTTAACGACCGCAAACGGTCAGAAGGCTGCCTTTCGTACCTCGAGAAGGAATCACAGCTCAAAGAGACAAAGTGCAAAGGGTCATTTAAAGGGAGACTGGACCGAAATTTCGAGCTCACAAAACAAGACTGGGCGTATAGGCGGGACGCTGCAAGGCCCAAAAAGATCATTCATACAGCGATATTTCTAACGGATCTCCGTATTTTTGGAAAAGTGCGCGATTGAACACGGCCGACGAGGCCGACGATACAAGTCAAGTAAAGTTTCCCATTCCCTCTCCTCCTCGCTACGTCCCGTCGAGCTAAAGAACCGAAGCGAAGATGAGAGAACCGAGGCCGCTTTTCCTCATTCTCACATTCTCCCGGAAGACACTGACGTCAAAGACCTCGCTTGATCACGCCCTTCTTTTCCAAATTTACTGCCATCCGTTTGAAATATCGATGCATGAGTGATGTTTTGGAGTTCGTAGCGTCCCGTTCAACGCTTCTCTGGTCTTATCTTAGGAAATCCAAATTTCGGTTCAGTATGCCTTTAAGATATTGTTCATTTTCGCGTCATAATATCTCCGGTCTACCAAAACAGTGTCTTTATATTTACTTCATTTTTACCTCGCATCCGCCTTTGTTATATTTGAAGGCGATACGTTTTTGGAGAAGAGCGGCATATGCATTGGGTCGAACGTTGCGCCCGTTCTTAGTGAAATTTATTTGTCTAAGTTTGATAGGTCAATTGCTGAGCGGCTGGACGATATGGTGGTCAGAGTGTTGAGGTATGTTGGTGACTATCTGATTTTACTGAAAGGCAACAATAACACAGACCTTGAAAGTGTGATTGACTCGATGTTACATGTGTTTACGGATTGTTCTCCGGGACTAGAGTTTAGGGCTGAGCCCACTTCTGAAAGTGCCCTACAATTTATAGATCTCAATCTTCGATGTGAGCTCTCGCATTTGCGTTGGGCCTATGGTCCTAGGTCTCAGAAGGGGCTCTTAGGATATGAATCTGCACACTCTAAGACAGTGAAAAGAGCCATTGCACTGTCCAGTCTCCGCACCGCCTTGTTTATTAAGTCATGCCACAATAGGTGTGGTGACAGTTTTTTGTTGCAAGCCAAAAGGTTGTCAAATGCTGGTTTCCCTTTGGGAGTTGTCATGGGCGTCGTTGACTTCTCGGTTAAGATGTTTAGAGGGCCTGCTAGTACTGAGGCAAGACAAAAACCAATGGTAAGACCTGCGGTATTGCCGTATATGCACAAGCTGTCTCATGGTGTCAAGAAGGTTGCCAGTAGGTACAACGTGCCAGTTGTGTTTTCGGCTCCAGCTAAGTTGGGGCGGCTGTGTGCAGCCGTGAATCGAGGTTGCCGCGCGGGTACACAATGTCAAGTTAAGCACCGCAACCCGTTTATCGCCTGCGCATGTGGGGTGGTGTATCTAATTCTGTTGTCCTATGGAAAAGTGTACATTGGGCAGACGGGGAGATGTGTTAACGACCGGGCGAGGGAACATTCTCTGTCCTTACGCTCCTCCCCGTCTGGCAACTTAGCTATTCAATGTGAGAGATGTGCATGCTCTCCAATGTTTAATGAAATCAAGATTTTAGTCTGACATAAAACTAAGTATGCTCGGGAGATTGACGAAGCTTTTTTATTGCGAACCATGACGCGGGCATGTGCATAAGTGTTCCGTCACTTGCCCTGGTTAGTGATGAGATTAATTTTATCAGAAAGGCGGGTAAATGCGTCTAGCCACGTGTCGGCTTGATTGGAGGATGACGTGTGATCGGGTCGATGGCTTGTAAGTTTGTCTCGTTTCAAGTTTACTTGCTAAAGGGCGCAGAAGCGAAAATTTCAGTTGTAAGTCAGCGCTGTGACTGTGTGTTTCCTTTCATTGGTCGTTCGTCTTTTTTGCGCTGTTTTAACCCATTCAATATGATGAAAATCGTTGGGACGAAGTTTGTTTAGTAGTCAGGCCTCAGCTGCCGACACTCGGTACCTTGTCCGTTGAGCCTCTTGTTTGTTGTCCTGGATTAGTGCCTTCAAGAAGTTGCGACTGAAGTTTTTTGCAAGCTTGTGGTTGTGGGGTGCGTCAAAGAAGGCCCTGCAGTAGAGACTTGTGGGCATCAGGTTGTTGTTGAGGCACTCATAGTTTAAACGTCGGTGGCACTTGAGGCGGACCATCTTTGTAGACGGGTTGACGTATTCCCTCACCGTGCCCAGAACAACACTTCCGTAAAGGACTCGGAGAAATGCGAGTGTGTTCTAAAAGCCTTCGGAAGTCACTTTTCAAAAAGTTTCACTCGAGCTTAACGTAACTAAACAAATAACACACACAGAAGTTTCGACACCTATACGAGTGGCGTCTTTACTATACACTGGCCAAGGCGAAAAGGGGTTAACCATCTACTCCTCCAAAATACCTCCATAGACGTTCGGTAAGGGTCCGCGGTTGACATTGCACGCCGTGTAGTTACGGCAGAAATACCACAAATCCAGGAACTTCCGTGGCCCCCATCTCTGCTCACTAGCCAAGGTCGCCGCATTGTTGAAATCATAAGAATGCCCTGTCGTCCAGCAGTGGTCAACAAGCTCGGATTTCGCCCGTGTGGCGTGTGCCTCGTTGCGACGTGTCTTTTGCGTTCTTCGAGAAGGGTGCTTCGTCGATTTGACTGCTCTGGTTTGTAGATATCAAACATCTGTAGCAAATATTAATACATATTCTTAAAGTTGCGGCAAAATTGCGAGTAATACCCCTGGCAGACGGGCTAATTAGTGCACTTTGACCAAGTGCACTTCGCCTTTAGTGTAATTTCTGTCGTGTGCTACACGGCTTCTTCCCGAGGACACACTTGGCTTCGAGTGAGTTTGACGAACTCACTTCCCCCAATAGCGTGCGTGACATCAATAAGAGAGAAACCACAAAGGTGGCGTAAATTTTATTCTATAAGGAAAAAGAAATTCGTGAAAGGACAGAGAACAGTGGCATTGCAAAAAAAAAAAAAATAGTGGGGTGGACTTGGAGTTCAGGCTGGATCTGTACCAAGATTAGCGTCGCGGTGAATTGACAAAAGACGACGACAAACTCAGTCATTCCAACGCTATCTTGGTTAGCAGAGAAGTACAGAGCCTACTTTTGTTTCAGCATGTAACTATTCGATACAACACGATAGTTATGATTTAATTAGGCAGTGTCGGAGCCTCCTCTTAGACTTCCGTGGAACGAAGTGGAACGCCAAAGTTGGATATGCTTATTTCTTGATCTTGGCTTGCGATGATCGATCAGAATCAGCCAATTGGCGTAAAAACCGTTCATTAATGTTATGTCACAGCACAGCTCTTAGGCGCCTGTTTCCGGGTTGAGCGGCGTCGGCGTAACCGCGCGTTGCATTATGGAATGTTTCCTAAAATGACGTCACGTGAAGTCACACGTGAAATCTCACGTAACGTGTCATGTGTCGTCACTAGACGTCGGACGTCAGTTTATCGGGGAAATTTCCCAGCAAAATTTAGCGGGAAATATAACGAAAGTTTTTCGCTAAATGGAAGGGGAGCACGAAAGGTGGATTGGAGAGTACGGAGGGGGAGAAGCTGCATACCTTCCCTTTCTCCTCCTTAGGAGCTGCGCTCTCATTCGACATTTTGAGAGAATTGTAAACGTCTACTTTTATTAACGTGTCTTTATTAAAGGGTACCGGTGGCCGAGCGGGCTATCAAATACCAGAGGGGCTAAGCTCGCCTTCGGCGGGAATCTCTCCAATGTGACGTAACGGGGGAGGGGAGGAGCTTCTTTTGACTTCGCCCCGGCGAGTTTCCCACTCCTCCTCTTACATTTCCGACCCCGTTCCCCAGCGCAGCTCCGATTTGTCCCTACGCTCCGCAGTGAACGGTTCAATTATATTTAAATCGGGGGATCGGTGGCCGGTTGGGCTAGCGCATACCAGCTCGGAGCATGTCGAGCGAGAGCTCCGTCGCAGAACCCAGGATCCTGGGTTCAATCCCCACCGCTGCCCGTTTCGAACTTAATGAGCATCGTACCGGCATACGGTCGTGTATGACTACAGCGGGATGAATATTATAGACCCCAGGCTAGTCGTTGTACTGCACTGGCTAAATTTCTCATCTACAGCTGGGAAACAAGTCGCCTGTTGAGGCAGACTAAGTTATAGGCTGCATAGACATGCACAAATCCTAATTCTTTTTTTTTTTCTTCAGGCGAATGAAAGTGAAGTCTAAATTTTAGATTTGCCTGGCTTGTAATGGCTGATCATAGTCATCAAATTGGATTTATATTTGGATTAAAGATTGTGACTTAGCGCAACAATGTGTGGTAAACTGCTTTTAATAAGACGACGAAGTTACTCATGAAAATATTAGTACGCACGTTACTATTTTGCGTGCCAATTACTTTACCCATCGTCACTGACATTATTTTGGAGTGACACTAGTACCCCTGTCAGACGGGCACGTTAAATGACATTTAAGCAAAATGTCATTATAGCTCGGCCAATCCGCGCGCTTAATATGCAACGCTGCGCGTGCACCCGCCACGTGTAGAACCAGTATCACGAGCTGATTCGCAGAGCGGTGAGTGACAATCGATCAAAATGACATTTACTTTCACGTCTGACAGGGGTTTTAGTTTTCCCGTGCATCACCAACACACTTTGAGTGTGTTTCGACGGGTTTAAAGTGCACTAAACAAGCCCGTCTGACAGGGGTATTAGCCACGATGAACGCAGGCTCAAATTAATATCACATTTATCTTCTGAGAACTTCTCAGCGCAAACTTGCGCTCAGCTGGAAACAAATAAACTATAACCGCCGGTGAATGCCACCTTCTGCACCACGACGCTCTCGAGCAAACAGGAGCTCAATAATATTTCGTGCGGGATCCGTGGAAAAATACTTGCAAACAACGGCCAATAAAACATAACATAACAAGCAGGAATCGTCCCCTTGTATGGCTGAAAACGTCCCGTTCCTTTCCTTTCTCTCGGCCTTTTGGTTAAGATCAAAGTGTTGCCCAACGTGGCTAGGTGAGAAATAGCCGAGTATCGCAGCCCGCCTACGGGGGGAGCACGCTTCTGGGAAGTTGTACTTGAAGTCCCAAGATAAGAACTTCCTACAAGTACAACATTCTTTGAAGCGCCAACTCGTAACGGAGCAGGTTTTAGGAAGCGAACGGTGGCGCACAACGGAGGTTTGAACCCAATGCCGCCATTTTGTGCTAGCGGAATATGCTTTGCCATTTGTATTGATTGTCGTTACTTGTAAAAGAAGTACCGCTATCGACGGAATAAAATCATTTTACTGCTTTATTTTTATAACTAATGACAATTAGCCACATAGGCTACCAAGAACGTCGGTGTTATCGGCATTCCAAGATTAGTCAAACTGGGATTGCGTCTGTTTTCACCAACAGGAACAAGAGCAATGGTTCACACAGAAAGAATGAAACACTGAACTGGACGGACAGACACTCGCAATTCTTTCACGGGTCTTTTATATTTCTTTAAGAAATATGAGTGTTTGTTTTTTGTCCATTTCACTGTTTTTTTGTTTCTGTGTGAACTCTAGTTTATACAAAGCGCTCTGCTACGTGTAAATAAGAGTAATGTCAGGTTGTTAATATCGACGGTGATGTTTTAAAACACGATGACTCCAAGCTTCTATAAAAAACAATCAAACTTGTCACCGTCAATTCCAACGCGCACCACCGAATTTGTCGTTCACAGCTGATAATCCTGAGCCTGATGTCAAGGGTGGGAAGTGTAAAAAGACGTCACTGTACGCGCTTGCGCACCACGAGTCCTGGCACGAGCCGCAGGGCAAAGCGGCATGACACATGACATGCCGCTTTGGCATGGCATGGCCGCCCGTGAGTTCATGGAACCCGAACCGTTTTAATTTCAAAACCTCTAAAACCGTTATTTAGAAAATTGCCCGCTGCTCTGTTCCTCGTCGCCTCTTACTTGGAACACAACTAAGCAGGTGCTTTGAAACAGGGGGACTGGGAAAGGGGCGATTTACACCTCCCCTCCCCCAGTTGCGTGAAAAGAGGAGGCAAGGTGCATAAGGGGGGAAGGGGGGAGGCGACCACCTCAGCCTCAGACCATAACCTCCTATATAGTGCCCTGATATCACAGAAAGGTATAACAAAAAATATCGGGAAAAAATAAGTCTTCCTTCTTTCCTACCATCCTCCCCCCTCTCCCTCCCTCCCGAACATTTACTACGGCACATCCTGACTGACCCCGAATTGTTTTTGCTGTGCGTGCGTGCGCGCGCGCGTGTGTGTGTGTGTGTGTGTGTGTTAGCCGTACCCCTTTTTTATTTTCCTTCCCCCGGTTCTTCTCTTGCCCGCTTCCGTCGCCCGCTCATCTCTCAAACATTACTGACGTCACTTCCCACACCGCCTCTCGGTGGCCCTGGTAACGTTGTTGACAGTGGCGGAAGATGAACTTTAAAACCGCGTACACGGCGCGTGGCTCCACAATATCACAAGGTTCAATCTTCGACTCGAATCAAAAGCGAAGATTTTGGCCTCAAATGACTCCTTCCCAAGGTTGTAAAACAGTCATTTTGTCGCCACCGTTAACTTCCGCAAACGCCGATCTTGCGGCGAGAAAATTCAGAGTATTCACAGCTTGCCTGGGACAATCTAGACAGCCTTAACTTCAACACGGCGTGGGGATGTAGGGACACGCGGGGGCGGCGTCATCAGTGCAGCCGTTCAATGTTCAATCTGCTGGCCCCACGGTGTTGCTTGCGCGTGAGCTCTGATGAAGCTAGCTTTGACTTAGTGCTTCTCAATCTCGCTTGAATTTGGGCACCGAGAGAGTTTGGATGATTGACATCTCGTCCCGCGTGACGTCATCGTCGCGAGAGTCCGATCAGCACGCTCCGCGAACATCGGCGCCAACTTTGTGTGTGACGAATTTAGCGACCCTGGGGGGCTATGTTGCATGTCTTGGAGTCCCAGGCGACTGGGGAGAAGGAAGTGACGTATGTGTGAATGAACGTATCTTAGCAGCACCACGCAACGCGTCATCAGCGACTCCACCAATCAACACCCAAAGAGCGTTGTTGACGTCACTTCTTTCTCCCTAGTCTCCTGGGAGTCCAAAACGTGCAACATAGCCCCCCTGATCTCCAATACGGATTGCGCATAGCTGGTCTCCCAGCCTCCGCAGGTGAAGTCAGCGAAGGTACGAGTCCTGTCCCGGAAGTCGCACGTCTTTTAGGATCCCTAGTGAATTCAGTTGATATTTTGGACACAGGTAGCCAGACAGCAGGGAAACATCCCTTTCTATCCCCATGTTGGTGAGACGTTCTCCCCAAACTATGGCCCACAGTTTGAAAACGATTGGACCTTAGCAGCTTATAGAAATAAGCTTGAATACGTTTAGGTACCGTTGCCGCATTGTAGGCAATCAGTTACCGTCGTCAGGCCTTAACAGCACGGTCCTAACACTGCCATCCACGATCACCTCCGCCTCATTTGAATGACACCACCTGCCGATACTACAGCGCATTCGGAAGGGCTGCAAGAAACTGTCGTGAACCGTGTTCAAGGTCGGGATTCAAGAGACAATCTATATTTTTATGGAACCGTTTTTGCACAGCCGATACGGTACATGGGCCGTCAGGTACAAACTGCGTATAGACGAGTCTGCAGTGTTAGCGCATGCGCAGTTCGTACAGGGGGGCCCATCGTGCCGTATCAGATGTGGGAATACGGTTCCCTAAAACTCTCTAATCATTTAACGGCGATATACAATAACGATCACCGATAAAGCTGCCTTTTCTTCGTCGTTCACAGGATGGCAGATCATTCCTACTTGGGGCGACACCGGTGCGATCTCTTGCACAGCATTATTGCCGATACTACACTATCACCGAGAACAAAGAGGCTTCTGATTCTGGCCGCACCTCGGAGGGCGTACGCGGGGTGTGATAAGCATGTGACTTTGGAATACTTGATATAATATATAATTTTTATAAATTACATTTGTATACTTGCCTAAACAAACATTACAACAATATAAAAGTGAAAACAAAAGTAATCAAGGAGTTTTTATACAAAAAACTCAATAAAAAATTGTTTCTAATATCGCTCTCTACACGTTTAGAATTGATTAGTCAAAATCATAGCCCTATTTTTTCTTTTAATTTGTACGTTGGACTGATTCGATTTACAGTGACGCTTTTCTTTTAAGCAGTGCAAAACCTAAGCTCAACCATCGAAGCTCGAGAGATTAAGCCTGAAGCTGTCCCTTACGGCTACAGTTGGATAACCTACGAGGCCAGAACGCACTCATGCAGCAGTCGAGCCTGTCCAGTGTTTGGAGCGTCTTCATTATGCATCGTACACGAGAACGAACCGCTTAAAACAAAGAAGCGAGTCTCCTGCCATGACCCTTCGAAGGTCGCTGTAACGCCGCTGAGAAACCGGTCAGCCCTTCCTTTTTTTTTTTTTTTTTGTCCTGCATTCACGAGGCAGAATCATTCCGCGAGCTGACGCAAGCGATGTTGCGCTTTTGGTTTACGTCTTCTCGGCACTCACTCTGCTTCGCCTAGGACGCACGACGGTGTTCGGCGAATATTGATTAGTTGACGATGTAGAGGCTTACTGACCCCTTCCACGAGGGGCTAGTCGGAGTGAGACGATTCCGACTTCGTTTTGTCATATTTATTTACGAATGCAGCTGGGACAAGTCAAAGTCTGCGGCCGCGGGTATTTTTGTTTAAAAAGAAAAGATGTTAAAAGTGCATAGAATGCATTTTAATGGAATCTGTACTCTCCAAACCTGATCCTTCGTCCTTGTGTCCCACAGTCCGCACCTACCCCTTGTGGTGCACAAAGAGATGGCAGCGTCAGCAACACCGGTTTGGTAACCATAGGAGCATAGTCAGATGAACGTACACAGCCACTTCCCCAGAATTTTAAGCCAAGTCACAGTATTCTGTTACTGTGAACTGGGCCTATAAAACTAGGCGGTCCGCAGCAGGATGCTCTTCCCCTGGGTCAGCTGAGCAAGTTTTTACGTGCGCCGCTTTAATCGCGGGACCTACGTGTTCTACTACATCCACGACATGACCATAAACTCTGTAGTGCATAGTGATGCTTTGAGGGACGTTGGTGGCAATCCATAAATATGATATATTCCTTATATCATCGAATTGGTCCTTCTTTGTCTTCTGAACAAATCTTAACTGTCGCACGCTCAAAATTATATTCCACGCATCATAGGACTTCGGATATGAAGGTCGCTGCCATTTTTTATACAGATTCCATCCTCATGTTTGTTCGAATGCGAAATGTCGGTCGACAGATCTTCACATCGGGGTGTTCTGCCTCCTATCCAGGGGTTCACAATATGAAAGAGGTATATGGCAGAAAAAGCTCATGGGAGTAATTGAGACTTCGTGTGCAATCCACGAAATCCGTTGGTAGTGGAAAATAGTGTTCAGTTCTGTAGTTTGGGGCATACCAAATGTCTCTCGTTGATTTTGACGAACAAATTTACTTTTTACTTAACTGTACACAGGAGTACTTGCGGGGAGTGCGAGGGAGGGGCGAGGTAGTTATGCACAAGGTTGTGCACTGCTTGGTTTTTGTTTTCGATGCTTTCTGTGTGAAGGTAACATCTGTCAATATAATTCTCTCATAAACCTAAATTAAAAATAGCAACTAAGGAACGAGGAAAGCCGTTACCGCGTTCTAAACGTAGTGAGAAAGCAAAAATAGTTGAAAGCGATTCAACTACAAGTGAAACACGGAAAGTGTGCATGTATAGGACGGCAAAGCTACCTAATCCGGGTTGACCAACCGTTTGTGCTCATTAACCCTTTGCATAAAAAGGAGCTCCTCAAGAAAACGTGCCTTATTACAAAAAGTATGGCAAATTGTTGGCCAATTGTCTTGCATACGTGAAACATCCCAGCATTACGTGACATCAGAACAAGTGACGTCAATCTATCCGTTTAATTTAGCGGGGAAAACATTGGCGTGTAGATCAGGAAAAGTTAAGTCTCCCACTCAATTTAGCGAGAAAATTGACGTCACGTCAATTCATGCCACGTGACATATACACCAAATTAAACTTCCCGCTAAATTTAGCGGAGAAACTGAATAGGTGGTTAGGTCTGTGAAGTCCCATTATGCAACACTCCGCACGTTGCATTGTGAGACGACGCAGTCCTATACACCAAATTCAACTTCCCCGCTAAATTTAGCGGAGAAACCGAATTGGTTTGCAGGTCTGTTGCGTCCATAATGCAACGCTGCCCGCATTGCTTTATGGTAGGTGACAAACGCCGGGTTCACGAAATCGGCAGCAGTTAGCCAAATAACGTTGCACGTTCGAAAAACATAGAAATTAGACATACGATTATTTTACTATTATCCACAAAATAATTTGAGTGCCGAGATATATCTACAACTGAAATTTTATGTCAACTGAAGGTCGACGCAATATCTTGTCATGCCATTAATTTTCCGTCTCTACAACGTTTTTTTCCTAAACCTATTAAATAGGCTTCTTTGCTAGCAAAATGCAATCATTATAAAGGTGTCTCCACTAGTGGTGGAGTACTAATTGCTTGTTTCAGAACTTCAACAATAGCATATATGCTATTGCTGGAGTTGTGAGAAAATCAATTTTCTGTCTCCTGTTATATATTGTCTCCGTTTTTTTTTCCTGCATCCTGTTTTATGTGGCATGCCATATAGAAAATGACGCAACTAAGTACTAACTGAAACATATGAACCTGGCCTCCTTAATACTTTCGTAAACAATTGCTGTTGAATTTCAAGCAAGCGACGGCATGAACAAATAAATGCGTTCACAGAAGAGGCATTTCTAACGAAGTACTTAATAAAATGTCTTACTATGACACTTTATTAGCTTCTTTAAGTGGAATGGGTGAAAAAACAATGTGAGCACGATGCGAGCTGGTGAACGAAAATATTGAAAAGCACCGAAGACAAGAGAACGTAAAAAGAGGACGATCACTACTCGACCTTGTAGTTTTTCCTATGGCGCGCGCTCGGCAAACTTTCGACAAGCTAATCCAGATGGACAACACAAAGGCACTGTAAAAAGGCCACCACGATATCTGACCCGGCGGTTTCTTATGGCAGCAGTCTCCAACTGAAAGATGATACAAACATTCCTCAATCCGACCGAAAGCTCGTCAGGGTTTATCCTTGAAGAAGGAAACACACATCCAAAAGCGCGATACCGGCATGAAGCATCGGGGAAAGAGGCATGAGGGGCTTTCAGTCCGGCGAAGAAACGGTCATCGCAATAAAAACAGCAAAAGACTGTATGAACCTGATCCCGGCGTCCGAGGGTAGACCAAGCAACGTACTCGACAATTATCATCTTTAATCTGAGACGCCGACGGAGAAGGCGAGCTCAGACGGGCGAGAAGTTTTCCCAGAGTGGCTTATCTTTTCCAAATTCTGCGGATCAACAACGTTGGAATCTCCGCTTGACACACGGTGAGTCGTGCAGCTTTTATGGCGTTTCTTTACGCGGATATTGTAGCGCGTAACATTATTAGGCGAATTGTACACAGGTGTAGAATTTGTCTGTTGGATATCACATGTTCTCAAGGAGTCGCAAATCTTGTTTATGCTTTGTTGAAGGCCTATTACTGAGTTTGTGGATTTGCAACCTGTGTACTATGGTGAAACGTGGTGCGAGCTAGTAACTTTAGATTGTGAGACTTATACTATAATGTATCAAGCGTTGTGCCAAAAGCTAGTAGTTTCGACTGCATGCTAGTGAATATTGCGGATTTTAGAATGTACAGAACGCGACTCTGTCAGCGCAAAAAAAAAAAAAAACGACGCTTTTTTCCAATTGACAATGTAAGTGTATTGGCTGGATTCTATATCTAACACTTAGATTAGCGCCCCAACCGTGCACTTTCGACTACACTAGTACTTTCGATGACAGCTTTCAGGTTCTAGGACGAAAACAGCAAAAATTAGCCACAGCTTGTTCGGGCTAAAGCTGGGGTGGAATTTACGTTACTTAAATTCTAGGCAGAAATACCTACAAATATTAAACATAAAGGGTTTTTCAAAGCTATAAATGCTTAAAAATGTTATTCTCAGTCATATTAGTATATTAGTGTAAGCTAGAAACGGAAGTGTAAATGAAAGATCAACATCCAAATTATTCAGATAATTCTCCGTGTATGTCGATGCTGAATATAAACATAAGCAGAAGACACGAGCAAACATAATACTCACCATGCAATATCACTACGAGGAAGAATCGAAGATTAGAATATGCATGGTCGGATGGGTTCAAATACCTCAGGCAAGTGGGTAGGAGGTCACGCAGCAACACACATTGAGGTTGTATGTTTTTATGGAATGCCTTCGCCGTCAAAATGAAAAAAAGTCTGTATGTACAAGTACGTTAATTATGCCACAGCAAACGTCCTTCAGTGACAGAGAACAGTAGACCTCACATAGTTGATTCAAATATTGCAACTACTGTTAAACGAATGTGACTTTCGTGAAAAAAAAATAAATAAGATTTATTTGGTTTCTAGATCAGTTTACTTTCATTTAAATCGCTTGAGATAAAAAATAGTTATTCTTTGCAATCCTATCTTGGAACATGGCAGAATGAATAATAAAATCGTGACAATGCCGAAGAGAGAATTACTGTAAATGTAAAGTAGAATTTAATTAACCACTTATCGATGCAATCCCTACCATACTAGAACAAAAACAGCTTGGTGTCTATGTTATTTTAAAGCTCCACTGATTTTTTTCTTTTGAGTTCTTAGTTGACTGCAACAAGAAGTTCCTTCGCTTGTTTTCGTTTCTTTTTGCGTTCTTATTTTGTTTACAACAGGATGTTTTGTAGCCGACAAACGAACTGCTATGTAAAAATCATGCTCAACGCTCCTGTTTGCCCAAAAGTCATTTCTTTTTCATCGTGTTCACCCTTGTTTATATCTTTCTTCTTATTAAGTATTTCATTTAAATAAAAATGCATATTGAAATACGAATTAATTGTTAGACGAAGGGATGATAAAAATAGTTTCGGAATATTTTTGCGGAAAAGGATTGAAATAAATCCCCATTGAAAAACTGGTCTGATACTAATCGCGATATAATTAATATTCAAAATCACGATTTATTTAAAACTGATATATATTCTTCACGCTGATCGCATCACTTAGGCACCTGAAATTCTAATCATGTGACTTGGTGACACTATTAAACGTAGGTAGGTGTTTACTACATAAACAAAATGGGGAGTTCTTCCCATGCAGTTTGAAGTAACCACGGAAAAGTATTTGCAGTGAACAGGAAAGGCTACTGACAGCGAATAAATCATTACTAATTTACAATCCTTTTTATATCTCCAAATTAAAGAGCAGAACGTTCGCTTCTAGGGCGCCAATCTGCCGATCGCACTTCATTTCTCTCAAACTATATTGTTGCACCTCAAGATAATATTCGTGTTGACTGGATTTTGTATTAGTATGGGTTTTCCTGCTGAACGGTAGCACAGCTTTTATATTCGTACCAAATTAAGACCGACATTTTAGTTTATGTTGCATCATTACACCACGCATTTAGCTCTCGGTAGACCCCTACTCTCAAAAAGCAAAACGTATTAAAATTTGCGCATTTATCAGCAAGTTAATTTATTTCATTATAAACTATAATTTATTTTACTACTTAATCTTTTTATCACCGATTTTTCTGATATCACTGATATACTTTAAGAATTCGTAACATTAGGAACGGCATTATTTGCTTCTCTTATTTTTCGGGCTAAGCGCTTGTGTCACATCCTTCCACGTGCTTCGTAACTTCGTGTAATGTGTATGTTTTTAACACAATCTTTAAGGAATATTTAAGGTCCTCTAATATGAAAGCTATGGAAATTCAGAACGACCATAAACTTTATTTCTACCATTCTTTATCAATGATTCCAGAGCTTTAAATTGAATGGTGATAAAATTCGTGAGAAAAACACAATCTATGACAATCTTTCAAATTAGGTAAAGCAATGATGAATAAGGACTAGATCTGCAAACAGTGCAAGTCCATTATGTAATAGAGCGCACTGGACTACACTAAAGAGATAATTATAGAATTCCAGCCGTACTGCATATGTTCACTCCATCTTTAATAAAAGATTAGTGATACATTTTTTCACTCTGCTGTCGCAAGGATTAACCCAAGGAACAAAACAGAATGCATCGCGTTTGTCTTCACTAGGGGAAATAATACAATCATCACACTCAGCACTCGTTTTTACCTTTAGCGCGACTGTGGCCTCGCCAAAAAGCAATCTGCATCCCATATTTGCTAGACACATTCGCTTGTCCTTCACAAAGGGCAAATCAGTCACCCGTAATTACAGGGCTGAATGAGGATGTTTATAACCTATAGACTTGCATAACTCCGAAGTGCGTGATATGTATGAGTGTTTTGTATTTTTGTTGCTGGCCACTGCGTGCCTTGAGTCTCGCAATGCCTATTATTATCGATTCCCGTTTGCTTGGCTTGGCAGTTTCTTCAACGTGGACAGACACACAGAATTCCACATTGCCTGCATCACGCCTTTAAGAAGCCCCGGAAAAGAAAAAAAGATAAGAATCTGGTTGGGACACGCGTGTCAAAAAATTAATTTTACGCAAAAAAAAAAGAAAATTGAGAGGAATACTGAAGGCGCGAGAAGCGATTTAGTCGGTAGTCACTTTCTTTCTGTAACCACTTTCATTTCTGCTTTATCCGACTAAGTCCCTCCTCTATTGTGTTAAAATTGCGTGCGGAAGTGTTCGATGAAGGAAAAAATAACAAATGTACCACTCCCTTGTGTAATGCCCGTAAGGGCCTTCAAGGATAATAAATGATGATAATGATGATGACTTGTTTCCTCTCTCGGCATTTCGGACACGTGCAGGAGAGGTGGATCGGCTTCGCCTTCACGTTGAGGTGGAAGGGGCGAATGACATCATTTTAGACAAACCTTGGAGACTGGGCAAAAAGACGAAGGGCAACACACCACACTTAGAGTGTTGTGTTGCCCTAAAGGCCCGTTCACACAGTTGCGTTCGGAGCGACCACTACGCTTACGAACGAATGCAACCGGTTGGAACGACGAGTTACCATGGCAACGAAGCGCCAAACGGTCGTTTCGTTCGTGTTCGTTCGCAACGCAAGGGGTTGAGCCGGGCTGAGCTTTTTCGTTACGTTCGGGAACGACGGGAGCGACAGACCAATCACAGGTCGAAGAGAGCTCGGTCGCGCGCGTTGCATGCCGGTCGTCCCTGGCTCCTTCGATCTGAGAACATGGCGTCGGTGGTGATCGTCGACGTGGACGGCATCGTTCCCCGTAAAAGCGCTATCCTTGACTGTGAATTTTCGTCGTGTGTAGTTATGATGACCCAGCACGTACTAGAAGGGACGATCCACCTACTCGTGCGGCGATCTCGTGGCGGCACTCTCAAGACAGCAGAAACGCCCGTGCCGTCGTGTTCGTTTACTTCGACTACAGTGGTGCTTTCTTAGCATTTTTGTCCTCGAACATCACCCGGATTTCTTTTTTGGCGCATTTCATGCATGTGCTCAAGTTCAAGGTATTACTAGTGCGTACTGTATAAAGGATGCGATTTTTCACGCGTTTTCATCGCCCGAAAAAGGTGATTAGTGTTAGCACTCCTGAACGCTCGCATCGTCTGTCAAATTATATTTCTACGTTCCTATATTGTTGCTAAGATTACATCGTCTTTTATAATCGTAGAAAAGGCGTGTGGCGAGATGTGCACTGTTGGCTAAGTCTTGTATTAAAGTCGTGATCGTGCAAGACGGCGTACTGCATCTTTTTCTTTTTTTTAATGCACTACCCTGCAAGTGTATCCTGAAAACAAGAGTAATACAGCTTGAGGTCATAGAAGACGGTCTGTCTATTTTCTGTTACGCAAGTGAGTGGCAGCGCGTCCCCTTCTTTTTGGAGGCACCGCTGAAACAGCTGACGGCAACGGAGAGGCGGTCGCCGTGCACTTGTTGCAGTGGTAGCAGGAGTGTACGCGCGGCGTAGAGCGATCGTTCCGGTCGCTCCAGTCACAACGGACGCAGTCGCGGATAACGGGTCCGTTGCCGTCAGCTGAAACAGCTGACGGCAACGGAGAGGCGGACCCGCTGCACTTGTTGCAGTGGTAGCAGGAGTGTACGCGCGGCGTAGAGCGATCGTTCCGGTCGCTCCAGTCACAACGGACGCAGTCGCGGATAACGGGTTCGTTTTAGATGTCTGGACCAGCCTTTACAAAGCTATTGCAGGCGCACAGCAGATCTTCGTGACTGTACGCAGTAGCCGAAACCTCTGGCTGCTCCGGTGAGGACCCGCTACCCCACGTCTGGCACGAAACCGTCTGCCATGTTTGTAAGCGTAGCTGGGTTGCTTCCTATTGGCTAGGAGAAAGAGCTGAAGCTCGTTTCTTATTGGCTGTTGAATCGTGTGGTTGCATGCGGTTGCATATGTGTGTACACGTCGCGCACAGTTGTCGTTGAAGTCGCAGCGGTTGCATTCGTTCGTAAGCATAGTGGTCGCTCCGAACGCAAATGTGTGAACGAGCCTTAAGTCTTGTCTCCAGTCTCTAGATTTTTGTCATAAACCTTCACCAACTCGTTTCAGACCTAACTTTTTTTTTTTTTTTTTTTTTTTTTTTTGCAAATGACCATTTTGTTGAACGAATCAGCATTCCGTGACGTCATGGACTTTGCCCGCAGAATTTTAAATACATTTCTCGCCGTCAATATGACGCTAACAATTTTTGTTTCGCATAAAATTTATTTTTAGACGTACGTGTCCCAACCAGAACGATTAATATTTTTTTTTTTTTTAGGAGCCCTGTAAGTGTCGGGGCAGCAATATTCAGTGGGAATGTTTTCAACTTGGCACGAGCGTACTGGCACTAGTGAGACCCATATATACCCGCACGCAACGCCATCTGACAAAGAAACTTCTTTGTTTCGGTGCAACTTCAAATATAGAACAGATTGTTTTAGAGCGATGCTCTTCGGCACCCATTTCCGGGTTCAGCGGCTTCGCCGTCGGCATCGGCGTAACCGCGCAGTTGCATCATGGGACGTCACAGTTTCCCCGCAAAATTTAGCAGGGAAACGGAATTGATGTTGAGGTCACGCGACGTCAATTTCCCTGCCAAATTTAGCGGAGAAACTTAACCCGCTAGCTTTAGTGGGGAAAGAGAAAAAGTTTCGCTAAATGTTTCTCCAATTTAAGAGGGCAATTTTTCTCGCTAATTGCAGTGGAAAATTTTAGCTAAATTTAGTAAGAATTCAGCGAAAATTTCCTGCTAAATGGCATGCGCGGAGGAGACGAGGGGGGGGGGGGGGGTACGGAGGAGGAGGAGAGGCATACCCTCCCCTCCGTACTCTCCCCTCCTCCTCCTCAAGAGCTGCGTTCGAATTTCTCAATACAGAGATTTGTAAACGTCTATCATTTTTTGTTCAACGTCTATTTCGCAAAAATATATGACGCAACATGGAGGACGCAGTGTTGGCATAGCCCCTTTGCCAACACAGGTACTATTAAGTTACTGAATGCTTCTAACCCTAATGAATAGTATGAAATAAAGCGGGGCGACTTACAGTCACAAATAATTCGAACATGTGTTTGCCTCTCCTGAAATTTAAGGAGTCTCAAGTATTTTAACTCACATTTGCTTAACGTCAGAACAGGCTAAAAAGAATATAGGATACTAAAACTACCGTCTTTCTTAGCAAAAAAAAGAAAAAGAAAAAGATACCTCTGCCTTTCGGTGATGAGGCGGCTTTTGCAAGAAATTCTACGACCAGTTCGTTGTTTGTGAAGATTTCTTTTTGATTTTATTTTGCAAGTGTAGCAGAAGCTTTATTTAAATAGTTGCAATGAAATATCGCATACCAAGAAAGATGTGAGCAATCGCATTTTTCATGAAGGGGCACTCTGCCGAAATCATTCCTCACCTCTAAAAATTACTGGGCAGTTGCACAAGAAATACAAAAGAAACACAAACTCCCGGTCGCCCTGCTCACTCCGGCTAGACGTTCTTTTGTTTTGATAACTCCCTGATGGTGCGAAAGCAAAATGGCATTGACGGCGTTATTAGGGTATAAAGTCACACATGATGGGGAAAACTGCTCAGAAAACACGATAATAAAGTTTTCACCACCACCACCACCAGAAAACACGAACTACGAGGAAAAACACTACAGGACAGTGCTGTATGTGTATGTTCCTCTTCGTAGTCTGTGCTTTCTGAGCTGTTTTTCCTTATCATGTATAACGTCAACCAACTGGCCCAGTTCACCACCACATTGCATGAAGTCACCTGTGAGGCTGCAATTTCAATTGGTCATGATTGAAGCGTTGCAGTAGTCAAAGCCGGCTTGCATTTCTACAACCAGAGGTGCATCATTACAGTCGGGATAGCAGCGAGCTCGGCGTGTTTATGTGATCCATATTAACGTGGTGAATGCCTATAGGTGGTCCTAGGCGAGCCAATATGAGCATCGATGCAAAGCAGGTGAAAGCAATCCCCTTGAGTTACCATCTACGGTGCATTCTTATGTGCCTCCCTCCGATGGTGTACTTCTTGCGGCCGCGTAATCTGGTGATGTCAGGTGATGCTAAAACAGAGTCGACAGTAACCTGCCCCCGGCATTTTCCATGAGAGACGCGGTACGCCATCTTCTGATCGGCTTGACGGCACCTGACCAGTTTAACAGGAGACCACAGCAGCGCCAAAAGGCAACCGCCAAGTCGAGGAAACAACCAGACCAAACGATATTATTTGTTATGTTCGTTTGTTGCCTATTTGTGCTCCTGTCTTTCAGAAGTGCTATGATCACATCGACTAGCCCAAGTATTACACTCTTTCACCGCTTACCTTCGTGAAGAGCATTCACGTAAGTGATGGGCACGCGACGGTCTTGTAGAATGAAGTCAATAATAACTTAGTGACCATCTTCGTAGGTTACGACAAAGTAATTTAAGATATTAATATTTCATTTCATTTTATTTTTATTGATATGGTATTTTTATGGTATTTTATTGAATTTTATTTGATTCTAATGCGTCATTTTTCGTTAGATGAGATAGAATTCCAGGTTTTATTGTTCACCGGACACGCAAGAAGATTCATTTATCTCGATCTACCAAACTTCGCTTTGAGAACGCTGGCAGTTAAAAGGAGAACGTTGGCCCGCTTGCGCAGAGCTATAAGTCACAAGTTTGTACGCTGAAAAATCTTAAACGAAAAAGAGCCCAAATTTCAGATTGCCCTTTTCAAAAGAACGCAGGATGTAGTAGCTGCAGTGCCAATTATTCAATTTCGGCATTGTTTCGGCACAAACTTTGAACTTGTTCTGAACACGATGGCCACGTCAGCAATTGGCGTGAACTCGACTGAGCTTGCGTCGAAAACGAGTGTATTGTCAGCGATTGGTCAGGACCCGATCCAATCACACGCTTCGTGTTGAAGAAAGGGTACCACCAATTGTACTGGATGTTGTAAAAAGAGCTGCGCTGATCTAGTGTTCCTGCGTATTTCTTACCATCTTTCGTGGTTTTCAGATATTTCTCGCTCTTTTGGCAAGTACATCCCCCATGCTGGAAGGCAACAAAGCCCTGTTCGCGCTAACAGTGCCCGACAGTGCACGCAAATGCACGTTTTAGCACTGTGTTTACTGCCGAGAGTTTAAAATAGAAATGCCGTAACAGACCAATTATTTCGTCTTCCTGACTGAAAAAAGTTCCAAGCTACCTAATACTCATGAAATAGTCGGGATATTTTCTTTTATAATCAAGCACACAGAGAAAATGCATTCACGTTTTCTAATGGAAATGCATTATAGGAAGTAAGTTTTCGACTGGTTGCTTTCTGTTTCAATTTGCAATAGCGCAGTAGCAGCAGTTGAACCTTTAGGGTACGTTATACTAACCCTATGTTGCATAAGGCACTTATAAGTGCTGACTCGCAACTGACTCAAGAGCTCTAAAGCAAGGAACTTGAGTCTAGCCACGTGCCGAAACAGCACTCGTGACCGTTCATAACCGGCGAGTGTGACGTACTGGATGGTTCCTCGTGACGTGTGGGAGACGCTAAGCCTAATGAGCGGATTGAAAATATCACCGCTCGAAACAAGGCAGTCCTCATTCTTCAATAGATTGCAGAAATTTTGCACGACATTGCTAAAACTCGAACAAGAGGGGAGCTGCAAAGAAGAGACAGCAAAGGCTTTTGTAAAAAAAAAAAACACGACGATAGCGCATATGTTTTTGAATGATATTGATTTGGTCTTGAGTCTTGACTTCAAACATTTAACGTATAATTATATACAGTGTGTGCGGGCTACCTCAGGGCGCCATAACACGGGGAGAGAATTCTTGACAAAAATAATCCCTGGAGAAAGGAAACAAGAGAGACAAAGAACAAAAAGAAATCTCCAAACACAAAAATCCGTCCGGACCAGGCAGATTTTTTTCGGTCGCGCACCAGTCACCTAGCTGGGTTTAGAGATTTGAGTTTGTCCTTTGTCCCTCTTGTTCCCTTT
Organism: Ixodes scapularis; assembly: GCF_016920785.2. Lineage (NCBI taxonomy): Eukaryota > Metazoa > Arthropoda > Arachnida > Ixodida > Ixodidae > Ixodes > Ixodes scapularis. Next base: position 50,409,102 of record NW_024609837.1, read on the forward strand.
CTCCAGGATTATTTTCGTCATTCTTGTCCACCTCGCTTGCACGCATTTAATTGCATTATAAACAGAAATGCTTGCGCTTTTTCGATGTTTTCCGTGTGTTTGGCTGGGCGCACGACGACTCTTGGTTCATTAGCGATCGATTCCGTGAGCGTTACACTCTACAAATGCCCCATTGTCATGCTTTCAAGTGAACAAAATGTCACAAGTGAAGTTATTGAGATTAACTTGAAACAAGGAGCGCCAACGACACCTCCGATGCCACCAACTCCGCCGAGCCTAGGTCATCGCACGACGACGGCATTGGTTGGCTGTGCTAACCTGATTCCATGTGCTGGCGAATGACGGCGCAGCGCGACAAGCGCGAAAATGAGGCGCCGGCGCCGCGGCGCCACGACCGGACGGTTCTGTACACCGATGGGCCATTAGGGCACGTACAAATGCAGTGTGCACGGCGATTTGGAAAAGAAACCTTGAATACCAAAGCAAGCGAGTGAAAACACTACAAAATTCTGCATTACAGCGACTCGGGTCACGCCAGAGGAAGCATTACTTTCGGAAAATTGTCTGCTAAAACCAAGACACGGCTCGGCTTGAGGCTTATCTTCGGCGCTTGGGGAGGTAGGTTTCCACCGCCGACGCTTGGCCATTAACGAAGTAGATGATGGCGTTTAGGGATTTGTAGGTTTCAAGTCGTTCTCAGGTATATAGACCAGGCCAGACGAATAGGTAGCCCTGAATATGCCCCCACAATACCTTCGGCACATTTGTCATTTCTTAGAGGAGAAAATGCTTTTTGTTTTCACCGAAGGGATCAGGAAGGCTCGTTATCCTTATTATTATAATGCAATTAAATGTAAAGGTGCAAGTGAGGTACCGCACTAAGCACTCGGCGGTGATACTTCTAAAGTACTCGCTACTCACTGCGGGTCCTCGAAAACCAGCAAAAATAATAGCTAACAGGAAGTAATATACTACCCCCCCCCCCCCCCCCCAAGTTCTGCCATTATTTGTTTACCTCCATCGTTCCGCGCCTTCGCCCACAAGCTCCATTTCAACATCGGCATACGTCTTGTATACTATATGAGCCCATAATCATCCTTACTAGACGCCGCACCGCGGGGCTCTATGACACGGGCTGTCGCCTTTCCGTAGTTTCGTGGTTCCCTTGAGTCATTAAATATTACTATTATTATCTCCGTACGCCCTCTATAAAACATAACAAAAACATATTTTATGCTTATGATATAAAAACATATAACATATAAAAAATGAGTAGGTTCGTTTTCATTCAATATTTGTAACACCGTACTTGTAAAGCGAAAAAAAAAGTACATACATATATATATATATATATATTTTTTTTTTTTAATTTGACATTATATAAATTGCTCGTTAGCCGTTTGGCACCGTGAGGGAGAAACGTAAGCATGCCACGCTACGTATTGTACAGGCTGGTCCATATCACATGAGCGAATGACATTTTAGCGAATGACACTTTAGCGAAAAGAGGTCATTTCAGCGAATCGTCATTTTAGCGAATGACGTTTTAGCGAATATTGCTCATTTCAACGAATGACGTTTTAGACAACGATATTTTAGCGATTAGGCTTGTTTCGCTTATTTTTTTCTTTACCGAAACCGGAAATACTTGTCTGCTGCTTTTCCTTTTTAACCGCGAGGGAAAAGAACAACACGGAAATTCCTATTTTGGTTTTAGTAAAAGAACGTAACAATACATTACGAGCAACCACAGCGTGGAACCCACAAAATACGCCTAACTGAACGGAAGCTGCACGCCGACAGATAGCTAGTGACTGGTCAAAAAGGACATCCGGGTCATCCGCGATCACTGCGACATGGGTGGTACTTGTCGCTGGAAAAATTGTGAAGACGCGTTACGCGGTATCACCGCTATCACTGCGATCGTTGTAACTTCGTGCTTCTGTGATCCCAACAGAAGTTCCCTTGCAATAACGACGAACGGCGACGAAGCACAACACAGTTCACAACTAGAGTGTAATATCGCGCGAGTCACGCAGTACACTTTCCACAGTTAGGAAATCTTATCACCATCAGCGGTATCACAACGTCCCAACTCACGAAACATTTAACCGAAACCATCTGCTTGTTGAAGGAAAATATTTTGTGTTCGCTAAATTGATTCTAGGTTCCAAAGTGACAGCTTGCAACTCTGGGTGGGTTATTTGCAACGACACAAAGTCCAGCGTTCTACTTTTAAACCTTTGGACCATGGTACGTTAGGCTGAAACGAGGAATAGTTTCGTCTAGGGTGCCTCTATGTCCTTCTGTTTAGGATGATGCCACCCTTTATAGTAACCGATGCCTACAGCACGCGCTCAAGGGGGAAATACAAAGAAATCGACAAAAACAAAATGTCGCCATAGCACAGTCAGTGCCACAAATGCGTGCGGGGACACGCTCTTTCACGCGTTTCGGTACAAAACAATAAAAATCGGCAGACACAAAAAAAAAAAAAAAGAACTTACTGAAAAAATATTGAGATTCTTCTACCGAGGCGAAGGAGGGCGTAAACACAATAATCGCACCGCCATCGGCATCATAACATGAACGCAACGTTGCACCATGGACGTGATGGCCGGTTAACCGCGCTTAAAAAAGAGTGAGTACTGGGTGCTGCGCTTGCACCTGCGATATGTATATAAAAGAAGTTACAACCTCTCAAACTGCCTCTTTCTACAGTACTTAACGCTACCATTGTGTCGAGATGCCTCCCCTGCAATTCGAAACAGTAAGTCCGTCGCGCAATCTAACAGTCCAGCCATTGCGACGATTGTAGAAAACCGCTGTCTTGAAAACGCGGTCAGGCTGCAGACGCACTCGGTATATTATCACAGTTTACGTGAGAAACATGAATGAAGCGAAAAAGAATAAAAAAGAATTGCAGAAATCAAGAGGCGCGGCAGACGCAAAGGGCCATTCGCTAATCCCTCATTCGCTCAAATGAGCGCCCCCATTCGCTAAAGCGTCATTCGATAAAACGTTGGGGGCGGGGCTGCATTCGCTAAAAAGTCATTCGATCAAGTGAGTGCCTACCGTACAGGCCTTCTGCATTGTCGATGGGGCGCTGCGAAAATGTCTTGTTTATCACTTGTTTTGGGTAGAACAAACTTCAGCTTCTCAGACTATAACGGATCTAGAAGCCTGCCTGCCCTGGCGCGAAATGCAAGATCACAAAGAAAATACGAACAAACAACAAAAATTCGAACACCGTCGAAGCACAGGTAAAATCTAATGCTAAGAGTGTGAGCCAAGAGATGCGGTTTCACGCCTTCCCAAGTAGAGATAAAACAAAAATATTAATAAAAGGCTTCGCGACGATAGGAGTTCTGACGTCACCGCCCAGAGATAAGAGACGAATACTCTAGCGGTGGTGGCATAAATCTGGCACTTTCGAATTTTTCGCGGCTTTGAATCTGGCCGATTTCGGACGTCCAAAGGTGTTTTTCCGTTTTTCAGCGCAGGAGGCCTATAAGCCGGCAGCGCCAGTAAAGTTGCGCTCGTGTGAACTCGTGATTTCGGGGCCCCCAAACGTTGGGGCTGCCTAAGGTGCCTTCATATACGCTTTGCTTGGGGCGATGACATTTTTTGTAGAGCCCGATGCCGAAAACACGTGCTCTCAATCAAAATACAAATAGCCGATAACAAAATGCCGCTATGGTAAGCTACGCGCTCACGATAGCGCGTAGCTATGTTAAACACGGGCGGCTCGTCTCAAGATCACGTGGTCGCTCCTAGCGGCTGCGAGTTGAAGGTAAAGTCTGCAAATATTCTTTTATTGTTTTAGAGCGCAGCTCTTAGGCGCCCGTTTCCGGCTTGAGCGGCGTCGGCGTCGCCGTCGCCGTCGGCGTAACCAAGGTCAACCCAAGGTCACGGAACCCTCAAGGTCGCCCCAAGGTCACGTGACCCTTAGGTCATGTGATGCCCAAGGTCACGGGACCTCCAGGTCATATGACCCCCCAAGGTCACGTGACCCCTCCCAAGGTCACGGACCCCCAAGGTCACGTCACCCCCCCCGGCCACGTGACCCCCCGAGGTCACGTGATTCCCCTGAGGTCACGTGACCCCCGCCGCCGAGGTCACGTGACCCCCACCCGATGACATCATCGTCACTGATGACGTCACCGGCATCCGCATCGTCATCGTCATCATCACTGATGACGTCCCCGGCATCCGCATCGTGATCATCATCATCACTGATGACGTCATCAGTGACGTCACTGATGACGTCAAAGGCATCCGCATCGTCATCGTCATCATCACTGATGACGACATCAGTGACGTCACTGATGACGTCACCGACATCCGCATCGTCATCGTCATCATCACTGATGATGTCATCAGTGACGTCACTGATGTCGTCACCGGCATCCGCATCGTCATCTTCATCATCACAGATGACGTCACAGATGACTTCACCGACATCCGCATCGTCATCGTTATCATCACTGGTGAAGTCATCAGTGACGTCACTAATGACGTCATCGGTATTCGCATCGTCATCGTCACTGATGACGTCATCAGTGACGTCAGTGATGACATCATCGGCATTGTCATCGTCACGTGATCCCGCCTCCGGTCAGTTGACCCCCCCCCCCCCAGTACCCTTCCCTCCTCCTCCTCAAGAGCTGCGCTCTAATTCGGCGTTACAGGGAGTTGTAAACGGCTTTCACTTTTTTTTGCGATTGGTACTGCGAGGGGAGAAAACTAACGCGTGTTTTAAAGGTTAAAAAAGGAAATAATTGTAAGTGACATTTACGCAAAGTACAAAAATCGTTTCACCGCTATTTTAGGTGTCTGATTTTTTTTTGACGTAATAAATAAGCTGCACGTTGGAGATCGCCAGAGACCACCGTGCCTGAGACCCATCGACAAGAAAGCAGGCCCTAAACAGTGAGGTGTAGACTGAGCGGCAGGAATATGGACATCGTCAACACCATGATTTGATTTTTTTACTGTACAGTGTTCTAGAGGATGTAGTGGCAAAAGCGGTGCCCGCTTAAAATGGGCCGCGCGAAGACGGCCAACGTAGATGCCGCGAGTGGCGCTGGAGTTCCAAGCCCAAGGAGAATTTGTGGCAGATGGCAGATGTGCGATGAGCGAAGAAGACAACGAAGCTGAGGCTTTACGCTTCTCCCGAACGTAGCACCGTAGAACTTTTATTTGTGGTGTAGTGGTGAGGAGTCTTCCCCGCTCCGTTGCCGTCTCGGTCATACATGGAAGGAAGAAGACGGACACACACACTGCTTCGCGCCGTTCCCAAACGCGCTCGGTCTTGCACCTTACACAACGCTGGTCCTCGCATCAGCAACAGGATGACAAAAAGAATACACCAGTTTATTGTTTCTTTCACCATTAGAAGAGTTGAGATTTTTTTGTCTATTCTTCCTTGTTATATCAGTATTGCGTGGTTTCTTTCGCATCTATTAAGCGTGCAGCCCAAGTGATAGCGTTGCTGAACTACCTGTCAGTACTGGGTCAATATTAATCAAATGATCTTCATCAAAAACACGCGAATAATAATAGTAGAGGATAGCACACACTCTAGAGGCATTAGTGCAAAGAAAAACCTACAATTTTTCACATTAACAATTGTTCTGCGTCGCGAAAAGCTCCAGTCGAACCAGAGTAGTACACGCCGAGCAGCGCCGACGACGAGCCTGACGGAGGCACGTTCCTAGGGCTCAGAGCAGCAGCGCTACGGTGGCGTCTGCGCGCAAAATCTTCACACGGCAGCCTCCACTCTTGCCACTACAACTATTTAGAACACTGTACCTGACTGATACACAGGAACCTTTTTTGTTGTCCTCTAGCTTGGTGTTTACGACATCCAGTATAGTCTATCCTCACTCTATATTTTATCGAGAGGATATACCGGTTGTTATTTTCAACTGGGTGCCTGACTCTTCATATCTGGAAATGTACGTTTCGCGCGGAAACTGATATTTTGACTGTTTCAGCTCAGGATTCAATGAGTCTATTGAATACTCCGAACAAAGAGGCCCCACATAGGGAAAATAATCAAAAAAGTGGACCATCCCTATCCGCCCCCCCCCCCCCCCCCCCACCCTTATTATGTTTAAAAAAAATGAAACAGCCGGGTCGCGGAATAGACAATTTTCAAGATGCAGTACTATCTAAAGAATCAAATATCCGTCTCCATTTGCGTTTGCTAACGGTGGTTGAACTCTAGTACCCCCTGATAAGGGCAGACGTACGAACATTATGGTGTTCTTCGTTGTGCAGTTCTTTCTTTGTTCGTTTCAGTTTCCAATAGTCTCAAAGAACTACCACTCGGGCGAGGTGCTTACTTGAGTGAATATCTTGATAACGTTCACCGTATTTTATCGTCATTACCTATCTCGGGGCATGCCGAAGCCATGCATTCCAAGGATTCACATGACACACTCAAATGCGTAGCACATAGAAGTCTACTAGTGTCTTCACGCTGACATCGAACAAAAATAAAGCTGTCTAATATTCCTGTCAGACGGGAAAGTAAATGTCATTTTGATGGAATGTTTTTCACCGCTCGGCGAATCAGCTCGTGATGCTGGTTCTGCACGTGGCGTGTGCACGTGCAGCGTGGCGTATTAAACACTCCGATTGACCGAGCTGTAATGTCATTTTGCTTAAATGTCATTTAACGTGCCCGTCTGACAAGGGTATTACACCTCATGTTCAGGCTCCGCATTGGTGCCTGTCTTTAAAATCATCCGTCGTCCACCATCAAAAATCAGTCATGTGCATGTACAGATGATATAAACTTCGGAGATGATAGTTTAAATGGGGAATAAATTCATGTTTCAGGTATTTTGAATAGTACCCACGTTTTAGTTTTACTCACTACATCATGTTTTACACATTACAAGGTGAATTACCCAGAAATATCTTACCCGCTACAATACTGCGGTGTTGAATTGACAAACTGTTTGGAAACGTTTTATGCCGACAGCTGTCATTGGACAATGGTCCGCAAAAGATCCGGCGTGCTTACAGTGCAGGATGTGGCCCGTTAATTTTTGCATGAGTGACGTGACACTGTGACATTGTGAGAAGCGTATTCCGTTTAAATTTAGTAGAATATTTTTTAAGCTAGATTTAGCGACGACAGATTGACAACATTAAGCGCCAGATCATTTGAGGCTATGTTGAATCATTTTCCCGCTAAATATACCAAGAATAAATAAGCATTCCTTCCAAATAAAAACAAAAAAAAAACATCGATGACTTTAATGCTCATCTTGCTGTGGAAACGTGCTCGCTCTCCCGGAGGTCCCGCAGAAATACTATTTCTATTTCTACGCGGGAGGAAGAGGGGGGGGGGGGGGAGGGGGATACTATCTAGAACCATAACCTCCTCCATACACACAAAGCCTTGCAGTTCGACGACGGAGCCATTGAGTGCCCGGCCGCAGACTTGGAGCGCGAGGATCTGGTAGCACAGAGCATCACAGAGCCATTTTTCGGGGAACCTGGACGTCAGCCCAGAGCTTTTGCAGCCGCGAGGACCCGAAACACACTTGTTCGCTCGGGAGAAGTGTGTGTCGGCTTCTCGCCGCAGCGGGGCGCCATTCACGTGGCTCGTCCCTCATCCGTTATCTTCCGCTCCACCTTTTCCATTACGGCGGTCGCTTCTCGTGGCGATCTGCCACGCTTTCTCAGTATATAGGAGGCTATGCTGGAACACAAGACCTGCGTATGACGTCAGAGGCTGCAGCGTCGCACTTGCTGCGAAACGCTCTCAATCGCGCTGGTGGTGCTGCTCACGCAAGCTAGGCGGCGAAAGACACAGGGCTTGTCTTCTAGGTGGTGTAAGAAGACCGAAGTTAACCTCATACCGCCACCTTTTAACGTTTCGCACAGAACGAAGAGTCCATCGTAGCTGCCATGGGAACTCCCCGCTCACAGGCTGCCCTGGGGTTCCTCCCACTTCTACTGCTGGCAGTGCTGATGGGGTCCCGTGTCTCGGCTAAGAACGGCGTCGATTTATTCGTCTCGTCCACTTTAAGGACGTGGGCGAACGTGTCTCGCATGGTTGTGGACAAGGATACCGGGAAGGTACGTTGCAACGAAGTGGCCAGACATCATAATTTTCGGACGACAATCAGCGAAGTATTTATGCTTATTAAGGCCGAAATCTCGAGAAAGGGTTCGTGATATAAAAGAGGATCGATTAAATAAATATTTCGTGCATATTAATAATGAGCAGAATCAAAGTATGCTCTTATCTTATTATAGTCACTCTCAGCTCAATAGACGCAGGGCGTTCTTATGTTCACGCTCGTTGCTTTGCGATTTCTTTTTCGACTTTCTTATATCAGCTAACGTCCAAATCCCTTTGACTGTGGAATGATTATAAGTTGCACAGAACTTGCCACACCCTGCGTTTCATAAGCTCTTACTGAATATTGTCGGTGAAACGATGTCATCTGCAGTGTCGCAGCGGGAACCGGTGAATTGGTTAAACAAATAACCGAGTAAACAATATCTGCTTCATGTGACACCAGGTATATAAAATTGTATGTATCCTCTTCGAAGACACACTTTGGTCTAAGTAAATATGTCGGCTGGGTATCTATCGATGCGCTTGCAAGTATTTTTTTTTAGTGCATTTCGACAAGCACCGTATATATTCGAAAGTAGGTAGAACTCTTTATTAACAAAGGCCTCTACATCTATTTCTCTGTAACGCTTAATAATAGCAATACATTTCGATTTATGGAAGACGCCCAGCGAATGAGAGGCACTGCTAACGTCGGCACACAAAAACGAGTTCTATGTGGATCGCGTTTTTTTTTTTTTTTTTTGTTACAGACGTTGTTCCTGCTTTGCCATTTGATGGTTCCTTTCGTTTTTCGTTATTCTTAGAAACACAATTCATTTTTTAAACATTCGCAATTTTTACGTCGTTAGACTCAGTTCAGTTGTGAGGTCACGGCCCGCTCTAGACGCCGCCAAAATATCAGTGGACCCGCGTATTACCACTGGATTACCTTGACTGCTCGACCGGACCATATAGACGTTTTTCGCAAGGACGCCGCCATCTTGAATTGACGTCACTTCCAGTATGGGCGAAAACATTGTTTTGCCGTCGCCACGACAATAGAAGGCATTTAGGACATAAGCATAACCGTCACACATTCTCATTTTGTCTGCCCTCTATTTTTTTACTATTTGCAGGTTAAAACGTTCTGATATTTTTTCGTCGCCCATACCGGATACGCCTACTTGGTGGTCGGGGCCGAGAGTAAGCGGAAAAGTTCTATAAGTATCGGGGCTGATCATGCTCGGAAGAATAGTGTCTCTCTTTCCCGGCATCCGGTGCGTCAAGTCTGGCCTCTAACTTCGCCTGCTAGTAGTACGAGCAGAGGCGCGACAGGCCCTCGGCATCGTCCGCTATTTCACCACCGCTTATCCCGTCTGCAATGCCAGTAAGATGCGTACATGCATGAAATCTGTGCGTAGGCGTCCGCCAACACAAAGACGCAAGGCCAGTCCCGCAACAAAAACAAGCATCCGCACAGCGTTTCTGAAAGTGCATACTGGCTGGCGACAGTCTTTACTTTTTTCAAGGTACGTAGGTTGCTACGATTGTCATCTAGACACCTCGCTGAACGTAAAACCACTCGCACTCGTGAAAATAGATTCGCTCGATGAGGTCCGCTCCTTGAGCACTCTGCAGTCGTCGGCAGCCATATTTGTTATAGATCCACGCCAATGCGGTAAAAGCGATCTTGGAATACTTTTAAAAAAAATATTGATTCCATCTTTATTTTTTGTTTCTCTAGCATAAAAATAAAACATTGTCAAAACAAAATGCAATTAAGGCACGAATAAACAATTTTACAACGAACAATTCGCATGTCAATCATCTCTCCAACCAATGTAATCAAAGAAATGGAGCGTAGTTAACTACGTTCCGGGGCTAGGCGGGCTAGCTCCACCTAAATAGACCACTTGCTAAATACTCCAAGCGCCCCGGCCCGCGCTCGAAGAATCATGGGAAGGGTGTTCCTACAGTTTCATAGTGGTCGGTAATTTTGACCAATTCAATGCTTACACACTTTTGACTGTAATCCGGAGTTGTTTTGAATATGTGTCATGTAGATTCCACAGACCTATCATATTACTTTTAAAATTTATTTTCAATGCCAGCGTTTTTCACACTGTGTACGCAATCCACCCTTCAACCTGGCTGAGTTGCAGAAATTTCTTGCAATATTATCATTATAGTTATTCTTGTTTTTAGCAGGAATTGCTTAAAAAGCTGAGAATTCATAACAAACAAAACAAGGATTTAGCTCGGAGTCAGGGGGGCTGTTTATAGCATTTTAGCTTATCTCAGTTAATATCAGCGTATTTGAAACTGTACGCAAATTAAAATAATGCAAAATATTTCTACAAATAAGCCAGGTTTAAGGGTTGATTGCACGCACAGTTTGAAAAAAAAAAAGTAGACATTAAAGAGAAGTTTTAAAAGTGTGTAGGGAACCATTTGCACGGTGCGCAAAGAAGACAAGAAGGACAAGCGCGTGCCGCGGGACCAGAACGAGCTCGAGAGGCGGAACGACCGGTGTGACACAATAAGCTCTCTGTGATCGCAGCTACCGTTCATGAATTCCGCACATCTAATGTAAATATTGTAAAATAATTGTAGGTACGCGGTACTTAACTCTTTAATACTCTATATACAATTATTTTACAATGTGCGGAATCCATGAACGGTAGCTGCGATCACAGAGAGCTTATTGTGTCACACCGGTCGTTCCGCCTCTCGAGCTCGTTCTGGTCCAGCGGCACGCGCTTGTCCTTCTTCTCTTCTTTGCGCACCGTGCAAATGGGTCCCTACAAGTGATATGACAGGCCTCACCAATCTACACGACGCCTATTCAGGAACACGACTTTTGATTGGGCTAGTTGGTTTGTATTATACATGATTAAAACAGCGCGAACACAGCGCCAGTCCTGTCGTACATGTGCCTTTTTTCGTTCCTGTAAAGATTGCGCTTTTTGGAATCATGTCTCATTCACGGTGACTTCGGATTACAGTCAAGAAGCGTAAGCACCGAATTGGTCGAAACTACCGATCACTAGGGAACTGTAGGAACAGCGTTCCCATGATTCCTCGCGTGCGGTACGGGGCGCTTTTGGTGTTTACCAAATGGTCTATTGCGTCTAACGGCGTGAATATTGCAAGAAAAATTGTTTTTCATTTCAGTGTCTTTTTAATGATTGGTCACTGTGGGCCTTGCAAATAAAAAGGCGCACGGGTCTGTTAAAAAAAAAAGGTCGATCTTTTTTTTCAAATATATTCTCCCCATGAGTGGGGCATTGAAAATTACTGTCACACCATGATTCAAAACAAGCTACCGACGTATAATATGCGGACACCAACTGTTTTTATCATTAATAAATATATTACATTATATTCACCAAGTTTAAAAACACAGATGGTCCACTATTATGCTCATGCTTCATGTGTTTTGAGTGTTTTTTTTTAGTTCTGATCAGCTAATACTGGAATCGCGTTGACCAAGGAGAGCTAACGTGATGCTTGAAGATCGCCCCTCCCTACGTTTTACTTTTTTTTTTTATTTTTTTAGTCGCCAGTGACCATAGTGTTACATCGTCAATCCCAGCTTGTAAAAAAGAGTCGCGATGTCGAACCGCCTTTCATTTCTTTATTTCAGGTCTACATCGGTGGCGCAAACAGGATCTACCAGTTGACACCTAACCTTGAAACGGAGAGCCTAGCATTCATGGGACCATACAGAGACAGTGCACACTGTTCTCCGACTAGTGGCTGCCTGCCCGGCCAAGAGAAATTGCGAGACTACCATACGAAAGCAATGGCCATCGACTACTCCACGAAATCGCTTGTCGTCTGCGGGAACGTCATACGTGGCTCGTGTACTCTTCACAGTCTGCAAAACGTCAGTGACTTTCGAAGACCTTCGCACGAATCGGTGCTGTCCAGCGACCCGAACGAGTCTGCCGTCCTGTTCATATCGAACGGACCCGGGCCTCACAAGCAGGTCTTGTACGTCGGGACCAGCTGGAACACTGAAGGATCACACGCGGTAGATGTGCCCGCCGTTTCTTCAAGAAGTCTTGATCCGAACAAAGACACCTTCTCCATAGCAGTACAAGGTGAAAGATCGGGTACCAGAATGTTTGTGAACAGCGGGTCCCGTACGAACTTTCCGATAACCTATATATTCGGTTTCGAATTTCGGGGCTTCTCGTACTGGCTCACAGTGCAAAAGGGTTCGCTCGAAGAAGGAGCGCGGTTCATCTCCAAGCTGGTCCGCGTTTGTCAGAACGACCCAAACTACCACTCTTACACCGAGGTGGAGCTGGTCTGTCGTTCAGATAAAGATGCCCACTACAACTTGGCCCAGGCAGGCTTTGTTAGCAAACCTGGCTCGGACCTGGCAGACTCCTTGGGTTACGATGATGATGTCCTTTTCGTTGTCTTTGCGAAGAGTGAGAACGAAACGATCGACCGACCGGGAAACGAGTCTGCTCTTTGCCTATTTCCGCTGGAGGCGGTAATGCGGAATTTCACTGAAAATATCAGGGACTGCTTCCAGGGAGAAGGCAATCGAGGACTGGATTTTATTACGCCCAGTACTCCCTGTCAAAATACGGTGAGTGAATGTCGACCTTTAACAGCTGGTTTGCGTATTTTCTTTTTAGCTTGAGTACTCCTGCAAAGTACCGTCAATTGTTTCTGCTCAGCCATAAAGTGTATAACTCACCCTTGTAGTCCGTTTCCCGCATTTCCAAACCGAATTACTTCAGGGTACCATTGTGACTTGTTAACTGTATTGCCATAATGGGCGAACTTCGGTGAAATCTTCATTCAATTGTACAATTCTGATTTGTCCTTCAACATTATACGTGAGAAACTATCCTTAGTTTCAATGCCCCCCACCGGTCTTGCCAATTACATCCTTACCTTGGACCGGTCATACGATTGTAACTTTAAAAGACCCCTCCTGGTTGTTTCGTTGTAAATATTTACCCCGGAGAACAGATTGCATTGCGAAGAAAAGTTGTCGCCGAGTATAGGTGATGTTGGCCTGCTGCCAAGAACCGGGCAGTGCGCACGAGCGTCCTCTGGAAGGGTACATGTTAGCTTCTTGGGTAGTTGGTTTTTAATGCGAGAGTATGCTTTAGCTACCCCCCCCCCCCTCCCTCCATGGTTTTGTTCGACTTTCTGACTTCCTGTTGTGCAGTAGACCATTTCAGCTCACATTTTCAGACTCCTGCACAATCGCACCCTCTTCGAAGGACCTGGCGACGATGACATCGTCCTCGACGTCCTCCTAGAGGTCGTCTTTCCCGTTGTCCTAAATGACGTCCTGGACGTTGTCCTTCAGGCCGTCCTAAAGGTCGTCTCAGAGATCGTCCTTCAGATTGTCCTAGAGGTCGTTCTAGACGTCCTCCGGGATGTCGTCCTTGAGATCATAGTACAGGTTCTCCTTGAGATCGCCCTAAAGTTAGTCCTAGAGGTAATCGTAAACGTCGCCTTTAACGCCGTCTTCTAGGACCTAGACACATAGTGTAGCAATTTATAGACAAGCAACAATAGTGGTTTCTGCAGCTAATTCTTATCTGCTGGGCTTCCTCGTTTGCTCGCTTCAACGCGAGACGCTTCTGTCTAATTGAAACGGCGACACACGCCGCTCCGGTAGGCGTTGATTTCGGAATCTTCGTTCATTTCTCTGGACAGTGGCCGAGCGGCAGAACTCGCGTCTTTTGCGACACGGGCAGTTCATGCGACTATCAAGCGCGACTCGGCGAAGCGTTAGCTCACCCCCCCCCCCCCTCCTTTCATTTCTTGTACCACCAGCACTTAGTTCTACCGAAATTCCGGCACTATAATACACCTATGCACCAACCAATTTTTTTTACTTTCATCTCCCACCAGCCTGTTTCAATAACGGACCTTTTCTGTGGCTTGGAAGTCAACACACCGCTGGAAGGAAGCAAGCCCATTACTGTCAAGTCCGCGCTCAGCTACACGGACACGCAGCTCAACTCGGTAGCGGCCACGACGATCTACAACTTCACTGCCGTTTTCTTGGGAACGAATCGAGGACACTTGAAGAAGGTGAACTATATTTTTAAGAAACCCGTTCAGATATTGATATTTTTCATTTGCATATTAAAGGCTCACTAAACTTGCATAAAACATTTGTAAGCTTCTAGAGAGCACATCTATGTAACAAAACAAACTTTCCCCAGAATATTTCTTGGAGCTTGTCAGATTAACGTTCCATGAACCAATACCGTACAATATAATGCAAGGCAATTCATTACGTATTTTATTGAGTCTTAGAATTCACAATTAATTGCTTACACACGTAAAAACGATCGTGCGTGGGACGCAGAGGTGGCGGTACTAAAGGAAAGGGAGTAACCTGCCAAGAACACATTTCGGGTGCTCAACGACATTGTGCATCCAAAGCGCGGAATTTCGTTGAGCACTTTGGACGCTCATTTTGTGTATAATTTTAAATTGTGGGGGATTTCTAAGCATAGGGTCGATTTCGGTATGAGCGTCTCAACACAGAAGCCCGATTGAAGATCATTTTACCTCAAAATGTGTCTCGCAATGTAAAAATTGATTTTTTTTTTGTCCGGAAACGTTGACGTTTTTCCATGTGTCCTATTTAGGTACTGATTTTTTATGGAAGGGGGAGGGTAGTTTAAATGAATTTATACAGTTTGCTCAACAGTGTGTTTCCTTTCAACCACTTTTTTCTACGACTGGGTCGCATCATTGAAGGATGTTGCATAAGCATTCTAAGCTATTAAGGCTAGAATATTTCATCTTAGAATGTACCGTACCATGTTTCACCTTCAGTCCGGAGGCAGACGACGCTACGAGCTGATGGGACAAATCCATCAGCATTAAAAACGCGGGTCGCCGCCGCACAATATAAATTGAAAGACTAAATCCGGAGGTGTTTAAAGAATTGGACTTAGACTTTGCATTCCCCTACTAGTTTGGATCAAAGCCTTATCAAAATCCGGCAGATACGCTACAATTGCACGTAATACTGCTTCAGCTTATAATCTCCGCGATTGTACATAAACATGACCAACACAATGTTTATGCGATTTTGATGCTCTGTGATTGGTGGTCCACTCAGCTCCTAGCAATGTCTTTGTGCGAACATATGGTGAAACAAAGTATTGCTCAAGCATTCTGAAAATATGACAAAATTTGCTCAAATCTCGAGCGCTGTTTGTGAGTAAACATATTCGTATAAATAAACCCATGAACCGAGCGCATTCGAACTTTTCACAAAGGTGTTTCTAGCGGGTGAGCTTATCAGACCCAAGCTTTTACTTGTGTTGCTTTCAGGGGAAAAATGTATGCACAAAAAACGATCTAATACAGTCAATCAAGCGGAACAAAAGTGTATTCTCACGGCGCTTATCGTTTTTCTGTGTTTCGTATAAACGTCAACACATGAAGCGCAGGACCTGCGCTGCAATACTACGCTGCGATGCTGCGCTTTTTTTCCGTGCATGATAGGGCAAGCCGGAAATAGCAAATCATACAACAAAAATAAAAAAAAAATGTGCGCCGAGAGGATGCGTTTGTGGCGTCGCTTGTTCAGTTTCATCGGATCGGCGTCAGAAGCAATCAGGCCTAAAATGAAACGGAGTGTAGTAAAAATTATATAGTTTTCGCAAAATATATGTTTAACTTTAGTATATTGCGATCAACTGTGAACGCAGGTCTAACCGTTCAAATAGAATCTTGATTGGAAATATTGAGATTTAACAGCCAGAGTCAGGTATGTGTTATATATTGCCTGTCCCTAGTACATCTTACGGTTTCTTTCCACTCAATAATGGTGAACCGGCCATTTGCGCATTGCGCTTTTCGTGCAGGTCTTGTTGGAATCTGCGACGAGTGGCTACGAAGTAGACGATATCGCCGTCGACGAGGGAAACCCAGTTCTTCGGGATATGTTATTTGACGGAAGCAAGGACCGCATCTACGTGATGACTGATTACATGGTAAGGAATGTATGCTTTTCTGTTATACTTCCCGATAGCTTAGGAAACGCAGGGCACGGCGAGAACCCGATTATCTCAATATCGCTGCATGGTTAATGGTAATGCGGGGTTCGCCAAAAAGGGAACCCGGAGGAGGCATTACGATGCAAGAAGTGTAAACATAATAAAGCGAGAGCGAATGTGCCATACTCACTGATAGGTGAAGGAACGCAAGCGTGGCTTATTGTGCTCACACTTCTTGATTCGGGATTTGCTCCTCGGTTTTCTTATCGGCTAATGCATAGCCTCCTCTATACTCACATGGCCTGGCAGTTCGACGACGGAGCCATAGATCGCACGGTCGCAGGTTTGAAGCGCGAGGATCTGGTAGCACAGAGAATCAAAGACCCATATCTCGGGGAACCTGCACCTCAGCGCACAGCTTTTGCAGCTGCGAGGACCCGAAACACACTTGTTGGCTCGGGAAAAGAATGTTTCGGCGTGTCGCCGCAGCAGGGCGCCAGTCACCTGGCTCTCCTCTCATCCGTTGTCTGCCGCTCCCCCTTTTTCATTTCCGCGGCAGCTTCTCGTGGCAATCTGCCAGGCTTTGTCTGAATATAGGAGGCTATGGCTAAAGCTGTAATCATATCAGCTGCGGAGCGATAACAATACTCTCGTGTCTCGACGCGCTCTACGTTTCTTTTTAAGATGTTAGCCACTATAAATGGGCAGTAAATACTAGAGTGTCTTTGCATCAACATGGAAGTGGCTCAGAGTGTATCAAATAGAGCAAAACAGTCGAACGAAAGTGATAATTATGTTAATGTATTAGGTTATATTTCAGGTTTCAGCTGCTACTGTTTTAACTACCGGAGTCGGTCGCCGAAACCATTTGGCCTAAATAATATTTCACAAACTAAGTTTTTCTCTTAGTGAACGAAAAGGCAGGGAACAAACGATCTGGGGTAGATTACGAGACATAACACAGCCCCGACAAACGATCTGGTGTAGATTACCAGACATAACACAGCCCTGAGACTGCACGGAGCAAAAACGACACACTTACACAAGACACATTTTTTTGCGCGTGTGTTGATGAAGTATACTAGAAGAGAAGCCCCGTTTAGAACTATTCCATCCGGTGCTTTATTTTACATTGAGCAACAAATCCAAATGCAATTTTCTCACACATAAATTTTCCGCGGATGATTCTGTACTGCAAACTTGTTTACAGGTTAAGCTTTGCATTCATCGCCAGATCAGCGCGACCCTACGCCGGACTTTCGCATTGTCCAAACTAATGGAGCCTAAATTAGCCCATATTACCAAGCGGTTGATAGCCGTTTTTCATATTTGAGTTTTACTTTAATTATACAAATTTGTGAGCGAATGTTTTTGTTCTTTCACTATAGCTCAGCGCCGTCGATGTGCAACAATGCTTTCGCTACCTCAAATGTGGCGTCTGCACTTCCAACCGGGATCCGTACTGTGGATGGTGTGGGCCAGAGAAAAAGTAGGTGATCGTTTCTAGAAACTACAGGTTGCGTTTCTAAAAACATAAAAAAAAAGTTCATAACCCAGTTATCAGTCAAGAAAAACGCCAATTTTGGTTCGAGCTTGGTACTCTGAGGCGTAGTAAGATTAACAACTGGGCAAGTTCTTGAGGGTTCATAATCATATACAGCGCGACTAGGGAAGAGAGAAAGACTAGAAAACACATGACAAGCGCTGGCTACCAAATGATTAAAATTAAACAAAACCATATGCAGGTTTTCGTTTTATTAATATCAGTTGCTACTCAACGCTTGTCCCGTTTTCTCTTCTATCTGTCCTTGTCCTCTTCGTGCTGTATTTCCTTATGAACTCCGAAGCGCCTTACTTTCGCCTAATGTGGCTTTTTTTCAAAATGTTAATTAGTGCGCTAGAATTGTTTTGCGCTTCTGTGGTTATTTAATTTTACCCACCACTTAACTGCCAAAGTGCCTGATTTAAGCCAAGGATACCACGAATGAACCCGCACTGACGCCTAAATATGACACTTGTTCGGTAATTTAGTCCCAAAATTGCCACATGAAAACCGAACAACCCGATGTGTAGCCTCACACTGACACTCGTTTATCAATTTACGTCTAAAGATGCCTGACGACAGGCAAATTACGAGCACTGAAGCCATACTTTTATATTTGTTTGGAGAATTAGGGCCACGTTAGGGACTCTTTTTTATATTATTGTTTGTATATACTCCTGACCACCAAAGGAGAGAAAACGATAGAAAACACACAGCTGAAATACCTAAATAAAAGTGCAAAGGTCTTGTGCCACTGTACCCATAACTGCTGAACAACGCCATACTCTCCTAAAATAAATAGAACACCACACAAAAATTGGGAAAAACACGCCATTATCGTTTTACACAAACAAAGAAAGCCTCCCAGCCTACAAACACACAAACAGTACAGCGTCATGAATTCTATAAACTTGAAACATGAAAAAGCGGGCCGATCATTCAATGGGTATAAAAATGTTGGTGCCTAGCCTGCGGAGGCAATAGTTCAGGGGAGCAGGTTCCATTTCTGAACAGTACGTAGATAAAAGTAGCATTTATAACTATATGTTCTTCACATGATTAGATTGGGTGTTTTGGAATGTTTGTTTCTTGTCGCTCTGAGTGAATTAAAGGTAACGTAGTTTCGAGACAACTTCACCAAATCATCAAAGAAGGGGCAAGTTTGACTCTAACTTGGGTTCTGCGGACATTTTTTTTTACGTTACGTCATACAGTGATCTGATATTGAAATAACGTTGCTTCGATTTGGCGTCGATATGTTGTTGGTGAATAAACTATTTTAACGACGTCTTGTGATCCCCGCAGCATTTAGCGGGAAAACTTAATTTGTGAATAGGTTTCATGGAGTCAATTCTTCCGCTAAATTTAGCAGGAAATTTGAAAATTTCTTTAGGTCCCGTGTTGTCAGGTCACGCGACATCAATATTTTCGCAACTCAGCGGGTAAACAGGATGAGTGCTTAGGACGTCTGACGTATATATTTCTATTAAACTTAGCGGTAAAACTATATTGGTCCATAAACCACGTGACCGATTTCCGTTAAATGCTTTCTTTTTTTTTTCTCTTTTTGAATCGGCCTTGTTTGTCGGTCTTTTTGTCACTCCTTAGGCTTAGAGGCACTCTGTGTTTACCTCTCGTGAAGCCCATCAAAGTGGTTCCCAAGAAATAGCAGTTCAATCTTTGATATCGCAAATATGCAGGCCGTGCGGTCGGCGGACATCTGGAATTTTTACAGGAAACATAAAGTGAGCGTCTTGAATAAATGCTTGTTTGGAAAACCAGGTTTGGCAAATAAACGTATCCCTCCTCCGTGATTTATGAATATGAAGGGTGCATTAATCATTTCAAATAAGAAATAACGCATCAATTCTTTATGTAGAAATGTGAAAAAATTCTTACGTTTTTGTTATTTGTTTTTCTACTCTTGGGGGAGTCCTGCCTCTATTTTTAGCTCACTCATCGTGCGCTCCTCAAAACTGTGTTTACTGGCTGCTTTTCACGGTACAGTTCAAGTCGGCTAGTGTGCCAAATATAAAGCTGAAGCTGGAGTAAGACGAGGAGAAACATTTAACCCAGCTATTACTTCAAAAAGTATTAACGTCTGATTTATTCAAAAGTGCGATTCATATCGGTCTAACCATACTTAGAGGTTACATTAAGACGGGCAGAAGCTAGTGCGTCCCCGCGGTCTTAATACCACTTTTCAGCCGGCGAGAGTGCGACATTAGTCCATAAAAACTCCAAGAAATGAATCACTAAGTCTGAAGTGTCAACACTGCAAATTGCGCCCTTCGTTTTGTAGCATGTCAGTGTATACAGCGTCATAACAATTGTCTTTAACTACTACGGGAGCATCTTCCCGTAGCACGATTGCTCGCGAGAGTTTCACTCTCGCGAGTTATCGAGGAGTTCGGACCTAACAGTAAAGAAAATGTACGTAAAATATTTCGATGCAAATTCGATTGCAATAGTTGAACCGATCATATGTAAACGCAGAAGAAAATATATCACTCATAGAAGTATGTTTACTTTGAGTGTTATATATTTGCACAACAAACCACAGCATCTATAGCTGTAAACCTGAACTGTGACCCCCGCATTCCTTTTTTTTTTAGACTATTCAAGTTAGGTATAAGCTATATTCAGTGGAACGATGCGTTAATATCATCCAATAATATAATATTACAATTAGTTATTCGTATTCAGAGGAGGAGTGAACACTTAAAGGCATAAATAAAAAGAGGAGTTAGTCATCTGTCGTCAAAAAGAACAGCTTTCTTCCCACGAATATTCGTCCCCATACTCATGGTCTTTTGTCTAATTACGAAGCAATTGGAAACACGTGTATTTGCTCAGTCTGTCTGTGAATAAGAAAAGATTCCTTATACAAATACGTGACTGCATTCTCAAGACCACATTCGCATTAGCATGCAAAGGGAAATCTACGGTGACATGTATATAGTTCAACAAATGGAGTGTTGTGAACGTTGCTTGCTCTAAATTTCTTTTTTTTTTACGTATGTTTCCAGATGCAGCTTGAGAGCCAACTGTGAGGAGGCAGCAGATGATCCGGTGCACTGGCTTTCCTACAAAACTCAATGCAGTCCGATCACCAATATCTCGCCCTCAGAGGTTCAAAGATCAACCATTCGCCAAGTCAGTTACTTCAAAAATGTTTGCGCTTTTTCTTCCACATCCCACCCTGTGTAATGCACACCGCGCTTTTAGTACCAGTCAATTGGTATTAATGAAGTGAAACTTTACTTCCTATATATTTTAAGAACACTTTAATACCTGGCTTATATTGGGCAATCGCTATTTAAGCACGAAACCTTTATTACTAAAATCCTCATCCGTCTTATTATTTTGCCTGAATTCAAGAGTTTAAAATATTTCATAAATTTATATCCACTTCATAACATTAAACTAATAAATGTTATGAGCACAGAAGTTTTACAATAACTTCCGCCCCTTCATCATTTACAAAAAGTGCTTGCTTGCTTAAGGACGGCACGCGTATGTCACATGGCGCAAAGTGGAAATCTAAGAAAGTAGAGTATTAGTCCAGAAGTAGTTTGCCATGCTTCATAAGATTACAGGTTGTATAAAGTAAAATGTGAATGAATCTCAAGGAAATTTTGAGACATACATATGTGTTATGTGCGTACTAGTAAAAGAAAACTTGTGAGTTCGAAGATTTAAACAGAGCAAGGGTGCACATACAGCCAAACAGACACAGTTGTTATTGTTTTCCATCGTGTTCGTAAAACGTAATCTTTACTGAATTTTTTAAATTTTCCAATGAATGCAGTTAAACGTGAAGCTAACCAATAAGACATTTGTCGACGAAGAGGAATTGGTGTGCATCTTTGCGACGTCTGGATTGGAGGTTGAAACAAATGCTACTCGGACTGCTGATGGCGTCGCGTGCCCAACACCCAAACCTGATGCCTTCTCGTCCATTCCATCCGAAGACCGTAAGCGTATTTATTTGGTCGCGTTAATGTTGTGATGAATTACAGACCCTTGTTGTTGTTTTTTCAGCCTACTTAACGATGAAGTTATCCGTTGGCAGAAATATGACACCCGAGTATTTCAAGTTTTTCGACTGCAACGCATACAAAACGTAAGGACGTACCTTTGATGTTTTGATACTTAGCTAAATCTTACTTGTTTTGGTTAACAGTTTGCTACGCAGTAAATACTTTAATTGTAATGACTACGTGGCCGCATATTTGAAATATAAGTTTTAAACAGTATTTTAGAAGTAAATGAAACCTGATGGGAAAGATCGTTACATAATAATCGACCGGGTGATCTGGTGACTACAACTTACGCGTTTCTCATGACCCAACAGTTTTACTGCATTATGTGAATAACATCGCGTTCTAGAAGAAACAAAGGCCTACACTTTCACGGCTGTATTAATTTCCGGTCGCCGATCTTAGCCAATACCTGTATTCTTATGTCTGTAAACAAAGTTTCTGCAACCAAATGAAATATAGCGTTTTGAGGCACTTAGTCACAAATACGAAAATTATCGTGAAGGCGTATGCGAAACAAAAGCACCGTCATTGGGAATAATAAATCAATGAAGTTTTTAACTTGTGGTCACTCTACCATTCGTTCTTCACAAGTCTGGCCAAAAAGTCCTACAATCATTTTTCGCCTAGGTTATTGGTTTAGTCATGTAGCATTGATCGTTTTTGCTGAAACAAATACAAAAAGATCACATATCATAACCAAGCGCACCGAAAGTTTTTGTGAGAATGGCCGTAGTGACTCTCTTCTCCCTTCTCCGGATTGTGTACCTGAAATATAATTTTAAAAGGACACTTTGCAGTTTCTTTTTTTTCTATTCATGGTGAACAGTTTTTTTTAAATATCAATGAATTATAAATCTAGTAGCCCATATGACACAGGCACTGGAGAATACATCTCACATTGTCCAAATCACAAAAAAACGTATTAGTGTGTTTTCTTACTCAAAAAAAAATAGTTTTTAAACGGACATATAGCATGCTAAGCGTAGAGATAATTGTTAAAGTGGCAGACTTCAGCTTTGTGTATGCCAACAATTACAAAGTGCATCTAAGTTCAGCCGATATATACAAACCCCTAATATGTTGGCATGCATAGTTTGTTGTGCCTTCAAAACAATAGTTTTTTATTGTGTACTTGTGAACCCCTGCTACATAGACTTTTCTGAAAAACAAACTAATGGGGCAGGTGAAGAATGCAGAAAACGCCTTGCACATTAGATCAATTGAGCCATTCTTCTCTTTGAAGACTTGTTGAAGATGGGCACCACGAAAGGCGATCCTTACACGTAGATAGCTCAAACTCATAAGTTTCAGAATGAGTTAACTGCGGCATTCGAATTTACTATATTGAAGATTTATTTTTTCAAACGAATGCAAACGGCTAGCAAAAAAGCCTCCTTTTCTACAAGTTTGTCCTTCTTGTGTTACATTTCAAAGACAATTTCGAATACACGAATCGTCTTAAAAGGTAATAGTAGGGCATCCTCAAGTACAGCCATAAGAAGGAAGTTGAAAATGCTGAAAAAAATATAAACTTGATCACTAAGCATAGTTCAATGACAATCTTTCTGTACCGAGAAAAAGCCGGCGATGGCTTGTCCGCGCTGCCAGCGTCGTGGAGTGTTTGTGTCGCCTGTCTGACTTCGTACGCCTCGTCAGCAGTGTAGTTTATGAGAAATACATTACAAACTATTACCTTTGTTCTTTCGATTACCATTTTTATTTCCTAGATGAATTATACGCCAACAAATATTTTATTTTTTTTATTTTAAAAAAGAGACGTTGATGTCACCGATATGAACTATTTTCTTATACAAATAGAAATGTCCCGTATATCCGAGCACCTGCGGGAACGTGCACGCACCATTAATTGCATTGCACATCCAAAATTTTGCCTATCTATACAAAACATTTTAGGAGCGTGGAAATCGTGGTTTGAATGGAACAAAACTGCGCCATTCATAGCCTTCACAGTGTCACCTAAACGGACGACATACCGACTGTCCTTGCATTGTGAAGTCCTATTCACACATTGGCGTTTGCTAACGTTTTCTAGAGTGCGTACACACACACGCGACCGTTGCTTAAAATCTCCCAACAGACCCACAACGTTCGAAACATTCTCACAACATATCTACAACACCCCAATGTTACTTGGGATAATTAAAACAGTTTCACAAACTTGTCTGCCAAAAGTCGAGGTCACTTGATGTGACTTATTTGGAATTTTGCTCCTTCTGTCAGTAGCAATACATAATTCGACAATTGCTCAATGTAGCACAGTTGTTTGGGCTAAAGTCTAGCTTTTGTTTGTGTAATTAGGGCTTCGAAATGTTCGAAGAAGCCGAGGTAGAACAAAACTTAACTGTCTTTGACCTGAGTCTGAGTATCTGGGCCCTAAATCGCGAACCAAGTGCCAAAGCATGGCTTTACTGCCTGGGCTTCAACCGTATTCTGGCATCTTTTGTCGATAAATTGCCAAACAAGTGCCGGAGTTAGGTATCAATTCTAGTTCTTCGGTTTTCACCTCGCGACTTTTTTTCAACAAAATTGCCAAACAAGTACCAGAATTAGTCTCCACTGCTGGCTGTTCGAATAATACGTGGCATCTTTGGATAAACCCTGCCGTAGAATGCAATAGAAAGCTTAAAATAAAGTAGTGTGGCACTAAATAACGCCTTGGCGTGAATCCGTATAATATCCAATTTAGACCCCTGAGATCGCGACGCGTGTGACTAGTTAGGCGGTTCTCGGCCGTGCAAACTAGTTAAATGCAATGATTATTTCGCACTAGTGAAATTGACTTCGAGATGGCCGCGTTCCTTGTGGTGCAACTTACGATACTTACCGGTCTCGCTCAGTGTTCACATTTTTCAGATGCACGGAGTGCACCTCGACTGCATCCCCCTGCAGTTGGTGCATAGAGAGACACCTTTGCACACACAATAGCAGTGAAAATTGTCACAACGATATCACTCTCACATCTCCGGTGAGTGTTGATTGCTGCATCCAATTCATGTAAAAATAGTGGTTAGTTTTCTTAGAAACTGTTGTTTTCACTTGTTTTATTACTCACTGCTCATTCAAGACGCAAGTGACCTTAGTATTAGGTTTCAGTTGGCCCGCGATTGTCTCTTTGGAAGGCCTAGATTACATTTTTTTTAATAGTTTAGATGAAATCAAGAAGGCTTGACCTCTCGTTTGCATCGGGTTGACTCCTGGTGATGTATAAAAATGACCAAAATCACCAGCACTTGAGTCACAGCACAATTTCAGAACATTTACGCTAAATATCAAATTAGCTGAATTGGCATTTAAAAAAAACCAGAAGCAAACGTTTCAATGTGTTTGTTCATTATCAGGTGGTCACTCAGGTACCTTTCGTATTTATCACCTGGGCACCTGTTAATTAGAGATGAATTCGCCGGAGAAAAATGTACGGAAATACTCCACCGCTTTATCAAGGACAACGTTCATAACTGTGTGTAGGATTTGCCCCAAAGGTAACACTCTAACATGTTCGACCATTACCTTTCAATACATCGTCTCAGGGCGCAGGTCCCAGCATTCGAGGAGGAGCCGACCTTTGCCCTCGAATACGAAAATCTTCAAGCAGTTCCAACGAAATCATAGTGCCAAAGGGTACGACCCAAGGGATTCGAATTCAGGTGGAAAATATTCCGGTGAGGAAATTTGGTTTAATACACATTTTTATGCCACTAGAATTAAAGCTCAGAGTCAAAGGAAGAATTTAAGTACTTTGGAAAGAGAAACTGCCTAAAGGTATAGCCACCGAAGAGTAAGATCGATTAACCTGTGTTCGAAATATAAATGCAACACCCACATCAAGTCTCAGCGCAAAAGCTATTGAATTTTTAATACATTCAAGAAACTGCAGTTAAAGTGCTTTAGTACAATTCTGACTGCAATGAAAATCTATTGGAACTAAGAAACTTCTGCCATAGAAGAATTTTCATTAAGGTTCACAAAATTCTTTACATACATATATGAGCAGAATAAAATAAAGTGTTGACAGAATTTTTACGATTCGGTCGTTGTTTCAGGCCTTTATGATACAGTCAAGATTTGTTTGCCAGTTTCTTATCGAAGGAAAAGTAAAGCAAGTCAACGGCCAGCTCCTGGGAGACAGCCTATACTGTGGAAGAATTCCCGTACGTATGATTCGTTGCTTAAACATCCTGGGGCTCTTTTTCTCAAACTTTTCTTGGTAAATTAAAACATCTTGATCTAGTCCTCTCTTTGTCAGATTGAAAATTAACCCTGTACTGTTGTGATTTCAGTTCAAATACAACTCGGATGACGCAAACACGACGACAAAATTCGCAGTCATTTGGGAGGCGAAAAATATCCTGGACAATCCTGATAACATTCATGGTACGGTTTTTTGAAGTTTTTATTGCTTAAATAATGAGCCATCTTGATAATAAAAAGTAAAGTGTGAACGTGCACGCTGAGGTAGAACTACAATAGACACCTAACTGATATTCATTTGGAAATACTTGGCGCTTGAATAACGTTTTTATGTTGTACAAACCATCTGTAATCAGACGAATTTCATGCTGAATTCTCAGCTCTGTATGGAAATACAATAATATTAAATAATACTAAATAATAACAACAATAAATACAAAACAATGAAGACGTTTTCAAATCTCAGTAACGAGAAATTAGAGAGCAGCTCTTGAGGAGGAAAAGGGGTGGGTACGGAGGGGAGGGTATGTCCCTCCTCCTCCTCCGTACCCTCTCCTCCACCCCTCCTCCTCGAGTTCTCCTCTACTCATTGTCTTCCCCTCCTTTACTCCTGCCCATCCACCTCCTCTCCTCTCCTCTTCCTGCTCCTCTCGCCTCCTCCTCCCCCTCCTCTCCTTGTTGAAACTTATTGTATGGAAGCGGGCATCCCGACAAAGGGAAAGAAGAAGCGGGAGCTCGAGAAATAGAATGCACGAGATGGATCGAAGCCTGGCCATGAGCGGACGATTCCGGACATTTTAATGTAAATATTTGTATATAAATGCTGTTGTTGGCTTCATCTACTAACGACCAGTCAGCCGTTCTTACAACACTCCTCTCCTCTTCCTGCTCCTCTCCCTTCCTTGTCCTCCCCCTCCCCTCCCCCTCCTCTCCTCTTTCTCTCCCCCACTACTCGTCCTCCTTTCTCCCTCCTCCTCTCTCCTCCTCCTCCCCTACTCCTCCTGCTCCTCTCCCCCCCCCCTCTCCTCCGTACCTTTTCTCCTCCTCCTCCGCACGTGACACCGAGTATGTGACGTCATTTTACCCGCTAAATTTAGCGGGGAAACTGAATTGGTGTTGCGGTCAGGCGACGTCGATTTTCGTGCTAAATTTAGGGGGAATTGAATAGCCGCTGAGTCGACATGACATCAGTTTTTTCCGATAAATCTAGCAGAGAAACCCAATTTGTTCATAGGTGTCGTGGACGACTTCGCGTGACGCCATTTTCAACGCTAAATTTAGCGGGGAAACTGAATTGGTGCTCAGGCCACGTGATGTCAATTTTCCCGGTAAATTTAGCAGGGATAGATTTACTTTCAAGCAGTCTTGTACACGTTACTAAAAATAAGTAATCGATTACAATTACTATTACTCTTGGCTAAAAAGTATTCGATTAGATTACTTGATTAATCGACGGCAAAAGTAATTGGACATTACTTAAAGAAGTAATCGTTACTTTTCCAATTACTTTATTGTGTGAAGGCACATCTTTAGCGCTCATAACAATGAACTACTTCCAACCTATATTGCACATTTGCACAAGTACTCAAGAAGAAAAACTGGCTCCCTCTTCGTGGTCGTTGCACCTTCGCAATGCGGACACAAGCATAGAATTCGTTTGAAGACGTTTAATGATGTGGGCGTTCGCCAGTGTGTGTGTGTGGGGGGGGGGGGGGGGGGGGGGCGGAGGGGGTTCTAGATCATGTTAAGCTTGAGCAAGGGTTGTCGCTCAAAGTTTGCGTGGTTCATTTTATTATTCACATATGGATGAGCTCGCATGTTATAAAAAAGAGCAGCAGCTCCAGGATTTGAAACGGATCATGTGTAGTATGTTCAGAGCTTGTGTGCTCTGGGCGCGACGCGCCAGCCGGGCAGACAAAGCAGACGAGGGTAGACGAAGCAGACCCACAACGTTTATTACCCTAGCATCAAGTGGCGTAAAGTCCCCCGCGTCTCGCGGCGCACGCGCTTATCTAGATCACGATGCGCTCCTGGCGCCATCTCTTGGTCTCCCCTACATCTCCCCCCGGAGCTCGTTACTGCACTCTAGTTACACAGTTCGAAAGAAAGCGATGTTTACAAGTCCAACCGTCTTGGTGGCTTGATGGCACGTCCATAGCGTGATCGTGTAACACCTTGCGGGGAAGATGCACGATCCAGAGAGGGTGAAGAGCAGCCCGCAGTGGGCAACTGCCCAGGCTGACCTTCTTCGGGTGGTTGTCCTGGAGGCTCTTCGGCAGCAGGAAGCTCGACAGACTCCCTCGCAGTAACGGTCGGCGAGAAGGGCACCAGGTGCCGGCGGTTTCGCTGTAGGATTCCCTTGGGAGTCTCTACGACGTACGACCGTGGTCGTTGGGCAGGGCTCAGGACGCGTGCTTGACAGCTGGCATCCGTGACCCAGACGCTGTCACCTGGCTTGAGAGGATTAAGAGAGCGAGCGTTGTGCCGGCGATTGAGGTCTCTCGCCTGCCTGACCTTATTCCTGGAGTCTTGAGCCCGGAACCTCTCGTGGCTTGGTTGAACTGGTGCGAGTCGCTGCGGCAGAGCAGGAAGACGCGTCTGTAACCGCCGACCCATCAGCAACATGGCAGGAGAGACTCCCGCGACGCCCGGAGTGTCCCGGTAGGTGAGAAGCGCTAGGTATGGGTCTTCGGACTTGTACAAAAGATCCTTCATCGTGCGCACCATGCGCTCTACTGCGCCATTACTCTGCGGGTACCGAGGGCTACTGGTCTCATGCTCGAAACCGTATGACAGAGCAAAGTTTGCGAATTCCTGTGAAGCAAACTGCGGACCATTGTCTGTCCGTACAACGTCCGGTATCCCATGTCGGGAAAAGCAGCTCTTGATAGCCGCGATAACCGCTGAGGCCGACGTAGAGCTCAAGGAGACGACTTCCGGAAACCGAGAGTAATAGTCCACCATGAGAACATAATCACGGCCTTTCAGCTGAAACAAGTCAATGGCTAGGCGTTGCCATGGCCGATCTGGCGTAGGCGTTGACATCAAGGGCTCCGAGTGTACAACCCTTGTTTCCGCACACTTGTCACAGCTGGTGACCAAATGCTCGATGTGGCTGTTGCAGTTAGGCCACCAGACGCTTTCTCTGGCTCTCTCCTTACAGCGGCGAAGTCCTTGATGGCCGTCGTGCAGAAGGGCCAGGACGTTGCTACGCAGAGCAGCAGGAATAACGAGGCGGCAGTCCAGCAGAAGAAGGTCCTCCGAGACTGTCAACCTTCCTCTCTCTTTCCAATACGGCACCAAGTTGGGAGGCAGCTTCCTCTTGTCTGGCCATCCCTCTTGGCAGTAGCGGACGACGAGAGAACATTCTCCATCTTCAGCTTGTCGACGACGAACCTCTTCCAGCCTGTTAGCGAGGGGAGGTGGAAGACCTTTAAATATCTCGCTAGCGAAAATTTCGACGGAGAATACTGTAGAAGAAGACCGGACATCGCAAGGGGCACGTGACAGCGTGTCCGCCGTGGCAAGAAGTCTACCTGGTACGTGCCGAACGTCGAATTGGTAGCGCATCAGCTTTATGCGCATTCGCTGAATTCGCGGTGGCAGCAACTCCAGCTCCTTTTTTCCCAGCAGGGCGACGAGAGGCAGGTGATCTGATTCCACGGTAAAACTAAGCCCACGCAGATACTGGCCGAACCGAAGAACAGCCCAGGTCACGGCGAGAGCTTCCTTTTCTGTCTGACTGTAGCGTGCTTCAGTCGGAGTCAAGGACCTTGAAGCGAAGGCCACAGCACGACGAGCTCCGGACGGCTGATCTTGCAGCAGTACCGCTCCCAGGCCAAATGAGCTTGCATCTGCGGACAGTATCGTAGGATAGCGTGGATGGTACTTTGCCATGCAGGTTTCCGAGCTCAGCATAGCCTTCAACCGCTTGAACGCGTCATCTTGGCTTGCTCCCCAGGACCATGCGCTTGACTTGTTGAGAAGTGAACGGATGGGGGCAGTTACGTCCGAAAGGTGCGGCAGGAAGCGTCCAATGTGGTTCACCATCCCTAGTAGACGGCGAACACCTGCAACGTCCGTTGGCGGAGGTAGCTCCCGAATGGCACGAAGCTTGTCGGGATCCGGCGAGATACCATCTCCATCGACGATGACTCCGAGGAACTTGACCGAGGGAACCCGGAATTCACACTTCTGGTCGTTGAGCTTGACCCCGGCTTGCTCGAGTCGTCGGAGTACCTCAGCAAGGCGTTGATCGTGCTGTTCAAGGTCCCTACCGTAAACAAGGACATCGTCGATCATATTCACGACACCAGGCAACCCCTCCAGGACCCGTGACATTTGACGTTGAAAATATTCGGGTGCAGACGCCAGACCAAATGGCAGACGACGGTAGCAGTAGCGACCAAACGGCGTGATGAACGTCGTTAATTCTTCGCTTGCGTCGCTGAGCTTGATTTGGTGGAAACTGGAGGTCGCGTCGAGTTTTGAAAACACTTTGGCGTCGCCTAGCTGCCCCAGGATCTGGTCAACCGTCGGCAGGACGTATCGCTCCCGCTCGATGACTTGGTTTAACTTGGTCAGGTCGACGCACAGCCTGTACCCACCCGACGACTTGGGGACGACGACAAGTCCGGAGCACCATGCTGTCGGCTTGTCAACCCTTCTGATGACACCTTGAGCTTCCATGGCATCAAGTTCTCTCTTGACGACGTCGAAGAGCGGCAGCGGTATTCGTCTTGGAACGCTCAACGAGTACGGCTGAGCCCCTGACTTCAGACGAATGGTGTACTTTTCTTGGAGTTCGCCCAGTCCTTTAAAGATATGGGCGTCAGAAGATAGAACGCAGCTGACACGAGCGTCGGAAGACGGGACACGTCCATCCGTTTTTCCGGACTCGGCGGAGGTGGTGTTCACAAACTTGACCACGCCGAGAGCTTCTATCGCAGGTAACCCTAGAAGCGGTGTAGTTTGAGCCCGCATGACGTAAAGCTGTTGGACGGTGCGCTTGTCCTTCCACGCCAGAGTAGCTTGGAAAGTGCCCGAAACAGGCAGTGGCTGGTTCCCCGGGCCGATAAGCTCTCCTTCTACTGCGTCGAGCTTGCGAGGAACGCCTGGAAGCGACGGCGGAACGACGGTGACGTCTGCTCCCGAGTCCACCTTGAACCTTGTCACGTGGCCGTTGACGCTTACTTCGACGTATCTTGCCCGTTGCGTACGAACAGAGCAGAGTTCGACGGAGCCCAACTTCTCCTTGCGCTTCTTCGCGCGACAAACTTCTGCAAAATGACCTTGCTTTTTACAGAAATTGCAAGTTGCCTTCCGTGCTGGACAATCCTTGCGGTCATGCGCAGAACGCCCACAATTGCCACAAACTGCGTTGTCCAAACGCTGCTGCCGGTTACGTGCGCGCGACGACGGAGTGGATGACGCAGTCTTTTTCTTCGTCGCGTCGACGTTCAAGGCCGCTGCAGCTTGCGCCGAACGAGAAGCGCGCTCCCTCTCAGCATCTTCGTGCTGGCGTGCTTGTAAAAGTGCTTCGTCAGCGGTGAGCCGTGTGGAACGGCACAGCTGGTCCGATAGCTTCTCGTCCAATAAGCCGACTACGAACTTGTCACGCACTAGGCGGTCTTCTATCTCGGGGCTGTTGTAGTTGCAGCGTCTGATTAGGGTTCGAAGCTCCGTGAAAAACGCGTCGACTGTTTCCCCAGGCTGCTGAGTCCTGCGGTGAAATCTTCGGCTTTCGTAAATTTCATTCGCCGGATGAACGAAGTGTTGAGTCAGCCTCTCCTTGACGGCGGCAAACGGTTGCGTCTCCGGGGTTGGCACGCCAAGCGAAGCTAGTACGGTACGAGCTTGCGGACCCATGCAATAAAGCAACGTTCTTACTTGCGTTTCGTCGCTTGCAGAACGTAGACCGGTGGCGAAGGCGTAGTCCTCGTAGGTTTGAATCCACGTTGTCCATTCGCCTGGGCTCGTGAAGACGAACGGCGACGGCGGTTGAAGCCCCGTGGCCCCGAGGTGGACGCTCTTTTCTTCGTCCGGCATGGCGGTAGCGCTGACTACGAGCAGGTGTATCCCACTTCTGACACCATGTTCAGAGCTTGTGTGCTCTGGGCGCGACGCGCCAGCCGGGCAGACAAAGCAGACGAGGGTAGACGAAGCAGACCCACAACGTTTATTACCCTAGCATCAAGTGGCGTAAAGTCCCCCGCGTCTCGCGGCGCACGCGCTTATCTAGATCACGATGCGCTCCTGGCGCCATCTCTTGGTCTCCCCTACATAGTATTCATTAGCGGAAGAGATCGCCCCGACCACTTCTCAACTCGGACTTGTCACAAAGACCACGTAGGGGAAATGGGGAAATATTTCAACGGCCTTTGTTATGTTTTGCATCCGCTTTAGGCATTCTTCGGTTCTGGTTCTCCTACGGGCTGCGAGTAGGCACCCTAAGCAGGATTTTTTACATTTTTTTTATCTGTGTGTGTGTGTGTGAGGGGGCTAGTTTGAACGAAGGACTTACAAAGCTACAAT
The DNA here is from genome assembly GCF_016920785.2 of Ixodes scapularis. NCBI lineage: Eukaryota > Metazoa > Arthropoda > Arachnida > Ixodida > Ixodidae > Ixodes > Ixodes scapularis. The sequence continues at coordinate 50,441,523 of NW_024609837.1, forward strand.
CTGCTTCCTCAAACTTCGCCCAGAATGGCCTTTGTCACACAATGTGGCTTCCAGGGGCTCCCCACTCCCAGTCCCAGCTCGAAAAAAAAAACAAAAAAACTGACATTCCACAGAAACTGTACATACAAAGAGATTGACCTCGTTTCCTACAGCTCCACAAAGATCTTTATTTTTTCCGTTCGAAAAAAAAAAAAGCAAATTTCATTTTTGTCCGTTCATAAAAAAAAGCGTGTGTCGGGGGGGGGGGGGGGGGGGGGGGGGGTCCCGTGGACAAATTGTAACGGTTACAAGTAATTTTATTACTTCAAAAAGTAATCAGATTACTCTTGTGATTACTGCCTAATAAAAGTAATCAACTGATTACAAAATTACTCCAAAAAGTAATCGATTACAAGTAATTTGATTACTTGTAATGCGTACGGTACAAGTCTGCTTTCAAGGTCACGTGACGTCAATTTTCCCGCTAAATTTAGCGGAGAAACTGAAACTGTTCATGGGTTACGCGACACCTAGTTGAGCGACGTTATTTTCCTCTGATTTGGTGTTGAGGTCACGTGGCGTCAATTTTCCCGCTAAATCTTGCGAAGAAACTGAATTTGTTCATAGTTGGTGTGACACCAAGTCATGTGACGTCATTTCCTCGCTAAATTTGGCGCAGTTACGCCGACTCCGGCGCCAGCGAGGATGGCAACATGGGCGCCGCTCCACCTGGAAGCGGGCACCTAAGAGCTACTCTGTAAAATAGATACATAGTTTTACTCACCAACCAGTGTACAGCATAAAATGGGAGCATGTATAGCTTGTATAGCATAATGTTGGAGACCCTAGATCTAACAGACGTACATGCTTGAGTTTGTTACCGGACATCCCAGGTTTCTTATAAAGTTCCCATTAAAGATGGGAACTTTTGACTTCACAAAAATCTACCGCGTCTTTTCTGTTTCAGTCGTTGTGTACGATTGCGCCAAAATGGCACAAAACTGTGGAGAATGCCATGAGCTACACGAAAAATACGGCTGCGGTTGGTGTCAAGAAAGCAAGTCATGTACAGTGCGTTCCAACTGTCCAATTTGGATTGATCGAACCCATATCTGTCCTGATCCCGAAATAATGCAAGTGAGTACTTATTCCCTAGCTCAAATTATGGCGTGGGAGCTTGGTTGTAGTGTAGGGTACACGATATATATATATATGTATCCTGATTCCGCCGTTCTTTTGGCTTTCGGCGGGTTCGTAAAAATATATATATATAATTAATAAATGAAGATATGCAGATGAATGAACCGTACTTAATCCAATTAATCAAATAATCAAAGTTTTTAAGAACCCACCGAAATCCAAAAGAACGGCGTAGTCAGGATATATATATTTATATATTCTTCTGACCCGCTCATATTCTTTCTATAAATTACTGATATAGTGGTTTTTTGATGACGCTGAGCAAGTTTCTGATTGAAACTATATGTCTATCTTTATTAATCAAGAAAGTTAATTTAGGAATTTTAACTAAGTAGCCAACTGATCGTTACGATTAGTCCCCTATACTATGTCCCCCTGCCCGTTTAACTCACGCGCGGAGACCGCAACAATCTAGCTTTTATGTTTTTTTATCCTGTTATGCTTCAAAAAACACGTATATATATATACATATGTACACACAAACACACACACACACACACACGCACACACACACACACACACACATATATATATATATATATATATATATATATATATATATATATATATATATATATACAGTGTTGCAGGTAACAGTGACAGATTTCCTACAGTTATAGTGTATTCGAGGTAAAAGAATAATTTTTTCGGGAACGCACTACTGGCGGTTGCGGACGTCAAGACATACGGGATACATAATAGTTAGTTGGTTAATAATTAAGAAATACTAAATCTCTTTTTAATTATCGAGAATGGACATATGGTTCCAATTAGAAACTTGCTGAGCGTCATCGAAAACAAAAAATCAGTAATTTTTAGAAAGACTGCACGCGTGAGAAGCGTAGTACCGCGCTAAAGTTACCACTCGTAGACCAGGTCCAAGGCTGGGCTCTGCTAAGAGACGAAAAAACCTCGCGGGTGCCTTACCACAACCGCTAGCCTTGTACTAACTCCACCAGTGCTAACTTTCGTGGACTACTACGCTTCTCACGTGCTCAAAGTGTTTCGGAAACTTATTGATTTAGTGGTTTTCGATGACGCTGAGCAAGTTTCTAAGTGAAACCAAATGTCGCTTTTTAACCATTAAAAAGTTAAGTAGTTATTCTCAATTAATTAGCGAACTAATTAGTAAATGTAGCGCATTTTTTACTACCGCCACAAGGAGTAATGCGGTCCCGAGAAAAGGATCTGTTTACCTGCAATACACAAATTCTAGCAATATTTGTCACTCTTCCATGAAACATCCTGTATATATTAATAATTAAAACATTACATAGGTTACAGTATCGAAGTTCTTTTAAATAATTTAATTATAGGTCATTTTTTTATATTTCGGCTCAAAGGTAGTTAGTAATTCATTACCTGAAGGGGAAAGCAACAACAGTTAGAGAATTTATAGTATATACTACACGTTTATGCACACATACCAGTAAACGAAAGTTATGTCTACTTTCGTTTACTGGTATGCGTGTATAAACGTGTATATAGAGTGTTATGTTAAGCATAATCATTTTTTTTAAACACGTCGTGAAAACTACCTTAATGTGGAGTGTGTGGGTTAGTTATACGGCCAGGGGGACATATTATAGAGGGTTAGTGGTCACTAAAAGTTTAAGATTGGACATAAAATTGGTTGAATACATTTTACTTAATGAATTGGGAGATTGGACGCAATACAAGGTGCAAGCCGTCAAATGAAGCTGGAATATTAAATAAAACGTATTAATTATCTTTTAATTAGTTAAAATAGACAGATGGTTTCAATCTGATATTTCCTGAGCGCCATCAAAATGCACTAATTAAGATTTTCGCAAGCAATCTTTGCGCGTTGAAAATGGAGTAGTGCGCTAAGGTTACCACTGGTGCAACAGGAGCAAGGCTGAGATATAAAAACGCGAATAAGAAAAAAAAAAGCACGCAGGCGCGCGCGTTATTTCGTCAGTAGCCTTGCTCCTGCTGCAGGAGTTGTAACTTTAGCGCAATCCCCTGCTTGCCACGTGTGTCAAGTCTTTCTAATTCATAATGTGGTTTTCGATGACGCTCCACACGTTTCTTGATAGAACCATAGGTTTATTTTAATAATAAAAAAAGTTAATTAAAATATCTTAGTTAACCGATTGCGTTGCAATTAACCTCATGTATCTAAGTTCCCTTGACCGATAATTCACCTACACAAATCGTATTAGTGTACCATTCAGAGCTTTTTCTTAAAACAAAGATGTTAAGCTTTGAACGAAACACCCGGCACTCACATACGCAATACTAATAGTGAGCAGTCAGTACTTGGAATATAAAGGCCACACAAAGTGCGAAAAGCCTAGGTTAGATTAATTACTCTTTAAGTGATGACGTCATCAAGAAACCTAGCAAAAACAATTGTTATATTAACAAATATCACCAGTCAAACAACTTATAAACAAGTCAGCTCTTCACAACTCTGTTCCAGCGCACCATAGGTTTCAGTTAACGATCATGCTCGAGAAGGCGGCCACTCAGGCACCGCCATGTTGGGACCGCATAGCTCCTACCACATCTATACAGCTAGAATACCTAGCTTCTACATACCTTCTACCACGAGAGTACAGCGGCTTGCAACTACCGAAATAATGAACTTCTACTTCAACGCACTGTATCGGTAACACTGCGTGTCATGCTGGAAATTTAAAACTTCACAAATTATCCGGCTGAGCCGCAATCGCAACTGATATTTTGGCATAAGTATTTCAAAAGAAAGACCAAAAGGAAACCTTGTCACAATCTGAGTGCCGTTAATTTCACGAGTAGCAAAATACGAAAAAAACTCATTACTTCATTACAAAATAATAAAGTTTTCAACCTAAGCACGAGAGAGCTGAAAGCATTCACCAGTTGTTAGTTCATCGTTTAAGAAATTAAAGATGCTCGTGTCACCTGGCCAACAGACCAACTGCTACCAGTCTGTATTCACTGAAAATTGTAGAATTTAAAGGGAATTATTAGAGACTTCCTACAAGTTACAAAGACAGAAGCCATACAAGCTGCACCCCTGCACATACTTCCTGTTAGCGCATACAGCCTCTTGGACATTTTGCGATTCGCAAAAGATGACCGAAAATGGAACTCGCAAAATGCGAGCTTCATAATCCGGAGCTGAGTAAATCGTTCCGGACTCTCCCAGGATACATGGTTGCATACTGCTCTGTTGCTTCAGAAAACGCAAAGTTTTATGAAATTTAGTTCAATATTCCAGGGATGTAGAGTACGGAATCCTGTTTTAATGGCCATGGAGTCTCACCAAAAAAGAGGGACCCTTTTTTTTTTATTCTAAAACTGCATGACAGTTATGTCACGATATGTTGCTGCCACGCACCGAATAAGACGCTTAAGGGCCGACATACACTTCGCGCTTTCAACTTTTGCCCGCCTCCTCCTTTTCTATATCCTCTCCACTTTTTGCCTTGCCCCAACTTGCTCCCCTCCTAGCATAGGAGGGGAGAGCGCTGAGGGGATTACCTTCCCTGCAGAAAACTGAGGTTGTGCGTCGGCTTTTAAAAAGCGATTAATATGAGTATAAATTCATTACTGAAACACGGCGCGGGGCAATATTAACACGCGTAGCTTTCAGAGTATTGTGGCTACTGAATAACCTAGTCTCTGTTTGTTGTAACTTAATTATTTCTAAATTTAATGACTCTCAGCTTTCGAATATTATCGAGGCTGGTCTTCTTTGAGGCAATAATTATTTACACGATTTTTCCAGGTGTTGTTCACGAACGCATAATTACTTGAAGTTTATTCCTCATTTTTTTTTACAACAAAATCAATATTCGCACTTCTAAAGCACCTCATACTGCGAAAGTGCCAACGACATTCTAGAAATATTTATTTTGGTGTAAGATGTACAAAGTGCGGAAGTTAGTAAAAGTTTTAACGGTTTGAAACTTAAAATTAGGATGACAAAAGGTTTGTTCTATGGAATCTTAACTGTTTCCTGTGATCTATATAGTAGCATGGTTTTGTTACAAACTAGTTCTATCGTATAACTATTATTTCGTAGCGCATAAGTTTAATAACTCATCGCCGTTAATATTTGATCATGAGTGAAATTGGGTAACAATAATTAAGCTGAATCTATTTCAACCTCTATACTTTTGTTACAACTGGAACTGAAGAGTGCCTAAACCACCAGTTTATTCCCCTGTATTTTCACAAAAATGTACCTGCACTGACATCACTACTCACACGTTTTATTTTTACGTCAAGAGCCAAACTTTTCAATTATTTTATTCAATTGAAAACATGAGAATCATATCTTTAATTACATAGTGGTTTCCAAATGCTTCGTTCTCTACGCATATAAAAACCATGTAAGTGGTGCTCTCCGTGGACATCTTTTTTTTCAATCAACGGGGTGAACGAATATACTCTTTTATTAAAATGTGTCGTTTTCTCACAGTTTTATCCAAATACAGGACCTTTGGAGGGGGGTACTAATATTACCATTGAAGGCGAAAACTTCGGAAAAATGTTCGAGGATATTGAGCAAGGCGTTCACATCTCGCTGGAGATGGTCAACGGGTCCTCTCTTGACGTTCCATGCGTCCCATACCAAGAATTGTATGTGAGAGGTTCAAGGTAAGAACCAAGTCAAGCTCAGTGCTCAAGACAAGTGCACACGCACAGAATCTTTCAATTTGAGTATAACACTATAAACCTAAAAATGTAACCTTTTATAGACCTACACGTAAAAGCAGACGCAAAGATCCAAAATGCAATTTTGTTTAGGTTCTAGAGAGATTGGACAGTAATCTTATGTGCAAGGTAACTTGAGTTCATAAGTCTAAAATTTAATTCATATCTAGGTCACTTCTGTATTCATTGCTACTGTGATCTAAGCACGATTGCCGTTTACGTGTTTGAGAACACAGTGACGCTGCTTGTTTCCGGGATAGGCCTGAATTTTTCGTTTAATACAGTTCGATGTAAAGAATAATGAATTTCGGAACTTCAATCATTTTTAAAAGTTAACTGATATGCACTTTGTTTTCAATAAACACACCTTTGTCTCACCGCATTGTGGTCCTTCCAAATAAACTTGTCAAAAAAGTGCTTCTTAAACAGACATGAATTGGTGCAATTTTTTATAGTACTTGTCCAAAAGAAACATAAGAAAAAAATGTTTGTTTCAGAATTGTATGCAGAATTCAAAGACCCGAGAACATGACACTGGCAACGTCTGGCCCTGTTGTTGTAAGTGTTCAGGACCAGTTTAAAGCACGATCCAAGCAAAAATATACCTTCGTCGTAAGTACATCAAAAACACTTGACTTTCAAATGTGCGTGCATGATGCCCGCATCGCCACTTGTGACTAGGCATGCCGCGAAGCACCCATTGTTCGAGTTCAAGAGGGTTTAAAAAATTCGCAACTTTTGAAGTTTCAAACTTGAGGAGGTCTAAGATATTAAAATTCCAAAGAGTCGAGTCTGAATATTTCCATTTTTTTTTTAAATGAAATTCTTAAAAGTCGTAGATTAAAGAAGAAAACTTCTGACATTGAAGTTTGATAAACTTGAAGATATTTAATTTTTTGAGGGTACAAGTTGAAGATTTTGGTCCAAAGATTGAGGTCTTCAAATTTCCTGAGCAAAACTCGAACCCCACAGTTTCGAGTTAAGTTTTAAAACTTTACCCCGGAACGTTGCGAAGTGTAACGCAAATCTTACTACAAAGGCTCCACATTATATATGCCATATCCTTCTGAGTACTGTGATACTTAAGGTACAAACCGCTATCTACTAGTAATGTATTGCAACTATATTAACTCTACAATTCACTCGTTGAAAATCTCCTCGAAAAAATATAAGCCGGTCCGATGGACGTTCTTTACACTCGAACGCATTCTAAATGCGGTGCTGACATAAAGCAAAAGCAATATATAAGACGAAACACACACATAAGACTACTAGGCTTTCCCAACAGTTTTAGGTTCAAATGTAGATTATTTAGGTTGTATGTCCCGCGATATGGAGAAGACATAGGACACAGGGATAGCATGCGACGAAACTAAAGGTAAAAGATCTAGCAACCAGAATAAACTCGGTTGGCGCCCAAGCTCAAGAAAATACAGATGATATAGTCAAACCAGTTGCGCATCAAAATCACAACATAGCCAGTTTCTTGCACTTTTCTTCGATTAATGCAGATATTGGTCACTCTAAAAGGAAGGCGGCTGGCAACAATAATCAACTGAGTGTCGATCCGGCCTTCATTGTCGTGCGTCGGGGTTGCTCTTTTCTGCTAGCGCTTTTCCTCGAAGAGCCGCCTGTTTACACAACATAATAATAGATTGAACAAACTGAACGTAAGGGCGCAAATGAACTGGTGTATACTGAATAACCAGAGACTGAAGAACACTCAAGGTGACAACAAGAGAAGGAAAGAAGAACGTCTCAAAATACTTTCTCCTTCCCTTCTATTGGTGTCACCTTTCCTATTCCTCAGTTTCGCGTTGCTTCAAAATATCTATAAATTTATGTTCAGAAAAAAAAAAAAAACTGAGGTTGTCCACGACGTTCTGGCGAATCACTCTGGGACAAATTTCCAAGCTCCAGACAACTAAGGGGACGCAAATGCTCACCTTTTACCAAAATCGTTTGGTGCCACGTTAATAAGAGAACTAGAGCTGTACGAGGCGCAAGTAATCGTGTCCCGTGGTGATGCTTGCATCCGTGCGCCGTCTTTGGCTTAACACAAAACTAACTTTACTATCTGAACGTTCCTTCTTGAAGATCCTTAGTTATATACAATATTTAGTTAATCTTTTTACGGATTTTTTTTTATTATAATCACTGTTGGAGTGTTTCAGAATTTCTTCGTTGAGAATTATTTTAGCTTTTTCAACATTGCATGAGATAAAGCTGTGTAACTTTAGAAATGTTATTTTATAATAACGCACTAATGGACCGACCCTCCACTGGTGTAGCTGAGTTTTGGGTTTCCTCTTTTTTTATAGGTAGCAGCCCTCGATTCTTTATCTTTCTCTTCAAGGGGTCCTAAACTCGTCGAACATAAAGTTGGGGCCAAAGTTGACGGAGCGCAACGATTGGACAATCACGACGATGACTTTGCGGTTTTGTCGCCGACGTCCGATCAGCGCGCTCCACGAACTTTCGGCCCCAACTTTATGTTTGACGAGTTTAGAGCCCCCGTAGTGTTAAACAATAGTTGATAGTAGCGCTCTGTCCTATCTGCATCTTCTATTTCTCCTTGCCGTGTTGCGTTAGCTAATTCATCATATGTTTACGATTGCTTCAGCGATGACGGAACATGTACATAAAGATAACAAACACCATGATGGGGCGCTTTTGATGCTGATTATATCAACTCGCAGCGTCCGCTGTGTCTGAACTTGAGGTAAAATTAAATATAACAGCTGGCGCTATAAACTTCTTGAGCGCGAGGAACGAGGCCAAGACTCCGGTGTCATCCCAAAGTGGGACGAAATTGTTTCGGGGCTATTTTCACTTCACTCCAAACATTTATCTATTTTTTTTATTTAAATGTATTACATAAACCTTAGGAGGTAGGTTGGTTCAAGCTTTTTCGAACTTTCCTATGGAAGTTCAAAGCTGGTGAAATGGCTAAGCACCGCAGGTTTGAAAGCTCGAAAATCGTCAAATGTTGGGAACGTTTCACACTTTTTCAGCGTATTACATCATGCATTCAAATTTTTTTTTTAATGTTCGTGTTTGTTGCACTATAGTCGGTGACAGGTCAAGAAGGAAGTGGAAGCACCTCCCACTATTTTCCACTTTAGTAGTGCGAATGCTGGTAAGGAAGTGACCTCCTCTCCACCGTTCGCTTCGCTGAAGTGGAAAGAGGTGGGAGGGGCTTCCACTTCCTTCTTGACCTGTCACCGACTATAGTGCAACAAACACGAACATTAAAAAAAAATTTGAATGCATGATGTAATACGCTGAAAAAGTGTGAAACGTTCCCAACATTTAGAAACCTTCATTTGAAGTTCGAACCTAAGGTAGGAAAAGGTTTATGGCGGTCTTCTGGTGATAAAAAGGCGATTTGACTGGCCGCACAAAGCTCGGGTAGCAAGCTAGGTCTTCTAATATTTCATGTTCACTTGTAATTACTAATTAGGTATATAATTTACTCGACATTTATTCAGAACAAAGCAGAAAAAAAAGGTTTGCTCACCGGAAAACACAAAGCGATTGGGCTATTATGTTAATATTCAAGCTGTTAATCAATACGTTCTATATCCAATGAGGTAAAATGCCTTTTCGTTATAAGTTGATGAGCCTGCATATAATACATTTATTACCATTTTCGTTTTTGTCTTCAAGGACCCCACAATCGTCTCAATAACTCCGGACAAAGGACCAAAATCCGGAGGCACAGATATTGAAATTCGAGGAGCTTTCCTCAATACTGGCAGCACAGCGGAAATCTCTGTGGGCGGTGTGCCGTGTCATTTAACCGAGTGAGTATCCTCTACAATGAGTTACAGACTGGCCCAAGTACAGTCCCTACGACGCTGAAGATCCCACACTGTTAGCAAAAATAACAAGCCCAGACGTGTAAACCGTTGTCCCATAGCGGACACATCGAAACGTGTTCGTTTTACACGAGGCCATCTGTGTTTTTCGTCTGCACATGAGGTGCTGCGTAAACGTAACACGCTACACCGTGTCTGCCTTCCACAAAAACGTTTCGAGCGTGTTCCTTATGAAACATGGCGGCCAGCGGCCGAGAACAGGCGAGAGACGAGCCCAGCGAGCCGCGCGCCTTTCAGCCGAATTGAAAGCACACAGGGCGCGTTAGTTTTCGTTCGATGAAAATGTCTCCAAGCGGCGGACGTAGCACGTAGCTACTTGCAAAGGTACGTACGTGCGTTGCCGGCGGTCGGCGGTGTCGGTAGCCTCAACGAGCCGCTAGACAAAAAATAAAACGAATGCCGAACGCACGTGGATAAATACCTTGAGCAAACTATTTAGAATCGGGCGGTAACTTGCGCCACCTATCGAGATTTCTAGTAGCCTGTATTTAAAAAAAAACGAGTCTGTTAACACTACGAACGACCACGACTACACAGCAACCCTACATACAACGCAGGCAACACCAGTACCACATACTACTCAGCACCGACATGTACACAAACACAACAACCGACACTACGCCCGACACTTCCTATTCGATTTCCATATTTCCCCGCGGCGCATATAAGCTTGACATGTGCGGGTGAGCTCTTCGGTCGCTGACCATTACAGATTTATAGAAGAATACACAAAACACGGCGCAATAGACAGCCGTGTGTTAGAACTGTTTGCATTTAAAAAGTATGGAGGCAAAATCTGTAATGTTAGTCCGTTGCAATAAATAACGATATGTGAACAATAAATCTTAAACCGGTCATGAAAAAGTTCAAATTTTTGTTATATTCTTGCTTAATTAGTGTTATGAGCAGTCCGACTAGCTTGAATCAGATAGGAAAACAAATTATTGGGATTTTGTCATTACGTATACAATAATAAATGAAAATGATCCTTGCGCAAAGCATTTTTTATATATTTTTGTGAAGGACATCCGGACATCCGCCCAACACTTCACTTCCGCTAGTTGCAGTACGGGAGCAGACGCCTTCACTTTTGGGGCATTTTGATGCAGTTTGTTGTCGTATGTCGTGTCGGTGTCAAGTGGAGCGGTAATGCTTGGGAGTTTGTGACCGGTGTTATTCGTGAACACTGGTGTGGGACGCTGATGCGTCTATTCTTTATACTGCCACCACCCCAAAATTTGAAGATACACGGGCCCGTATAGCAGTGCATTATGCTGAATCGCGAGCTCCTTCTCTGTTGACGTCGCTTTCCTGGTACCACTCGTGGATACTGCAAGTGTTTAAACAGTGTGCATCGTCTCGCCTACATCCCCGGTGACGTCCTGTTAAAACTGATTGCTTCCGTCATTTTAGAGTACGCAAGGCAGTTATCTCGTTGGTCTGGTTTCGGTTATAAAAGCAAGGCAAAACGCTCGTAGTTCCCGCCTTCAGTACACGTTGGACATCTTCCACACTTTGACACCGGATAACTAAATGAACGAGGATTTACATTCACTTCCGAGGTTACTCTCGCCGCTTCCTCACCGTTGAGCAGCAGGATGAGCTGGCGACAAGCCGCGGATGAAAGGCTTGAGCATCAACAGCCCAAGCGCACTCGGTGCCGATGCCGGCGACGCGGGTTTCTGTCAACCAGGAGGCCAGCACAAACCGTGACCGTTCCAGCTCTTCGTCATGACACGGTGTTGCAGAGAGCAGGGTAAAATACAGCTACACGGATCACCGAAGCAAACGCGCTGATATCTTATATATTGGCTTGTGATTGCGCCTTTGTAGTAGATCATCTTATTCGTTTTGGTGGAGAGACGCAAACGACGGGCATAACAAAATCGCTTGCATATTCCGCATATCTCACAAAAGCATTTACCCTGTCACCTTGTGAAAAGCGCGAAACACGGAGTCCGCACCGTCCTAAGCTTCCCGTTTTTTACCTGCTTTAGAGCAGTTTGTACCTGCTAGTACAAATGCCTACTGAAACTGAAACAGGGCAGAGCCAGAGAGAAAGAGACGAAGTTGGGAAAGCTTGCTCGCTCTCGAATTTATTAACTCTCAAGTGATTGTACCATAATAAATGCACCAACGCCCCTTCCAAAATAAAGAAAGAGCACTATACGTTCACAACGTAAAAAATGGTCTCAGTGCATGCATCTGTGGGCAGGTAGGAAACCTTGCCCTAAGTTATTCACGCCGCATGATTGACGCAACAAACTCGTTGCAGGACCGAATCATCTACTCAAGCGGTGTGCGTCGCTGTGCAAACGCAGTCCAACACGAAGCATAAAAAACGGCAGATTTAAGACAACAATCCGGAGTCCATTTTTAATTAAAACGACGTAATTTTGTTGAAAACGCCCGCTGCTTCTTACTCACGGTATGTGTCGGGATACTTACACAGTTTGAAACGGAACGAAGGAAGATTAACTTTTAAAAACGCTCGCTGCGTCCTCCCGGACCAGCTGGACCGGATCAGCTGACGACGACGGGCCTATTCCCGTTGAATCTCCACCCCGCAACAAACAATTTGCGCTCCGTGTTAAAAGCGTGGTTCAAACAGACCCGGAATACAAAGCACCGCACCACACACGACGAACGTTTCAGCTCTTTTTCGCATCGCCGGGTTGCACCAAACAGAACGAGATCGCCGAAGTCAACGCCGCGCTGTCGTGAACCTTGGCTTGTGGTTGCGAACTCATGGACCCTGTGGCTCCCTTCGCTTTCAAAACACACACGACGATTACGAATGGTACTTTCCGTCTTCCGGGAACATCACAGGGGCACTTCTCCGGTCACGTCTTCACTATGTGCTCGCAAACTCCGAAGCTCTATGCGAAGCTTCTCGCGTCCCGTCAAACCAAAACAGTACTGGCGCCATGCGCACTTGCCAGATTATCTCCGGTCGAACAAAAACGAGAGCCAACCGGCTCGTGCTTCCAGCGTACATCGGCGTTGCGCTTGCGCTGTGGCCAGATCGCTTGCAGTTGAAGGTTGAAGTAAAAACGAAACCAACTGCAATGTCCCGTGTTCACATCGAGGACACGCTTTTTATATCTATTTTAACTGTTTGGAACGAATAATTAGACCCATGACTTTATTTGTGGTGTGTAAGAAACTGTTATCAAGATCCCTAAACTAAATACAAACATGGGCGACATGAGGGAAGCCGCATTGCCATCGACCAGAAAATGGCGCGGCGGCGAGCACGGTAAGGGCGGGTTTCGCCGACGTTCTGCGACATGGCGCAATTGCTTTTGGTGCATATCTGTCTCCGAGACATGTTTTTTTCCGCGGCATTTGTCTCGACGGTCCTTTCTAAGTGTGTCCCCAAGCATTCCGGTGCTTCGATAGCCGGCAATGCCGCGGTCGTCGCCGGGGGCGATGCGTGTTATCGAGGTCGGCTACACGGTTATGCGTGTATGACCGAACCAAAACACGTTTTTTACAACCTCGCATGATTTCTGAACGAATTATCCGTTACTCATCGTGTAAATTTATGGTAATTTGTGTAAATAGCGTGTTTTTCACCCCAAATATTCGCCAAATACACGGGACTTGCTAACAGTGCAGTCACTGCGAATGGCCGAAACTTCGGAACGCAGAAAAGGGGGGGGGGGGGGGGATACTTGCACGCCTGGAGCTTTCACGCCGCCCTGAAGGAAGGGAAGGGCCTTAGACACAGCGCGCCGTTTCAGTAGGGCTGCGTTATCCAGTTTTGATCCTCTGTGAGCGATATGAAACTGTCCACAGCGCGCACCGAGCCGCTACCGGCCATCTTCTCAGCCACGCGCAACTGGTGGGATTTTTCGTATTGGGGGAGACTGCACAGTCGCGGATGATAGTAATAGTAATAGTAATCTTTATTGACTCAGGAGAGCTGTGCATGGCACCGCGGAAAGGCGATAGCCCGTACCATGGAGGCCCGCGGTGCCACGTCTAGTGATGATAATTATGAGATGATATATACAAGGGGGGACGACGCGGTCTTCTCAACATCGCAAGCACCGTTGCTTGAAGGTTCGGAGTTTGCCAAGACACTTCTACCAGCTGTAAGATGATGAGCGCCAAGGCGAGCGCGTGGCTCCAGAGATTATCAGTGCCATTTAACTTGAGAAAGCTGAGTTATCGAGGCTATGGTGTGATTGAGCGGAATTTCAGCAGGTGTTCTATTGTTGTCGTTGCTCCCCACTTGGTCAGAAAAGGATTCCTGAGCCGACACGAGTAGTAGTAGTGCCTTGTTAAATAAAAATAGTAGCCGCTCATCGTCATTTATTGTGCGAACTTATTATCAAACGCCCAGGAACTGACCGGTCAACTTACCGACCTGGTGGATTTAGCCACTCTTTACTTGGCCTTTTGTCACGGAAGGTCTCTATATTTGGCGAAACCATCATGAGCTCAGCAATAGCTGGTCAGGGGGGGGGGGGGGGACGACATAAATTGAACAGCCTCTGAAGCCTCGATAATGATGGCTCTTCGTTCTGATGGATAGCGAGGTAGGCCTTGTAAGCCAGGGATTCGGCTGACCTTTTCCATATCGTCTGTGAGTGTACACGATGAACAATAAAAACTTGGTTTCATATTCGGTCATTCTGCCAAACGCGTTTAAATTCGGTAGCTTTGTGGGGTTGGTGGTGATCTCAGATAGGGTGGTGACTAGGATAGGATAACCCTTACTCTTAGTGTTTCAGTAAATGGGGTGTGTGGCGCTTTTAGTTCAAGAGGTGCCGAGGGCAGAATTTTGCGCGAAAATAAATTACTTCACACCCTTTTCCCTTCGTGACGCTCCGCGCCCTTTCCTTCACCGCCACCCGGATACAAGCCCTCTTCGCTGAATTTCTCGGGTCACCAAGATAGGGAAAACGCGTTTTCCAACCCTTTCCATTCGCCCTCGTTCTGCGCGCTCTTTCTCCACCGCCTGTTTCAGCTCCTTTCTTTCTTGCTTTGTCTCCCTTCTCTACTCCGCGCGCTATCTCACACCACCTGCTTCTGCTCCTCACATTCCCGCGTGCCGGGTCCGTAGATGTAATAAAGATATTTCGAGAAAGTGCAGGGTCCGTGGCTCAGTGATCAGCCCACTCTACTTCCACGCCGGTGTCCGGGGTAAAATCCCAAATACCAGTTGCAGATTTTTTTTTTCGGGTCGTTAGGGGGTTACGGGTTGACCGAGTTACACATTTCGTACGTACGCGGCTCCTGGTGTTGGTTTACCCTATAAAGCTACGGCTTTGTAGCGCCACGGAAAGAGAATGACATAAACACTCAAACGGATCTATACCCCGTTTCACTTCGAGTCCGACCGTAGCCGACCATATGATCCGACGTATTCAAACAAGCAGCGCCAAAAGTGCGTTGTCACGTCGCTGGTCTTCCTCGTATGTTTGCTCACTCCAGATAAATCCATTAAGCACCAAAAGCAGCACGGATTTTCGCCAAGAATTGGCCAGTGGCTGGAGATGTTCTTTTTGGCCAATCGCCAAAGAGTGGCCATTCACCGGCCAATGCATGGCCGATGGCTGATGGCCACTGGCCATTAGAAAATAACCAGAGAAAAATCAGCACGCTCTTTAGGCTTTACTTTACTTTAGCACGCTCTTTAGGCCTGGCTGAAAAGCGCCCGGCGCGAGGCTAACAGCATTGTCTTTGAGGGTACGGACGATACTTATTTTGGTTAACTTGTCTGGGCATGGTGGTCGAGTCCACTCTTCACTTTACAGCCAACTATCAACATAAAAGGGGGGGGGGGGGGGGGGAGTTAGGCCATATCAGGAGTGCTGACAGAGGGAGAGAAAGAACTCGTAAAAATTGTGTGATCCTTTGTTGTTTTGTGAGGCCTATGGCAACCGCTTCTCTAGCTCTCCATGCCCTCCCCTCTCTGGCCTCCACGAACTTTGGTATGAAGTGAGAATTGATGACCGATCGATAACCCGTAGCTGCCACTTTTTCTCTGACTGGTCGAGTTTTCGGTCATGGACTGTCCGTCGTCTGTGTGGCCATCTCATAATGAGATGTTCAAAATTCAGTTAATTAAGGACAACGGAAACCTAGAGCTTCATTGCATACTTTGCTTGTCGGTAATTTGAGATTATAATCCATTACATTATTGGAGTAACGAGTACAAGTCTGCCTTGATGTCAGGATATTACCCTGCCCTCGTTTGCTCAAAATAGACGTCCCGCAAAATCATTGCACCTGAGCAACATCACCCGCATCAGAGGGACTTTAAAACAATTTTGACATACAAATGACTGTGTTACAAAAATGTTAGACATCCACTAAACGTCGCAGTCCGTGCGCTTACGTATGCGTATAATACTATGCATTGCTAGAAAAACCATTTTCACGTTCAGCCTTTTGTGCTGACGGTACATTTAATTTTTGCTAGTGATAAAGTAAAAATTCTGCCAAGGTTAAATTGAACGGCTTTAATTTGTCAGGATTTCCCGTTTTTGACTATAAAAATATGATACCAACATAATGATCAGTGTGCCGGCTTGTGTTTGGATGCGCTACGAGCTATAGTCCCTTGCAACTCAAGATGGTAGGGCGAGGATAGGACGGGCCGGAGAGGAGGAAGCAGACGAAACGCTGGAGAAGAGAGGGGGAAACCTAGCTCCTTCCCTCTTTAGTCTTACACTCGCCCTACCCTCTTCAGTTGCAATGGACTATAGCAGTGTAAAACTCTACGTGCAATTGTGTGAGGCACGGCATCTTGCCATAGAGCTCGGGGGTCGCTTTAGGTCCAACTGCACGCACTGGTTCTTGGCGTGAGGCCGCTAAAATTATTGGCTGCCAAACGGGTTGAATTTCAGTTATAAGAATATTGAAGGAGTAAAAAATTGCAGAAATTGTTATTTTAACTCGGGTTGCTTGCGCATATTTTCTTGCATTATCACGAATAATAAAACGCATATTATTTGCCTAAAAAAGTGGTGGTGATTAGTGGTTTTTGTTTTATTCTTTTTTCTTTTTTTGCAGGCGGCAAGACGCTTTATTGACATGTAGGACTTCTCAAGCACCCATGGCTGGACGAGAACGGCTTGTGGTAAAATTTGACGACGGTTTGAGAGAGCTTCGAGAGTACATGTTCACGTTTGTAGAAGACCCCGTCATTGATTCGGTAGAGTCTGCCATTGCGGGAACTCCAGCACGCGGAATCCCCAGGTAAGAGATACGAAACCGCTTCCATAGTATATACCAATAGAATGCGTGAAATTATTACGTATTCACTTTTCGTAGCGGAGGACTGACGGTGAATGTTAAAGGACGGAATTTGGACGTCGTACGAGAACCTGCTTTGTACGTAACGGTGGACTCGCAAAGGCATTATGGGGTACGTAAGATATATGTTTTCCCAAAATATAAATAGTTATATTACGGTGCATTGAACGGATCTATTACGTCTGTGTTTATCACCCTATTGCGCCCACCCATGCTTCAAGACTGGCCCCGAGGTGCCAACAAAAGACGTCACCGAAACCGGAGTTCGATTTTGTCGGACGTCACGACCCTGGCGGTTGGTTGTAGAAATGCTGGCGAAAATTGAGGTATTTTAAGGCGTGGTAAACGCACAATTCGGAGACTTGTGCGTTTATATATATATATATATATATATATATATAGATATATATATATATATAGATACATTTCCGTTGACTCTGTAATGTGATATCTCTCTCTCTCTCTCTCTCTCTCTCTCTATATATATATATATATATATATATATATATATATATATATATATATATTACATTACATTACAGAGTCAACAAAAATGGGTAGCCACGGCCAGGAATCGAACCCTGACCTGCGTGGAATGCAAGCGCGATAACCATTAGACCACGAGAGCGCTTTTTCTTTTTTTTTTTTTGTAGGCCACGAGCGCGCTGCCTACTTGGTCAGCTGTGCGCGCGGCATTATTCCCTCTCCACACCCCTCATATATAAATCACCTCCACTCACAGAGACGGTATTTAGACATTTGAAGATTTTGTTGGCTAAAAATATGGTGCTCACCTTTTCAAACAAAAAAAAACCTGATCACTAAGAACTGCATCCCATAACACCATTACAAACATACATGATATTGTATACGCATTTTCCTCAAATGATGGAGTCAATTAAGCGGTTAAAAACATGCCCCACCAGGGTGGCGCTCGTCCTTTTCTGCGTTTGTTATCACGGGCTAAAGCAAAAACGCACAAAAAGGGCCGCAGGCTCACGCCGCGTTCACTGTACGCGATCGCATTAGCTGGTGATAGCGATTCCGGTAGCGCATCAAGGCGGACTCAGGTGGGCCACACATGAACAATAAAGCCCACGTCGGTGTGACGTGGGCATGCCCAATTGGGGCTGCCCATGCAATAACACCTTGGGTCCCGAATCGGTTTTGCGAACGCAAAGGCAGCGCAGCTGTGGGCAAAGGGCAAAGTTGGGCAGCCCCAAGCGGGCATGCCTTACTTGGGGTTGCCCACCTTGCCTCCGTGTACCCCACCGCGGCTATACGGAAACAGTTATTACTGAGGTGGGCTCCACGGAGGCAACGCTAGTGCATACCCAGCTTTGGCTACCTCGCAATGCCCCTGTGGGTCTCAATCCGGCTGTGTAATGGCTGAGTTAGCGCAGAGCTGTACTCCCCGGCAGCATACCCAACCTGGTGTGCCCATGCAATGCCCCCTTGGATCCAACCTCGTCTATACGGGGGCAAGTTTAGCATAGATGTAGGTTCCAAGAGAGAAAGAGGAAGCATGTCCAATTTGACTGCCTATGCCACTGCCAAACAAGCAATTTGCGGTTATATTGAGGATATCTACTGCATGTTCTAATAATTTGCCTTAGAAGATCGGGTTTCTCTGATGCCACATCACCGAAAACGTAAGAAATAAATTTTATGACTCAAAATGTTTATTACGAACTTACTAATCAGCGTATATGCAAAAACATTCCGTTGCGTTGGGTCTATTTTTTTAGGCACAGTTAAGTTTGGGAGTGAATTCGAAACCCGCGCGTCGGAATGTTGTGACCTGTTCTAGAATTCGGTGTAGTAGCCGGATCAAGATGGCTATTTATCCCGATTTCAGTTTCAAGATGATTTAAATGAAGATGTGCGCCATTTCCTGTTTCATTTCGTACACTTGAAATGTCCAACTCTCGATGGTCTTCCTAATTACGTCTCATTGATCTAGCTCGATACATAAAAATGGCAAATATCTTTTTAGTACGTACGCGCGTAAAGAGAAAATGTTCAATATGGGATGATCAGCAGTAGCGGACACCATAAAGCGATGATGAAACGACCCCGAAAGTGATCAGGATCCTTGGAGGAGACCTCATGTGGCCTGTCCACGTAGGTCCACTCCGGACCCCACGAGGACTCCCATATAGGCTGCACACCTGAGCCCCCTGTGGCCCCACGAGAAGAGCCCATGCAGGCTGCCCAAGCAGGGCCCCTGAGCTTCTCCCAAGGGCAGCCCAGGTGGGCTGCCCAGGTCGAATTTCCCTTGAGCCCCACTTGCAAAACCAACGTAGGACCCACGTTGGCTGCCCAAGTGGGACCCAGGTCGGCCATCCCTTCAAAACCTACCTCGTGCTATTTCGAAAACGCGCAAAGACAACATAGCGCTACCACGATACATCTTGGGTGCTGCCTGATTGGCTACAAAGCACAATAGCGCAGGCTCCGGTAGGATGTAGTGGGAAACAAAATATAGAACACGTTTTCTTTATAACGTCGCATAAATGTCATAGTTGTGTTTTAGTGTACTTAATAATTATATATATATATGTATATATATATATATATATATATATATATATATATATATTATATATATATATATATATATATATATATATATATATATATATATATATATATATATATATATATATATATATATATATATATAACTGAGAAGAAAAAACCCTTAGTGAAAAACAGCAACAACGGACGATTTAATCTTCGACGTTTCGGCCGGAGTCCGGCCTTCGTCAGGAAGTCTGACGAAGGCCGGACTCCGGCCTTCGTCAGGAAGCCTGACGAAGGCCGGACTCCGGCCGAAATGTCGAAGATTAAATCGTCCCTTGTTGCTGTTTTTCACTAAGGGTTTTTTCTTCTCAGTTTTATACCCACGCCTTCGGCCTCCCGCCACCATGCCCGTTATATATATATATATATATATATATATAGGTAAAGTAAGGTAAATATAAAAACAATGGACCGGGAAAAGTTAATAAGTGAAAGATGCGTACTGTCGGAGTTACTAATTCGAAGTTTATTACGACGTTTCGAGCGGGGACCGCTCTTCATCAGGTCGACTTCGAATTAGTAACTCCGACAGTACGCATCTTTCACTTATATATATATATATGTGTGTGTGTGTATTGCCGCGTGCTGGGCCGAGAAAGGAACGCTCGGACACAAACATGCAGAATATTCGCGTTTATTCTTGCGCGGGACGTGGCATTTACCGTTTCATCCTGGAGCCCTAAACTCGTCAAACGCAAAGTTGGAGCCGAAAGATCGCGGAGAGTACCGATTAGGCGTTGGCGACAAAAGCACGAAGTCATCGTCGTGAAAGTCCTATCGGTGCGCTCTGTGCACTTTCTCGGCCCAAGTGCGCGACGCTCGAACCTTCTGGGACAAATTTTTGATATAGTGCCACATACCAGATACGTAGCTGTGTGGTACCCTGTCGAGTCAGTCTTGCTCTCGCTTGCTGTTACGCTGCCAAATTTCCAACCGCTTTTCTGCTGCCTCGACGCTCGTTCTTTATTTTGTTTGGCACAAGATCGGCGATTAAACCTTTATTTTGAGTTCACTGTTAATCATCTCTTCGCCTTCATTCTTCTAAATATATATATTCGAATTCAAACATTATTGGGTCGAGTATCCGATAACAGACTGTGAGCTTCTGTGCAGAATACATGCATAATACGTATTAGAAACTCTTGAACGCCTGAAAAGAACGAAGTTATTCACTTTCAGTATTTTTTTTTATTTATTCCGGTGAAACAAATCGAGTAGCGGTTATATGGGTCTGTATGGTTTTTCCAGTAGAGCCATTCAATTTTATTTGTATAAAGGCGTAATTTTTGTTTCTTTATTTGGTTCAAAGAAATGTGTCCCGGAGTCGCCCCAGCACCTGAAGTGTCGGAGCCCCGTAGTTTCCAAAGAAAACCTTCACTTTGAAGAGGATCCCGCCATTCCCTTGGAACTGGAGTACGGTGTTCGTATGGACGCAGCTGAAAGCGGACAGAATCTGGTGGCGAACAGAGGCTTCAAACCATTCCAGATGTTTCGCGATCCATTATACCTTCCTTTTTCTGAAGATGGACACGTTAAAGAGTTCAAGAGTGACTACCTGACGATCGCAGTGAGTCTGAAAAGTCTTCAAATACTTCTTAAATAATATTACGGCCTCGTCTTTCAAAGAGGTACCACCCAAGATAAACATTTTTCGAAGGACAAAGGCTTTACATTTCCCTGAGTGCAATTTATCACTGAATGTAACATATCGTTTGAGCAAACGGCAATATAATGTAGCCCAAAACAAACGTTCCCAATTTTGTCTGCACTCTCCAGTGGGGTGATTTCGCACGTTCTATAACTAATTATAATATGTAAATACACAATAAAACAAAATAAAACAGGCAGTATAACTATAAATAAAAATATATTTGGCGCCTGTATTTTTGTTCCTTTTGTTTTGCTCACCTAAGTTTAAGTAAAATTTGTTTCGCGAATTCAAACGTACTTTAACACGTCGGCAACAAGCTGTAATTCTCCATATTGAGCCTTTTCATGACACCTGAAAGTCACGTTTTCAGTGTTGTCTGTAGTGCCTCTGAGCGTTTCAGACCAAACGTAACACTTTAATAGTTCCGCGAAAAATATTTTTGTGACTTCCAATCTGCTCAGAAGTTCCAATGTGTCCATTAATGTTTCGAGCAAATTTAGAGGCAGATCAGTTACTACCAACATGTTTGAGGACCTCTCTTTACGTCTGTAAAAATGACATTCATGTCAAAAGAAAAGAAAATGGTGTCCACGAAACACAAACATCGCAATATTTATATGGTGAGACAAATATTCAGTTACAGGCGATTGCGAAACATGCTTACATTTCAAAGACGTCAACCCAAAATTAAAAAAAACAACATATTTAATATTTTATTCAACTGAAATATGTCGCTCAATGTGAAATTTTCACCATTTTTTTTCTCTCGATATGGTCATTTTGTTTAGAGTCTAAGCAGGGGGTATTTATAAAACATTTAAAAATTGAGTGTGGAAACAAGCAGTTGGTTTGCTTGACAAGACGCCTTTTATTTTGTTAAAGACGCCACTGCACCCTTTCTTGCTTGTGCGAGCACTCCCTCCCTCCCCATCTCTAATGACACATACCGTGTTTAAGACATCCCCAAAATATCAAAGAAAATTGTGACCTGAAGCCAAAAAAAAGTACGCGACAGAAAACTGTCACTATACACAAAATCGTCTCAAAAATCCATCACACATCGAACGGACTTCTGTACAGCAAAATTTGACAAGATATCGCCTGCCGAATTTAGCGGGCGGTGATCACGCAAGGTTGTAAGCATGACGGTTGTCATGGCACGTGAACGGCGAGACAGTAGTCATGTGATGGTATCAGCATGATCAGGTCAAGTAATCCTGTTTACGTGACCAAGTAACGTGTAGTCAAGCAGTGTCACGAATGCCACAAGATGACATTCTGGCATTTCCCTACTCCAGACGCGTCATGGTTTCTCGTCGTGGCGCCAGTCACATTAAGTAGCACTATATCGTTTGACGTGATGTCACATGACATGCTGTTGCCCCATGTGGCATTATCCAGGTCACCTATGTACGTCGAGCCTACCTGAGCTCACAAGAGCCCAGACCAGCTGAAAACAGGTTGTGCATACCGAGTCTTCCTGCGTAATCCTTAAGATTAATACAAAATTAAATTTGTTTTTCGTCCGAACTATATAATGATATCACATCTCCGCCATAAATATTTGCATATCTTAGAGTATACGTTTCTGCATACCTCCTAATGTACACGTGAGCGCGATATCGAGAGAGTGCTTGGTGGCAGTGTTGGAAAAGCGATTTCGTCAGACAAAAGAATCTGCAATCTGCAATGTGAGATTGGGCATGACGTTTCACATGTTAACATTATGATCAGTTTCACATCGGAAACTTCGTACGAAACGAAGACACTTCGTCGTTAGAAAAAGTAATTTACATATTGCGAGCATCTTCAGCTGGCTCATCCGGATTTCATTGGTTACCTTCCGCTTGTCGATCGGTGGCACTGCCGGTTCATGACTGGGCAACACCACTTACAATAATCAAAGCTTGCGAATGTCCTCTTTTTTCTTTCTGGAAAGTCGTCACAGCCGGCCATAGCGCCAACTCAAAAATTGGACCCGAGCCCGGTACCAAAGCGTCCCTCGACGCGTTGCTTGGAGGCGAGTCCCAACCTAACGCTCAAACAGCACACATGTTCAATCTGTGACTTCTAGATCATTAGTCAACTCAGCTAAAGTACTGCCTATACACGATCCTTCAACGAAAGGTATATATCCCCCTCTCATCCCAAGGTCCGTTTCCCGCTGCTCTACGTGCCACCGTTTCTTGCGGGGATGTCGAGTATGGTAAACACAGTTACGTAGCTTTTGAAGCACAGCGTCTAGATGGCGCATCACCGTAGCGGCTCAAAATATTACTTCGAAGGTAGCCGTTAGAAGGCGCCTCAAACAACGAGTGGCGGTCTTAAAAACGGACGTGCGCCTCAAGCTTTGCACTTTTCCTTACTCACACCTTCCCGCATCCTGTTCATCTTTAAACTTGCCCCAGCGCGGCTCCCCTCGCACTTTAGAAGAGGAAGGGCGCTAAAAAAATTGTCTTCCGTGCAGAAGACCGTGGTTGTGTGTCGGTTTTAAGGAAGAGAAGGGAAGGGGGGGGGGGGGGGGGGGGGGGTTAAGGGGTACCCGCTCCACGAGAATTCACAACCTAGTTGAGTTAGTGACATTAAAGTCTGTCTCGATCGCACTCTGATGACGTCAACATTTGAGAGCATAGGATTTCATTATTCTGGGGGATGTTGGCCTGGATCCCAATCACGCCAGAACCATCTCCCAAAATCGAAGTCTCAGAGAAAGGAGTTTGCCCCAGTTAAACCCAGTCCCTTCTATTTAGCTTTGTGTGCGTCGCTACGCATTCGCTGAGCACACGCGCCGATGCCGACTCATGGAAAGTTAGTGTCAGCATCGTTAGCCTTTCCGGCTTTGGTATACATAGGCCTGATGACTTGACGAGTGTGATAGCATCTAGCGATGCGCGATATGGAGTGTGCCTCACGGACTGGTGATAGATAGTGACTTCTTATTCCGATATACTAGCGCAATTCTGAATTACTTTCTACCTTCCTACTAGGGAAGCCACCTAATCTAATTTGACTCGGTAGAATAATAGACATCACACTTTGAATCTCGATAACGTTAGTAATATACCTATTTTCAAATCGGTCTGGGTGTTGAATACTTCAGACTAACGGAGGGGGGTTATTTCAGCTTTATTATTGCTATAAATTTGGTTTCTTCGTCACATACTGGTGCTCTCGGTTGGACACTTGTCTAGACAGTTGGAGGGATTGCGGACCGCCGCAAGTGGTCAGAGCCGAGCGTGGCCTTATTTCCTTTCGAATCGCAGTGCGGCGTTGGCAAATAACGGTGGCTGATAACCTCGCCAACTTTCACCCCGAGTTCCTAACTTTGAGCCCATGGTAGAGTGGAAATGATTTCTAGGTGCGGGCTACGCACTTTGTGATCAGCCTTTTTTTGGTCATGTTTTTTTACGGTTTGCTTCCTTTCTTAGGGAGATAACCTAGATCGGGCATCTGAATTTGATGATGTGGTTGTTCGAGTCGGAACAGCCCTCTGCAACGTTACATCGTTGTCACGAACACAACTGACGTGCCGACCCCCTAAAGAGCAACCAGCCGGACTGGATGAGAGCGGAAATCCAGACACGACGCAACTTCCAGTCGTCGTCGTAAGTCTATTTCAGTTCCAAGGCTTCCATCTAGTCATCTTCGACTGTGATACGTACAATGCGACAGGATACATATATATTAGCAAGGTAGCGTCGACGGCTGAATGCGTCGGCAATTCTCACGTCAGAACTGAAATGATTGAGATTATATTAGAGGTATGCAGGTATGGGAAGGAGCTCTGAATGGCGGCACTGGTCTTCCCCGTGTGTTTAAAGCCTGATATGCTTATTACCGAGATCCCCAATTATAAAAGTTTGTCTATTCATATGTTTGTTTTTCCATGCAAACATAAGAATGGAATATGACTTCACGTGACCTGACCTATACACCCATACAATATATCCGCTAAATGTTCCGCAGAAATTTGATGTCACGCGACGAAACATGACATGATATTTACACCAATGTGATTTCCCCGCAAAAAAGTAGCGAGATAATTGACGTCACAAGACCTATGAGCCAAGCCAGTTCCGCCGCTAAACTTAGGACGGAAATTGACATAGTTATTGGTTGTTTACACCCCAAAACGGCTGTTTAATGCCTTTTACACGAATATAAAAGATCACTCTTTGAAGCCCTATAATAAATATTATGCATCGCAGGACTTTAAAAATTGAAAATACCTGCCTTGTTGACGTGGATAGAATTCTATTGAATAAATCGCGTCTGAGAATTTATTTTATTGGGTGTTAGTGATTAGAACACCAAGAATAATGCCGGGTTTGTGAATACGCTCGCTGCAGTGCTGACGCTACTCATTTACAAAACAAATGTAAAAATAGGTCCTTGCAAGTGCATTCGTCATCACCTTATTATAGGCCTTTATTTGGAATTCTCTCCAACATTAGGAATTTAATTCGAGATTTACGCTAAAGGAGGAAACTATTTCACAATGGTATGGAAATGAAAACCACTGGCAATTGTTTTGCTCCTCCAGCTCCCGTCTCGGGTTAAATTCATCATGAAAATCTTCCACCAGCTCGTTTGCACAGTGATCTGTATTTTTGGCTATCCAACATACAACGTGAGCACGTACAGCGGCGTACCTAGAAACCCACCATGTGCCATGATGAGTTCTTTTTGCCATCGCGTCCTCTGCGACACGTTGACAACTTCATTACAACCATAAAAAAAAATTGGTTTTATACTTATCTTGCTACCCGTATCTTTTAAAAGAAGCTCATTGTAACCTTAAAAGCATTTCCTTTGGTGCGGTCTACTTTTGAATATTTTTAGTGTCCTTTATAGTGTTCTGATATTTTCGTTCTAGTTTTGTTTAATGTGCACACTACAAAGCCAAGAGCTGTTTGTTGCGTTTACAGAAAACATAACAATTCATACCTAAGTTGACGTTGCAGTCAATCAAAAGAGGGTTGATCCGCAACTCTTGACGGCCGATATTGAAGAGACGAAGCAACTCAAACCGTAGAGAGCGTTTACAATTCATTGGCGGACGCCTCCTGCGCAAATAGGTTTCAAGCGCGCGTGCTTTGCATTGTCGCGGGGCAAAATGGAAAGCGAACAGAGAGCAGGAACCACGTACAGACGATGAACACTTTCGTCACCTTTTCGTAGCTCGTGCTGTAAGCATGGCCCATAAACAACGCGATCGGTAATCTAGGCATACCACGCAACCAACTGGCCCAAATTCACACCGTGACACACTATGCAACTCCGAAGGAGGCGGCGCCATCCAGTGGCAGGGACGTGAATAAGGGAAGTAGAAAGCTAGTGCCGATCCGATTGTGCAGAAAAACGGAAACGGCCTGGTGACCGAAATGTGAAACAGTATAAGGGGATCAGATGCACGCTGTATGAGTTGCCAAATCATCTTGTCACTCTAGGATACATTGCAGTTGAGGGTTTGAGTCATCCAAGCAAATCCAGAGAGTCACGTTTAGGAAAGGGAAGATTGCATAATATTGTGTGCACGCGGTACCACTAGCGGCATTTGGGTTTGCTAGTTGGTCACTTACTTCGTATCTTCGACGGTTGCTCCATGTAGGGCTATGCAGATAAAAGTTGGGTTTTGTACTGAAAATTATTAAAGTGACATGGAACAGCAAAATGTCATGAATAGACTGTTTATAGTCATGCCAGATTCTCGTTTAATCGGAATACAAATCGGCTTCACGAGTCGCTCGAGCTCATGAAAAATTAAACATATAAAGTGGTGTGTTCTCTTTCTACCTTAATACCTGTCAGTAAGTGGTGAGGTAGGAATAAAAGTTGCTAAAATTATGCAGTTGTCGAAAATTTAAATTAAAATCTACATTCTTCCCTAATTTTGTGGTGTAACTTGTACCTGTATTGTTCAGACTTATTTAATTACGCTAATCACAAAGCACGCCAGCAAGGCTATTGTGGATTTTTAATCTTAAAGAAATCGCTGGACTTCCTTTTTTTCTACAACAAAATAGATACTTTCGGTATTCCTGGTTAAACATTTTGCAGTAAAAAATATTTTAGAGCGCAGCTCTTAGGCGCCCGTTTCCGGCTTCAGCGGCGTCGGCGTCAAAGTGGCGTCGGCGGAACCGCGAACCCCCCCCATTCCCGAGGACTTCGGGAGGACCTCGGGTACCTTCGGTGACCTCGGGGAGGGGTGTGGGGGTCACGTGACCCCCCTCGCCGAGGTCACGTGACCCCCTCTCCCTCCCCGAGGTCAAATGACCCCCCTCAGTACCCTTCCCTCCTCCTCCTCAAGGGCTGCGCTCTAATTCGGCTTTACAGGGAGTTGTAAACGGCTTTCGCTTTTTTTTTATGTTACAAAACGAACGAAAAGATAATGTTTGAATGGAGCGTACAATAATCAGAACGTCTTGGCGTAAGAAGTTTTCATGCAATTCCAATTGGTATAGCAGTGACGTTCAAGCTAAAATATGTTATGTCTGGTTGTTTTTCAGGTTGAAGTCGGTGATCGCCTATCGTTCGTCATTGGGAAGTTGAACTACACAAACCTGGGAATACCTGTTACCACGGACACAGATGCTGGTGCCCATAATATCACGTCCGCAAATGTTACCGACCTCAATGTGGAGTGACGAACCCAAACATATTTTGTCGAAGTATTTTTTTTCATGAGGGGACCATTTTGGATTTGTTAAATAAACAAAATGTCATTTCTAGTACAATAATTGTTTTTGGTGAGGAGGTAGTTTACCGCTAGTAATTTCCGAAAAATAATGCATTGTCAGTGTGGATTACGCTCGAAGCTTTTGTTCTACATCAACATACATCGCGCGAACTTCGTTTGAGAGTTTACGTGAAAAGAAAATACTGCAACTGAATTATGTATGGGCGCACGCCTAACATAACAGGCGATATGTCATTTTAACAAGAAACTTGGACTGGGTGAAAATCGCCATGAACGAATGGTAACTCCTAATTTTAACAGGCTCTCCAATAAATAGTGATTTATCTTCTATCTCCTACTTATGCCTGTGAAAAGAAGAGTCGGGAACGGTGAAAACCGGGAAATGTCTACACTGTCTAACATAAAATACAACCTATATAAAATCATTTCCCGCGTATCGACCCCATTATAAAGTGACCCGATGCTTCTGGGTGTCGTGTATTTTCCAAACGCTAACACGACAGTTCAGCAACAACGAAAACATGTTTGGGTGCCTCGATGATGTGTACATGTAAAAGGGTTCATGCAACAGTTTTTGCACTTTCAGTGAATACCGCTAAGAAGTAATCCCTGAAATTGATAGCTTCCAAAAACACCCATTAGTTTTCCTTTCCGCTCAATGGCAGACGCAGAAAAAAATAAAGAAAATATACAACTTTCCCCTGCTAAACTTGATATTAGACGATGATGTAACCTGACGCTAACTGTATGCCGCCAGTGTTCATAGTCATGCGCTGGGGTTAGCAAAGAATAAGGCATGGGTTGAACTTCAGACATTGTTAGTGTTCGGCATTCGTCATCTTTGATTGAACACGAGCAAACACGAATGTTTGGTGATGCAGATGGTCAAGAACGCGAGCACTCGACTCGGGCTCATGACAATCGAGTACGTCTCGGTGTCACATGACCCGCGGCCTGAAGTCGTCATAGCATGTGATGTCGCGGTGCCAGCAACGCTAATACATCTATAGTCCGTTGCAACTCAAGAAGGTAGGGCGAGGGAAAAGAAGGCCGAAGAGGAAGAAGCAGACGGAACGCTGGAGAGGAGAGGGGGAAACCTCGCCCTCTCTCCAGCGTTCTGCCTGCTTTCTCCTCCCGGCCTTTCTGGCCCTCGTCCTACCTTCCTGAGTTGCAGCGGACTATATTGACCTTCTGAATTTAAGTCGACTTGACGCGGTAAGTCATGCGACTACGTCGCGGGCCCACGTGACGTGATATTATTTGACAGCATGTCTTGGCACCATGTCAGGTGACCACATGACAAAAAATTAATCGTAGTGCCAATACAAAAGCTCAATGAAAACCCACAATTTCTCATTCATTGCAATTCGGTATATGACAATTTCATCACTACATAGAAACACAGCTGTTAACTTTTACTCTCAAACACTCATTTTGTGATAAAAAAAATTACCGTGAGCCGTTTACCCTTATTTTTTTCGGTTCTATTCCGGTTCAGTTCCAAGATGGCGGCGAAGATTTCGGTTCGGTTCAGTTCCGGTTCGGTTAAAAATAACGGTTCGGTTCGGGTTCTCGGTTCGGTTCGGTTTCCTGTTCGACGCCCTGCGCGGTGTAATCGACGGCCACTCAAAATATCGCCCGGGCATTAGCACCCGCCATAGATTCGCGGGTAAATTGGAGGTATGGTTGTCGCATGAACTGTTCCCGGAGAGCTCGTTACTCTAGCCGAGGGCAATGTTCCGGCGGTGGACGTTCATCCGAAGATTATTGGTTTTACAGCGAACGAATCTTAGTCAGCAGACGAAAGCCGGTTCCTTGACGAAAGTGACAAACACGCTTCCGTGACGTGATGTCACCCGCCTCGCTGCGACGCTCTTATTGGGTCGCGAGGGCTGTAGCCTCCACAAGTGGCCAGGTTATCGTGAAACGGAGTATATCAGTACGTGCGCTAAAGCCACTCGACTTGGTCGTCTGCGTCCCCATCCGCCGGTGACCCAGGCAAATCTTCTGGCCCTATTTTGTTACAGAGAGGGAGCTACGCTTTGTAATTTTACAAAATAAAACCGACCTGTGAAATACGTGTTTGACGAACATTTTAGATTGCTCCGGGCAGGCGCCGATTTTTACGGTCCATGTTTGATCAAGCGAAATGCCCTCCAAGAAATATATATGATGGTGTTAGATGACTTCCATAATATTTCTTGTCAACCACTGTGCGTATTATATTCTTCAAATTTTTCATTAGGATTACAATTTAAATAGGCTTAGTACATTAGAGTTCACGAGCGGGAGAGAGAAAAAATTACCATTCGTGGAATTTAAGGGTGACTTCTAGTTGGAAAATAAAAGAAAAACAACTGCTTCTTAAGCTTTTTTTTTTTTTTTTTCTTTGTAGGGTTTTCAAAAAATTATAAGCGCACCCCTTCCCCCCTTCCCATTCCCGCTCAAGGTTGGTGGGCGAGGAGGGTGGGCCAGCTTCCACAGCCCCTCCTGCTCCTGAGGCTTCGGCAGAAATCGTTATTTTAAACTTTCGGCCCTGCTGACGGGAGCAGGAAATCTTTACCGTTGACATCAAAGGCAACATCACTACACTTTCCTAGATTGTGCCGAGCTGCGCTTTGCACGCCCATTTTGGACCACCCTTTATTCTTAATAAAAAATTTCACACGGCCTCTTGGAATAAAATTGGTAGCCAGATCGTGAGTCCAACAATTACTCAATCAACGAGTAATGAGATAAAAAATAATAATAGCTTCATATTACGATATAACAAAAAATTGACAAGCAGCTTGACTGGTCTTTAGCCCACCCCCCCCCCCCAACCCCCCCCCCCCCCCCCCAACCCCCCGCCCAGGTACTCAGCAGTCGCGAAAAATGTGCACAAAAAATTATAATATAAATATATAGCAAATAATGAAGTAAAGCAATGAAACAAAAAGCCTACTGAATAATGAACAGCAGTATGCAATGTTTATTTTGAACAAAACATATTCCCAGATTTCACCTGTTCTACGTGAGTTTATATCAAACTTACAGCTCACAAGAGTATTTAGTGATATCGGCAAGGTCCTTTTCATCATCTGAAGACCATAATCTCTGCTGGATGCTTCCACCACCCAGGAATCAGAGTGACGAGTCTGGTCTGTTCTAGGTTTGCTTCTAATTGATAGAAAAAAATAATAAAAAGTTATTTCTTTCACTGCATTCCTGTTCATACTTCTACCAAATCGTAATGTTTATTATTTTAACATATTTAGAACATTCAGCCTCTCAAAACGTTGGTTAGTATGATGACTAAAGACCACACCACACACAATTATGATTATTCTTTCCTGCAGTACGAATAGTTTTTGGAGATCAATCTTGGTTGTCGTACCCCAGACTAGATTAAAGTACTTCAGATATGACAGAAATTGTGAGCTATATAAAAGCAACTCAACTTCAGTTGGAAAGACATGGCGATGTGCGTGTATTATACGACTGACACACGCGAGTATGGAAATGATATAATTCACATGTTCAGTCCAAGTCATTTCCTTCGTGAAATTCACTTCGAAAGTTTTGAACGTTCGAACAATTTCAGTAGGCCAGGAGTCTAATCTAAATATCACTGCGAAGGTCAAGATTCCTATTTTTGGAGGTCAAAAAGGATGCATTTTTTTATTTTTTATTAGGAGGTTATATGAACTAACCGACATTTGGAGACATTTGGTGGTGTCATTAGTTACATGCGACAGCTCATTACAAGTTTTAGCTGAAAAAAAGTGGTGTGAACAATTGAATAACTACAACTTTAAAAAAAATAACTGTTGCGAACAGCTGTATCACGATGAACAATAAATGTTAGGGTTATACGTTCGCCGCTATTGCTGTTATCCTCATACAAGTGGCGAAATCTATTTTTTTTCAGTCAAGATTTTTCAGCGTGGACAACAAACATATCGGCGTCATAATGTGGATCTCCGTCGTTGCTTTGCTTCCAGTGTGAGCGAATGACATTCTCAACATCATCTTTGTATCTTGCTCTTGACTCGACCGGAAGTAGTGGCAAAAACGGATGGACAGCGATATTCATTCCTAAAACAGAAAAAAAACTTCAACGATTAACTGTTTAATTAACCCTGTAACAGATTGACCGTATTATTTTTTTTGGGGGGGGGAGGGGGGGGGGGGCGGGGGGGGGGGGGGACACTGCGACTCACAAAAAAATATAACGGCTGTTTTTTAGTCTGTACAGGGCAACTACAGCATACTAGAACACGGGAACACGGGGTAGTGTTTGGACCGGCGCGTCTAGACAATGGCAACTTGTAAGGCTGCGCGTGTGGAAAACCATCGCGGCGGTGCAGTCGACAGGACAGCAGAAAGTCGCCGCAGTCCGCACATGCCACCGCACGTGTGTGGGCACGCGGTGCACGCGCACGACCACCACCATATTGAACCTACTTCAGATGCGCCGGTGTCGACACCTATCGCGATCTACACCACACGCTTCACGCGAGCCGGGCCAGTCACAACACTACCCCGAATTCTAGTACAGTGTTAGAGCAACGACACACGTACATAATGCAAATCGTCCTACGAAAACCACATTTTTCCTATAGGAAATGAAGAAAAATGGAAATACAAAAAAAATATACTAGTAGAAGATAAAAATAAATATAGCGCCAATTTTAACACCTGAAATAAAGAGATGAAATTTGAAGGCTTTTTCTATAGTCCGTTCACCCTCAAGGTGCAACCCCACTGTGGAAGTCGTTCTGCTGATTCGTTTGCGGTTTATAGCTTTTTATCTATGCATTCTTCAATCATAATAATAATGTCAAATGAAAAAACTGCTTTGTGACTATACCTTAATGTCTCGATTTTGCGCTTATTCTTAGTTTTTAGTTTAATATTCAACATTTAATAGACTACAGTTTCTTAAATTGAACTTTGATCCTCTCGACTTACAACGTACGAATGTCCACGATGATTTACGTGAACGGTTTTTTGGTGTAATGAATTACAAAAGTAAGCAATGAACTGTACAAAAATATTACATTTTTAAATAACAAAATAAGGTTTAAAGCGGTTTTATTTCCTCGTGCTATAAAAACGAAATCACATCACCTAAGGAAAACAAAGAGACATTAAATTACGAAGCATGTCTTGATATTATACATTTTCGAGGAACTCCATATCGATAGATTACACGGGAATTTCAGTATTCGATCACAAACTCTACCCATTCAGTTACGGTAAGTTTCAGCTTTTATTTTTGTATAGCTTGATTAGCATTTGTCGTCATGTAGCGCTTAAAACGCCACGTGAGAGACAGAAATGTCACCAAATGTGTGGGTGTCAAATGCCTGGATGTCCGCAGTGATTGAGACAGTGTTGTAAAAACAACAAGTGCGAGGCTAAAAGTCAGTGTTGGGTAAAGTACATCTAAAAGGTACTTCAAGTAAAGTACAAAGTAATTGAGACCTGATGTACTTTAAGTAAAGTAGTAAGTACACTAGGTGTAATGTACTTGAAGTAAAGTACTATAAATACAATGTACTTTAAACGTAAAGTACAAGTATTTTAACATAATCTTTCGTGATGTCCTTTAATTCCCCTATACAGTGATTTTTAACTGGTGTGCATTCCCCAGGGGTAATTAGGGGTGCAGACCTTTTTCCAAAAACAGCGGCGATATTTGATGAAGCCAAGTGGCCATAGAGTAATTATTTTCAGGAATGCAGCCAAATTCAGAAGTCCCTCCTCTGAATTTTTCGCCGCTTGCACTAGATTGTTGCGTCCAATAGGATTGAATGTATAGGAGAAAGCATGACGTCAGCCCCGTAGCTTCCGCGAGCAATCCTCTCAAAGAGGAGTGTCCTCTATTTAAATAAAAAAAACAGTGAGTGTGAAGGCAAGCGGTGATAATTAATCATAATGTGACACCTGAGATTCGGGTGCGAAAAAATTAAGGAACTTTCAAGTACAAAGAAAAGACACAAGAGAATGTCTCAAAACATTGTGACGTTCTCCTTTGTTGTCTTTTTCTTCGGCTTGAAAGTTTAATTGTTCTGCACCACCGTTTCAGGTGTTACATTATGATTAATTTTTCTCTCATACTATTTTAAACCTCCTCGCTTGCGCTGACCTACCGAGAAGTAGCGAAAGTTGAAAAAGCTACTGGAAAGCCGCCCCCAGAACAAGCAGACCGATGTGTCGTCTGCTCACGTCTCTGGTGAGACTAGAATATCCCTCCCAATATTTCTTCGGAGTTGACAAAGCATCATTTTGTGATACAAAGTTAACAAATCCAAATTTGTGGATTGTACTTTGAGGTGAAAAAGACGTACTTTCCTCGGAAAGTACCAGAAAAAAAAATACTTTAAGTAAAGTACAAGACAAAACTCTGAGAATATAATTCAAATCAAGTACAAGTTTCCCAAACCTACTTGAAGTAGTACTTTAAGTGCACTGTACTTAAAGTACTTCGCAACACTGCTGAGAACGGATATCTTGCGAATATCTAACGAAACCTTAGGGTTTGGCAGGGTGGTGGGGCGTAAGGAGGGTTGTCCTTTCTTACTTTATCTTTTTCTCATATCTTTTTTAGTGTTTTTTTTCTTCAATTACTCTCTGACCAATGTGATTTCTATAGCCTGATGGACAACATATAAATGCGTTGTTGCTCATAGACCTGTCAGTGTCTGTCCCTGGCCCATTTCAGCGTCTTTACCCTGTCTGTGAGAAATCTACACTTTTAAGTACATCACAAATTCATTTAAATTCTATAAATTGTAATTCCATACATATTAATGTTTTTTTTAAATCTGCTTAACACAAAATATGACATCAGAAAGCATAAATCGGATTCTCTCAAAACAGGTAAAACAGAATTTTTATTATTAATAATATTATTTTTATATGTTTACTTGTTCTCGTGAGGGAGACTAGAGACTCGTCTCGCAACCAAAGGGTTCTTTTTTTTACCTACCACTCTTTTCTAAAAAAAAAAAATAAAGAAATTTAATTTAAAAAAAATACACTTACGAATGGTATCCTCCAGGTCTTCAACAAGAGAAGAATTGGTTAGAATTTTACATGCATGAGGCTTCAAGTTCACAGTCTCGAGAATGTCCAGCATGTAAGAGATGAGACTAGTGTTGTCCTCAAGGTCATGACTGTCAGGAATAAACTTCTCGGAGATCTGGAACGTTGGTAAGGGTGCATGTATTCAAACGGCGACAACCGGGACAATAGTCATGACTGTCAGGAATAAACTTCTCGTAGATCTGGAACGTTGGTAAGGGTGCATGTATCCAAACTGCGACAACCGGGACAATACCAACTACGTCATTTTGGAAGTAAAAACGTTCGGGCTGTTGTACTATTCCCACTTGTCTCGTAAGAACACGTAGGACTAAGGACAAGCATCCTGCGATGACGTCCCATGCAAGCCATGCATTGGAGGGCGTCAGTCTTCACCATTCTGCCCGGTAGGATGGGAACGAAAGGGCATCACTTTTCGGACGCCTGGCCTGCAGCACATGCTTTTTGCCATCCGAGTTTGGCTTCTGCTTATATAACCATGAGAATTTAAGAAAAAACAAGATATAGAATCCCCGACGATTGCTGGTTTATGGTAACAGTGTGGCGACATGTACTTTATGGACCCCATGTAATTGTCGACGGAGGGAATACTTATCATTAATGGAATTTTGTGTGAGCTACAGGGAATTCGCGAAATAGCATATGGAAATTGTATGTCTAAGGCCTAAATTGTGTCCCAGCGCCATTTAAAAGGATCGAGTCACATGACCTGCGGTAGAAATATTTTTCTCTAACATGCAACTTACGTCACTGTAAAGCTGTGGTGGCGCACTGAGAATCTCGAGTGGCACCTGACGTGTCGCGTGACATACATACCTCATTAAAACCATAACAGGTGGCCACTTATTTTCGGTGCGAGATCAAGAGTAGGCGGCTCAAGCTAAACTCACCACAAGGTCACAGGTGGAGAACGTTTGGACCTAAGGCAGGCCTTCGTCAGGATTCCTGACGAAGACCTGCCTCAGGTCAAAACGTCGAATAAAACCCTCCTGGTTTCTTTTCCATTGTTACCCTGCATCTCTTCCTTCTACGCCTTCGGCCTCCAATATATATATATATATATATATGTGTGTGTGTGTGAGTGTGTGTGTGTGTGTGTGTGTGCACCGCTATTCGCCGCGCGGTCTGAAACGTCAAATCAAGAGCTGCGCTCCGTCGCCGGCACTCTACCGTGGTCTTGCTACGGTGCGGACAACATCAACGTGATAGAGCAAGGTCCATGCAGGGTCTCCATGTAATATCATTGCTTTAGAACGGCATATAAATAGTTTTTTTAATTTTTTTTGCGAAATGAGTTAAACCACGTGAAAAGAAACTGAGATGAACTACAGTGTGTGCTTATCAGACTAGACTGGATTCCTGTAGCGCGACCACTTCGACATTAGTGCTTTTCACGTAATACGACAGCTTTCATTATTATAAATTTTGGGAACAATGGGCCCACAGATATACTCCGAATTTCAACCAAAATTAGATAAGTTTCGGTTCCTAAATTTGGCTAATTAAAACAAAACAAAAATTAAATAAAAAATATCGTTACCTCTTCATACGCTTTCCATCGGTCCATCTGGGCGATTGTCCTCCACACCTCGTAGCCCGTCCAACGAGCCACAAACAGAAGCAGGCACTCTCCTCCGGAAGTCATCAAGTCGGATATGTTTCTGAAAGCGGTCACGTAGTCCTTCGCAAAATGTAAAGTGTAGAAAGAATAGACGCGGTTGAACTGGCCGTACTTTTTGACCAGTCCGGACACGTCAATCGAGATATCATGGACCTGGTACTCGATCTGCGGATGGGCAAAGTTCTCTTTCGCGTAGCGCACCATGCTTTCGCCGATGTCCGTTGCCACGATCCTCCTACAGGGCTGGCAGCGTTGCAGGAGTTCTTGGCGAGTGAAGTCGCCGGTACCACATCCTATGTCTATAAACTGCTGGTCCGCGCTGGGTCTACTTTTGAAGTTGATTCCCAAACGTTCGAGCGTCCTGATGTTCGTTTTTCGCTGAAGGTCGTTGGCCTTCACATAGACCTCCGGGAGGAATGTCACGGCTGGTTGAAGTTTTTCTCGTGCTTCTGCGATCGAAGGATTCGCCATGTTTCCGGTGCAGCATGAAGCATCCTGACTCGTAGTTTTCTTCCAGCGAAAATTCTGAAATTCATAATTATAAATAATGACTCAATCATCTCTTCTACACTCTGTTTTATGTTAAGATTGACAGTATCGAACTCCATACGATCCGATGGAGTCAATAAAACAGCGCGAAAAGCGCACCGTCAACGCGATCGTCACCTTTTTGCGATACCAGACTTGTACTGTACTCGTTGCAATAGTCAAATTGCCTGTAAGAGATTGTTTTTCAGAGAAACGTTTGTAATCGTTTAAAGCACATTGATTAACGAAGAGTCACAAGAGTAATTTGATTTAAAACCTGGGATTCAGCTAGTTGGTTCATTTAAATTGGTTTTGTTGGTTAAAAAAAACGCGGTCGAGGAAGAAACCCATAGCGCCAGCCCGTGTAGTATCTGTCTCTCCGTCGTCTGTGTACTTTGCAGTTTTGAGTTTTCTAGGTCGAAACTTGATCACTTCTGGAAGTACTAACATCATTCTTCTAACCATTAATATTTCTTCTCCCCCCTTTTTAATGCACAATTTGTTTCTTCAAGTTTGTAACGAACATATCTTCGAATGAAGCCTCCGACCGGAAGATGTTTTACCAACATTGGTGAATTATGAATGTAACTACCTTATTGAAAATAACACTTCAGTCTTGATGCTTACGAGGGCCCTCTTAACCCTTCAAACACTTTCAGCCCATCAAACCCGCTCAGCCCTTCAAACCACTTAGCCCTTCAAACCCCTTCATCCCTTTCAGCCCTTCAGACCTTTGAGCCTTTCAGAACCCCTCAGCTCTTCAACCATTTAGACGCCCAATTGACTGTGAACCATAAACCAAAACTTCAGTTTAAAAATAATTAAATTGTTTTTCAGACACCGAGTTTTACATGAACGTTGTAACTCAAAACACGATAAGAAACAACGTCTACTCAACCCCGGAGGCAAGCAGCTGTAGACAAAAGCCACCACACCAACTAAGGACAACCGTGTTCATTGCCACAAAAAAAAATATATCTTTCAAGGTACTGCCATGCCGCTGGGTAAATTCCTGAGACGTACGGTAGTTTTGAGTAATAAAACCGATCATGTGCCTCAAATGCACGCCTACACGTTGTCAGTAGCACGTTTATAGAAAAGCACGAACGTGCAACTAGCATCTGCCAGCGTTGAGCAATCATGATCTTAGTCACGGTGACATCACTGATGTCGTTGCTGCGGCGTCTCCAGCGTCTTCTCTGCTCGCTGGATGCTTTTGAACCCGGATGGATGAAGAAGCGTGAAACGCAGGCCGCTGAGGGACCTTGTTGATAGCACACCCAGCTGCTTTAGAAATAGATCCCATGCACGGAGCGGGAAGCCTACACTGAGCGTTCGTTCGTTCTTGCGCATTTAGTTTACTCCCGTTGACGGAGAAAAACAGGGATATCTGTTCCTGATGAAGCATGTATAACGACTAAAAACAGGTTATCTCGAAACAAACATCAAAAAGCCCCTGCCCATTTTCCCTACCCTCCCTCTCTCAGTCGTGAGCGAGTACCTGGCGTCCTTGGCACAGACACAAAAATTTCGCCACGTTAACCAAAGCCGCGATAGAATATTGACGGAGGAATGTCTCATTTTCCGGCATTTGTTACGGCCGTCCGATACAAAATGTACAAGTGACTTCTCCGATGGGCATATATATTGAAGGTTCATATGATCTCTCCCACAGAACCATTAAGACCATTTTGATGGGTGCTTTGGTTCACAGAAAGGTTTCGGACAGACCCCGCAGGCCTTTCAAAAAACTATCACGGGTCTCTTACACCCTTTATAAATACTTGAAGGGTACACAGGCCTTTTACTAAACTTCGACGAACATCTCAAATCCCATAAACATTTTTGTAGAGTAGTACAAAACATTTCATAAATCCTGGTAGGCCCCATAGCCTGCTTTTCAGAAGGATAGCTTCTAATTTGGTGGCCTCAATCTAAAAATGGACAGTATGAAAAACCAGTCTTCAAGCCGAAAGAAAATCTGTCGTTCTCAATATCTGAAGTACTTGGAAAAGTAACGATTACTTTCTTGAGGAACGTCCAATTAATTTCCTTCTCAAATAATCGAGTAATCTAACGGAAATCTTTTAAGAAATTGTAATTGTATTGGACTTTTTTTTCAAGAAATCAGTACAAGAGAACACTAAATCACTGACATCCAACGAAACGCTATTACAATTACTTTTTTAGCAAAATACTAATTGTAATTGATTACTTCTTCAACTAACGCGTAAACGACTCTAGCTCATTCACTGACAGCTGAACACACGCGGGATGTGGCTTTTTATATTCATGCTTCCCGCATCGCGATTGTTTCTTCGGGATACTTGTCGCCAAAAGTCTCAGTCTGATCGGCCGCAGTGTGATTGTAAGATGTTCGGGGCAAGTCACGTGCTGAGTTAACTTTTTAAGCTGCTAGTCACTATAATGTTTTTTTTTTTTTTCACTACCGCGCTAAGGTCCAGCAGGATCCCCCACTGAAGTGACTCTTTCTAGAATCTCTATTTATACTTCGAATAATCTTAAGTCCAGGTTTTACCGACGCTACGAGCGGGACCGATCAAGCAACGTAAAAACCGCAAAAACATGCTGTTCGTCGGGTTTCCGATCGTGTTCTATGATCGCTAAACCAGTCAAGTTTATAATAGGCCCAGTGACTGGCGTTTTTAGCGCGGTTTCATTGGTTTCATCAGCTCGTATCATCGGTTTCGTCCGGAGTTGGTTGAAATAAAGTTCATATATAGGACAAATTGGGCCGTTTCGGAGATAAAAAAAAAAATTTTGCATAGAACTGCGCACATCACTATTTTATTATCCATGCTCAGCATTACCTTTATGACGGACAAGTGCAGGTACAAAGTACAATTGTGAAGTGGCCTAAAGGGAGAACATGTTGCGCCTGTCCGTGGCGTGCAGCGAGTTGAGGCAGTTTGAGTCGTTCTTCGGACCCCGGCAAATTCCCGATACTCCGGGCCAAGACGGCAGTCGCGATAATTTGTGGACGAAGGTCGTGGGCCATGCAACCTGAGTCAGCTATACACCTTTCCAAAAAATACTCGACCCCAGGGGCAACAGACCGTTTTCAAACCCAATCACTGAGTCTGAGGCTAGACTCTCACCGGCGTCCCTCCTAACACTAACAGAGTGGACTGTGATTTCAATAGGCGCAGCCTGCGTAGGCGCAGTTTCAAACGCTGCTGGCGGCTAAATTCTCGTCTTTTTCCGCTATATTTTGTGTTTCATGCTACATTTATTTTTTCGAGGACATTAAGAGAGCATTGTGCCACAATAAAAAACAAGCAAAAAGAAACAAAAAAAACTGTAAACTATTTTTGTTGGGTACGCGCCGCACAGAACGAATGCGACTAGAATGAATAGTTCTAGTTATTTTCTTTTTCTTACGATAAGTTTTCACTGCGCCGCGGGATTCGCCGCATGTGCAACGACAAAGCGCTTTGCTGTCAAAAATAAATTGCAACAGAAGAGGGCCGAAAGGCATGCATTTTTCACGCTCACACATAACGTGTTTAACGATGGACAGGACACGGACATACAATTGAGGAAGTGTTAACATTCGAACAATATATCGTACGTACCACACGATGCAGCGTTATCCAAGAAGAATTTATATGAGAAAGATCTCAAATAACAAAGTCACAGTCGACGACAGTCACATCTTGACAATTGGACGGAATCCGACATGACTTCGTTTTGGGGAGAGCTTCCTTTTTTCACAACCGCACCAAGGCAAAGAAACAAACGCGACTCACTCGTTTCTCACCCCAACCCAGACAGCTATTTTTGGAGATGACTGAGTTTTCTACACGGATTATTTCTTGAAGGGGGGAGAACAATGTTCGCAAAATCGCGTCGAGGGTCGTTCGATGTCCTCCACCTCCTTCGTTTCCCGTGAATGTCGAGCAGAAAAGCTTGAATGGCAGGCACATACCAGCCTTATTTCTCACAATGAAAGATAACACAAAAAGGGTACGCAGCACGCATAAAAAACATTAAATGTAAACTTTCAAGAGGGGCGAGAAAACGTCGAATGGAAAACCGCAAAAACGCAGGTAGAGAACCGCGCTGAGCGGGTCTTCACAGTCCCAGAGAGTGGCAGAAATTATCTAGCTGATAGAGGGCGTGAGAGTCGCACCAGCCGCATCAGCATCAGCAACATGGCGGCGGCCCAGGACCGTTTTTTGGAAAGGTGTATAGCGCCTGGACTTCAGAAGTTTCCAACTGCTCAATCGAGGTCCCGTTTTGACTGGTACCCTCTCATCTGACCCTCTCCCAAACGGCCGAAGTGGCCGCGAGAGGCGTTTGACTCCGTCCACATGACGATGACGACTGTGGGAACAAGGACAAGGCTCACCATCATCAACGGCTCCCTGGAACTCATCACCGGAAGATTTATGAAGCCTTTTTTTGACAATTACGCTCTGGGCGTGACGGACACGAATGCAGCTGCGAAGCTTACTAAGTCGGAACCCGTGTGCCGCAAAGTGTTCAAGTTTTGGTACCATCTGGCGCCAACGTCTTGACAGCGGACATTCCCAACTAAATGTCTGCCCTCACGTAAATTTTTATTCCTAGTATCTCTTTTAATGCGGAATGTGCGCCGGGAGTGCCTTTTCAAAAACCGCACGCGAACGGCAGTTCCAAAAACGCAATTTGCATAGTATCCGCAACACGCCGAAGCTCGCGTTCATAGATGGTTCCCTGATGTCTGCATTGACTCGTAGGTGGATGTAACGTAAACTACCTTATTTTTGTGGGCTCGATATTTTCCGAAGGATGGGTTTGGAAGTGTTTCGTGGGCATGAACTTTCGCGAGAG
Source organism: Ixodes scapularis (assembly GCF_016920785.2). NCBI lineage: Eukaryota > Metazoa > Arthropoda > Arachnida > Ixodida > Ixodidae > Ixodes > Ixodes scapularis. Next base: position 50,483,540 of record NW_024609837.1, read on the forward strand.
ATGTATACACGTTTACAGTACAACCAAGAGGCAACAAGCTACGCCAGCATTGTCTAGTCAGCACGGAACAAAATTTTGTTCATGATATATCTGAAGAAAGAAAACACGCACCACGCTCGGGCATAAACGAAAAGCCGAATGGAGCAACTAGAACAACGCGGAGAGCACAGAGCACTGTCGGAGCCCGGGGCCAGCCCGTGGCGATTTAGCTACAAATCAAAGGCAGGCCAGCCGCACAGGCATCCTTCTAGAGGAGACGTTGCCTTGCATCAGCCGATCAGGCTTTCCGCCAGCTTCCCTCCTCCCCACGTGGCAATTCGAGCATGCGCATGCACGCGCTTTCTGCTATCAGCAAATCCGTAACGTCTTCGTTTATGCTGTCGAACTATGGTGCGCTCAGAACGTCCTGGTTCGGACTCATCGACTGGGAACGCGTTCCGAGGTTGTGGGTTATGCTATTTTAAATGCATGGTAAAGCTTTCCGTACATAGGAGCGCATCTCGGAACGGAAACGATGATCCAGACCCTTAGCACATCTAATAAGTTCAAATGGTGAAAGCCAGGGTCACACTTCTAACTCATTCTAGGAAAAGCACCAGTCTGCTGACATTATTTAAAGCGTGTTTTTTCCTTGAACCACGCTCCTGTCCAAGCATGTACGTAACGCATTACTGGTAACGAGTTACTTCTACAGTAACTTTTTATCGGTATCAAGTAGCGTATTCAGCTGACTTATTAGAAAAGGAACGAGTAACGTACCTAGTTACTTTTCAGGTCAAGTAACGAGGAATGGTATTTCGTTACTTTTGAGAAGTAACGTGTACAACACCGTTTAAAGCGCCTAGTTCTAAATCTAACTTGAGTATGCGTCTACTTTGATAAAGGCAGATGGCAAACCGAATAACACCCAAACACTATGACAGTATAGCGATGTTTACCGCTGAACACGTCAGGCGAACTCTACAGCTCTGAATGTACTTCACACAGCAAACACAATAAGGTTCGTTGGTTAAACCTTCTGGAATCGTGTGCAGACCGAATGTAAAGCCGGAGGTGGCCAACGTGGGAAGGCTCAAAACCCATTGGCAACTTCGAATTTTAGAAGCATCGAAAGCAAAAGAGAGAGGGGAGTATGAGCATGCGTCTACTGTCACAAAGGCAGCTGGGCAACCCTAAAAACAAAACAAAAAACTATGACAGTATAGCAATGTTTATCGCTGAACACGTCAGTCAAACTCTACAGCTGTGAATGTACTTCAAACAGCAAACACAATAAGGTTTGATGGTTAAACCTTCTGGAATCGTGCGCAGACCGAATGTAAACCCGGAGGTGGCCAACGTGGGAAGGTTCAAAACCCATTGGCAACATCGAATTCTAGAAGCATCGAAAACAAAAGAGAAAGGGGAGTATGAGTATGCGTCTACTGTGATAAAGGCAGCTGGGCAACCCTAAAAACAAAACAAATACTATGACAGTGAAGCAATTCTTATCGCTGAACACGTCAGTCGAACTCTACAGCTGTGAATGTACTTCACACAGCAAAAACAATAAGGTTCGTTGGTTGAACCTTCTGGAATGGTGTACAGACCCAATGTAAACCCGGCGGTGGCCAACTTGGGAAGGCTCAAAACCCATTGGCAACTTCGAATTTTAGAAGCATCGAAAATAAAAGAGAGAGGGGAGTATGAGTATGCGTCTACTGTGACAAAGGCAGCTGGGCAACCATAAAAACAAAACAAAAAACTATGACAGTACAGCAATGTTTATCGCTGAAGACGTCAGTCAAACTCTACAGCTGTGAATGTACTTCAAACAGCAAAAACAATAAGGTTCGATGGTTAAACCTTCTGGAATGGTGTACAGACCCAATGTAAACCCGGCGGTGGCCAACTTGGGAAGGCTCAAAACCCATTGGCAACTTCGAATTTTAGAAGCATCGAAAATAAAAGAGAGAGGGGAGTATGAGTATGCGTCTACTGTGACAAAGGCAGCTGGGCAACCATAAAAACAAAACAAAAAACTATGACAGTACAGCAATGTTTATCGCTGAAGACGTCAGTCAAACTCTACAGCTGTGAATGTACTTCAAACAGCAAAAACAATAAGGTTCGATGGTTAAACCTTCTGGAATGGTGTACAGACCCAATGTAAACCCGGCGGTGGCCAACTTGGGAAGGCTCAAAACCCATTGGCAACTTCGAATTTTAGAAGCATCGAAAATAAAAGAGAGAGGGGAGTATGAGTATGCGTCTACTGTGACAAAGGCAGCTGGGCAACCATAAAAACAAAACAAAAAACTATGACAGTACAGCAATGTTTATCGCTGAAGACGTCAGTCAAACTCTACAGCTGTGAATGTACTTCAAACAGCAAAAACAATAAGGTTCGATGGTTAAACCTTCTGGAATGGTGTACAGACCCAATGTAAACCCGGCGGTGGCCAACTTGGGAAGGCTCAAAACCCATTGGCAACTTCGAATTTTAGAAGCATCGAAAATAAAAGAGAGAGGGGAGTATGAGTATGCGTCTACTGTGACAAAGGCAGCTGGGCAACCATAAAAACAAAACAAAAAACTATGACAGTACAGCAATGTTTATCGCTGAAGACGTCAGTCAAACTCTACAGCTGTGAATGTACTTCAAACAGCAAAAACAATAAGGTTCGATGGTTAAACCTTCTGGAATGGTGTACAGACCCAATGTAAACCCGGCGGTGGCCAACTTGGGAAGGCTCAAAACCCATTGGCAACTTCGAATTTTAGAAGCATCGAAAATAAAAGAGAGAGGGGAGTATGAGTATGCGTCTACTGTGACAAAGGCAGCTGGGCAACCATAAAAACAAAACAAAAAACTATGACAGTACAGCAATGTTTATCGCTGAAGACGTCAGTCAAACTCTACAGCTGTGAATGTACTTCAAACAGCAAAAACAATAAGGTTCGATGGTTAAACCTTCTGGAATGGTGTACAGACCCAATGTAAACCCGGCGGTGGCCAACTTGGGAAGGCTCAAAACCCATTGGCAACTTCGAATTTTAGAAGCATCGAAAATAAAAGAGAGAGGGGAGTATGAGTATGCGTCTACTGTGACAAAGGCAGCTGGGCAACCATAAAAACAAAACAAAAAACTATGACAGTACAGCAATGTTTATCGCTGAAGACGTCAGTCAAACTCTACAGCTGTGAATGTACTTCAAACAGCAAAAACAATAAGGTTCGATGGTTAAACCTTCTGGAATGGTGTACAGACCCAATGTAAACCCGGCGGTGGCCAACTTGGGAAGGCTCAAAACCCATTGGCAACTTCGAATTTTAGAAGCATCGAAAATAAAAGAGAGAGGGGAGTATGAGTATGCGTCTACTGTGACAAAGGCAGCTGGGCAACCATAAAAACAAAACAAAAAACTATGACAGTACAGCAATGTTTATCGCTGAAGACGTCAGTCAAACTCTACAGCTGTGAATGTACTTCAAACAGCAAAAACAATAAGGTTCGATGGTTAAACCTTCTGGAATGGTGTACAGACCCAATGTAAACCCGGCGGTGGCCAACTTGGGAAGGCTCAAAACCCATTGGCAACTTCGAATTTTAGAAGCATCGAAAATAAAAGAGAGAGGGGAGTATGAGTATGCGTCTACTGTGACAAAGGCAGCTGGGCAACCCTAAAAACAAAACAAAAAACTATGACAGTACAGCAATGTTTATCGCTGAAGACGTCAGTCAAACTCTACAGCTGTGAATGTACTTCAAACAGCAAAAACAATAAGGTTCGATGGTTAAACCTTCTGGAATGGTGTACAGACCCAATGTAAACCCGGCGGTGGCCAACTTGGGAAGGCTCAAAACCCATTGGCAACTTCGAATTTTAGAAGCATCGAAAATAAAAGAGAGAGGGGAGTATGAGTATGCGTCTACTGTGACAAAGGCAGCTGGGCAACCATAAAAACAAAACAAAAAACTATGACAGTACAGCAATGTTTATCGCTGAAGACGTCAGTCAAACTCTACAGCTGTGAATGTACTTCAAACAGCAAAAACAATAAGGTTCGATGGTTAAACCTTCTGGAATGGTGTACAGACCCAATGTAAACCCGGAGGTGGCCAACGTGGGAAGGTTCAAAACCCATTGGCAACATCGAATTTTAGAAGCATCGAAAATAAAAGAGAGAGGGGAGTATGAGTATGCGTCTACTGTGACAAAGGCAGCTGGGCAACCCTAAAAACAAAACAAATACTATGACAGTGAAGCAATTCTTATCGCTGAACACGTCAGTCGAACTCTACAGCTGTGAATGTACTTCACACAGCAAAAACAATAAGGTTCGTTGGTTGAACCTTCTGGAATGGTGTACAGACCCAATGTAAACCCGGCGGTGGCCAACTTGGGAAGGCTCAAAACCCATTGGCAACTTCGAATTTTAGAAGCATCGAAAATAAAAGAGAGAGGGGAGTATGAGTATGCGTCTACTGTGACAAAGGCAGCTGGGCAACCATAAAAACAAAACAAAAAACTATGACAGTACAGCAATGTTTATCGCTGAAGACGTCAGTCAAACTCTACAGCTGTGAATGTACTTCAAACAGCAAAAACAATAAGGTTCGATGGTTAAACCTTCTGGAATGGTGTACAGACCCAATGTAAACCCGGCGGTGGCCAACTTGGGAAGGCTCAAAACCCATTGGCAACTTCGAATTTTAGAAGCATCGAAAATAAAAGAGAGAGGGGAGTATGAGTATGCGTCTACTGTGACAAAGGCAGCTGGGCAACCATAAAAACAAAACAAAAAACTATGACAGTACAGCAATGTTTATCGCTGAAGACGTCAGTCAAACTCTACAGCTGTGAATGTACTTCAAACAGCAAAAACAATAAGGTTCGATGGTTAAACCTTCTGGAATGGTGTACAGACCCAATGTAAACCCGGCGGTGGCCAACTTGGGAAGGCTCAAAACCCATTGGCAACTTCGAATTTTAGAAGCATCGAAAATAAAAGAGAGAGGGGAGTATGAGTATGCGTCTACTGTGACAAAGGCAGCTGGGCAACCATAAAAACAAAACAAAAAACTATGACAGTACAGCAATGTTTATCGCTGAAGACGTCAGTCAAACTCTACAGCTGTGAATGTACTTCAAACAGCAAAAACAATAAGGTTCGATGGTTAAACCTTCTGGAATGGTGTACAGACCCAATGTAAACCCGGCGGTGGCCAACTTGGGAAGGCTCAAAACCCATTGGCAACTTCGAATTTTAGAAGCATCGAAAATAAAAGAGAGAGGGGAGTATGAGTATGCGTCTACTGTGACAAAGGCAGCTGGGCAACCATAAAAACAAAACAAAAAACTATGACAGTACAGCAATGTTTATCGCTGAAGACGTCAGTCAAACTCTACAGCTGTGAATGTACTTCAAACAGCAAAAACAATAAGGTTCGATGGTTAAACCTTCTGGAATGGTGTACAGACCCAATGTAAACCCGGAGGTGGCCAACGTGGGAAGGTTCAAAACCCATTGGCAACATCGAATTTTAGAAGCATCGAAAATAAAAGAGAGAGGGGAGTATGAGTATGCGTCTACTGTGACAAAGGCAGCTGGGCAACCCTAAAAACAAAACAAATACTATGACAGTGAAGCAATTCTTATCGCTGAACACGTCAGTCGAACTCTACAGCTGTGAATGTACTTCACACAGCAAAAACAATAAGGTTCGTTGGTTGAACCTTCTGGAATGGTGTACAGACCCAATGTAAACCCGGCGGTGGCCAACTTGGGAAGGCTCAAAACCCATTGGCAACTTCGAATTTTAGAAGCATCGAAAATAAAAGAGAGAGGGGAGTATGAGTATGCGTCTACTGTGACAAAGGCAGCTGGGCAACCCTAAAAACAAAACAAAAAACTATGACAGTACAGCAATGTTTATCGCTGAAGACGTCAGTCAAACTCTACAGCTGTGAATGTACTTCAAACAGCAAAAACAATAAGGTTCGATGGTTAAACCTTCTGGAATCGTGTGCAGACCGAATGTAAACCTGGAGGTTGCCAACGCGGGAAGTCCCAATATCCATTGTCAACTTCGAATTTTTGAAGCATCGAAAACAAGAGAGAGAGAGTGGAGTACGAGTATGCGTGGACTGTGACAAAGACAGCTGGGGAATTCTAAAAACAAAACAAATACTATGACAATGAAGCAATGTTTATCGCTTAACACGTCAGTCAAACTCCACAGCTGGACATGTCCTTCACCTAGCGAACACAATAAGGTTCGTTGGTTGAACCTTCTGGAATCGTGTGAAGACCGAACGTAAACCCGGAGGATGCAAACGCGGGAAGGCCCAATATCCATTGTCAACTGCGAATATTAGAAGCATCGAAAACAGAAGAGAGAGGGGAGTATGAGTATGCGTCTACAGTGACAAAGGCATGTGGGCAACGCTAAAAACAAAACAAACACTATGACAGTATAGCAATGTTTATCGCTGAACACGTCAGTCAAACTCTACAGGTTTGAATGTACTTCAATCAGCAAACACAATACAGTTCGTTGGCTGAACCTTCTGGAATAGTGTGCAGATTGAATGTAAACCCGCAGGTTGCCAACGCGGGAAAACTGAGAACCTTTTGTCAACTTCGAATTATTGAAGAAGACACAACAAAAGAGAGAGGGAAATCCCAAGTTCACCAGCTCTTCCCGAAGCACAACACTGCCGTTCCTTCGAGCACGTCAGCAAAACCACTCTTGAGCGTCGCCTGACATGCATTCTCTCAATGAAGCGGGGAAACATAACTGACTAAAACTTGGAGAGGCAGCTACTGCTTAAATGCAACGACTAATAAAAAAATAAAACATGAAACAACAGCAGTTGTTTTGTCGAAGCAACCAAAAAAGTAGCTCGCGTCATTTGAGGTGAAGTAACGCGTTATTTTTGATAATCCTTGACAAATAACGAATTTAGTTACTTTTTGAGCGAGTAACGAGTAACGCTATGTAGTTACATTTTGGGGAGTAACGCGTACATGTCTGGTCCTCTCACGTTGGTCATAAAGGAAACTGTCGGAAGACATGCTCAACGCATACCCATATATGAAGCAAGCGTGTTTCAAATTTGCTTGAGGCGTATCCGCTGATATCTGTCTGTCTCCATGTCGGCAGAGAAACTCCGTGTCTCTTGTATACCATATGCGCAGAGCGCGAGCGGTTCCATCAAGAAGGCAGTAATGGGCAATCATCTTGTCAGACTTGTCAGGGTATGACAAGTCTGACAATCGACAATAACTTTGGTCGTGAACAAGTATCTACAGCCTCAAGAAGTGTCAAACGCTTCCAGTGACTGGCAAACTGCAGTCACAGAGAACACATCGGTGTGTTAGTAGTTATAAGAAAAGAAAAGAAATTAATCAAGCTTTTGTTATCTAGACAGAGTGAGGTCGCGTCTGTCTTGCGAATATTGTGACACAAATTTTCACTGCGCGCTTTCGCTTCACGTGCTTCATCTCTGTGTTATTGTGCTTGTTCAAATAAAATTGCACTCTCCCTTCTGAGCACAATTTGTACCAAAACATCGTGGTGTGCTACTGTTATTCAGAGTAATGCGCTTTCGCAAGATCACATGACGTTATTAAAAGTGTAACACATGGAAGCATGGCTTAAAGTCGGGACTAAAATGAACAGGCTATTATTCATCGAAACATAAACTTAGCATAATAAACAGCGCTAACAAAGAATACTGAGGGAGTTATCTACCGACTGCCCTAGATTATATTGTCCCACATTATCTTGTTGGAATTTTCGAAGGATAAGGACATACCTAATTTTATGGTTAGAGTTAAAAAAATGGAAGTCGCATACAACCCCCTTTAACACAGAATTAGAGCGCAGCTCTTGAGGAGGAGGAGGAGGAAGCAAGGGTACTGAGGGGAGCGTACACCCCTCCCCATCGTGCCTACTACTCCCTCCGAGCTCTATCGGTGTCGCCGTCGGCGTAACCGTGACGTCGCGTTACGCTCGTGACACCACGTGACCTCAAGGGTGTCACGTGACCCTCGTGACCTCAAGGGTGTCACGTGAAGTAACCGGGGTCACGTGACGTCACGGTTACGCTGACGGCGACGGCGACGCCGCTCAAGTCGGAAACGGACGCCTAAGGGCTGCGCTCTAAAAATAAAACCAAAAACTTAGCTAATCTCTAACCGTCATCTACATACGCCAACACACTGTTTACAACCAATTCGTGTGGGATGAAGCTTGTGAGCACGCCAGCAGCACCCTCACAGCAGCGAGCCGTCAAAGCCTCCCGTTCATACAGATCTAACAACCGAGTTTTGATGATGAAACCAAGCTATTAGACGAAAGACCATTGCCAGTTCGTTAAGCTATTCGCCTCTTTCTTTGTTTGGTAACAAACCAAGTGACGTCATTTATCCTGAAGATCTAGCACACCTCCGGTTCGCGTATAATACCTCTTTTTTTTATACTCGTAATGTTTCCATCATAAGACTGAATTACGTCTGGCCGTACTATAAGCTGCCATTTCCCGAAAATAGCGCGTAAATTTGATCGCGAAAATACTGCAAAACCGCCGTTTAGTCCCGGACCGGAAGCGTTCGAGGGCTATTCGCACACTGGCGCCAGCAGTCTTTTCATCTCAGGCGAGAAAGAGTGAATAGCAACGCCTTGTAGCCTCAATACCAAATACACTAGCAAGGTTTCCAGGTAAGACGTAGAAATGCAGAGAACGGCTCAACTTTTTAGATTTACCTTGCTCCTAGAGAGTCCGCTTTCCGCTTCCACTTGTCCGGTTTTGTTTTCGAGCCCAGCCATCTTGTCTGACTATTCGTCTCGGTTTCAACACAACAACGCCCCTACCACACTGGGCTGTGCAGTTTTCATAATGTTTTCAATCAATGTTTTCAACGAAAGCGTTTTAATTTTTTTATAAGTATGTAGTTTAACTAGTGGCGGATGCAGGTGTTTCCGTATGGATAGCGTAGCGGATGTTTGGAAGCCCCCATCCCCTCCCCCCCCCCCCCCTCCCTCGCTTTTCCGAGCTATACGGAATTCAAAGGATAAAGGGGAGGGAGAGGCCAGGATATCCGCCCCCCTCCCTCTGAATTCGCCACTTGGCATGAGTAAGCCTTGTTTACGACAGCCATATTCTTTTAACAGAACACTCTGATTTTACGGCAAAATATACACGTGCGTTCTATCTCCGCGAGTTTGGCGTGAGTGTGTGCGAGTTTTTTATACTCATTTTGGGACGACTTCAGTGTTTCGAACACCTGCAACAATATAAATAAAATCACATTTAAAAAAAGAGAAGTTTTGTGTTACAATAAAGTACCGTAACGACACATCATGTCGAAGTCGTTGAGCATCGGCTTCGCGTTCAGGTGCGTTCTAAACAAAATGGGCATCTCACTATTTTGTTTTCGAACGCATTTCTATTTTCCTTCCGCAGCGCGTGAATCACAAAGGAGGGGGGGGGGGGGGGGAGGGGTCCTCCCCACCCCCTACACCCCCCTTAAAGGGGTAGGGAAACGAAGCTTCAGCGCTCATTTTCTGGCTTTGATGTGTTGCATGTTGCACCCTAACCTCAAAAACACCAGTCTTCCGTTGAAAAGCACAAGAAAACTAATTTTAAAGCTAAGTAAACGATCTTCAATGTGCACCTGGTGGATGCATGCGGAGCCTATTTGGGAGGTAGTCTAGCAACGTTGTGGAAACTGCTACGTAGTCGTGACGTAGCAGTTTCCTTCGGAGCAGCGCCGCTCTTTGGTATTTCAACATTTTCCTTCTTAGCTTTCCTCCTCAACTCACAAGTCGCGCATTGTACCAAACGGTTCAAGAAGACGGAAAGGAAGGACTCCCCTCTTTCTCGGACCCTCGTTCGTGCAACCGGACATAACCATTCTCCCCCTAGAAGATTAGCACGTCGCTCAAAACTCGAACAAAAGTTGCTTTCCCCACCTCGCTCAGCCCTAAGCTGACAGTGTTGTGGAAGCTACGTGCTCCTTGGGCCAGTCACACGCTCGTCACCCCACGGGCACTTCGAGCGGCTCGGCTGTAACGCGCTGACGCTATTGACACCATCACAACGCTGACAACGCCACCAAGGGCAAAGCTCATAACCATGCCTGCCTTGCTACTCCACGAAAGCGGGAAATCTTTTCTTTTTGTTTTTGTTTGCGCGGGATATCCCATGACGCATCGCGCTCTCTATTCGCTTCACTTCGACCGCTTGCTCGAGTGCACCGTTTGGAACGAAAAATATGGCCAATCGTTCAAAATACAAACACGCGATTATCATTTACGGTTATTATACGTCATGCTTGACTCATTTCCGAACGAAATCTTAATATTTCAATTTTTGTTTCCGTACCCCTTTAAGACGTACATATGCCATGTTGTCGACTGCAACAGCGCGTAACAAAAACTGGCCTGGTTCCGCCTGGCCACGCATATTGTAAATGGCGTCACGTCGGCTGCTTGCGGGGCCATGTGGTCGCCGCGGCTGGTGTGACACTCCCTGGTTGGCGCTGGTTAGCACCTCGCAGGTCCCGACTGGGACCCTAACTTGACTTGTTTATGGCTAGGGTTCCACGTTTTCGGTATCTATATTTTTTCAGATTCGGGGGTTATCTATCGGTTTTAAATTTTCTCTTGGAATCAGTGTTTTTCGGTGTTTAACTTCAATGCTGGAAAGAAATCGGTGATTATCGGGGCTTGTGCTGCAAAGCGACTGCATAATTAATAGGAAATCCACGGCACACCTCACATTACACACGTTTATTCTACACACGCCGAACACGTCACCTGGTGATTGACTGGGCAAGTGTCATCTGAGCTGGCGATCCTGGATCAATTGGATAAGAGCACGAAAATTGATTATTTTGAGATATATTACTATCTTTAAAACTTTAGGTCACACTTCTGACCAGCTATTCATTCGCTGCACTGGATTAAGAGATATTTGACATGAGTAGGACATACCTGGATCTGTACGGGGATTCTTCAATTGTAGATGTCGAGAAGATTTCAAATGCTCGTTCGGACGACTACGGATATGATGAGGGTCATCACAAATACTCAACCGGCAGCACTTGCAAACAAGGAGCTTCTTCGCACCTTCACACAAAACCTCGAAATCGTCAAATTCTTGGACGTAGTTCTCCATCGCTATCCGTTTTGTACCCGTACTAACGGGCACGCGAAACTCGTCCGAGCAGCGAATACGAAGTGGGTTCAGTGTTGCCAAGTGGTTTCTAGCTCAAACCGCCAAATGCCAGACGGTGTAGCCAAAAAGTAGTCAAATGAGATTTTTGTAGCCCGAAAGTAGCCATATTCTGCAGAGCCCAAAAAATCGTGCGCTCGAATGTGCGAGCTCAATTCGAAGACCCTGCGTCTGGATTCTAGGGTTTAAGAGCAGCTTGCAAGATCTACGACATCTTGAAATGTATTGAACATTTTATGTCAAACACAAAAGTACAAAACTTTTCCACGCGGTTTTGCACAGTCATAGTTATGAAGCACTCGCTTGTGCCCGGCTTACTCGCCTCATACATGAATTCCCTGTTCAAATGGGCAAAAACTTCAGTAGGGTTGATGCCCTTACAGCACTAGTCCTTCCAAAGGAAAGCAAACTTTACATAGAGGACGTTTTGAAGAGTTGGAAGGGACATGTTCTTTGTTAGGCCTGACTTTGTGAGGGACACGTGACTGAACACTCTCCACTATGCATCCGACATGGACGGTGTCGGGAGCATGATGGCAAGCTCGGGTAGCAACGGAAACAGGGCTGCTCCTGCGCATCTATCTTGGCCATGTTCGGAATATTCATTGTCCCAAATCTGTTGTCTCTTGTTATGGCTCATTGCGCTTTAAGAAACTTTCACGTTTCGCCTAGAAGCCTCCTTTGTTATATCCGGTTTAGCACGCGTTATCGGGCGACATAAAATTCTGCGGATGTCTTGAGTTGCCTTTAGTATCATTCTTTCCTCGGGTGAGGTGCCTCCTGTAGGAGTATGGTGGGAAACTCGAGGATGTAAGAGACCGTAGTAGTAAACAGAAAGAACTTGGTAGCATAAAATAAGCCTCAATAAAAAAGCGATGTCTCAGGAGCTCAATCTAGGTCACGGTAGCTACCTTGAGCTAATAGGCTCTGGCATCACGCCCACAAACTGTCACGCAGAAAATCAATGAAAGCTGGAATCCAGAAGGGTTGACTGTCGCTTTGTGTCCATGCTTAAGTTTCTTTTGCACATTTACTCTAATCCAAGCAAAGGAAAAAGAAAAAAAGAAGTGCCGCGTTAGGATTTGAAATAGCCCAAAAATAGCCACATAGCCAACCGCCAAATTTCGACGCCAAATGCATAACGAAGTAGCCCAATTTGGCTATTAAAAACCCAACCTGGCAACCCTGAGTGGGTTGGCGTTGGCCTTCCGCACGCCCAGAAAAAGAGAACACCAATCCGTGGACCCTATTGCCCTCCCTCTTACCCCCGCCCCTCTTCGCCTTTCCTCCTTTCTCCCATATACCAGGAAACCTATGCCTGGACAAAAGACTTGAAAACCGTTCTGCTAAAAAAGATAAGGGAAGGGGACAGGGCAATAAACATGGTTTCAAAAGAAAGGGACGACCCTAAGGACAGTTCAGTGGGGCTGCGTTCCGGTCAACGAGAACAGAAAGCGGGCGAAAAGATTCTTTCAGAAAAGCTGCCATTTTTTCCGCAGCTTGAATTCGGTGTTTTTTTGCCGATTCAAAAAAAAAAAAAAAAAGCGACTCGGTGGTTAACTATCGGTATTTATCGGTATATACCGAAAACACGGAACCCTATTTATGGCCTCTTCGACTCCCTTTCGGGGACGCTTTTGCCCGATGTTTGGGCGCGGTAATACTTCTTGGAATTCGGAAATGAGTTTGCCAGATGCCCCAGTTGAGCGTTTTTGGTACTGACTTTGTTTGGAGCTGGGCAACGAGTGTCCTCACCGCCGTGACGGCCTTTTTCTTGTGTGTGTGCAAATGTATTGCGATTGTAGGGGGGCGGGTGCGTTTTGTTTACTTTATTAGGAAAGAGCGCCGTTCGGTTGAAACTGGGAAACGGCGGGGCAGTCGACTTGGGAGGTGCGAGAGCGCGACCCGCTTTCCCTGTCGGCTCCAGGCGTAGCCTCGGGCACCACGGTAAAGGGGAAGACCCGTCTGGACACTGAACGTCAGCTACTTCTGTGCTCCTACTCTGTGCGGCCTTCCTGTGCCGGACTGCCCCAGTAAATCGACCCTCCATGACGCGACAGCATCTGAAGCCAACAACCCCCGCTTCTGGCGCACCGCGGCGACGCCGAGACAGAGTCCGTCGCAAGCGACCGACCTCAGGTGTTCCCACGCCTCTGTGAGCCTCGTCGTGCCGGACTTCGCCAGTGCGGTACCGTTCCTATTCCTCTTGTTGTGTATTCTCTGTTTTGCCCATGGCTATTAAGTTTTCCTTGGATGCTTCCGCCTGATTGAGACTGTGTCTGTACTATCCTTTTACTTTTGTCACCATCTCACTAGCCTTTCATTAAATGTTTCTACTGCTCTGTTCGTCAAGTGCCTTGTCTTTGTTCCCCCGTCCCTGGAGCCCACGTGCTGTGGGATAGTGGGCGTCCGAACCCCCGTTGCGGGTTGCGGCGAGTGCGCTTCTCCTCTCGCTCCTCACCGGAACGTGACACAGCGACACGACTAAAGACAACGTTACTAGTACAACTTAGCTGGGAATCTGCCATAGAGCCTGCTCTGAAAAAGTGGCACCGATCTGTACTCGAGAACCGAGCTAATGGCGTTCGCAACGCCGCCACTTCTCCCGCAACGGCAACTCGGAGAACTGCGCGGCTGCTTGTATTGGCTCGGGAGTATGGCAATCGAAAGCGTCCGCTGTGACTACTACTTTATTGTGCGCTGAAAAATATATGGTAGTAGAGATGGTTGGCATCACAGCTGCTAACACCATTCTTCCAAGCGGACGTGCCGCGAACTATTAGCGAAGTTAGGACGCGCCCATGTTTGAACGCGCTACCTGAGATCACCGGTGAGACATGGTTCTGGAAAAACAATAATAATTGTGCCGCAAGACAGTGTAAACCAAACGGTTTAGAACATCCTTTCTAAAATGTCATGGTAACCACAGTAATAAAAATATATTCAGTGGCCATCTTGACACCTCGAACTTGGGAGTTTTGGTACCCTGGGAGCATTCAGTTACTTTTGCTGAAGCCATATAAAACAACTTTCTTGCTTCGACTCGTCGCTAAAGGGTGGCACTGTTATCGTATTTACCTCCGTCTCATTGGACGCCAGCGGTCCAGGTTTCAAGGGTGAGCTTCCCAACTGAGTGTTCTATTGTAACATTAACTCAAACGTATCGTCTTCGATTTTACGTGCCACCATTTGTCGAATGTTGCACTAATCAGACATATTTCTTTAGCAGATAGCGGCAGCAAAGGTAGGGATTTCACGTTTTTCGTTTTTCCCTTGTCACACGGGTAAATTTGTTCAGTAAAATGTTTATACTTTTCACGTACGTTCAAACAGCCATCGATCTCTTTGAGTCACCCAGATGTTCCTTGCCTTTCACTTCGTCATACCGTTATTTAAACGACCCTACATAGTTGTTTAAATCTAGTGGTATTTAAACAACCCGCTAAATTTAGGAAAAAATGTTCTCGTGTTGAGTGGCGTCACGTGTGACGTCACGAGTGTAAACTGTGTTCGCTAAATATAGCAAGAAACTTTCACGCTAAATCTAGCGCAAAAATATAGCGATCCCATCACGCTGCGCGCGAGCTAGGTTACGCCGATGGCGACGGCGACGCCGCGAAACACGGGAACGAGCACCTCTGAACTCCATGAGACAAACATGCTGCGAAAAATCGACGAATTTCGCCCGTCAGCTTTTCTTCTGTGCGTGGCATAAGCACAGTGGCTGCTACGTCGCGCGCAAAACGAGCGTTCCGTCGGGCGAAGTTCGCCAGTTATTTGTCGCATGTTTCGCTCTATGAAGTTCACCCTCGAGCTGCGCTCTATAAGTTCTTTCACCTGAGCATATCCGCGTGTATCCTTGGATCCTTGCTTTCAGATATCGATACATGCTGCTCGTAGCGCGACAGCACCGGCGTCAGAAAATTCTACACGTACTCGCCGAGCGCCAGAATCGAAAATTCGGCAAGTTATATGAAGTTCACCTGCCAATCTGTACTTTGGTTGAAAAGGCTGCGCACGTCCACGCATGTCCGAGTGACTGACAACATATGCTACGCCTTGGTAGGCGCTTACGAGCGGTGCGAAGTAAACCATCAACATCGCGTTCCACCGTTTCCTCCGTTCCCTCACGTGTACCCAAGGTATATTGAAGAAACATTCCGGGGACGACATGTCGCTGTACAGTTCTGGCCCGTTATTATAAATCAACAAGGGTTGTGCGAATAGTGGTTCGAATCGAAAAACACTGCGTCATTGTTACGGCGTGGCAGAACCCGTCGTGAGTAAGACAGGTGTTCGGTGATGGCTAACGACTCCGAGGTGTCCGGGGTTCATTTCTGGTCTGAAGAAGACGGTGTTCGAACGCCACGTGCCAAAGCGAGAAAACACACGATCAAAAGAAAAAGAAAATATACGCACGTGATTTGGCACGTAACGAACATGATTACAAAATACACACGACAACGTTCGTAGAAAGCAATAACATGGGGCTACGTTTTCTACAGTCATTCATAGCCTTGACAATACCAGGAATCGTTAAGACGGCCCCTTCTTTTAACAGCGCAGAAGCATTTTTAACACCAACCCGTTGTTTACGAGCAAGCCTTCGTTTGCGCCGGCCAGGCGGGACCGCATTTGCTGAAACCAGGACCTCTTGCTCGAACTCAAACTGATACAGGCTCAGCCGAGCGGCGATCACTGCGTTTATCCACTTGCTCGAAACGAAACTGAGGCAACCCTTAAGACCAAAAACCGAGATTATGACTCAGACCGAGTCTCAAACTGCAAAACAGTCACTGGAACTCACTGGCGGTCTCAGAAAAAAAAATGTCGAACGAGGCCATGACACACCGGCTCCAAGCAATCTTTGCGGCATGGATGATGTCACGGGACGGTCGGACCGCATTTTCCAGGACCGATTTCAACCCTGCGACGTTTTTGACGAGACGATCGTGTCCCAGGGAAGGTCTCCGACGGCCGCTTCGGTGTCGCCTTGACGGCAACATGCACATCGCCGGAGTCTTGGAGGCAAGAAAACAGTCCTATATTAACGTTCCACTTCCACCTTATGGTCTATGTATTAAGGGGCCAGTTGCGCAGTAATTTGGGGTAATCAAGACTTCTGTTCTCTTCAGATAAAAGTTTTTTGTGACCAACATGCAACTCCATCATTGCGTCCTCAATACGTTGTCTAGTGGTTCTCATACCCAAGGTTTCTATTTTGTCCCTAGGG
Source organism: Ixodes scapularis (assembly GCF_016920785.2). Taxonomy (NCBI): domain Eukaryota; kingdom Metazoa; phylum Arthropoda; class Arachnida; order Ixodida; family Ixodidae; genus Ixodes; species Ixodes scapularis. The sequence goes on from NW_024609837.1 coordinate 50,500,002, forward strand.
TGGCACGCTCATTCGTACCGTGGTGTGTTTCGCATTACGAAAACAGTTTTAAAATAACTAGTTTCACAACTTGTTAGTGAAAATGGCTGGTGGATACTTGACGATACTTATGAAAGCAGCAGGCTCTTCAAAATGGTAGTGAACGTATTCCTAATATCTCGCGACAACCTTCATACGCACGGTACGACTATGTCGGAACACCTGAAACCTGCAATATTATTCAACTGACGGTGTAAGAAACGTTTCCTACTTCAGGTGGTCAACAACAGCGAAACTCCCCAAACCGCAGCGGCAGTTTTACACCGTGGACGGCTTTACAGGCGTCGTGGGAGCCACCAAAGGTACTACGTTCGGATCCAAGGGCCACCGTGCACGAGGAACTGTTAATGAACAGGCACTAAAACCATTCTATCAACATGCAGTTGATGGTCGACGCGCGCTCGAGAATCCTGAATATGGTGTCGTGTGACCCGGAAGCGTCCAGGACTCCTACGTGCAGTCGCAAAGCGGTGACGGGGGAAATTTCGCGAAGGGCGCGTTACGCGCACGGCGGCCTCCTCATCGGCAACAGCGGATGGCCGTGCACAGCGTTACTGATACCGCCTTTCCGGTCGCCGACCACGCCGGCCTAGGGAGCCTTCATGTGCGCTTTGCTAGGGTGATGCCACCCTTTGTAATACCACTCGCCGATAAACCAGCAGCCATTTTGTTCCTCGGCGATAATCCGTGGGGCTTAGAGCCCTCCCGAAAACAAGCACCTTATCTCAGAAGTTCGGAGCAGCGTTGTGGAACCCACAGAGGGAGGATTAGCATTTTCCCCCTCGGATGGGATTACAGATGGACACAAAGGCCACTTTCCAGCGCACGGGGAAACAATGAGAGGAACAAAATGGCGGTGGAAGAGGGTGTGGGAAAGGGAAACAGGCAGTTGGCATCACTCTATGCGAAGCGCACATGAAGGCACTCTACTCGGGCCGAGTGTGTGTACAACGAGACTCACGCGACAACCCGGTCTGTAACCGAAAGGTAGGCGTTATAGAGAGCTGCTCTGAGAGAAACAGTTTTCCTACGACATGTCTCGGAGCTACCTTTTTCTAAGAGTAAAGCTATACGCACGAGCTCGTGCACATTGACCGTCGGAAATGGCTATACGCACGACGCAGCGAGCTTTTGCCATAGGGGTCACCCTATTCAAACGGCGCGTGTATCACTGGGGAGCTCGTAACCCCCCCCCCCCCCCCCTTCCCCGCCCCCAATAAACGCCGCTTCTTGGCGTCCAGCCGGCAAATGAAGCCTCGCTGTTACCTATTGCGCCTCTGGAAAGGCAGTCCCATACTATTTAGTTCAGCAAATATTCGTCGACAACACTCAGTCTTTTTTTTTTTTTCAATGGTAATTGTAAAAAAAGGAGATGTAAATAATCTCCGGCAAAAAAGTTCAGAAAGACAAAATTAAGCCCGCCGTGGATCGAACCGAGGTCCGCTGCGTACGAAGCAGGTATCTTTCTACTAAGCTACGCCACCGTTTCGGAAACTCGTTGTAACCATTCGTTTTATTCACGTTTCGGATCGTGCGTAGAGCAATTTCCGGTCGAATTGCTCGAGCTTGTGAGTATGCGGAGAACAAGTTCGTCTGCTTTTTGCGCAGGGGGTAGAGGTGACGTCAGAGCGCCGAGACCTGATTGGCTGATCGCGACCCCCAATCTGAGCGTCGTCTGCTCTTTTGCAACGTCGTCTGCGTCTGTCTCACCTTTCCTGCAACTTTTGAAAGTGCAGAGGCCAGATTCACGAAACGATCTTACGCCAAAAAGTGCGTAAGACAAAACGTAAGAACAAATTAGTATTCACAAAACGAAATTATCGTAAGTCTTGCGCAGGTTACGACGGAATCCTACGACAGCTCCAAAGCTGTCTTACGCACTTCTTACGATCAAATCAGCATGGCCGACAGCGTCGCTCAGTTACTTGGTCGCGACGACCAACGGGCGTTTATTTTTGTACGTGCTTTTCTCACGCGTCCCAACTACAAGAAGCAGGAAAAAAAGTCAAAATTACTTGAACTAAACCATGACGAACAAGGACGCTGGATCCACAAACAGCTGGGAAATGCTCCAACGGCCACGATTCCACTGACCCCGACCAAGCGAGCTCGGCAGATAGGCCTAGCAGGTACTCCGACTCGGCGCAGCGGTGCTCCGACGGTCCTTGGCCAAGACCGTCTGGCCACAACCGGCTGGCGTGCTGAATGGAATATGCCCGCGCGACCCTCGTGAACCCTTGTGAACCCTTCCCGTATTATACTTTGATCGCTGACCTCAATTTTAGATTAAGAGGTCAATCTCTTCCTGTTGTCATCTCCTTGTTTTCCGAGGCAGCGGTGACTCTCGCCAGTGAAAAAGCAGTGAATCTCCGACAGACGGAGGAAAGATAAAGCAGCCATCGCTTTGACTAGCAGACGTAAAGCAGCCGTTAACTGCGCCAACCCTCAAGCGCCGTTAAAGAGTGAGGAGTCTCGCCGCACACGAAAGGAGGGAAAAAGTATTTGGGAGGGAACTTGCGGACACTAACCACCCCCACTCTCGGTTCTTAGCAAACAAACCTCGGCACCTCGGGACACCTCGCCAGTGAGTCCTTTGACTTCTCTCCTTGATGCGCGTCTGCTAGTTGTTAGACAAAAACAACGTACGCTCGAGTTATTTCTTCTGCCCTCTCTGAAAGGCGAAGTCGAGCTCGCTCGTAAAAACCTGCACTTCCGAAAGTCGCAGGAAAGGTAAGACAGACGCAGACGACGTTGCGAGCAGACGACGTTGCAAAGGAGCAGACGACGCTCAGATAGGGGGTCGCGATCAACCAATCAGGGCTCGGCGTTCTGACGTCACCGCTACTTCCATTCTCATGCGCAGAAGACGCAAATGAGCTCACTTGCGTATTGATCAGCTCGCTATCTTGCGAAATGTTTGGAAACATGACGTCTGTTGGGAGTTTACACGGACAATTTGTGAAACTGGTTGCTTCTCGAAGTGCTTTTAAACATTGTCACATAAAACGGCAAGGATAGTATACTGAGGTCGTAGACGGAGAGACTGTCCACGTGAGCGGTCGCCTGGCTTCCCGGAGTCTTCCCCCATCTTCGAATTCTCCGACGCATGCGGGAAGTGTTTTTCGGCACCTCGCTCGGCGGTTCCCTTCCCCTCACGTTCCCCTCCCGAGCTCAGTGGGGGAACGCGTGTAGCCCCCAGTTCTTGACTGCCTTGCCGGAGGCTCGGGTTACTCCCGAGGCAATGGGCCGCAGACAACCGCGTCTGTGGTAGCCACAGGCATAAATATTACCAGGCACGCTGTCTCATAACTCTGCCCAAAAACAAACCAAAGACAGCTATATAACCTGAGGTCATTGAACCTAGCGGAGTTGAGTCACTTTAAACGGCAGGGAATGTTTGGCCTTAGAGGGAAGACTTTTCATGGCCAAAGGGCGGATCCCTAGGGCAATGACCGTCTGGGAGAGGGGAATTTCCTCGCTTGGTGCGCAAACCTCGGTTTGAGTGCGAGAAACAAAGGGCAGTGCGAGAAGAGACTTGGAGGCGAACGGACGCATCGCGTCGTCGAGCGGAGCGGTGAGACCACTGTCGACGGCCCCACGCCAAGTACAGGACGGAGTGCGCTGTGTGTGAGCGTGCCAGCTGAAGAAGCGGGTGCGAGGACGGGGGGCCCCGCCCATAGTGAGCCAGCCGGCCGCCGGAACTTCCCCATCATGGACGGACCGCGCAGGGAGACGTCGTCAACCGTCGACTAGTCAGATGAGACTTTCCGAACACGCTGTTACTTCTTGAATTAGCATCTTTTGGATTGGGTTAATCGTAGCATCTTCATTAGGGACTGTATAAGCCTCCGTAAACCCAGATTCGTAGACCCTGTTTTTGTAAGCGTTCTTCCCATTATTACAGGAGCTAGTCATGCACAGTGTATGTATCCTAATTAGCTTTCGTCCTACCACTAAATAAAAGTTTCTTTGTGTTCTCGTCCTACGTCTCTGTCTCCCTTCATTGGTTATACTCTCTACCAGAGCGTGGACGTATCGCTCGGTCAGTGGTCCACCTTCACTAACGTCACACCCGGAAAACTCTCCCTCGATATTTTATTATTTTTTTTTTTTTTGCTTTTGACTAACACGAACATCAATATAGAAAGGACTGGTTGCTTTTGAATTGCGATGGTGATCCCTTGGTTAACTCCGTGATCATGGGGTTCAAGTTTGAAGCTCGTATGAACAACAAGACTACGTATTACGTCTTGCTTTCTGTTTATTCTTGAATGAATGGCTCTGCATTTGTGCCAGGTAGGGAACCGCGAAACAAACCTAATTAACATTTGCGTTCGTGAAACAACACAACTAAGGCTAAACATTGTTGTTCTTTATATATTTTTTGACCTACGCTGAGCGTTGCGTTGCACACTTTTGAAAAGTTGGGGATAATTCACTGGTTACACACACCGTGAGAGGATCGATTCATGAATGCATAGGAACGGCAGGCACTTTCAATGGTTTCACGACTTCACCAAGGACCGAAGCTGCCAGTAGCGAAGACGTTTTAACGGTAAGAGCACTTTCATCAAGACAGGGGTGGCATGGTTGTCACGTTAGTCAAGCTCACAGCGAAACAAGCGATTACGAAACCGCCAAACAGAAAACGAAAGGGTCGTTGCAGGCTTTTCAGTCGAAGACGTCGACGGCGTAGAAGCAGCCTAAAAAAACTCGCTTTTGCGAAAGCATTCACCCTGCAAAAATGGCTTGTAGCGGCTGCGTAATGGCTGCAGTAGCCACGTCCGACATTTTGTTTTCTCTGAATGGTCTAAGTGTAGGTCCCAGCTGAGACCAAGCGCGCCGTGCAGGTTGAGCCGCTTGCTCGAAACAAAATCAGAGCGGTCTTGTCCAAGTCAGGACTTGAGTTCGGTAACTGCAACGGAGTGAGCAGTGCCTCAAGAGGAGATCTGATGAAAACGGGGAAAAACAAAGAATGCGGACGTGGAAGTGACACGTGTCGTCTGCTTCTGCTACGCTGCAGTCGCTTTGGGCAGCGACAAATGACGACAGTCTCATAACTGCGTCATGTATTTGGTTTACACCTGGGTATCTGTGAAAGAGTGACAGCAAGCCACGGTTCTAGGTGTGTCGTCGGTCACCACCATCGTCGATGTTGAGCGGGTACGCCGAATAAAGGTTTCCACAGAAATGTATGTTCGTACCAAGAGGAATTTTTAAGAAAAGGAATAGCACTGTACGTCACTGGTCTATCACGAATCTCTTCCGACGTAAAGCAGAATGTAATTTCGTGCAAAGATGAAAAGTTTTAATTGGTGTACGAAATGGAGAAACGAAAACGTATAATTAGAGAGATGTTTAAAAAGGTTACAAAAGTCGCTTAAACGAAAGTGTGGCAGGAGATCGCATCCGTATTAAACTCGCGGCATCCATCAACGCTACACATAATGCCACAAATTAAAAAAATAAAAAGGTGACAGAACACGAAACCTTGCAGCTGCAGAGATGACGCTTTCTACGAAAGCACACTCTACGACCGGCGAGATATATTGCATTTTTCATTACTGCACATAAAAATGAGGCTCACATTTTACGTGCTTGAGGAATTTTGCTCACTTTTCATTTTTCCGGCTAAATTATAGAAGTAGTTAAGAGTTCTGTATTCAAACCTTTGAATGCAATCAAATCAAAACAATGACTGCATTTGCTGCAATCAGACAAAATCCAATGTCCGAACAAAATACAAAAAGAAACGTCTTCCCCAGCCTCAGGGTGAAACGACCACCAACTCACACGGCTGGCTGAAGCTGTGTACAAGCCCCAAACTTTCGGGCATAGAAGGGGGGAAGGGGGAGGGAGGGGGGGGGGGGGGTTATCGACACCGACCAGTGAGCTGTCTGTCATGTTACTGCTGTTTCTACGGTTATACTAGAATGCACTCTGTGCCATTTGATGCATTCAAGCCTAGTCTTTCGATGTTGACACGACTGGATGTTCTACTAGCAAAGCTAACATTGCGTTTATAATCATATCTTAAGTAGGCAAGCACTAAATACTGTTTTCACTCGAGGAAACACACTGGCGTGTTATAACCATAGCAAGAAGGTTCCGTGTCCATCCAAGAATTCACTGAATCTTTGAGCCATGTTACTTCAGTTAAAGTCAAGGTCGGCATTCCAATGAAAGAGCACTGCCCTTATCGATATCAGACTTAGTCTGGTACACAGCTGAAACGGTAGAAGGTACATTTTCGAAATGAATTAAATGGATAGCGACACCCTCAAAATGTTTTTTTTTTTCGCCAACAATTAATTACTGTGTCGGAAGACTGCCCAATACATATTTTGCTAGAGCGCCACGTCTAATTTTCATAAAGTAAAAGAAACGCAAGTGTTCGAAACCGAAACTGGACTGGGGAGGAAAAAAAAATGTAGGGGAAGAGAGAGTTGGCGGAAGTCACGTGACTGTGCAACTTTTTGTCTCCCAATAAACGTATCTGCAGCTTCTTAGAAGCCACAACCATGGGCGTCGGCAGGGGGGTGCAAAAGCAAAACTTGCCCCCCCCCCCCCCCGCCCCAAGCCAGAGTGCTTACCCCCCCCCCCCCTCCCTTCCCCAGCTCTGTTGGGTGCGGGGGATTGAATGACGTCGCAAAAACAGCTTTTCTAGAAAACGGAAAAACCGAAAGCTATCCAAAAAATAAAATCCACGCACTTTTGTTTCCTTTGGATCCTTCAGCAATAAACACAAAAAAGAATAAGGTCTCCCCTCGGTCAGTTGCAAACAGCCGCGCCCAGCTGGCAAAAAAAAAAAACAAACAGGGGGGAACACTTATTTCCGAAAACACCGCAGTCCTGTGTTGTGAGGAATCACAGGCATTCGGGACCCCGCCCCCCCCCCCCCCCCCCCCTTCCCCTTGAACGCACAAGCCGAAAAAGGCTGTCAGTTCCCCCCCCCCCCCCCCCCCTCCAAGACAAAATCCTGCCGACGCCCGTGGCCACAACATATGAGTTTCATACTTCTTTTCTATTTTGAATATTGTGACTGTGCCTTCGATGATCCACGACTTTGATTATGGTTGGTGGTTGTGTCTAAACCATTGAAAACGGCACGTGACCATGCAAGAGAGAGTGAGCGCGACTCAAACTGGCCAGTTCTCCATCGGCGGTTTTCAGGCGGGAAGAAGCCGAATTTAGAGCTGCGAATCGTTTTCTTGGTAATTTGGCTCTTGTATGTCAGGTCTAAATAAAAACTTTGGCCAGCATAGATACCCAGTCAGTGTCCCTTTAAGGAATACTAACAATACAAATGTGATTGTATATTAACTACACCATCATTACAAAATACACAGGCCAGTAGTTTATGAAGTAAAGCCAAAACATGGCAAGCAGCAACATCAATTTCTTGATTTATATCAGAAACTATATCTCCGTAGATCCAAAGGTCGCGAACACATCACTTGCGCCTTGTTTTCTTTGGGTCCGTTGTATTCAGATGCCAAGTCAAACGAATGCATACACAAGGCTGAGAGTCTGTTACATAAATATGTATATGTAAGATTGCTTTGATGTCTCGCTCATTTTACAGGTAGTATTCATGGGCGGGCATAGCTGAGCTTGGAGCTGCTGAGCACGTAAACTGGCGGCAAGCTTTCACAACACTTCCAACATGCACATTGCCACATGAAGCATATCTTTTTCGGAAAAATCAATAAGCAGTCATCCGGTGCTTGCACATCTTGAACAGTAAGCTTGAATATGGCGCCCAATGAGTACCATCTATTAAGCACCGACCAGCATACACTCATTAAGTTTGGTATTACCTTGAGCACGTCTGTTACTTAGCATGGTAGCGTAATTCGAAAGAAACACAGGGACAAGCAACCAGAAAATGGGGTGGCCTGCATCAATACTTCACACTGGCTCCACTTGAAGCTAGCTACTTTCACAATTAATAGCCGCAACAGTTAAAATTGGGCTTGACCTGCACACTGTAGACAAGCTCTACTCGACCCCAGCTACTTTCACAACTAATAGCCGTAACAGCTACGATGGGGCTTGACGTGCGCACTGCAGACTGGCTCTACTCAAACCTAGCTACTTTCATAATTAATAGCCACAACAGCCGAGAGCTGAGGGATCGAGCTTGTCCTACATGCGCACAAAACAATTTACTGAAACACAAATCAAAGTGCTCTCGAACAATGTACAGGGGCGACACGAGAAACATTCTTATGGATTGTCCTCAGGGTCAGGAAAGCACCAGTCAATGTGCGACCAGCAACTGACGTGGTTAGCCCAGAAGATTGGGCCATCAGCCACGAGGTTGATCTGGCCCCCGGAGTCATTTTCTTCAAAGTGCCGAATGCCGGGGGAACGAAAGACTACCAGCCTTCGGGCTGGCTGATCGACGAAGATAAGGCATCTCTGGAGGCTGAGGCAGCTGCTGTTGTTGATAGCCGATTCGCACGACGGACCAAATCGCGATTTTCGTCCACGGACCGTGTACCATGTGACTTCCTGAAATCCGCACCTCGTCCGCGGACTGATAATGTCTAGCGCCATTTCACTAGCGGATTTTATGCGGAAGATTGACATGAAAAGCGTTTAGTCTGGCAGTGAAACATAATTTCTTGTTTTTGTTTGGAAGATTAAAACAAAACTGGCGCATCGTTGTGTTTTGTGCGTTCGTTGGTTCATTTCGTCAAGCAATTATTGGTTAAGGGCGTGAAAGAAACTGCAGCAACTTTGCCACGCTGACGCGATGCAGGTTCCGGTACTCCTCCGGGTCTGTGTCAATAAGCTTCTGTCAATACTCGTCCAAAACGCCGCGATAATTCTTATAGTCCAATCTGCCTATCATTGAGCAAGACCTTTCTTGTGGCTGTGGTGTGTTTGTGTTGTGCACGAGCGCGGAGTGCGTGAAGACATCTCCAATCGCTTCTCTGCGAGTCCAGAACTTCGTCGCTTTTACACCGAAGCCCTCTTTAGCAGGACCATGCCTGCGTCATTGTCATGCCTTGGGTTCGTAAAGCGAGTGGCGCTTCGCACGCAGCCTATCGGGGTGTTCTGTATCGATATGTGCGTAACAGCTGCGTGCAGTTCTTTATTGCGATAGCAAACATCGATCTCTCTTTTGGATAACGACCACGATGCGGTGTTGGAGTTTCGCGGCATTGTGGGGTGGCGAACAGGTACGGTCCATCATCACTGACGTCTGCTCCTCTTCTTCCTCGTGTGGATGCGCTTGGGAGACTGACAAACCGCGGACATGTTGTCACGTGATCAATCCATTCACGGATCCGTTCATCGTGTGTGAATCGGTTATAAAGGGTGACAAGCACCACAGGGCCGACGCAGACCGGCACCCCCTCCTCCATGACAAGTCTGGAGGCCCAGCACACCGCTTGCAGGATCGGCATCTGGCACACGGGCTGCAGACGGGCAGTATTATAAAGACCTGCTCTAGCAACCGGCAGAAAACATGCAACTCAAGCGGCAATTCATCCTTGCTTGGTAAAATACAGCCCTTGAGGAGCTCAGAACAGCACAGGCAGTGACCAAAGCAACAACAAAAAGAAAACCCCGCAGAATTCTGCCTTTTTTATTAAAGAGCCGAGCAGATGTCTTTGCCCTGCTTGGGAATAAACCTTTTTTTTTATGGTTAGTCCCTCCTCAATGTCTCCCCCTTTAGTTTGTAGCCCGCACAGACCTTCAACTCTATTATTATGTTTGGCAGCATGCAAAACTAAATAAATTATGGCGTCATAAAAAGGATGCAACAACTATTAGGCACTCGGCCAATTAAAAGTGAGCGTCATTACAACAGAAACACCTGCCATGGCCGCACTTGAAACAATGTTTGCCTTTGCATTACAACATTTGAACAAGTCTTTTGCGACATCATCGCCGGCGTGGCATGCATTCAGCGTCAGTGCTATTAGTGTTTGCGTCATTTTTACCGGCAGTCTCGGGGTTTATGTCATGTTCTATCTAAACCAGCTCGTTTGCGCCCTTACATTTGCTTCATCAATGCTTTTCTTCGCTTTGGACTCCTTACAATATTCCTCCTTCTTGCTGCCTTTTGTCAAAGTTGCTTGAGGCAGTTCGAGCCAAAACCCCCGCACATTTGTCGTCTTTTTTTATTGCAAAAAGATAACAAATGCGTTCACCATTTGCTGCCGTCAAAGCTGGGTGAGAGGGAAAATGAAAAAAAGTACGAAATGTGAGTGCAATATAGCAGTGCAGCGGCGTAAATGCCCATACACACAGTTACGTTTCAGTGCGTTTAACCGCATTCTATCGAGAAGTAGCCACGAGTCGCCGAGCTGTCTGTGTTTCATTTAAAAAAATGGTCTCCAGCAGCTGCAACCCAGTTTATTGCGATTGTCTGTATGGGCCTTTATATGAGACTGTCACTTAGGAATGTGCTTCCACAGAACAAGTGATACTGCAAGAAAGTCATGTTTTAGGATAGAGATTGCGATTCAGCTTGCACATGTACGGCTGTCCAGGTTAGTTGAAACACTTCTGCTTTTTCCCGGTTCGAAATGGAGGTGTATCAGGCAAGTGAAATCGATTGGGGGTACAGTAAGTGTTAGATGCGCAAATGTAGTATATATAGTATATATATACGGGCATGGTGGCGGGAGGCCGAAGGCGTGGGTATATAACTGGGAAGAAAAAAACCTTTGGCGAAAACAGCAACAACGGAATAAATCGTCCGCTGTTGCTGTTTTCACCAAGGTTTTCTTTCTTCCCAGATATATACCATATATATATATATTTATATATAGATATATATATATGTATATATACCGGGTGTTTTTACGAAGACTTTCAAAGATCCTAAAAATTATGACGTTTGAAAAAAACAAAGAAACTGTTTTCGGGGACAAGCTACACTCCGCGACAACTTTTCTTGGCAATGCAGTGGAAGGTACGTCCCCCGTCCCCTCTCCCATTTTGAGTGTACGCAGGCTCTCCTCCTCTCCCCGGAAATGGGGGAGGAGGAGAGCCTGCGTACACTCAAAATGGGAGAGGGAACGCGGGCCTGTACCTTCCAATGCATTGCCAAGAAAAGTTGTCGCGGAGTATAGCAGCCACGGCGGACGTCAGGAAGTGCCAAAAACATACTAATTAGCCAGCTAATTAATTAAAATGTGTTAACTTACTTTTGAATGAGTCGAAATAGAGATATTTTTCCAATTAGAAAGTTGCTGAGCGTTATTGAAAGCCACTAAATCAGTCATTTTCAGAAAGACCTTGAGCGCATGAGAAGAGTAGTAGAGCACTAAAATTACCACTCGTGGAGCAGGCACAAGACTAGCGGTTGCGGTAAGGCGCCCCGCACCACGTGCCGGTTGCCGAGCCTGCGGGTGGTGAGCAGGGCCTCAAGACTGGTTGTGGACGAGGTGGTCACTGCCGGCGCGGGTCCAGTGGTGCCGGTCGCCATTCAGCAGCAGCTGCTACTTCAGGCGGTCCCTCTTTTGTTGGCGGAGGCCCCTCTGTCATTGGCGGAGGCCCGTCCCGACGCAGCAGATCAGCTGCTGAATTAGGCTTCAGGGGTGCCTCATCCTCGTCCAGCAGCCAATCCGGAGGCATGTAGTCTTGCGTGTCGTCTGACTCCGGTACCTCGAGGAAGGTTACCCCGAGGGCCACCTCAACCTCATAGTCGAGGGCCCGACCCTCTCGCGCCACCTCGGCGGTTGTTGGCTGGACGCTGACTGGTGCTAGCTGGCCCTGAGGAAAATACACAAGCATGTCTTTCATGTCACCCTTGTACATAGTTTGAGAATATTCTTATATGTATTTCTTTCGTGCTTTTTGGGTGCATGTAGATCAAGCTCGATTTCTCAGTTCTTGACCATTGCTGCTATTAGTTCTGAAGGTAGATGGGCTCGAGGAGAGCCAGTCTACAGTGTGCAAGTCAAGCCCGATCTTAGCTGTCGCGGCTATTAGCTGTGAAAGCAGCTGACTTCAAGTTGAGTCAGTTTGCAGTTTTGATTCCGGCCACACATATTTCAGGTTGCTTGTCCCTACAATTATTTTCAATGTCAAAAAGACTACCACGTTAGGTAGCCGATATGCTCAGGGTGATTCCAAGTGTAGTGGCAATGTCTACTGATCGGTGATTAATAAATTTTACTCACACGACACCATACTTGAACTAAGTGTTCAGGACAACCTCTTGTTTTTTGTTTCTGTTTTTGTTTTTTAATACCGTTCATCTTTTCAGGGTGGTTGTATTCCAGAAAAGACATTCCTCATGATGGGAAATGTGCATGTTGGAAGTGTTGCGGAAGCTTGCCGTGAGCGTGTGCTCAGCAGCAGCGAGCTCAGCTGTGCCAGCGAATACTACCAATAGAATGAGTGAGATTTGAGAGCACTATTCTCGCTCAAATCTATTTATGTTATAGACAGTTTCAGCTTTCTGCCTTTATTAAACTGACTTGTTATCTCACTGCAACGGACTCGAAGAAAGTGAGGACCAAGCTTAGTTTTCCTGACATTTGAGTCCACGTAGCTGCAGATTTTTCGACATATAACAAAAATATGTTTTGTTGCTTGTCATAGTTCGGCTAGACCTTACAAATTTAGAGCCTGCGTATGGTTCTCTTGCGATAATTCAAACCCGGATAGGATGATTCTGGTTATTTCAAACAAATTTCATAGGTTAAGTTGTCGCGCTATGTGTTAGTGCATTTATAAGGCACTTAAACCGAACGGCGTTCTCCTGCAATTCATCATTTTTGTACCGACAGCTCTGTTGAGTGTGCTTCATTCCGAGCACCGGTGCGCTGCAGAAACAACACTCCTGTAGCTGTTGTTTCTCCGCAATTCAACGGTGCTCCGCAATAAGCGCACTCAACGGAGCTCAAGCAGGACACTATGAGCTTTAAAAACGGGCGCAATGCGAAAATTTCTATAGCAATTTGCAGGTACGCTGTGACGTGGCAGCATGGCATAGGCCGACGTCACAGTGTCCGCACAAGTTGCTATGAAAACTTTGGCACGGTGCCCGTTTTTATCGCTCATGTGTCCCCTGTTTAATAGCTCACACTGGACAACTTCTGCGTCTTATGAACAAACTGGATTTTGTTTTGACTTGATTTTTTAGGGATAAATAAACTTATGTCACACATTTGACAATTATTTCACGTGTACCGCTTTGTATGTGTAGCCATTTAGATGGCAAATCATCATTTTATCTTGCCTCATATTTAAAGATAAGTTTCTGATAATTCAAACAAAATTCATAGCTTCCTGGAGTTTGAATTACTGAGAGTGTAATGTATTTTCTACTGGTGGTGTAGTAGAAACACAATTACCATTGCCTTGTTAGCATTGCATGACACCTTTTTTGAAATATACCTTCTACCATTTCAGTATGTGTACCAGCCTAAGTCTGCTATAATTTCCCTTCCCCGAACCTTCAAGCCTCGGCCAACGGTGCTTGCGATGTTCAAAAGGCTGCGTCGTCCTCCCCTTGTACATTTCGGCTCATATTCAACATCACTTTAATCTTGCATCTTACAACATCACATAATCACCATAACTACATGTGACACCACAGGCATGCATTGTACGGGCTGTTTCCTTTCTGCAGTGCCATGGCTCTCCTGATCCGACCAAGATTATTATTATTATTATTATTATTATTATTAGAGCGCAGCTCTTAGGTGCCCGTTTCCGGCTTGAGTGGCGTCGGCGTCGCCGTCGCCGTCGCCGTCGGCGTAACCAAGGTCAACCCAAAGTCGCGTGACACCCTGAGGTCACGTGGCCCCCTCCCCGAGGTCACGTGACCCCCTCCCCCCCCCCCCCCGAAATCACGCGACACCCCCCCCCCCCCCCCAGGTCACGTGACCCCCTCCCCCCGAGGTCAGGTGACCCCCCCGGAGCATATTAAAGAATGAGGGGAGGAGGAGGAGGGGTCTACCCTCCCCTCGGTACCCTTCCCTCCTCCTCCTCAAGAGCTGCGCTCCAATTCGGCGGTACAGGGAGTCGTAAACGGTATTAGGATGGCAATCTGGGCTAGTTGGTTCATGATCACTTGCAGGGCGCCGAAAATACACAAGGAACAAGATACAAGAAAGGAGACGTGAACAAGGCGCACTAGCAACTAGCGTTTATGAAAAAGCCACTCTCTTATATACTCATGGCAAACAACACAGTCATACTACGCAGTCATACTACGTCCGGTGTAGCCCCCTTCGTAGAAAAGTGTGCTCCTTTGCCGATAGTGACACAGGCGTGTCATTAATGCAGTCCTTGCCTTTTTCTTTTATTTCGAAGGCCTCGTGCAGCTCCCTCGATATCCGACCGGCGTATCTGGCCAAAAACCTTGTGTCACTAAATGACGGTGTGCAGGAGCAACGGCTGCAGTGCGTGGCGAGGTGTCCCGATGGGGTAGCCCGTGTAGCCGCAGCATGTTCGCGGGCGCGATCATTAAAGCATCTGCCCGTTTGGCCAATGTACGATGATCCGCATGACATGGGGATTTCGTATATGACGCCCGTGGCACATTCCGTGTACCTGTTGCGGTGCTTCGTATTGCAAGGATCTGCGGACTCACGGGGATTGTTGATTCTGCACTATCGGCAAAGGAGCACACTTTTCTACGAAGGGGGCTACACCGGACGTAGTATGGCTGTGTAGTATGACTGTGTTGTTTGCCATGAGTATATAAGAGAGTGTTCTTTTCATAAACGCTAGTTGCGAGTGCGCCTTGTTCACGTCTCCTTTCTTGTATCTTGTTCCTTGTGTGTTTTCGGCGCCCTGAAAGTTAGTCGTAAACGGCTTTCACTTTTATTATTATTATTATTATTATTATTATCATCATCATCATCATTGAGAAGTGCAGTGGCCTTTCATTGAAGTGCCTACATTGACATTAGCCTCAAGAAACATATGGCTCTAAGCTTTAGAGTTCTGGGATGTGCACGGTTCCTTCTTGCTCTGGAGAGAACACACTAGAATATTTCTTCGAGCGGGACCAGTATTTAGTACTTGCGTACCCAAGATGTGAATATGAATACATTGTTAGCTTTGCTTCTAAAACCACCAATCGCGTATAGCTCAAAAGGCAAGACTTGTCAGTATCAAATGACACATCATACATTCTAGTATAGTCGTAGAAACAGCAGTAACATGACAGCTCACTGGTCGGTGTCGATGCCTCCTTGCTTGCCCAGAAGATTGGGGCTCATGGTACCAACGACCGCCAGCACGGCTTCAGACTGCGGTGTGAGTTGGTGGCCGTTGCGCCCTGCGCCTGTGCAAGACAAGGCTCTTTTTTTATATTTTTCGGCATTGGATTTTGTCTGATTGCAGCAAGTGCATTTATTGTTTTGATTTGATTGTATTATTAGGTTCAAATCCAGAACTCTTGATTACTTCTATAATTTAACAAAAAAAATGAAAAGTCAATCAAATTCCTTCAGCACGCAGAATGCGTGCTTCATTTTTATGTGCAGTAAAAACGCATTTACAGTAAACTCATCGGTCGTAGAGTGGGCCTTCTTGGAGAGCGTCAACTCTGCGTGGCTGCGAGCTTTTAAGTTCTGCCACTGCTTCTTTATCTGTGGTACTGTGCGTAGCGTCGATGGATGACTCCCGAGTTCAGCACGGATTCGATATTTTGCCATGCTTTCTTTTTAGCAACTTTTGTAATCTTGGTACTAAATTTAATCTTAATTACGAGTTTACGTTTCTCAATTTTGTTCGCCAATTGAGACTTTTCGTAATAGGACCAAATTGCATTCTTTACTCTGGAAGGAATCCGCGATGGACCGGCGACATTCATGTCTGCGTGCAGCAAAAGCAGGCTGCCGTCTGTGATGGAAAAATTAATTATCAACGTTTATCGAAAATGGTTCCGGGAAAAAATACTTCCCGTGCCATTTTTATTCTTTATAAATTAGCCTTCTAAGAACGCGCAGGAATTTCTGTAGACACCTTTATTCGGCGCACGCGCTGGACGTCGACGACGGTGGTGACAGTCGATCGCGATACGAAGCGTTATGACAGCGTTGGTGTGCACTAAACACTACCCAATACCGCGGATCGGTGTCTCTACTTTCTTTTTTTTTTTCTTTGTTCTCTTTTTTGCATGGCACCACGGTATGTATGAGACATGTGCCGCAGTTTTGCGACTCTCGTCGTTTCTTTTTGGCCAAACCGACCGCAGCGTAGCAGAAGCAGACAATCTGTCGCTTGCCGCCTCGCGTCGCCGGCCGCTCCTTATTCGCTTTCTTATTGGACAGGAGGTCGCAAATCGTCTCTTCTACGTCCGCATTCATTGGCCGTGTTCCAAAATTTACTCAGTCTCACTCTGGGGTAAAGGTTTTGTACCTTGGCGTTCGAAATCCTACCCGTGTCCAGCATTACTCTATTGGTGTTGTCACGTGACATGATCCGCCAGGGTAACTCGGATCCATTTGAGTAGATTTTGAACGCTCCCTTTGTTTTCTCCGGTATTTGTTCAGTTTTCCCTAGATTCCCTTTCTAAGCCCTGCTCACTCCGTTCTTGTTAGTCTTGGTTTTGGACTCAAGTGTTTTCGCCCGACACGTCTTGATCTCAGCCACGGTCTCAGCCGAGACTTCTCGGCGCCTGAGTCAAAAATTTGAGTCAAGACTGCGCAGCGTTCCTTCTAGCAAGCGGCCCGAGGTTCGCTCAAATGGAAGCATCTGCGCATGCGCAGATCCCTACTGCAGCGCCGCCGCAGCAAAGTGACGTCACAGCCTCGCGTTGGTGTATCCGTAGCCGACGCTACAAGCTGACGGGACCAATCAGACAGCCTCAAAATCGCACCATCGTGATGCCTCGTCGAGTTTCCGTACCTATTCTACGACGGTGGTCCGAGAAGTACTTAGCCTACAAAAGAAAAACGAAAATTTTGGAGAAGTGACGATTTATTTTCAATATAGTCTCCTTTTAGTTCGTCACACTTGACCCAGCGATGCTCGAACTTCTTTAACCCATCTGACAAATACGTTTTCTCGAAGTCTGCAAAGTAGGCTTCCATGGCAGCGATGACCTTTTCATTCGACTCAGATTTCTGCCCGTCGACTGACTTTTTTACGTTTGGAAACAATCAGAAGTCGCACGGGGCCAAATATGGAGAACGCGGTGGATGGGGCAGCAGTTCGTAGCCCAATTCGACCAGTTTGGCCGTGGCGAGGGCGGAAGTGTGAGCCGGTGCGTTGTCATGGTGAAACAGCACTTTTTTCTTCGCAAAATGGGGCCTTTTTTTTGCAGTTCGGTGTGAATCGGCCCAATAATTCAGCATAGTACAGCCCTGGGACCATTTTGTCCTTCTCCAGGTAGTCGATGTAGATCACACCTTGTGAATCCCAGAAAACGGTGGCCATCACTTTTCCGGCCGATAGGACAGTCTTCGCCTTCTTCGGAGCACGTTCGCCGGGTGAAGTCCACTGTTTCCACTGTTCCTTGGTCTCTGGTGTGTACCAGTGTATCCATGTTTCGTCGGCGGGCACGAAACGCCGCAACAACTTCTTCGGATTGCGCTTAAAGAGCGTCAAACACTGCTCTGAAGTGGTCTCACGGTTGCGCTTGTTGTCCGGAGTGAGCAAACCCGGCACCCATCGCGCCGACAGCTTTCCCATGCCCAAAATTTCGTGCAGGATATGACCCACGCAGTTTTTTTAGATGCCTACTGTCTCAGCTATCTCGCGCACCATCAATCGGCGGTCTGCCATTACGAAATCGTAGATTTTTATCACATTATCCTCCGTGGTAGCCGTTTTCGGGGCACCTGGGCGTGACTCATCAAAAACCGACGTGCGACCACGTTGAAACTCGTTAAACCAATTTTTGACGGTCGCCATTGAAGGAAAAAAGTCACCGTACACTGCATCCAAACGCTCTTTGATTTCACTGCGCGATTCAACTTCCAAAAACAGGAATCGAATCACCGACCGATATTGCTCTTTTTCCATTTTTTTAAAATTTGTGGACACGCGCGCTTCCACATGCGGTCAAAACAAACTACGATCCCGATTCGGTTGAAATTACGATAGTAGCCGTCTACGAGAAAATACTACACGATGGTAAATTTATCTTGCGACAGTGGCGCCATCGGGCGGTGAGGCTAAGTACTTATCAGACCGCCCTCGTATCGTCGCCGAACCAATCGTAAACCAAAAAAAAAAAATGCCTAGTGGTTCGCGCTTTTGGAGCTGCCTGGTTGGTCCCAACACCGCTAGCGTCGGCTGCGTTTAGACTTAAGCTGAAACCAAGTATAGAAACCCCGCAATCTAGATTATGAATCACCTGAGTCAGACCGCGGCCGACTCCACAATCAATAGGGAAACTCAAGCGTCGTCGAAAGTGCATCGTCAGGGCGCTGCGTTGTCTTTGAGCGTTTGTTTTAAGCCAGAAAACGCAGCCAGGGAGTGCAAGATCACTGCGCACTCACTGTGCGTAATTGGTTTAGTCGACTGTAGCAAACGCACGAAGACGACGAGCGCCGCTATGACGACGCACTTTTTGGGGCTGCCTGACTGACACCATTTGGATGGTAGCGACGACAGCGTTCACAGTGAAACGCACTGCGTAGTTCGAGGGAAAACGAAATGCGTAGACGCTTTTATTTCTCGTTATGATGGACCGCCATCTTTTAAAGGGGGTCCACAAACACACCCACTCGAAAATGACAAGTGAAACGGGCCACAGGGCATCTATAGAGCTTCACAGGTATCTGCTTTCTCGTTGAAGAACTTTAAACGAAGATAAAAGTGCTCAGTTTTTCTGAGTGTTCAGGTCAAATTAGTCACTCGCAACTGCCCCCCCCCTCCCCCCTCCCCCCCCCCCCCCCCCTTATTGCTATCCACTGGCGGGGATGACAAACTCGAACAATATTAGCTCTCGGTCTTTGCACCGATTATCGGCTGGGTGAAAGACGCTGAGTCACTAAACTGCAGTGTCCGATATGCCGAACAACGGAGCTACAGCGCATGCTCTGAAGGCGTTACGCAGCCGAGCAGATGGCAGCGCGCAGGAGACCATTTTTCTCACCGTAACTTGGCAGATACGAGGCGCGACACTTCCCTTTCTGCCCGCTCCTCACACTCTCTCTATATATATAACTTGTTTTTTTACCCTGATTTATGAACGACTCACATTATGGAAGATTGTTCTGGGGAGCGGAACTTGTGCAATCTAGTGAGGGATTATCTTAAATAGCAGGAGTGCGGAATTCGCATCGCAAACGTGGGCAGGTCTATAGTGATGGCTGCAGTAACAAGTGGACGACAGCACTGACAACAACGATAGCAGCGACACCAACCGCCTGATGATAAAGAGGAACACTCCCGCTGATTCATTCACACCTTGGCGGCAGCGGCAGACGGTCGGACCTCACCCCGGCAGCATTTTCTGACGAATTTTTGAAGGTTGGTGAGTTTCTTTTTCGTACTAATCTGTTTTCCTTGCAGAGCTGCCGCTCCTGTTACCTACAGTTGTTATGATAATTAAATTTATTTATGGACGATCTTCCTTATTCGTTGTTCGGTGATATTTATTGATTTATTGAATACCCGCAAGGTCCCCCCAAGAAAGGCAGTACATACGGGCGGCAACAAAGATTTTGAAGCTGAAAAATGACTAGAAGAGGTACGGAAACGAAATGACTTGAGCGTGAGCTTCCTACCACCAGTTTCAAAGACAGCCAGTGAGAACCGCAATGCGTATTGCGATCGTCACGTCAATAGTTCATGCACGATCAAGGGTACGGTAGTTGCGAGCCTTGCCTCTTGGTTGCGTCAACCCGTGATAATCTCTCCTAGTAGTAATGCCCAAGGGTTCTACGCCCTATGGCCTTCATATATTTTGTCCGTTACATCATTTACGGCCATGCCGGTATTTAATGTGCCACGAGCGTTCGGTTCACCGTGTAAGTTTCGCACCATAGAAGTAGTGACTCGAGGGAATCATAAGCATAAATAACCGTCAGTACCCAGCAATGGCGTATGGTTGGCCCGACAGAGGTCCCCGCGTCCTCGGATCAAGTGGAGTAACTGTATATGCTCCGCTTGGCGAGCATAGTACCTCAACGGTGCTCCCAGAGCGGCCATGTTGGATCCAAGGCCACACAGCGGGAAGCGACCGTCGCTTCTGCAAGAACCGCGTATGGCGTGGCTGTGAGGCGCCGTGCGGAGCAGAGAAGATATAGTGCGGCGACACGCCGTGCGTGCGCCTTCGACCCGTCATTTGCCACCTGTTCCTCTGTATGCTTTCGGTAGAATGCAGTAGCCGACGAAAACGTCGTCCCTCTGCAAGCCATAGCTATGCGTCGTTGTCTGGCCCGAAGTGCCCGGATGTGCCACTCGCGTATCACTGCGCGAGCGCCCCAGACGCGAGCTAGGCGGTCCTGCTCCGTGTCGTTTTCGTCCCAGACTTGGAAAACATGTTTTAAAACAATGCGCGTGTTATGAAACAACGCGATTATACTGTATACAGTGGCTACGCATTACAGGGACTTTTCGTAGATCGTTTTCGTCGTCCCGCAACGCCCTCCGCAACCCGCTGCGATACCCAGAACTCTAGGGCCAGGAATGGGCAGTATTTCAAAAACAAGTATTTGAAATACGTATTTCAAATACTTCGTGTATTTTGCATTTGTATTCAATTACGAATTGGGTGATGTATTTGACGTGTGTATTTAAATACTAAAACGTGGGTATTTCAAATACGATTGTAATTAAATACAATTTTGTGGGCGAAAATACATACATCAAATCTATTGTCACTGTCAAGAGCAGTAAGAAAAGCACGCTCTGCACCGAATGCAGTGTCTCTCAATCAAGCACGAGCGTTTAGTGACTTTGTGATTACGGTGCTAGTCCAGGGCAAGAATAGTGACGAAATCGACGTTCACAGGCGGACTGGCTAAATAAGTACCTGTGACGACTTGTGATGCTTTCCAGCCTGATTTTCATTCATATTTTTGCCTGGAACATTCTAAATGAGCGGGTCGTCCAGATTTTCGTAACTGATGCGAGTTGCAACAATAAAAAATTCTCTAGCTAGTGCTGCGCGTCTTGGTCGTCTCGGTTCTTTGTTGGTTTATACCAAAATGTAATCGACAAAAAAAAAAGCTGCTTGAAGCTCTGTACTTTTTTCACCTATTACATCCAAGTTGATTAATTTTTTTTTGTGATTATATTTCTATTACATTACCAGAGTCTTGCACACTAACTCCAGAGTGTGCGATGCAAAATTAAAATGAGATGCCCAGAAACCCGTTGCAGGTGCCCTGAAGTCGCTGACGCAAATTTTGAGGAATGTATTTGGAAAACTATTTGGAGGGAGACCAAATACATTTGGTTGTATTTGTATTTTGTATTTAAATGCTTTTTTTGGAAATGAAATGAGATTTGTAATTAAATACATTTTGACGAAGTGTTTTGTATTTGTATTTCGATACATATCTGCATGTATTTTGCCCATCCCTGTCAAGAGCCGAGGCGATCGGCACGCAGGCGCAGTAGCGACTTCGTTGCGGAGGGCTTAGCGGAGGGGGAAACGCGGTCTACGAAAACACCCTAATGTTGAATGGTCAAGGAAAGTTCCAGTTCGTTTTATTTTGGCGTAGGATATACCCAGTTTTTTGGCGAAAACTTTTAAAAACCCTAATAATTAGGGCGTTTGAAAAACAAAAGGAACTGTCTTCGGGGACAAACTACCAGCCACGGCGGACGTCAGGAATTGGCAAAAATATACTAATTAGCCAGCTGATTAATTAAAATTTGTGAATTTGCCTTTTAATTAGTAGAAATAGGCATATGTACTGGGGGTTTCGTGTATCTAGAGCTGTCGTATTAGGATATCTTTGAAGCACTAGCTGCCTCCACCTCTTGTGGTGTGGTTTGATGCTGCACCTTGTTGATTCCTTTCGCTCGGATGGTTAGCGCATCGAACCAATCCCTTCCCAAGAGGCTGCAGCCAGATCCTTTCACCACTAGAAGCGGCAGGAGGTAATCTTTCGACTTGAAACGTACCCGTGCTTAAGCAACCCAAGAGGTTTTAGGCCTTCACCGCTCCAAGTGCAGAGCTCCAAGTCGTCTTCCGTGAGCTTGGGTGGATTGTTGGGCCAGGTTGAGCGAAATGTTTCTTCGCTGATCAACGAACATGCAGCGCCAGAGTACATTTCCAACAGAAGTGGCTTACCCTGCATCCAAAGGGAATCGCGGAACTTCGGAACGTCCCCTGGCGTGTGTAGCTTGTTCAGTTCGTAGCAGGAACATCTAGAAAAGCACATTGGCTGGCTCGCCACTTCAGTCACTGCTACATTATGGTTAGCTTTCTTGTAACCTGGTTTGTCCTGTTGCTTTTTCTTCGCAACGCGTGCTTTTTCGATGTGTCCAAGCTTTTTGCAGTAGCGACTCTTTGTATTTCTCAATCGGCATCCCTGTGGGTCATGCTGACCTGTGAATCGGTAGCACTGTCGATTGTTGCGCGGAGCAGCATCTTTGTTTTCTGCCCCAGTCTTATTGATCTGGAGGTCTTTTTTCTTCATGTTTTGTTGTTGTTTCGAGGCACTCTCTGCTCGAATGGCAATATCTAAGGCGCTTGAGAACGTTAAATTTTTTTCTGCGAACAGGCGTTGCAGCAGAAGCTCGTCACGGATGCCGCAGACAAACATGTCAAGCAACATCACGTCCAACGGCAGTTTGGTGTTCCGTTGTGGCGTTGCTGGTTGTCATCCGTAGCCGCTACACCGGATGCCTGTTGTGACGTTGCTTGCTGCGATGCCGATTGTTGCGCCGTCGTCGATGTCACACGCGTAGTTGCGAAAGCCAGGATGCCAAAATTAGTCACCAGCCTTGAGTGCCGCAACGCAGCTGTTGATGAAATCATCCAGTAGTTGGTCTCGCTGCTAAAACTTGTACTGGCTATAAAGTTCTGATGGTTCAGGATCGGAGTGGGCGCCGAGGATTGTCATGAGGTCTTCGAACTCACGTCCCCGGGTTCTCTGTGTGCCACCAAAGTTTCGGGACCGCACAGCGTGAGTAGGAGTGGTCGCTTCTTGTCCATGGCGCTGATGCCATTCGCTATGAAGTAGAAACCCAGACGTTCAATCCACGATGCCCATGACTTGCCCGAAAAGGATTCCATTTTGGCTTGAGTAGGCATGGCTCGTGGTCGAAGGTTCCAGGCGCCGTAGGCTCTTGAATTCTCGTCGCCAGTGTCATATCCGAGTAGTAAGAAGACACTACAGCCCGAATACTCTTAAGTCGCTATGAGTTGGCGCGCTCAAAGATCACGCGCCCCTTTGCAGGCAAAACGATCTTCTGTATTACGCGAGTCACGCCACGCTAGACATCCCATGTACAAAAGACACTTCAGCATGGACACAAAGGGGCAGTCCACCCTTTAGGGATGCCCAATTTTAGGGATTTTTTTATTGAAGATGCGTGGGCGTCAAGCTAGATCCTATTTGGTCCGGAGCCACCTCGGTGGCTCCGAGGCGAGAGCGCCGGCCTACGAATCCCCAGGTGGTAAGTTCGAATCCCGACCGAGGTGCCCGCAATATGACGGAGGCTTATTGCGGAGAAGGCGCCGTGTAACCGAGCTTTCGGTTGCACGTCACAAGATCCCCAGGTGGTCCAAGTTAATCCTCAGTCCTCCGCTGGGGCGTGCCAGATGCCCGTCGAAGGTTTGGCACTTAAAACCCCCAAATTTGACTTTGACCTATTTGGCCCGGAGAGCTACCGTGACCTAGATTCAGCTCTGAAGACGCCGCTTTTGTATTCATTGTGGCTTATCTTGTGCTCCCAAGTTATTTCTCCTTCCTACATGCGTCACTTATTTCCATCGACCTGCCCACCATTTTCATAGAGGAGACACCTCTCCGGAAGAAAAGACACTAAAGTCAACTCAAGGTATCAAGCACAATTTGATGTCATCCGATAACGCGTGCTGCACCGGATCTAACAAAGAAGTTTTTTTCTTTTTTCCAGAAACATGGAAGTTTTTTTAAAGCACAATGAGCCATAACAAAAGATAATATATTTAGAAAGAATGAATGATCCTCACAAGTTCGAAGCGCAGGAGCAGCCATGTTTCCGCTGCTATCCTAGCTTGACATCGCGCTCCTGACACTGCCCATGTCGAATGACGCCATGGAGAAAGTATTCAGTCTCGTGTTCCTCACAAAGTTAGACCTAAGAAACAGATTGTCCCTTCCAACTCTTTAAAACATCCTCTATACAATGTTTGCTTTCCTTGAGAGGAACGAGTGCTTTAAAGACGTCAACCCTAGTGACGAATGCTTTGCCTGTTTTAACACGGATAGCATGTATGAGGCGGGTCAGCTGAGCACCAACGAGTGTTGCATGACTATATGACAGTAAAAACACGTGTAAAATTTCTTTTGTCATTTTCTTGTTTGAAATAAAATGTTTTCGATACTTTTTAAAATGTCATAGATCTTGAAGCTGCTGCTAAACCCTATAGATGCAGGCTCAGGGCCTTCGCCCTGAGTTCGTGCGTTTTGGGATTCTGGAGATATCTTAAGTATGACTACTTTTGGGCTATATAAATATCTTGCATTTGGCTTCGTTTCGGCTACGCCGTGTGGCATTTAGCGGTTTGAGCTAGAAGCTACGTGGCAATTATTTTTTAGGGTTAGTGTCGTTTTTACCTCCAACCTCGGAGTTTGCCATGTTTTTTAAACCAGCTCGTTTGTGCATCGTTACATTCACTTCATTCTTGAGCGCAGCTCTTAGGCTCCCGTTTTCAGGTTGAGCGGCGTCGCCCTCGCCATCGACGTCAACGCGACCGCGCGTTCTATTATGGGACGTTTTCCATAATGACGTCTTTCATTCAAATGTCTTTTTAATTTTCTTGAAAATACTGGATTTTTAAACAAATTATAGAACTATTTCCCCATAGCTTAGTTCAACTGAACCCTCTTTATTGATTCACCTTGTTTGGCGCAGTATGGCCATTGTTGCTCTTGCGCCATTAAAACCGTAAACAACAATCCATAATGACGTCACACGTGACGTCACGTGTGACATCACACGTTGACATCAACGTGTGGCGTCGCGTGGATGAATGTGACCTCACCCGAAATTTAGCGGAAAAATGTTTTCCGCTACATTTAACGGAAAAATATCCCTGCTAAATATAGTGCGGAAATCGAGGTCATGTGACCTCATCACCAATTCCGTTTTCCCGCTAAATTTAGCAGAAAAATTCTCGCTAACTTTCCCGCTAATTTTAGCGGGAAAATATTGGTAAATAGAAAGTTTTCGTAGACCGCGTTCCCCCCTTCACTAGGCCCTCCGCAACGAAGAAGCCACTACTGCGGCTGCGCGCCGATGGCCTTGGCTGTAGAGTTCCGGGTATGTAGCGAGTTGTGGAGCGTTGCGGCGACGACGAAAGCGTTCTACAAAAACTCCCTAATTTCTCGCTAAATGTGAGGGAGCATGAGAAGAGGAGGGGACGGTACGGAGAGGGAGGAGGGGCATACCCCCCACCCCCCTCCGTACCCTCCCCTCGTCCTCCTCAAGAGCTGCGCTCCGATTCGGCGTTACAGAGAATTGTGAACGTCTCCATTTTTTTAATCCATTTATTTGTTTCCAGGGCCTACAGATTATTCTGTACTGCTTGCTTCCCCAAGACAAGTGAAGTACAGCTCCTCCTCCACCACAATGCTTGAGACTGTGGCTCGAGAAATGTTGGTGAGTTGGTTCAACTTCATCATAAGCGGAACAACAACATATCTGTTAAAGACGTCAACTATTTTGCGCTACACTGTTAAGGCTAGCTTAGCCTCCCACTCGAATTCCTCGCCCCTTTCAGACTGACATAGAACGCTCTCCTGCACAGCGTCGTGTATATATTCTAAAAATAAAGGCGGACGTTTGCTTCCAGGTTCGGTTGGCTCTGCAGTCTCATATACTTACTCGTGGAGTACATCACCTTGGAGCGCAGCCTAGCCATGTTCGTAGGGCACTGACTGACTGTCAGAAATTATATCCTGGTTTGTGAGTGGACACGTCGGCTTTTGTGCACAAACCTTCTGGTTCATACCGCTCGGCCGGTTCACCAATCTCTCGGAGAGTCGGACCACATTTGCCTCTCGCTTTCTGCTATTCGGCGTAGTCGCCCAGTGCCTCACAAACCAGACCCAAGAATTTTGAGCCTGACGTTCAACCAATTTTAAAGGGAAATAATTGTCACTATTGTTATGTCAAATATTTCTCTAGAAAGTGCGTCTTACCCATGAAGATCCAATGGTTTTGGGGCCGATAAGTTTGGCGTAGTAGGAATGGGTTGACTCGCACAGCCTCGGGGTTTTCGCCCTTGAATTAGGGGGGTGTCTGCCGCCATCTATCGTCGTGGAAACCCATCGAGACAGCGGAGACGGCCGTCTCTGCTGTTCTGGCGAATCCGGTATCTCGGTGCGTCAGCGGAAGCCCTCTTCGTCGGCGCAGACCGAAAGCGCCGCCGAGTGGTAAAAGTGATGTGCAGGCGTTCTCTTCGACGCGGTGTGTCCTCGCCGCTACAGGGAGTATTCACTAGACAGCCATATTTGTGGGTGCTGTTTAGAGCGCATGCTCAGAACGAGCTTACATCAATAGGCTGCTAAGACCGGCACTTTTGATGGTGCGGAATGCAAGTCGCAAAAGAGCTGTGAAAGCTCGCCATCAGCACGCGCTCAGCATTCGCGCACACAGCTATGGCCGCCAGAGAATACTCCCTACTGGAGGATTTGGAGCTATAGGCGCACTGCGTAAAACTATCGAGAATGGTTCTACCGAAGTCAACAGGAATTGGAAATCACTTCGCTATATCCGCTATTTCGTTATAACCGACTTCGTTTATAACGAAGTGCAAAGTGGAATGGAAAATCGTGGTCGCTTCGCTGTAGCCGCTGTTTCGTTATAAGCGACTTCGGTAATAACAAAGTGCAAAAGGGAATTTTATATAGTGATCATTTCGCTATATCCGCTATTTCG
Source organism: Ixodes scapularis (assembly GCF_016920785.2). Classification (NCBI taxonomy): domain Eukaryota; kingdom Metazoa; phylum Arthropoda; class Arachnida; order Ixodida; family Ixodidae; genus Ixodes; species Ixodes scapularis. The sequence continues at coordinate 50,527,032 of NW_024609837.1, forward strand.
TTATAAGCGACTTCGGTTATAACGAAGTGCAAAAGGGAATGGGAAATCGTGATCGCTTCGCTATAGCCACTATTTCGTTATAATCGACCTCGCTCATAACGAAGTGCGAAAGGGAATGGGATATCGTGGTCGCTTCGCTGTAGCCGCTATTTCGTTATAACCGACTTCGGTTATAACGGGGTGCAAAAGGGAATGGGAAATAGTGATCACTTTGCTATAACCGCTGTTTCGTTGTAACCAACTTCGGTTATAACGAGGTGCAAAAGGGAATGGGAAACCGTGATTGCTTCCCTGTAGCCGCTATTTGTTATAATCAACTTCGTTATAAATCGTTTCGACAGTGCATATGAATTTTGTAGAATGCATTCTTCCAGTAAAGTATCTGGGTATACGTGGCGTTCTCATCTTTCTGCGCGCATACGCGAACCGCGGAAAGGGGCATTCACGGAATGTGCCGCAGTCTTGAGGCCCGTTCACACACTTGCGATCTTTAAGAACCGGGTGCCTTGGAACCTCGTAAAATCTCTTGCAACGAGAGGACACACTGGCGCCATCTATTGGGTAGCAGTGTAAACTTGGCAGCCCGGCATTATTTCCATTTCTCTCGCGCATTAGCCTCTCTTTCTTGGCGCTAAAAACTTTTGTCAATGTTATAAACGAGCCTTCGTATAGGTATTCCGCACATTTGACCTCGGAAATTCCGCAAACCCTTCGCACTTGTGAAATGCAGTTCCAGTGTCCCCGCATAGATGGCGCCAGAGCACCAGCGTGTTCTCTCGTCCTAAGATATTTTAAGAGGTTTCAACGAGTCTTTTTCGGTCCTACTCGGTTGTAAGAGTGTTCACGGGACTTTAGTAATGCCTCGCAGGAGGAAGGAGTGAACTAAAACTGAACAGAAGTGGCGATGTGTCGAGTATGTTCGTCTTTATTAAACGAAAATTTACTGGAATTTTGTGTATAGTGACTCGCTATAGAATTCGTCGCACTTTAATAACCAAAATATGGTCTTCGTAAAACACAAATTCCTTTCGCATTTCGACGAATAGTCAGCAGCCAAGCACCGCAGTGAGGCAGATTGATATTTTTACGCAACAGTATATTATCGGCCAAAATAAAAGCTGTAAGCATCGCTTTGCCTAGAAGATAAAATAGTAAACGGGTTATTTTTCGCGGGCTGAATATTTCGCGATATGGGTCAAAGCTGAAGTTTTGGAATAATTCGCTGCTATCTGATTTTCGCGAGGCGGTGACATCTGAATATAGATTACAATATGCTTACATTATACGGGAGTTGTTCGCGGAACCTATTTTTCGCGAATTGTAGGTGATCCGCTAAATTCGCGAAAATTAGGTACTCGCGAAGAGTGAATAAGTTTACAGTAAAGTACATAGGCGCCTTATTATTGCGCATAATTGTTCATATGAAATGCAAAAAAAAAAAAAAAACAGGTACGTGCGCAATGACGTTTTGAGAAAGATTGATTTTTAAACATCAAACCGAGTCGTGTAATTGGCAGGAAAAAATGGTTGGTTTGATACATTTGCACAACAATTCATCCGAAATGACAAGAGACGGAGTAATAAGATAGTATCCATCACCGTAACAATCAGGTAGGCATCGCTAATGCATGTAATGACTAAAATAATTTTTTTTAGATACTTGTGACGGCTTGAAGTTTAACTAGTTGGTTCATGCTTGTTAAAATGCCTGCTGAACATTTTAGGGACACGCAGAGAGAGACGAACAGAAAGCAGAAAGCTGGTATTTTAACAAGCATGAATCAACTGGATCAGCTTCAACCCGTTGCAAGTTTTCATTGTAGTTCTCTAATTGGACCTTGTATATGTTTTCTCTAATTGGACCCACAGGCCCTAAGCCTTCTAATTGCAAGCAACATCTGTAGAGCACGGCCAGCGGTGTGCCTGCCTTTCTGTTTGTCTCTGTGTATGTGTCTTCAAAACGTTTAGCTGGCAATTTAACAAGCATTTAAATATTTTTTTTTTTATTATTTATTGCTTCATGAAACTCCTGCAGCGCCGATGCGAAATAATTACAGATGGCGAGCAATAATAAAAAAAAAATAATCCTGGCGTTTGCAGCATAAATCGGCGTTCCATCTAACGTATTCGTGTCCTTGACTGCCCCGATAAAAAAAAACAAATTTTGGTACAGCTCTGCCCTATTGCCATCTTCTCGCATTCTGTGAACGTAATTTATTAATGTTAAAAATAAGGAAAGGTTAAATTGTAAAATAATATATTAGTACGAATCAAGTTACCGAAGAAAATTACAAAAAGATTTTAAATTCGTATTTTTTTTGCCGATTTTCCAACGGACACCTGGTTTGTATTTCTTTTTGTTGATAATATTAATGACACTTAAATATCTGTCGTATTGGCCCGGGGCCAAGCGTGGGCCAGCATTATGTCCTTTTTCGAAAGCATCAGTTTGACAATAAAAAAACGTCTTCGACACAGTAGAAGCATATTCTGCAATAGGCCATAATTAGGCAAGGTAATCGAGTTATTTTCTTTCCCATGTGAGTCTTTGTTGAACAAAGCCAAGTACTCGAACCCTCTTTCTGAGCACCTCGCGTGCAGTCGGATGATAAAGTAGTGCAAGATATCTTATTTTAGTCTTATTCAACACTACTTCCACGTGGAAATAAAACTGTTCGAACCTACTTTCATGAAGAAAAAAAAGTTCTGAGAAAGACTTGTTTTAACGAAGAGACTTTTCCTAACAACTACCTAGCACTCGAACATTAGCTTTACAATCAGAATTTTTTTTTCGTTAAAGATTATGTGAATTATGTGATGTATAAAGAACCCGAGGAGTCTTCGGGAGTATTACCTACAAAAAAGGTAATTTAATTTTGAGTAATGTATTTCGGTTAATATGACAGTTTACATTATATGTCGGATAAAAACCAACAACTACTTAAAGGGACCATGAAATGACTTTTTTACTTTTTCCACATAACTTTTACAATAAACCGTCAATGTTCACTGAATGCCGAACAGGCATCCGTTTTCGTCTCGGTTGATTAACTTCTACACAAAAAATTAATGAAATATCGACTTTTTCTTGACCGCAAATCCCCCGCAGGGGGCACCTGTGAAAGCAGGTGTTTGGAGGGTGGCGTCTCCACGGACCCCGAGCCATGCGGGTTCGCCTGCCCACGTATGGCTGTGCGTGGCTTTCCCTTGTCCGGGGAAAAGGGCATCCTGGTGGTTGAGCCGAGCCCGGGGTAGGTTTGGACCCTTCGGGGCCCCCCGGGTGAGGCAATACACCACTTCGGCCCCTGCTTCTCGTAGACGGGAGTCCTGGTAAGGCCCGGCCAGGATGATTCAGTCTAGTCGCCACTTCTACTATCCCCTCTCTACATTCACCCTTGTCTTCTCCTCCTTTTCACTCTTCTCATTTCTCTTTCCTTTTCAACTCCTTTGGCGGCAAGGGCTAACCTTGGGTGGCGACAGACACCTTGTCCAAAACCACTCTTGGTTATAGAGACTGGGCAGCACTAATAGCGTAACGTCTTCAGCCAAGCCATTCTTGTTATGGAGCGTTACCTATTCCCTTGTTGGGCTCGGTGGTGGGCGGTGCACCACAGTTTCCGAAAACCCTCCCCCTTCATATGGGTTCCAAACTTAAACCTTTTGATCGGCCCCCCAAAAGGGGCCGCACCGAAGCACTGAACACGAAACAATCTTTTGTACTGGAAAAATTCCCGAAGTTCCTTGTTATGCACTCGGAAGGTGACAAGCCACTTGGCAAACTTTCTCCCTTTCTAGTCTCCAAAGTTCTTGAGGGTGTTATTGGCGCCAATTACAATGCAAAGAAGATGGGATCTGATGATCTCCTTGTCGAGGTCAACACAAAGCAGCAAAGTGATGCCCTCCTTAAACTGAACCTTGTCTCTGACTACAAAGTAAGTGTCAGTCCTCACCGCAAACTGAACAGTGTTCAAGGGGTCATTTCTGAAGATGACTTGCTTGACTCACCTGAGCCAGAGATAATTGAGGGCCTCTCTAGTCAAGGAGTTATAGATGCACGACGAATCACTATCCGCCGTGATGGTGTGGAACGGAAGACAAAACATATAATTTTGACTTTCGATTCAACCACTGTGCCGCAGACTGTAAAGGCAGGTTACCTTCAATGCCGGGTCCGACCTTATGTGCCGAACCCTCAACGGTGCTTTAAGTGCCAGAGGTTCGGCCATGGGTCACGGAACTGTCGGGGAAGGGACACCTGTGCAAAGTGCTCCAGCAAGGAACACGTTGCAGATGTGTGCGATAATGAGCCTCATTGTGCGAACTGTAGTGGCAACCACCCGGCATACTCTCGATCTTGCCCTGTGTGGAAAGACGAGAAAGAAGTTCTTACATTAAAAGTTACCGAAAACATTACCTACACTGAGGCAAAGAAGCGTTTTGCTTTTGTATCGAAGGGCTCTTATGCCGAGGCCGTGCGCAGCGGACCAGCGCGGCCAGTAGTTTCGATGGGAACTCAGACGTCTCCGGACGACCTGCATCTCCCGTCACGGTCCCCCTCTAAACCCCCGAGAGCGGCGCCAATGGCACCGCCTCCGAACCGCAAGGTGAATGCTGCTTTGCCAGCATCCGCCCCAGAACTGGAGATGTCGTCTCCTGCTCAACCGGCTGCTTCGACCTCTCGGGGTCGGGGCCTACCTCCCCACACCTCTGCTCCTCAGAGGAAGCCTGGGGAGGTGCCAAAGCAGTCGACCTCCAAGGGCCAGCTGCCAGCAACTGCAGACGAGCCCATGGACGAGGGTGGGTCGAGATCTGATGAGGAGGCTCTCCTCTCAAGATCAGAGTCCACCCCCTCTGCCTCCGGTGACTCTAACCGGAGGCAGAATAATCCCCCTAAAAAACAAAGTGCGCCGCGTGTAAAAATAGATTTTAAACCGTAAGGAATATAGCTTTTTGATATAATTTGTATGTTATACTTGTTTTGTTTTAAATGGTTAAAAATATAGGTATAATGCAGTGGAACTGCCGCGGTCTTTTTCGTAATATTGATGATGTCAACTTTTTTCTCGATGAGCTCCAGCCTGTTGCCATCTGTTTACAGGAGACTCATCTTAATGAAACACATACTCAGGTACTACGGCGACATCAGGTTTTTAGAAAAGACCGTGTTTCTTGTAACACCTCTTCTGGTGGAGTAGCTGTGGTTGTGCAGAGTGGTATTGCCTGTGCGCCTGTCCCTCTCGCAACCCCCTTAGAGGCAGTAGCAGTTCGTGTTCTGCTTGACCGCCTAATTACTATTGTTTCGCTTTACCTTCCACCAAACTTTCCAGTGCATTTACATGACCTGCAAGGGCTTGTGGGCCAACTGCCACAGCCTTTTTTAATCTTAGGAGATTTTAATGCACACCACCCCATGTGGGGCAGTGCTCGTCAAGACTCTCGTGGCGGTGTCATAGAACGTTTTTTACTGTCATCTGGCCTTTGCCTTTTAAACAAAAGACAACCAACTTGTTTTAGTGCACCTCATAATACTTTTACTTCCATTGATCTTTCCATATCATCACCTACTTTACTTCCCTGCTTTTCTTGGAAGGTTTTAGAAAATCCTTTCGGTAGTGACCATTTTCCTGTAATTTTAGAAAGTTCAGTATCCCTTCCTTCTCTTCGAGCTTGTGCTCCCAAGTGGAAGTTAGATAAAGCCGACTGGGCTTTATTTTCTCTGGAGGCAGTGGTTGATCCCGCTGTTTTTTTAGCTATGTCTCCTGAGGAAGCGACTCTTTATCTTACAGAAAAAATTATAAATGCTGCTTCTCTGTCAGTTCCCCGAACTTCTGGAAATATTCCCAAGAAATGCAAGCCTTGGTGGAACAAGGATTGTACAACCACCATAAAAGCTCAGGATAAGGCTTGGTTAAAGTTTCGGCGGTACCCGACTGTTCAGAACAAGATCAAATTCAAACAGTGTAAAGCAAAAGCTCGTTGGACACGAAAACAAGCCAAGAAGACCTCATGGGTGAAATATGTATCCTCCCTAAACAGTTTTGTTCTTGCAAAAGAGGTATGGGATCGTGTTAAGAAAATTCGAGGTACTTACCACTCCTTCAGCATTCCCCTTTTTCCTTCATCATCCCCATCACTAAAAGATCAGGCTGACATTCTTGCTGATCATTTTCGAGAAGTCTCCAGTTCTTCAAATTACTCTACCAAATTTAAAAAGTTCAGGTCCTTGGCAGAAAAACAACATATTGATTTCTCTAGAAGTGATACTGGTTACAACCGGCCGTTCACAATGTGTGAGCTGGAATTTGCCCTTGCAGTAAGGAAGCAGTCGGCACCTGGTCCAGATATGATTCATTATGAACTGCTGAGGCACTTGTCGGCTGAATCCTTGGTGAATTTGTTGTCTTTCTTTAATTATTTATGGGAAGCTTCTTGTTTTCCACAGTGCTGGAAGCGAGCACACATCATTCCCATCTTGAAGCCTGGCAAAGACCCTTCCCTACCAGCAAGTTATCGGCCTATAGCACTGACTAGTTGTCTAGGAAAAACTTATGAACGGCTTATTAACAGAAGGCTAGTATACATTCTAGAACAAAAGAAAATTTTTGATAAAAACCAGTGTGGTTTTAGAAGAGGTCGCTCAACCTTAGATCACCTTGTCCGGTTGGAGACTTTCGTGCGTGAGGCTTTTGTGAACCGGCAGCATTGCGTTTCTGTCTTTTTTGATTTACAGAAAGCTTATGATACGGCATGGCGGTACGGAATACTTCAGGACCTGTATAGGTGTGGCGTTCGTGGCCGCATGCTGCGTTGCTTAAAGGACTTCTTGACAGACCGTTTCTTTCAAGTCCGCCTGGGATCCACGCTCTCAGATGTTTTTACACAGGAAAACGGCGTCCCACAAGGAGGTGTCTTGAGTGTTACCTTGTTTGCAATTAAGATCAACAGCCTCGCTGCAGTTATACCACCATCAGTCTTTTATTCATTGTACGTAGACGATGTCCAGATCGCTTTCTCCTCATGCAACTTGTCAATTTGTGAGCGCCAATTGCAGATAGCAATAAATAGGATGAGTAAGTGGGCCGATGAAAATGGCTTCCGGTTTGCACCAGAAAAAACAGTGTGCGTGCCCTTTTCATTACGTCGAGGGTTGTCGCTAGATCCCAGCTTGCAGATGAATGGCATTGACGTAACCGTTAGGCATGAGCACAAATTCTTGGGTGTTATTTTTGATAAGAAGCTCACTTTTCAGACCCATCTAAACGAACTGAAGCGAAAGTGTCTTAAATCTGCCAATGTTCTCAAGGTGCTTGCACACATGTCCTGGGGTTCTGACAGGAGATGCCTCCTGCAACTTTACAACTCGCTGGTTCGTTCCCGCCTCGACTATGGTGCGGTTGTATATGGCTCGGCACGACCGTCATCTTTAAAAATGCTAGATCCTGTGCATCACCTTGGACTTCGACTTGCCACGGGGGCCTTCCGAACGTCGCCTGTCCCGAGTTTGTATGCAGAGACGTACCAAATGCCATTAGAAAAGCGAAGACAGTTCCTCAGCCTATGCTATAGTTATAAAGTCAAATCTGACCCTGAACACCCATCCTTCCGTTGTTTGCAGGTATCTCCTTTTTTTCGTCTTTTTGAGAATAAGCCAAGTGTAGTACGGCCTTTAAGCTTCCGCATTCAATACATGTCTGCATCTCTGCAGCTTGCACTTCCTGAGCTTAGCTTGATGACGAAAGTTCGAAGCATTGCTCCTTGGAAGGCGGTGCACTATACCTGTGACTGGTCACTAGCAAAATACAATAAGCGAACTGTTGCACCACTAGTCCTTCAGCAAGAGTTTATGACCTTGCAAGCTAAGTATAAGGACCATGCACAATTCTTCACTGATGGTGCAAAAACTCCACACTTTGTCGGTTCGGCTGTATATTCAGAACACTTTGTAAAAGCTCGACGGCTTCACTCTGTTGCCAGCATTTTTACTGCAGAACTTTATGGTGTGCTCATGGTCATCGAATATATATTGGGCAACAACATCAGGAAAGCTATCTTGTTTGTGGACTCCCAGAGTGCTATCGTCTCTCTCTGTTCCCTCAATGATTCTAAGAATCGGCTCGTGCAACAAGTACGGGTAGAGTTAAACCTGGCTTCCCAAATGGGATACAATATCAAGCTGTGCTGGGTACCAAGCCATGTGGGAATTTCAGGTAATGAGAAGGCGGATAGGCTGGCAGCGTCTGTTAAGGATGCTCTGAAAACACCCGTTCAGCTGCCTCAAGAAGATTTTAAACCAGTTCTTAAAAAAGCAATTCATAATGCCTGGCAGCAAGACTGGGACAAAGAAATAAATAATAAGCTACATGTCATCAAACCACGTTTGGAGGTATGGGAGAGTTCGCACCATAGAGACCGTCACCATGAAGTTTTAATGTGTCGTTTGAGAATTGGACATTCACGTGTCACCCATCGACACCTTCTTTGTGGTGAGGACGCCCCAGTCTGTGAGCATTGCGGTGAATTGCTAACAATGCTGCATATTCTATGGCACTGCAAATTCTTTGATCAAGAACGTCGAACAAGTTTCCCTGCACTTTCTGGATACCTTCCATTTCATCCAGCCTTTTTACTGGGAGATCAACCTTTAGTTCCTTTTGGTCATATTTTAGATTTTCTTAAAAGAACTGGCTACCTGCACCAGTTATAGATCATCTGCATAGTAATTCCTTCCTTTTACTATAGAGTCTTTTAACTATTCCTTTGGCGCAGCATGGCCTATGTTGCTTTTGCGCCATTAAACACCTAATAATCAATCAATCTTGACCGCAAAACAAGCCGTGACGTACGATGTTTCCGGAACCGGAAGTTCTCTCTGCAGTAGGAGATGGGAGCGTTAGCGAGTTGGGGTGCGCCGGTGGGTTTTACTGCGCCGATGTCACCGACGTATTTTCTGAATCGGCGCCTCTCATCGCCGCATCGCAGCTGAACGAAATTCAATGAGATACGTTGCGCTACAGCGACAGCATGGGACTAGTCCCATACGCCGGTATGCCTGTTGGGAAGTGCAGATGGGAACAATTTGCCGCGGCGTTTTTCGCGGTCTCGGAGATGCAGGAGCGAGCCGACGTTAAAAAAGATACGTTTGAACTGTCAGCAAGAGCCACGTAAATACCTGTTCACACTCGGAGCGGACGCGCGCGTTTGATGAAGTGCTGTATTCGCGCTGTTGGTAAGCGCTTCGGGACCGATCTTTTACAATTGCAACTCGATACTGACGCGACACTCGGCAAAGAAAGGTTGGACCGGTATTGCACGTATACCTCCCACGAACTGTTACAGCTCGACAGTGACGTGCAGTCTGTCAGAATAAAAATGGCATACCAATAACAAAGTGTACATACCGTGCTACGAAGGTAATCCATACAGCGTTTATTTCAGCTCTATATCACACAAAACAAGGAGAGGATCGACGAGGGTCCCTTTTCGACGAGTGTTCGTCAACACTGCCTCGGAAAACAAGGGGAAGAGATTGACCTCACCTCTTAACCTAAAATTGAGGTCAGCGATCAAACTATAATACGGAAGGGTCCAGAAGGGTAGCGCGGGCATATTCCATTCAGTACGCCAGCCGGTCGTAGGCAGACGGTCTTGCGACGAAGCAACGCTGCGCCGAGTCGGAGTGCCTGCTAGGCCTATATTCTGAGAGTTTCGTCGGAGCGGGATTCGCGGCTGTTGTCGCTCTTCTCGGGTGTTTGTGGATCCAGCGTTCTTGTTCGTCGTGGTTTGTTTTAAGTACATTTCTTTCTTGCTGCTTGAAGTCGGCACGCGCGAGATGAACACGTAGAAAAATAAACGTTCAGTCAGTCAGAGTTTTGAGAGGAAGGAAACCAAAGGAAATAACCGTTCTGAACTTGGCCCTGCCCTACTGCGCACGCGCAGTAGTTGCTTCGTTTACCACACGATAGATGGCGCTTGGCTCTCAGCATTATCAAATTTGGCAATTTTCGCCACACATCTCTAATTATGCTACAAAATGTGGATCTGAATATTATTTAACAAAACTTTTAGGAAACATTCGCCGGCTATTTATTGTTTACGATCGCGGTGCTGGTGAGGTAGGCTCTTACCCAATAGGCGATGTGGATTCGGCTGACGTGCACCGATTCTGCGTATGCATCGTAGTGAAAAGGCAGAGCTTTCGAAGGAAAGAAGTCGCAAAAGAGTCCAGTTTTCTTTTAAAAGTTCTATAGCAAATAATTTTTTTTGGCTCCCTAGTCTTGTGTTTTTGTGTTCCTTTTCACACCTTTTACGACGTGCGGTGGATGAAATTAGATTTTAAAATCATTTCATGGTCCCTTTAAAGATGAAAGCGAAAAAGTACACACAAAAAGACTCCACCGAGATGGAGAATTAATTCTATAATAAAAAAGCGGTGCTTCGAGACGGAGTGTGCACTACTCCATTTTGTTTCTTTTTAAATCTGTTCCCAGTCTCGTTTTTTTTTTTTCTTAATGATAGAGCAACTCAATCACGAGAGACAACCACCTTTACATCGTGCTTTCCCTAATTGTAATAAACAATCTTCCCGTTTATCTTTCAGTCAACGCTTTTGAACGAAATTCGAATTATGTACCGGGACAAATGTCATTTTTGACATTCGAACTGAAGTCAGATGTTTCCTACGTGCCCATCATGACAATACTTCAAAGTTGGTGTTTAGAACAACGGCTAGAAATCTCTAAATCATCGCAACAGCGGGAGCGAGGGTTTTTAATGGGCAAAATTGCGTCGTAATTTCTCTTACGCGTTGGCAGTGACATCTTCCCTTCTTCGGCGTCTTGACACCCTTTTCAAGTTTCAGAAACACTCAGAAGACTGCAGACAAACAAAAATCGCATGGCTTAGTCAACCCGTCAAATGGCTTCCGCGCATGACAAAGACAATTGATGAGGCGGCAAATAACTGAAGGAACTAAACGTTTCATGGAGCGAATTTGTGCCAAAAACAAAATAAAAAGGTTAGCATTCGAGGCTTCGATGTCGGCGAAACAGCAGGATCGAGCGCTGGAGCGAGACTGACTCCGGCTTTCCACGCGGCGCTCCTTACGTACTATCACGACCAATACGAGTGCGAACACCGCTCCGCGTGGCCCGCGTAGGATAACTGTCGCAAGCCGGAGTCAGTCTCGCTCCTGCGCTCGATCCTGCTGTTTCGCCGACATCGAAGCCTCGAATGCTAACTTTTTTTTATTTATTTTTTTTGGCACGATTTTGGCTTATTAAACATTTAGTTCGTTTTGTAAATTTGCCGCCTCATCATTTGTCGTCGTCATGCGCGAAAACCATTTGACGGGATGACTAAGCTCTGCTTGCACGGCCAGAGTATAAGCGTTCCTTTTCCTTGCGGCCGCCAACTTCGTATTGGCGGAGAAGCGGTCACCTGGGCCGAACTGGATGTAAATTTCATGAGGGAAAACAACCTTGCAGGCGCCGAGTTTCAGGCGGAGCATGTTTCTCGCTTTGCGTTTGCGAAAAACACATCCTACACTAAAATAGAACGAACTGGAAGGTTTCTTGACCATCGAACATTATGTGTATCCAGTCGGCACAGTATAATCGCGTTGTTTTGTAACGCGAGAGATGTTTTAAAACATGTTACGAAAGTCTGGGATGCAGATGACATGGAGGACGATAGCGTGGCTGTGTCGGCATAATCCCCCCCCCCCCCCCCCCAATATTTGAATGCAGCGCAGCGCATAGTTGGAACCCGAGCATTACGTGAGCCAGCACTCGATTTCAACTCGTGATGATCAATCGCTAGAGACAAGCCTTCGGGTAGTGGATCGTGTCTAATCCCTGCAATGACGACCATAGTCGAATCCTAACAATGTCTGGAACTCAACACGCGTTCTGTGCTAAGCCAACTCGAGCGCGTGGCTATCACGTTTCTGCTTGTTCTGGCTGCGAGATAAGGGGGCCTAGGGTGCTTGTTTTTTGTTGCTTTTTTTCCCGCGACTACGATCCCAAGCGGGGAGAAAAAGAAACGCACTTCTCACATGTAATGAGTATCATTAATTTATTCTAAGCGGTATTCACGCAAAGTACAAAAATTGTTGTAACGCCCCTTTAAGCATGCATAAGGCCCACACCGATAAACAAATAACGACCATAGTGTGTACGCCATACTGTGTACACGCACCTTGATCGTGCCTCAAAGACGAGTGCGGTTTCGGCGTTAGGCGCGTACTCGGGTAGTAATCCATTCGACAGACGCACTACGGAAGTCTTTTGGAGTGATCTTAGATTCAGTCATACATGGTTCGCGCAGGAAGTTAAGTCCAGAATATGGCGGCCTCCAGTGTTCCCCGATGGACTTTTAAAAAAAAAAAAAAAAAAGTTCAGCCTTTTCACTTTGGTGAGGAAGGAAGAGCAGCGGAGCTGTAGCTTCTCTTCTCGGCTCCGACTTTCGAGGCGAGCGATCTGCTCTTCTTTCGCAAGGGAATCCGAAGCGCTCGACGCAGTGGAACTTAAGCGGATAGCGGCTTCATGGCGGTTGCGGAACCATTCGCGCTGCTCCACACATCGCCGCTCGTTCCGCTCCCGCTCTTTTTCCTCCGAAGAGACGTTGCCGCCATCTATGAGCGACGGCGGCAACCAGTTGTCTGGTAGCCGCCGTCGCTCATAGATGGCGGTAGCTGCCCAAAGTTTCGTGTCATCATTTCTAGTCCGGCGGACACGATTTCGGGGAAACTAGCCCTCAACAGCTCTCCTGTGAAAAGTGTTTATGGTTCTTACTCTGCAGGGTGCAGCTACCAGGCATCTGACAGGATACCTGGTCACGCTTTTCTTGACGTCGTGCCTGCTGCTCTGCATTCGCACGTGTTGGCGATGGGGCCACAAGAAAGGGGGCGCGACCCTGCCCCCGGGACCTTGGGGGATTCCGTTGCTGGGGAACCTGGCTATACTGAGGAAGGATTTCCATCGCAAGCAGGGCATCGAATGGGCCAAGAAGTACGGGCCCGTATTCCGGTGAGTGGCAAAGAAAGCGCAGAGTCGATGGTCCCCGTCCTGGCGACGGGATGTGTGACGAACACCTGTGTCAGGGAGGGCTGGCTCACAGAGGCACGATCTTCCGTGAAACGGCAGGAAATAAACCTTCAGTTACGAGACAGTGTTTGTCTTGTATCGCTTACTTCGTTCCCTTCGTCCGTGTTCTTGGCGCTGTTTAAACCAAATCATCGATATTCAACAAATCAAGAAACTAGCATCGTTATAAAATCAATGGTAAACGAGCGAATCAATAATTAAAAAATATAAATGTATCAGGGAATAAATTCGCGAATCAGTAAGATTAAAAAGATAAAAAAAGAATACATACGTGAATAGGTGAGGCAATACATTTCCGAAATTCAGTGCCATCTGGTGGTTTGAATAGCAGTTTAAATTTTGCCATACCATTGACGGAATTGAACTTGCATTTTATCGGGCAACGTCACCTTCGCAAGTCAACGGCGCGCGAGGAATCGTTCAATGTGAGTTCTTTCTCGGTCACTTTCAGTTCGATGGTGACCAAGAACTTGCGCAGTGAGAACAAAGCTACAACCCACATAGACGCCTCGGTAAATTTCTATACACCAAAAGGCTTTAAAGCAGATTGTGTGTCACCCACAGATTGACCGAACCTGAGCTAAAAATAAACGCTTACGTAGCTCCTCTGTTCCATTCGTACGTGACGTCGTACTAATCCCCCGAACGTACAGGCGTCGCATCACCCGCTAAGGAGCATCTTCAACGTATTCCTTTATCAGTCACTAGAAGGCCGCCATTGTTACGGCACATATGCCGTTTCACAGATGATAATAGTGATCAAAGTGACCAGACTGAATTTTAGAAAGGGTCTCATATTAAAGGAAATATTGAATGAAACTTGTTGGTTTTTGTAGACTTGTTGCGTGGCCGACTTGCATCATTTGCCCCTGAAACTTTCTCGAATTGCGGGCTGTTGTGTTCACGCGTCCACGGTGATCATACACTCCGGTCATATTCTTCCAGGATCAGAATTGGCGTGCGAAACATCGTTCTGGTGAGCGACTTTGAATTGATAAAAGAGATACTGTGCAAGAAGGAGTGCCTCTTCCGTCCGCAGAGATGGGTGTTCAAGCACATTGGAGGTTCGTCGTTCTTTCGTTTCTTCATTGACGTACCGAGTTAGTCAGATCAATCGTTGGATGGTCGAAAAAACCGTGTAAATCGGTGTCGGAGCATATCTCGCTAGGGTTTGCCAAAAAGGTGTCAAGTTTGGAAACCTTGTGTATCGGAATTTAAGAGAAAACGACTTACCCGAGTGAAAAGCTACAACTAAAAACTTTGAAATTTGTACCCACGGCGTCCGTCTGCTAAAGATAGTTTCCCGATAGCCGAAACAGCCGATAGATGGCTTGAATACATCAACAGTCAACACATCTATTCCTTTCTCACATTATTTTAGTTTTTCATGTCTTTTGTCACCAAAAACCATTCACAAAACTTAAGAGCGTATCAGTACTGGTTTTGCGAATGGTCTGCTATTGCAGAAATCGAGCGAAGCGCCCGTCTTAGCCGCCTCCAATCTTACGTGTCGCCATCTGTTAGTTGTTAAGCCAGCCAGACACAGTTCGCTAGCAAACGGACACCGTAAGTAAAAATTTCAAATTCTTGATTTATATACATTTTTCGAAGTAACTTTTTTCAGTGAATTTTTTTGATGCACGAAATTCCCCCTCTTCAGGCACCCCTGTAGTAAATCCTAGCGCGATGCGTTTAAAAATGTCTACTGTCTTTTTAAACAGCCAGCGATCCATTTCCACTGGTATAGGCTAGATCTCGGTTAATATAATCTCAGCTCATGGCATCTTCTTTCCCGAGAAGGCTGTGCAGCTAAAAAGTGGGGCATGCTTTTAGGTTTTCCTTTACAACTCTACATTTTGAGTGGTAGGTTGCCAACGGAATGCACAAAAGGCGCATACCGCATTTCCCGCACCATGCATATCGTCCACAGGGCGAATTCGGGTTCATGCGTAAATGGTTTTGCTTAGATGCGGAGCGCAAGTTGGTCTGCTTCTTTTGCAGGGATTGTGGTTATGTCAGAACTCCCAGCCCTGATTGGCTCTTGTTGAAAGCATAGTTGGTAGACCTCAAAGCAAGCTGCCTTGAGGTCTACCCACTATTCTTTCAATTGGAGCCAATCAGAGCCCGGCGTTCTGACGTCACCACAACCCCTGCAAAAGGAGCAGACGAATTTTCCCTCCGCGTAATCCGCACGAAATGACTAGATCGCACATAGTGCCTAATCCAAACGAAAGAAATGATCACCAACAGCATATATTGACAAACACCTGCTTCATTAGTTCCCAAAGATGCTGTATCGTACGCAACTAAACAATAATATACTTGGTTGTTCGTAAACTTCTTCACCACTTATCACAGTGAACGACCACAGGAGCCGGCTGTGGTATGTGGCGATCCTGGCGGTTGGTCTTAAAAGTGCCGGTGAAAAGTGCGAGCAAACGCGATTATCACGGTCGTCGCGGCGTCCCAACTCCTGCCTCTCGAAGCTTCCGTGTTTTCTCAAGCTGAAGAGCGACCTGCACCAGAACAGGCGTCCGCCCCATCCACCACCGCTGTTGAGACACCGCCAGGATCGCGGCCGGAGACAGCGTGACACTATGACGTCATAAGGTTCAAAAGGGCTTTTGAATAAGGTTCAAAAGGGCTTACCCAAATGAACCCGAGGTACTCCGGCGGGTCTTGTCACGTGACCACGCCCTTTTGAAAAACGCTGGATGCGGGTAGGTTATAGAACGTCAAGGTACAAAACCCTTACCCTGGAGTAAGATCAAGTAAATTTTGGAACACGGCCATAAAGGGACCAGTTCGTAGGACGCGGTAAAGACGCCGGTCGGAGACGCTTTTCAGCCACCGTACTAAGTAGGCCCGACATCGCAGTTATGGATTTTGTTACGGGTAGTCTTTAATATAAAACACGGTGGCATTTTTTGGGGGGCCACGCTCCTCGATAAAGGTTTGATCCAAGTAGTGTAGGAATACCTAAATTTTTTTTTCCTTCACCCCAAAAGGCAGGCAGAGAAAAAAGTAACCTGGGCGTTGCTCGACAAGAGGCCTCTGCCTCCTCCACCGCAGAAGGGAACTAACGTGAATATACACCGTATGAAATATAATAAATAACAAAAATGCGCACCAAAATATGAAGTAATAGGCAGCTGAAAGTTGTCCAGGTTTTCGGTATTTACAACAAAGGACACCCTCTGGACTGTGGTCATTCTAAGACCACTCACGGAACACCCCATTAAAGGTTTTCGCAGTCGGCGAACCCATGCGCATGAGGAAAATACAGCTGCTTTGCAATAAATGCCAAGCTGAAAAGAGAAGGATTGGGTCTGTACAGGTGGGTTATACGGCAAGGAGGATAGAATGCAGCGACTAATTGTCCCAGACTAATTGTCGCAGAAGACAGATAATCAACGAAAATCTGTTAACTTCTGAGTTAGTAAAATTAACTCACGTCTTTAAATAAGCAACTTACTGAACGTCATCGAAGGCAACTAAATCAGTCAACTTTAGAGGCACTGGCAGCGTGTGGGAAGCGTTGAGGGCGCCAAAGCTACCACTCCTGCAACAGGCGCAATGCTGTCGCTGCGAAAACGTGGATAATAAGAAACGAAAAAAAAAAAAAACCGCGTGTGCGCGTCGTATTTTGAAGCATTTCCAATCATACCCCTCCCTCCCCCCCCCCCCCCCCCCAACAAAAAAAAAAAGAAAAACGCACAAGAAACAGCAACAACAAGAAACAAGAGACACAATCTACGCGTTTCAAATTCTTCGACAATTGACTCATTGGTGATTTTCAGTACCGCTCGGGTAGTTTTTATCGTAAGCTACCAACCAGTTAAATATTTCATCTTAGTTTCCTAAATAATTTGGGCGGATTAGCCACTGATCTCTATGACAATTGCTGGATCGCGTTTGCCCGCTCCGCGAATGCGGCCACTGGCGGCCATCTTTTTGGTAGAGTTATGTTACCTCTAGCCAACGTAAGCTGCTGCAGCCACTATCATCCATCCATGGCACAGCGCTGTGGTAGTTGCGGTGGCAGGCTGCCATCAAAGTAGCGTAGGTGATATTTCGTGCTTGATTGAAATTGTTTGACGAAACATATTTTTGAAATCCTGCGTGAACGATAGCCCGATCTTTGAGGACCCGGTGAAAGTTTCACGAAATCGCAGCACCGGGGAAAAGCAGCACAGCACGCATCGAAAGTCGCATCGAAAGAAGCATCGAAAGCAGACGCCGATACGGAGTCGGCTTTCGATGCGAGCTGCCCTGCTTTCCCCCGGTGCTGCGCTTCGGTAGAACTTTCGCCGGGTCCTCAAAGATGAGGCTACCGTTCACGCCGGGTTTCAAGAATCTGCTTCGTCGGACAACTTCAATCAAGCACGAAATATCACCCATGGTACAGTGTACTAGATCCACGGCTATACACCAACTCATGTTTACAAACAAACCGGAGCGCCCCTAGCAGACGCCATCGGCGCCGCGCATGCGCGGTGGACAGTGGGCAAGAAGCTCGCCGTCGCCCATAAACAAACCATTGAATTGTGTTGTTGTCGGCGTCGGTGTGAGTCCCCGTGCTCGTTTTCGCGTTGGAATTGTTGATTCTACATCCTCCTAACAATGTTTGACTACTTAAGCGACTTCAGCAAAATTAACGAGGCTCGTTACACCGCAAAACTTTGCGCGAATAATGTGACGTGCGGCGATTCATTTCACGTGGACGCCGCAGAATGGGCGCTAAAGCCTGACTCCCACGATGAGATTCATCTCGCTATTTTCAGTCGCGAAGTCGCTCGGGCTGCAAAAGAGTGGACCGTAGCTGAGATGGTGGACGTCGACACTGAAAACCGCAAGTAGAATCGGGCATAACAAGTCGGTGACGGCCACTGGTAACAATGATGAACATATTGTATCTACTGTTTACACTTAGCCTACTTACCCCAACCAGCCTTCAAAAGTGTATTGAGGCCTGCACTTACTTCTTATCACAATTACCGGGTCAACGTTTGGTTTACGGGCCGCTGTCGTTTGAACGAGCTGAAGACAAAAAGCAGACTAATTTGAAAGAGCAGACGACAGTTCAAACGGATGCGCCATGGAGTGCGGGCAACAAGCACCACGTCCCGCGTCAACGAACCATTGGAATATCACGCTGTCGGCGTCTGTGCGAGTCTGCATTCTGTTTTTCGCGTTGGAATTGTCGATTTTACGTACTCAGAGCAATGTCTTACCACTTTAATCGCCTGAGCGAAATTATCAAGGTTCGTTACGCCGCTAAACATAGCGTAAATAATTTGACGTGCGGTGATTCATTCGCATGAACGCCGCAGAATGGACGCCAAAACTATGATGAGATTCTTCTGGCTATTTTCGGTTGCAACGTCGCTCGGGCTGCAAAAGTATAGAAGGTAGCGGCGATGATCGACGTCGATACTGGAAATCGGAAGCGGGAACAGACCAAGCGTAACAAGTCTGTGATGGCCACTGGTACCTATGATCAACATCTTGTATCTACTGTTTACACCGAGCCAACTTAAGTCTTTTGAGCCCTGCAATTACATCTTATTGCAATCACCGGGTCGTAGTTTGGTCTACGGGCCGCTTTTGTTCGAACGAGCAGACGACAAAAAGCAAACAAGTTCGAAAGAGCAGACGATCAGGCAGCCCTGTAAATTTGAAGACGCACTGAACCCGCGGGTGGTCCGGACAACTTGGCAGTTTTGTCTCGTTTATATTGGAACAAAACAAATACATCTGGCGACCAGAAAGTGTTGCCCGCACAAGCAATCGTAGTTCGACAGCGTCTGGTTTGCCCTTGTCACGACTACTATCCACGTTTTCGGACGAACGGAGGGCGCAGAAACACATGAAAACTGATCTTTAAACCTTTCCAGACTCTCTTGGTACAGCCCCCATCGCAGAATTTCTACAAGAAGGCAGGTTTTTTGTCTGGTTTCTCCGAAAAGAACGCGGGAATGCATGTCTCGCACCGCGACTTCTGCCCACCACCCCAGACCGGAAGTGCGACGACGCGCCACCACCGCAGCGTGACGTAGGAGAGTTGAGTTGTTTATATTATGGCAACCTGCCGCCATTGAGCTGTCCGCCATATTACTATAAAGGCTAGAGATAATATAACTCTACCAAAAAGATGGCCGACCGTGGCCGCATTCCTATCCATAGGCGTAGCTGGTCAAACGCGATCCAGCAAGTAGACATAGAGATCAGTGGGATTAGCCGCCTGTTCGCGACTCGAATTATAGGTGGTGCCCCACGTTTTCCAATATGGCGGTTTTAGTGAGGGTCAGGAATGTTTGCCGGTATACCAGTTGCTAAGCCTGTCTACTTCGCCGAGCGACATAACTTATTCCTGCTTATACGAGGAAGAGCGCAGGTCGCCTATTTATCCTGAGAACAAAAACGGTGTTCAGCGTAATATTTATGCTAGGAGGCACGTTGTAATTTTAACGAAACCAAAACTTACGTGTACTTTGGATTCCATTTCTCGGAACCGGTGTTAATTTTGGATTCTTTTATAACTCAAGATATGTGTCACAATGCAATTATTGACCTAAAGAAGTTGTTAAGCGCACCTTTAATTTATGGCATGCATGTCCGATCCAGGCACTTCAAAAAATTTAGGGAATTCAGTGTTCCTTTAAAGACAGACTTTCATACACTTTAGAGCTCACATAGAACGTTGTACGTCTTGAAAATATTTGTCCTGATATTTGTATGCTCTTGCTACTTTTTCTCGCTCAGAGACTTTTGACGTGAAATAATGAACTAATAATGAACTGCGGGCCTTTTAATTGTTTTCGGGCTAATTAGGCGATTAACTGCTTTAAGATTATTCGCGGTACAAAAATGGCATAATGAATACAAATTTTACGAAATATCGTTACGGGTGATGAGTTTACATTATGATCATTAAAACTAGAAATTAAAAAAACGCTGCTATCACTACAAAAGCACGAAGACGGAACCGGAGTCGGATAGCGGAAGTGTATGTGTTTTCAAAGCAATGCGTGCCGCAAAGAGCTTTATATTACATCTACTGTTTGACTGCTTGTCTATCATGATAACGATGTCAGAGTTTTTCATCCGCTAAAAAAAGAACCTTAGTTCATTCCACTTTGAGAACGAGGATGACCAGCAAAGCTGTTTAGCACACGACATAGACGTGACTCAGAATTTTCAACAAAGGTAAACATGTTTATTGTCTTGATCAGTGGTCATCGTGACGAAAGGTGCGCACACACATGACGAGGTCTATCGCCATCCCGAGTTGCACACGCGCGACGCTACCGCCACCCGGCGGATGGAGAAGAAACTGGGCACCCAAGCGCTTGGAACGACGATAAAGACAGGGCGATGCGCTTCCTTCCTCCTCCTCCTTCCCGCTAATTTTCCCGCTAAATTTAGCGGAAAATTTTCTCCCTAAATTTAGCGCGGAAATTTCTCTGCGAAATATGGTGGAAAGCATTTTTCGCTAAACTTGACGGAGAAAATTTAGTTTTTGTTGACACACAAGAAAAAAACCCGGAACCCTAGCCATAAACAGCTTCACTGTAAAATAAATTATGATGCCTTTCTGGAAAGACTATTATGGTTAATTGGCGTATTTTTGTGATCGTGGCGTTTATTGGGATCCTACATTGCCGCAATTCGTAGTAATAATATTACGATAAGGTATTTTAATATGTCATTTTTCAACCTCTGATATAATTTGTTGCTTATCATCTAATTTGAAACGCGCGTCAAGTTTATTGTGCTACCGAAGTTCCGACTTCAGACAATCGAAAAAACTTCTAAAGTCGCCGTCAATCCTTCCGGACCAAATGCCCCCACACCAGATATTCTTTTTAATAATCAATTTTCCGTGAACATTTCGTTGCTTTAGTTTTTACCCGCCGTCGGTTTGCCAATCTCACACTTTCCAGTTCAGAAGAACGCCAACCCACTTCCCCGTCTGATCACTGCAACAAGTTTCGTTGGCGTTGGAAACCAGTGAAGCAGCAGTGAGTTGTTAGTATTGCATATACGAGCAAGCACAGGCACTGTGTGTTTGCGTTAACGTTGCGTGTTCCACACTAGGCGTGCGCGGTACACAAAATTGTGGTCTTGGCTCAGAGCATGGCGTTGACACGCATGCGCAGCGTGGAGCATGGAACTCTAACGCAAACGCACAACGCTTGCTTCTATACGCAATACTAAAATTCTCTATAAGGTACAATCCCACACCGGCGGCAACACTATTTCGGGAGAGTGAAGACTCCTTGTTTACAGTCGGAGATCGCATATCGCGAGCCATGATTGTGAGCAGTTCAGCCGTGCCCGCTGAGCAGGAGAACCGGGGGACCTTCTTCCTGTTTCCGCCCCGGGAGGGCGAGCAACGAGCTGGAGATGCGATATTATTTTCTCCGGTTGTTAAACTCACCTGCACAAAACGCATCAAAGGGGCACTAATGTGCGTTTTGAGATCGTCGTTTTATGGTCATAACTCAATCTACGAGCTCTAACCAACCTAAAACCCCAAAAACATATACATGCGCGGCCGATGTGCGTATTAAAAAAATGACCAAAGATCCTGACACTTATCGTTGGTGGAGAACGACAGATGGCGCTACTGAACCCGAGACCTAGAAGTAAGAAATGCCTTCGAGAAAGACGGCCTACATTATGGGCCCCTTAGCAGTACAAACAGTGATCCACCGACTGGGGAGTGTGACAAGCCGTTTTTTGGGACTCTTGCGTCGACTGGGACCCAGAAAAGAACGAACAATAGAGACGAGGCATCACGACAGCCAGGCCCAAGCGCCACGTGTGCCGAAATGGAACTACCAACATCGAGAATTTGTTCGTGGAACACCCCGCGTCCAGTGGCTCAACAAGGGACCAGTCAGGATGATAGAGGAATCCGGACACAGACAAGCACCGTAGGGGATCGGGCCAGAACTTTCTTCAGAATACATGAAAGAGTATCCACCGTTAGCTTGTCTGGAGATGCGGACACCTCCCGCAGTTACAACATGGACGGGACACCAGCAAGACCGAGTCTCCACAATGCAACCAAGCAGAGTAGCCCAGCACCGATACAGCTTACTTGCTGCGTGAAACAGCCCACCAAACAACCTGTTGGCCGGGGATGCCCGACACTCCTCAGCAGCTCCTCATTTGCCGCACCCGGGAGCACCCGACCAGGCCGACATATTTTCCACAGTTGCAAACCAATATCAACAGAACTGGGTTGCCGGAGACGTTCTTCGCCACCCTCCTGCGTCCCCTACGCTGCAGCTGATAGACCGCGTGGTGGGCCAACAGATCGAGGCTCAATAGTGTCGGAAGTTATAGGAAAAAGAGGAGCCGGTGCGCCTGATGTAGTTGATCACGTCTAAGCTCCGAATCGCACGAGATCAAAAGTACAGCGCCGGAAGCAGACAAGCTTTGTGGTAGGCTTCTTAAATATGAATGGCGCAAGACGTCAGCGAAAGTGGCATGAATTATGTACGGCCCTGCACATGCAACGCGTGTCCATTGCAGGCTCTCATTTCAAAGAGAATGCGCCACAAAATACATACACACACATACATACCTATGAATATCCAAGGAAGGGGTGGTAGAACGAGCACGTAGATTGAGTTATGACCATCAAACGAGGATTTAAAAACCCACTTTAATTCCCCTTAAAGGTACCCTTCTCGCATTTTATTTTAACCTCTCCAGCGTCAGGCAAGGCACCCTGTATAGTGATTTCGCTCACTTCCTAGGAAAGGCGCGTTTTTTTTCTCGTTTTTTTTTTTTAACTTCCATATGTTTTTTTTATATCAAATTTATGCTGGCGTTAACGTTTTTGTTTTTAGGCGTCGGCTCTCTCAATGGTAAAGCCTGGCAGGAAAACCGCCGCTACTGCGTGAAGTCTCTACGAGAATTGAGCTCTGGGAAGAAATCTATGCTGGAGCATGTTAGGGTAAGTACTCTTCCAGCTTAGTTCCCTGGAAGCTTTCAGAAAATCGCACAAGGCCCCTCGTCGACCCCACACCGCATTGCGTGGCGCGGGGAACTGTGGGGCCAAGTCGATGCTTCGTACACCCTGAAAGCGGCGCAATTTATTCTTCCTTACCACTCAGAATTCAAAACAAAATGAAAAGAGCACTTTCAGAAAAATAAAGTGCATTCTTACACCCCTTGTCTCTTATAAGACACCCCAAAAATTCCAGTTTGACTTACAGCGAGCTGACGTCAAACCGACGGTACAAACTTTCATGAGAAGCTTGATAGCCGTGTGGTAAAACTTGTTAAAATAGCTAATGAACGTGTTACTGACAAAGAAAAAACACAAAAAAATTGAGTTTTCTTTGCTCTACTGCAAAACCTCATTCTTTTCTTTCTGTGCTGTTTTATACGTACTTTAGCGGTTTAATAAGTTATATCGCACCGCTATCAAGCCCCTCGTAAAATTGGGGCCGTCTGTTCGACTATAATATGCTGTCCGTCGAACTGAAGTATTGGGGGTGCAATATATAGGACAAAAGGGTATAAAACGACATCCTTTATTTTTAGAGTGAGAGCAAACATATCACAAGGCCGATAGGTACTCTGTTTTGTTATCACCCCTCTTTCTTTGCATTCTGAAATTGCAAAATGATAAGCTAGCATGCACCACTCCTTCTATTCAGGGGTACCCTTTCGCATGTTATACATCGGATTGCCGCTGTGTGTCTCCGGCGGGAGGCGCTGCGCATATTCAAATTATTTGTAGTCTATCTGTGGTAGCGGAGGTATTCGCCCATAATTAAAGCGAGCAGCCTCTGATATCATTTGAACGTCTTTTAGCTTTTCTCAAAACTACAGGTATCTTACAGAAACTGTAGTCAAGTTTTAGTCTAGTCTGAGTACTTTGACCAATGTATTTTTTTTTAACTTGCCTAGTATGGCGCAGTATGGCCATCGGAGCTCTTGCGCCATAAAATCCGCAAACAACAACAGCAACGCCCATATTAAAGCGACGCATTGCGGGAAGGAAATCACCTTCCGGCCGTCATTGCCATTATCAAAGCCGCGATTTGCGGCAGATGTTGTTTTCGGTTAGCTGCGCCGTGGTGGGCTAAAGACAAGCAGATTACTAATGTAGCTAGCTCGCTTAAATGAACAATTATTTCGCATCTAACGCTAAACGGCGACAGCGAAAAACAAAAACAAAAACAAAACAAATGTTGGTCGCCGGTCTACATCGACGAACTCAGTTGCATTCGTTTTCCCGAGCGACCAGCTCCTGACAGATGACCGCGCATCCTTTTGGTAGCTGGCCTTTACGTCAATACCTCACAAGTTTGCCATCGAAGGGAAGGACGACGTCTAGATATCGCAATATGCGCACGTTCAAAATCGAGGCGCACTTTAAAAAGCCCGGTCATAACATAATGGTTTTCTTTTATTTTCATTGATCCAAAACAGACGTTCTACTCTTGTGCATTGAAGGAAATGGTCAGGAACATGTCAAATGTTTGTTTGCCTTGGCTGTGCTGTTCTTTTGTTAACAAACTCTTAAATTCGGACAACGATCGCTCCACTTCCATGGAGACAAGCGGCAAAAACCTGCGAGCGACCTGCGAAGTTTGTCTTTCGCAGAGCGAGCCAACAACCACGCGCCAGCGGAGCGCGCACGGAAACAGCGGCGCGTCGCCGGAAGCCATGGCAGACCAACAGAACGATATCACTAAGCGTACCCCCGCAGGGGGCACCTGTGAAAGCAGGTGTTTGGAGAGTGGCGTCTCCACGGACCCTGAGCCCCGCAGGGGGCGCCTGCACCTTAGGTGCTAGGTGCTTGGTGAGTAGCGTCACCACGGACCCCAGCCACGGCTACATAACGGACCCTGAGTAACAAGTGGGTAAGACCCACCCACGTCTGGCTGTGCGTGGCGAGCCCGTGTCCAGGCAAAAGGGCATCCTGGTGGTTGAGCTGAGCCCGGGGTAGGTTTGGACCCTTCGGGGTCCCCCGGGCGAGGCAACACACCACTTTGGCCCCTGCTTCCTGTAGACGGGAGTCCTGGTAAGGCCCGGCCAGGATGATTCAGTCTAGTCGCCTTTTCTTCTACTATCCCCTCCAATCTTTTACCTTTACCTTTCCTGCTTCCTTTATTTCTCTCTCATTTCTCTTCCTCCTTTTTCACCCCTCTTTGGCGGCAAGGGCTAACCTTGGGTGGCAATAGACCTCTGTCTTGACCCACACTTGGGTATAGTTTCCCGGCAGCACTGTTAGCGTAACGTCTCCAGCCAAGCCCTTCTTGTTATGGTGCGTTACCTAACCCCTTGTTGGGCTCGGTGGTGGGTGGTGCACCGCGGATTCTGAACATTCTTTGCCCCTCTTATGGCACCCCTCTGTTCTAAAACCTCTGATCGGCCCCTGAAAAGGGGTCGGACCGAAGTAAAACTGAATGATAGGTCTTCACCGGTACAGAACACTTTTATCCGATTCCTTGTTATGCACTCTGAACAAGACGAAAAACCTCTTGCGAAGTTGTCACCTTTTCTGATCGCAAAAACCCTAGAAACCCTTGTAGGCAAAAACTTCAATGCAAAGAAGCTAGTATCTGGTGACTTGCTTGTTGAAGTGGAAACTGGCACACAGAGTGCTGCCCTCCTGGACCTAAACAAGATTTCTGAGTATAGAGTCTCCGTCACTCCACATCGAACACTAAATAATTGCCAAGGAGTAATTTCCGAGGATGATTTGCTAGAGTCAAGTAACGAGGAGATTTTGGAAGGTCTTTCCAGTCAAGGAGTAACGGCAGTACGACGAATCCTGCTTCGTAAAGACGGACACGAGCGACCAACAAAACATATTGTACTTACATTCTCTTCCACTGTGCTGCCTCAAAGTGTCAAGGCGGGCTACCTCCACTGTAAGGTGCGCCCATACGTCCCGAACCCGAGACGCTGCTTCAAGTGTCAACGGTTTGGTCATGGCTCTGCCACCTGCCGCGGAAAAACAACCTGCGCAAAGTGTGCATGCACAGACCACCCAAAGGGCTCAACTGCACTGGTTCCCATCCTGCTTACTCGCGATCGTGTCCAAAGTTTAAAGAGGAGAAAGAAATTTTAACCTTAAAAACAAAGGAAAACTTGAGCTACCATGAGGCACGAAAACGCTTTTCGTTCCTTCAAGGAGGAACATACGCCGAGGCGGCCGTCAGGGGGACTAGGTCGCTGTCAAAGGCATCAGTGGGTGC
Organism: Ixodes scapularis; assembly: GCF_016920785.2. Taxonomy (NCBI): domain Eukaryota; kingdom Metazoa; phylum Arthropoda; class Arachnida; order Ixodida; family Ixodidae; genus Ixodes; species Ixodes scapularis. The sequence continues at coordinate 50,553,370 of NW_024609837.1, forward strand.
CCAGTATAGTCTTCGAGACACTGAGTGCGCACCCAGTCCCCTCACCCCTACAGAGACTTCTGTGGGATCTCAGACGCCTGGGGCCCCACAGAAGCTCACGAAGTCCAAGGCGTTTCCGCAACGCCTGGCCCCGAAGGTTCGGGTGGTGCTTGACCCCACCCGTTCCCAAGTCCGAAAGGGATCCCCTCCTTCCTCTGCACAGGGGGTGGAGGAGGCCATGGAGGTCAATGTCCCATCCACCGAGGGTAGCATGGAAACTGCCACCCCTGTGCCTTCATGCTCGAAGGCAGGCAATGTTTCCTCTGCACCCCAAAAAAAATCGGCGCAGGCATCCCAAATGCCTGCCGGCTCGTCAGGCAGAGGCCGGGCACAGCCCACTCGCCTGACCGACAATGCGAGAAAGCCGGGTCACTCTGACGAGGCAGTCTCGTTGAGGGGCCCAGAGGTATCAACGGAAGAGAAAATGGAAGAGGCCGGTCTAGCTTCAGATGACGACTTGCTTCCTTCGGGAGCGGAGTCCTTGTCGTCTTCCGCGGGTGAGCCCGCAGAACGACAGAAAGACAATGCTAGAAAGAAAAGAAATATTCCACGGATTTTAGCTCCGAAAGAAAATTAGCTGAACTATATATAGGTATCTTTTTAACTTTTTTATACGTTTTAGGGGATTTCACTAAAAGGCAGCAACACCGATATTTTTATGCACTTTTGCCCACAACTTTTTATCGATTTTAAATAATTTTTATGGGTCATCTTTCTTTTATGCAATGGAACTGTCGAGGTCTCCTACGCAACATTGATGACATTAGTTTTTTTCTTAGTGAGCTACGACCGATAGCTCTGGCTTTGCAGGAGACTCGTTTGAATTTCAATCATACAAATGTTTTACGGTCCTATCACACTTTTCGTAAAGACCGCCCATCATCTCATTCAGCCGGTGGTGTGGCAGTTGTTGTGCGGAGAGGGGTGGCATGTGCCGAGGTGCCCCTGGACACTCCGCTCGAGGCAGTGGCTGTGAGGGTTCTGATCGACCGGTTAATCACCGTTGTTTCCTTGCACCTTCCGCCACAGATCACAGTGCACATGCGTGAACTTCAAAAGCTCATTGCCCAACTACCACAACCCTTTTAATATTAGGCGATTTTAATGCTCATCACACCATGTGGGGCAGTGCACGAGTTGACTCACGTGGAGAACTCATAGAACGACTTTTATTGTCATCGAATCTTTGTCTTTTAAACACGAAATCTCCAACCTTTTTTAGTGATGCTCATAACTCCTTCACCTGCATCGATTTATCTTTATCATCGCCCTCTCTGCTTCCTTGTTTTTCCTAGAAGGTTTTAGAAAACCCATTCGGGAGCGACCACTTCCCGATTGTCGTAGAGAGCCTAGCTGCTGTTAGTACGCTTTTAGAATGTACGCCGAGATGGCGCCTTGACAAAGCGGATTGGGAACTCTTTTGCTCATCTGCAACATTTGATATTTCTTTATTATCAGTCTTGTCTCCAGATGATGCTACAGCCTATGTTACTAAAAAGATAATTGAGGCTGCAGAACAATCTATTCCTCGCACCTCTGGGAAATTACCAAAAAAGTGCAGGCCCTGGTGGACTGAAGAATGTTCCACGACAATGAAGAAACAAGACAAAGCTTGGGGCATATTTCGACGGTACCCCACTGTAAATAACAAGATTGAATTTAAAAGGCGAAAAGCTCAAGCCCGCTGGACTAGAAGGCAAGCAAAAAAGAAATCGTGGACGAAATATGTCTCCTTACTGAACAGCTTTGTCCCCGCAAAGGAGGTGTGGTACCGTTATCGCAAAATCAAAGGGGATTACCGCTGTTTTATTATCCCTCCATTTTTCAAGAATGTCCCCACATCACAGAAAGACTTGGGCAATACTCTTGGCGTTCACTTCCAGAGCGTTTCGAGTTCTGAAAACTACAGTGCCACTTTTAAACAGTTTAAAATGAAAGCAGAATGCGAGCGAATAGTTATGTCGGGGGCAACCTCTACACCATACAACCAGCCCTTTACGCTCCGTGAACTGGAGTTGGCTCTTGACATCAGGAAACAGTCTGCCCCAGGCCCTGATTTCATCCACTATGAGATGCTTCGTAGGCTGCCCCTACAACATCTGCTTAGTTTTTTCAACCTTCTCTGGGAAAAAAGCTTACTTCCCTGAATCCTGGAAAAGAGCACATGTTACCCCTCTTGAAAGCTGGCAAAGACCCCTCTCTTTGCTCGAGCTACCGCCCGATTGCCCTTACAAGCTGCCTTGGTAAGACGTACGAAAGACTTATCAACAAACGGCTGGTGTTTTTTCTTGAAGAACAAAACTTATTTGATAACAATCAGTGTGGTTTCCGCCAAGGCCGGTCTACTCTAGATCACCTTGTGCGCCTTGAGACGAGAATCCGGGAGGCTTTTGTAAAGAGGCATCACTGTGTGTCTGTATTTTTTGACCTGGAGAAGGCGTACGACACGACCTGGAGATATGGAATCATGCGAGACCTTTATGCCTGCGGAGTACGGGGCCGCATGTTACGTTGTATAAAAGCTTTTCTGACTGGGCGGACCTTTCAGGTTCGACTAGGCACCACATTATCAGACACAGTTGTTCAAAAAAATGGGGTTCCTCAGGGGGGCATCCTGAGTGTCACATTATTTGTTTTAAAGATTAACACCCTAGCTCAAATACTGCCACCTTCCATTGAACACTCATTGTATGTCGACGACCTACAGATATCATTTTCCTCTTGTAATCTGTCCAGCTGTGAACGCCAGCTGCAGCTAGCAATTAATAAGATCAGTAAGTGGGCCGACGAAAATGGCTTCAGGTTTTCATCCGGAAAAACGGTGTGCGTTCCATTTTCTCTTCGACGAGGGCTGTCCCTTGAGCCAGTGTTGGAATTGAACAGAGCACCTATACCAGTTAAAGCGGAGCATAAGTTTCTGGGAGTCATATTTGATAAGAAATTGAATTTTATTTCTCACTTAAAGGAATTGAAACAAAAGTGCCTGAAATCCCCAAACATCTTGAAAATTTTGTCACATAAAACTTGGGGCTCTGACAGACTATGCCTGCTACGCTTGTATAACGCTTTGGTACGATCCCGTCTTGATTATGGTGCCGTCGTGTACAACTCAGCGCGACCATCCTCCCTGAAGATGTTGGACCCAATACACCACCTTGGCTTGCGCCTTGCTACGGGTGCATTTCGGACATCGCCTGTTTTAAGCTTGTACGCGGACTCTCACCAGATGCCCCTTTCCAAGCGACGGCAGTACTTGGGCTTGAGCTATACTTCCAGGATTTTGTCTAATCCTCACCATCCAACCTTTTTTGCTCTCCAGCAATCTCAATTTTCTCGCCTTTTTGAAAATAAACCAAGCATTGTGCGGCCATTGAGCTTTCGTGTTCACAGTGAACAGTCATCTCTCGGTCTCGACCTTCATGGCATTAACCTTCTCCAAAAAGCCGAGAGTATTCCCCCTTGGAAAATGCTTCCGGTATCATGCGACTGGTCATTCACACGGTATAGCAAGCATAATGTCTCCCCTCTGCTTATTCAACAAGAATTTCTTGGCTTACAGAATAAATATGATGACTATACTCAATTTTATACAGATGGCTCCAAGACTTTTTCTGCAGTGGGATCGGCTGTTTATTCTGAGGTTTTCATACAGGCCCAGCGGCTTAGCTGCATGGCTAGTATTTTTACTGCGGAGCTATATGGTGTTCTCCTTGCAATCGAGTATATCACCACCAGCAAAATAATGAAGGCAATTCTTTTTGTAGACTCCCAAAGTGTCATCGTTGCCCTTTGCTCTGTAAGAGATACAAAAAACATGCTCGCTAAGCTAATACGCTATAAAATCAATTGCTGCTTAGAGCGTGGGTTCGTTATCAAATTCTGTTGGATCCCAAGCCATGTTGGGATCAAAGGCAATGAGAAAGCAGACCAGCTGGCTACCTCCGCAAGCAACCTCCTAGAAATCCGGCGGGGGATACCCTTTCAAGATATCAAACCCCCTCCTTAGGAAAGCTCTCCTCGATGCTTGGCAATCTGAGTGGAACCTAGAGAGTGCAAATAAGCTGCATGCTATTAAGCCAGTTTTGGGGTTGTGGGAGAATTCATCTCGTAAAAACCGTTTTCATGAGGTTCTCTTGTGCCGTCTTAGAATCGGCCACACCTTCCTGACTCACGGACATCTTCTTTGTGGAGAAGACGCTCCAAGCTGCGAGCATTGCGGTGAACCTTTGACAATTTTGCATATTTTGTGTTCTTGTCCAGGCTTTGAGCAGAACCGGCTTGCCTGTTTTCCAGAGTTTTTTACATATCAGATTCCTTTCCATCCATCACGCTTGTTAGGCGAGCATCCCATCATTCCATTCAATCGGGTCCTCAACTTTTTGCAAGCAAGTGGCCTTTTACACAAAATTTAAGTACTGCATTTTCTGTTCACCATAAATGTATAAAACATCAGCTTCATGTATGCTCTCAATTACCATTACTGTGAGTCGCATTAGTCTCGTAGTCTGGCGCAGCATGGCCTTCGTCGCTTTTGCGCCATTAAACCGTTAATCATCATCATCATCATCACTAAGCGTACGACGCATTCGCGACGCCGCTATATTTTTAGTTGACAAGAGGCTGACGGCCATGCATGTGAGGGCTCGTGCAGTCTCGTGCTAAAAACGCGCAGAGCTCCCGCGGGGCTGTCATACGTACAGAAAGACTGAAGGTCCTTCGATGCATTGCGACAGCGGTGGCGTCAAACTGGATGGTAGGATCAGCCACGGCCTCGTCTCTACTGACAAATACTGGAAGATCATCACGTGACGCGACCGCCGAAAGTGAAAAGGTAGAGCGGCAGACAAGAGTCATGTAAAGGGCGCCCCGCTGCGGCGAGACGCCGAAACACACTTGTCCCGAGGGATAGAATGTCCGCTCGTGCTTCTCGCGTTCCTCGGGCTACCGCTTCGTTTCTCGTCGGGGCTGGAAAACCATGTTTCGGGTCCTCCCGCTGCAAAAAATGTGCGCAGAATACCAGACCCCCCGAGAAATGCTCTGCGCTGCCAAATCCTGGCACTCCAAATCTGCGGGCACTCTATGTCTCAGTCATCGAACTGCCAGACTTTGTGAGTATAGAGCCTATTGGAGAGCGCGCGTCTCCTTTTAGGGCAGACTCGTTGACCGCAACCGTGTGCTGCACTATCGGTTGGTGGCGTCTCATATCCAGCAGTATCCAACATAGTTATTACAATAAACGCTAGAGGCTCAGCTGGCGCTAGTGTACTGGTGCATTTTGAAGCAGACAGCAAGCACTTAGAAATTGGCTTCCGGTAATGCATTTCTATGGGAAAAAGCGAGTGCCTTTTCTTTCTGCGCTCGGTTATAAGAGCAAATATCACGAATACTTTGTACGTACTAGGCACGTTGGAATATTTCTCAGTCACGCAGACAAAATAATTGGTCAGTTACAGCATTTTTATTTGAAATTCGTGGCATGCAAAACGGTATTAAAACCGCTGCGTACGTGTATTTATGTGCACTGTCGGACACTGTTAGCGCGAACACGGCGTCGACGCTTTCCAGCATGGGAGATATACGTTCCAAACGAACGAAGGACATGTGGAAAACCTAGAGAGACGGCAAGAACTACGCAGTAACACTGGATAACTAACTCCCTGTGCACGCAGACGATCAAAATAAATTGAAAGCCACGTAATATAGTCAGATTTGCAATAAATAAGTACAGTACTGCTTTCTTATTTCTGCTCATGAATATGTGCGACGATGCTTGTTCTGGGTTCCAATCATCACCCGCACGCTCCAAATCTTGGAATCATTCAGAGAGCAGGTGCCCGATAAAAACTGCCCGACATAGGAAATAATAAAAAGACACACCTTTCGTCGCTCACGTGCTTTATTTTTTGCGTTCGAATGTTTCTTTAACCGATCGTAAAGATGCACGACGGAGTCATTTTCATCAACTGACAGGACGGGCACATTAGCAATATATAAGCACCACCGAAATGCTAGCAAAACTTGAACACACTCTACATTCCTTTCGATCGCTAGTTTGCTTAGAATCGTCGCTCGTTTTCACATACCTTCCTTGAAACAGAGGTTTGGGCCTGAGATAGAGCGAAGAATAACATCGTTCAGTGGTAAAGAAAAATGCTGTAACTAAAACAATTACACTTTCACAATACCAATAAAGGTACATACTATCCGGTACAACCGAAACGACAAAAGTTGTTCATGTTATTTTCCGGCGAAGAGACAAAATTCACGCGCGTTTTCCCATAGGAATACACAGGGAGGCTGGAAATGTAGACTGCTTGCTGTCTGCTTCAATTTACAACCGGAAGTTCCGTAGACACTAGCGCCAGCTGAGCCTCTAGCGTTTATTGTAATAACTCTGTGGTATCCAATGCTCCACAAGGCAGGGAAGGCAATCCGCTCATATAGGCAACGAAATCGGTTTGATCGCCACTCGAGCCGTTGGCGAAAGGAAGTCACGCTGTCTTCTTGCCAATGCAAAACTGCTGTTAATCGGTGGAAGGAACATTGTATGCAGGCGTTTCAGTTAAGTAACTGGCCACTTAATAGAAACTCGGGACAATCGGGTTATCGTTGAAACTTTCGAGACACTCAACGTAAAATCTAAACAATTTGGGACAACAAAGTTTATAAACACCGAATGGAAATTGATTGCTAGATATGTACTGGTAGCTGACACTGTAATCGGGACATTTTCAGAATCGGAACGTGTCTTGGAAATGCCAGCTTTAGTAATGCTCAAAACTTGCATTTATTAGTGAAATACCTAAGTGAAATGTACTTAAAAAGCATCGTGAAGTACCTTCACGAAGAACCGTCATTGAGAGTCGTTATGGGGAGCCGTTATGAAGAACCGCCATCGAGTACCCTCATGGAGAACCCTCATGGAGAACCCTCATGGAGAACCCTCATGGAGAACCCTCGTGGAGAACCCTCGTGGAGAACCCTCGTGGAGAACCCTCGTGGAGAACCCTCGTGGAGAACCCTCGTGGAGAACCCTCGTGGAGAACCCTCGTGGAGAACACTTGTGGAGAACACTTGTGGAGAACACTTGTGGAGAACACTCGTGGAGAACACTCGTGGAGGAACCCTCGTGGAGGAACCCTCGTGGAGGAACCCTCGTGGAGGAACCCTCGTGGAGGAACCCTCGTGGAGGAACCCTCGTGGAGGAACCCTCGTGGAGGAACCCTCGTGGAGGAACCCTCATGGAGAACCCTCATGGAGAACCGTCATGTAGGAAAAGCATCAAGTGCCACCATGAAGAACTGTCAAGGAGGACCGTCATGCCGAACCGCCATAAGTAACCGTCACACAAACCCGTCATGAAACGCGGTCATGAAAAACCGTAATGAAGAACCGTCATAAAGGACCACCATGAAGTACTATCATGGAGGACTGTCATGGACAACCATCATAAAGTACCGTCATTAAGGACAGTCTTCAAGTGCTGTCTTGAAGCACCGCAAAGTACCCTGATGAATATTCATCACAAGGAACGTTAACGTCGTGTGACACCATGACGTTACAGCGAGGTCACCGTAACGTCATGATGATGTCACGCGAAGTCATGACATTATTATACACCATGACAAGATGTGACGCAATGACGTCGCACGACTATTACGTCACCAGACGCAACGACATTAAGTGAAGTCAATCACGTGAGCCCATGGCGCGACATACGTCATAACACTTGCCCAGTTCATTCACAAAACATTCTGTGCTCCCGGTCATTGTCAACATAAGCAAGCTAATATAATCTTTTTTTTCTGCCCGACAGGAGGAGTTCCAGTGTCTTCGAGACAAGGTGGCTGACGCGAGAGGTCAGCCACTTAGAATGAGGCCCCTGCTCCTTCCCGCCGTGGCCAACACCATCGCCGCTCTCGTTCTGGGCAGCCGTTACGCGTCCAGCGACCCGAGGCTAGACCAGCTGGAGCAACATTTGGAGACCTTTGTTAGGATCTTCTTCAGCGTCCCCCCTGTGAACCCACTGCCGAGCTGGCTCGATTGGATGTCACCATATATCCCCATCCTCGGAGAATACAAAGGCTCGAAATTTGCACGAGATATCCTCAAGTTCGTTGGGTAAATAAAAATAGATGTTCCGCAATTTTTCAAACCGCAAGTACGCGCAATTTCGGATGAATGTTCGCTTAATGCGATAATTAGAGGCATGGTAAACAGACGACATCACTACCCTCAACTCTTCGTATTTGAATTCTAAGAAGCCAACCCTGCCAACGTTACTTAGATTAATCAAAACCCGTATACTTTAATTTTGACGTCATCACAGTGACATCGAGCGAAGATAACAGCGAGTTTTAGTAGTGCGTACATAAGCGAACGCGTGCACTGTGCGTTTTGGTTTGCGATACGTGTTACACACTTCGGCTGCCGCCTTGGATTGGCGCATGGTGACGACGCGCATTTCCAGCGTGGAGCATGCAGCGCTAACACAAAGGCTTAGTGCTTGCGTTTCCAGCTTTGCGCAATACTAAATCTATCTATTGATTGGATGCAAGTGCAGCGTCAACGTTCGGCTGAGACTCGTGTCCAGTCAATCGTTCGAATAACCTTCGGCGATGGGCTTGACACCAATAGACCGTTTGCTACATTACCCAAGCATCAAAGAGAATACAGGGATTGGTGATCTACGTGCCACACGCGCACGCCTTCCCCATGTAAAAGATTCGAAGTACATAACCAAAATAGAGCGTTGACGAACGCGCGTGCAAGACGTCTTTGTTTTAGATATTTGCTTTAGAACAGTTGCTACTGCTGAGGCCACCTCGTGCGGCGCGTGGAACACCAATCCCTGCAGTCTCCTTGATGCTTGGGTAATATAGCGAAAGATCTATTGCTTAGTTTGTGCCATTTGAATCTGATGCCAACACGTGGAGGTAAAGGAGGCTGCTCGCAGGCTTTGAATATTTCTAGGTGGTGTTTGCTACGCCATCACTAGTAGCACATGTACGATATGAGCAAATATTCAATTTTAGAGCGGTTTAAATATTTGTGCTAACTAATCTGCATGGTCTATTTAAATGCGAATATGAAGGCACAGTTGTCTGGCACAAAACACATAACAAGTCTGTTAGACTATAGTAATGCTGAGCGCAAGTTCGTCTGCTCCTTTTACAGTGGCTGTGGTGACGTTAGAAGAACGCAGAGATCTGTTTGGCTTTGATCGAAGGATAGTGGGTAGTCCTCATAGCAAGCTTTCTTTAGGTCTACCTACTATCCTTAAATCAGATCCAATCAGAGCTCTGCGTCTTTCTGACTTCACCACAACCCCCGCTAAAAAAGCAGACGAACATGAGCTTCGCATTGCTTCAGCAAACGTCAATTCTGAATATTTTTACAGCACCCCTCTGAGTGTGAAAAGGAAAAATTCAACTCGTACTAACTCTGTGGTGTCTTTTACGTACCGAAATTTTTAAATACCCTATATAAAACGCAGTCTGCGCACGCTTTGTGCACACTCATATTTAATGATTATAATCCTAAAAACGTTCCGGAAAATGTGCCTGACTCAGTCTCATAACTCTGGTCACTCACAAAGAAAGAACGGCAAGGTGGTGCTTTAATTATTCCGCCTCCAGCGCGAGCCTCTTACCTTCGACAATGCTTCGATGTTTCGTGCACCTGGAGCGCTCGCGTGTTGCCAAAGCATGACGGAAGGCATGCTTTGGCATGCTGGAGGTCGGACGTTCGAAAGACGAGCCTTGCCGTTCTCATCTTCCTCGTGACTGTACCGAGTCATTGGGACCCAACTTAATCATACGTCAAGTACTACAGCCCGCCCTAGAGCTATAGGAAGCACCGGAACTGTGTCAACTATCCGGTGGGAATACCACCCTCGCGCCAGCTGAATGGCTCTATGACGTAGCGCTCGGTGGAACAACCGCACTAAGCGCGAAGGCTCGCCCAAGGTCGATATCCCAGCTGGACCGGGGTACAAACGCGTTTTCCAAAGTCATCCAGGCACCGCAGTGCGAGGTTATGGCGAAAAAGCCTGAATCGCCGGGTGGGCAGAATTGCTGCGTTATTTCCGATCCATCCGTGACTTTCACCAAGAGTGAGAGACATCCCCCACTCGGCCTGTTCCACGGGGCTTTACGTCATGAAGGAGTTCACGGGCTGCCGCCAGGATATCTCTCCCATGAGATAAGACGCAGTTAACAGGCTAAGATATTTTTGACGCAGACTCTGTTACAGGGGTTCGAGACTCCTCATGCACAGAGCCGTGTATCGGGAGAGTTTGGCCATTCATTGGTTTGAAAAGGCGAGCATCGCGGGGCCAGCTACAGCCGCGAAACAGCCCCTAGCGGTGTTTGTAACCTCTAAAAATGCGACTCTGCTGGTTTGAATCGTTTTAGCGTCACTCGAGTAAAAAGGTATAACTCTTGCTGACTGAAAACTTGGCGCATGTGAGGTTTTCGTCACGTCCATATTCTACGCTAGAAAAAACAGGCGTGCGCTCCAAACGCGCTCCAAACCAGGGCCGACTTGCTAGGAACAGCGTATCAGCTGAGACTGGGAAATAAAGCAATACCAAAGCCAGCGCACGAGCTGAGCAGGACGCAAGCCGCGTCTCGAGGCGCTCGCGCGCCCCAGCTTTCGCAGTGCTTTCTTTTGCCAGTCTCAGCTGAGACGCTGTTGTAGCAAGACGGCTCAGAGCAAACTGTTACCGAGACGCCGAGATTGAACGCTTCTATTTCACGCTTTAAATGTCGTTTCCAATGTTGCTATGGCGCTGTCTGCTATTTAGTCGGCACTGTGTCGCCCTTTCAGTTTACGCTCTAACCGCGGGGGGATTATTCGGCGCTGGTGGCGGCCTTTGCTCCGCCCATTGGCCACTCTCCCAATATACGACTCTGCCCAAGCACAAAGTCGAAGCCAAAGTGGCGGCAGAAGCTCGGAGTCATCGTTGCGAGAGTCCAATCGGCACGCTGCGTTAACTTGGGCCCCGACTTTGTGTTTGAGGAGCCTACCGCCTCAGTTAGGGGTTCCGTGAGGTGAGCAAGACATCACGGTAAAGCGCTAAAAAAAAAAAAAAAGAACGTGAGGCGTTTGTTAATTTTAGCAAACTTGCCATATGCTAAATTTGTCAGCCATCATTGTGAGCCTTCAGCTCAGAAGAGCTATTATAAATTAAAACACTTAGCGCAGCTCATGCCACACTGCACAGTATTTGTATCCGGTTTTTATCTGCACGATGAAGATACATTTAGAGTTTATTTTATCAGCCAAGAAATCAATCACCGTTTGGACACGCTGGATCCAGACGTGAATCGACACTTCATTGACGGCTATTTTACTATGGTAACGCAGCACCGTGGAAAACCTGATCCCGACGTCAACCGTAAGTACCGCAATTTGTGCCCTGTAAAGACGCGCAGGAAATAACACTAGGCCGTGATAAGCAATAGACTGATCTCACCAAGCGTTCGGCGCATGCGTGAAGTCGCCATAACTTTAGTTCAAAGGAGGCAAACGGCAGTGCACGAGATGGCTCGTGCGTCTTGTGCCGTCTCGTGCTCTACACGTGCAGAAAGACTAAAGTTCCCTCGATGCATTGCCGCAGCGGCGGCGTAGTCAAACTGGCAGGTGATATCGGTCTATTACCGATTTATAAGTTTTAGAAATTGCAGCCCTTTAAAACGACGGGTCTTTCTGCTCTTGTGGCGCTTGGCAAAACTAAATATCAAAAGAATTGCATCCTTTGTACCTTACAGCGTCTATGTTTATCATACTGCACTTTCTAGAACACGAGTGTTTTGTAATTCCGGGTTTATACGGCTGCAGTTAACAATCAGCAGGACAAAATTTAGTATTTTGTAAAGTAGGAAAAAAAAATGAAAGGAATTGGCAGATACAAAGGTCCTCAAATATGAGCAAACAGATTTTTAGTCTTCACAGATTTTATATTGAAACAAATCCGTAAATGCAACAATAATGCGATCTATGCAGGTGAGCTATACAGCCAGGGGGACATAATATCAAAACATAACGGGCGTCATAAAACAAATCATTAAGTAAAATGCGTTAACTACCCTTTAATTGGTAAATATAAACCCAATTTAAAAAAAACACCAAAACTACTGTAAAATTGTGTTTCTCCTGTCTTCCTTAGCCTGGTCTTGGCTTTTTCTTTTGTAATTATGTTCAACCCACACCTGCTGATTGGCGAACTTGCTCTTTGTACTAATATATATATACCGTTTAAAAAAAAGTTGGGTTGTATGTATGTTTATACAGCCTAGAACTTGGTTTTCCTCAACCACCGTGACCTCAACGGGCGACGAGTCTCCCAGCTGTAGATGAGGAATTTAGCCAGTGCAGTACAGCCGCTAGCCTGGGGTCTTTAACGTGCATCACGCAGTAGTAATACACGACCGCACGGTGGTACGATGCTCATCCAGATCGAAACGGGCAAGGGGGGGGGGGGGGGGGGGGGGTTGAACCCAGGATCCTGGGTTCTGTAACGCGGGCTTTCGCTCCACGTGCTCCGAGCTGGTGTGCACTAGACTACTCGGCCGCCGATTTCTCCTACGGTTTCAACTACAAGCTCGCTGAGGGTAGTAAATAAAAACTCTAAATATGTGAATTTGAGAAATATTTAGGGCACGTCGAAAGCGGGGCGGTTCCGTTGAAGTTACCACTCGTGCAAATGGGTGAAAGGCTGGCGGCACGAAAAAGCGGGTGGTAAGGAACGGCGAATCCGAGCGGGAACGTTTCCGCCCTACCAACCTTGCACCTATTGGAGCGGAGCTCTTAAGGCCCGTTCACACACTTGCAACCGAGTACGATCGAGAGAGACGAGACCTGTTGAAACTTCTTAGAATTCCTTAGGACGAGAAAACACACTGGCACGCTGGTGGCACCTATGCGGTGACGTTGGAACTGCATTTCATAAAAGCGAAGGTTTTGCGGGATTTCCGAGGTCAAATGTGCGTAATACCTATGAGAAAGGCTCGATTATAGCGTTTTCAAAGGTTTTTCAAGCCAAGAAAGAAAGGATAATGCGCGAGAGAAATGGGAAATATGCCGGGCTACCAAGTTTATACTGCTATTCAACAGATGGCGCTGTGTGTCCTCTCGTCATAGATATTAAGAGGTTCCAAGGTATACGGTTCGAGGAGGTCGCAAGTGTCTGAACGGGCATTTAAGCGCCCGTTTTCAGCTTGTGCGGCGTCACCGTCGGCGTAACCCCGCATTGCATTATGGGACGTTTCCACTAAGGACGTCGCGAGGGCAACCCCGTCACGAGGGTTACCCTCACAAGGGTTGCCCTCGTGACGTCACGTGTGGCGTCATTGTATAAAACGCGTGATTTATTACGTCACGTGTGACGTCACACGCCTCAAACATTGCCAATATTCCCTTCTCTAAATTTAGCGGGAACATTTTCCGCTAAATTTAACGGAAAAATATATCCGCTAAATGTACCCTCGTTGAGACGTTGTTTGTCCCTTTCTCTTTCTACTTCACGATTTTGTGTTTTTCAAACCACAGTCTCAGGTTTTCAATCATCATGTATTACCCTCATGACGTCACGTGGTACGACACGTGTGATGTCGCACGTGCTGTCACGTGTGTCGTCACGAGGGTAAACTTTTCCCGCTAAATTCAGCGGAAACGTTTCCCCGCTAGTTTTAGCATGGAAGGAAGAGGGGTATACGCTCCCCTCCTCCTCCTCAAGAGCTGCGCTCTAAGTAGGCGTTACAGAAAATCGTAAGTCTAATTTTACACAAGTGATAGCTTTGACGCACCGCCGTTTCTCCCAAGCGCTTTCAGTATTTTTTTTAATTCCTGTCAGACGGTTTATATGCTGACACATGAATAGATTTCAAAACGCCAGTCCCTTCATGTATTCATCATTTGCTTGAGCCTTCAGTGCTGTTGTGTCTGTCAGTTTTTGTTCGGCAAAAGAGGTGGCGCCGCATGTATGGCTGCCTGCCCCCTGTTTAAAAATCATGTGACTCAGATATAAAAAGGGAATTCTGTTCAGTGTGAGTGAACTGCCTGCACCTCCCGTGGCCTGGGAACATAGGTCATGTACCGAATACAACAAGTGCCCCATACGAAACTGACTATTCCCGAAAACAATTTGCAACACTTCAATCTTCAGTTGTACTGTTCTAGTTGTTGATTTACTTCACCAAGTAATTTTAAGCCTAAGTTAATAATATTGTCTGCTGCATGAAAACCCGACTGAGTTAACCTCACATGTTTCACCTGGGACTCAAAAAGAGATTACTTTTTTTTTTCTTTTTTTTTTATGTAAAGAAGTAGGCGAGCAGATGTTTGGTAGGAGATGGTGCTCTGGATACTCGTTTTGCTTTTAGTGCCATTTCAAAAAGAAACTTGTTGGCAGAGACCACAGTGACTTTAAGACAACTGAAAACGTTCTTTATTGTTGTTTTTGCCATATCACACACGTGATTATAATATCGCAATTATCTGCGCACATTCGTATCGCTTATTGTATGAAGGCACAAGGACGTTTTAGAATAACGTAGGAAATGTTATCGAACGTTAGCGCTAAACTCAGCGCTCGCGTTAGCGCAAGGTGCGGAAGAGAGTTTTATAATGGCGTTTCTTCGCCGCAACGCAGTATCCAAGCATTTCGCGCTTACAACGCCACCAAGATAAAATCTAAGAAAACTAAGTTCGCACAAAAAATTCTGTTATTGAAAGAACAAAAAACGTCCTTGATCCAGAGTAATATTTTAAACTTGCCTCAATACGAAAATACGACACCAGCGGTAACTTTCGTGACCGCTCGCATCCCCTCGGTGAGGGAGGTCGGGTATCTGCTCTTTGCCGAGAAGACATTGCACGTAGGAAGCTGGAAGTTGCTGGCGATCGTTGCCCACCTGGTTGGATCTTCCAAAACCTTTGTGGCGCCTACCTCCCGTAGGAGTGCAATCTTGTCCTATATTGAAAACCGAAGTCGTGAGGACGCTGCTAACGTCGCGCTCACGACGGCCGCCAAGGCGGCCGGGGCCCTTCTAGCCGCCAAGGTGGCCGGGGCCCTTCTAGCCGCCAAGGCGGCCGGGGCTCTTCTAGCCGCCATTTTGTTACTGTGTTTGTCTCGGATAAAAGAAAAGAGACATACAGGACGAAGACAGGACGAGACAACTTGTCATATCTTCGCTCTTTATGTCACTTTCCTTTTGTCCCTGTAACCTACGAGCGCGCTCCAATTGGTCCACTATCTCGGCTTTAACCAACTTCTTGTCCATCTCGAATTCTCCTAGGAGCATCGCAAAAACTTCTTGCGTACGTACGTAAAGCGCAAAACGTGGTTAGTGTTCGGCGCATGCGTAGTGGCGACGAGGCTACATTTTGCGTACGCTATTCTGTGCGCACTGGGGGAGAGGAGCTCGAGAGAATGGAATGCTCTGGAAGGTCGCCGGGTTTCTCAGCTTGATTAGCGGTAGTGTCGCTTCATTTTACCAACAACTACCGACTGTACACATGGTACGCGTTGAACCCTCTGGGGAAGAGCGCCGTGGACGTAGGCGTCTGAAAACTCAGAATATTGCTAAAAGTTGGTTATGTAGAACGTTTTACGTATACAACACAATTGCCTAGCAATTACCTATAAACATTTTTTTTTGTTTAATTCGTTGCATTCCTTTCGACGAGACACCGCCCTTGGGCCCAATAGGATAGTGTTATACGAATTCTTAGGCTGTTCTATGTGTTCGTGAGCTGTCACAGTTCATATCATTTTAAACGGTACATGGCTTGTGCTTTTCAATTGAGTATTGTTGTTGTTGTTTTCAATTTCAATTATGGATTGCTCCCTTTCTTGGAAATAGGCGTAATTTTTTTACCATTCTTGTATATGAAATTATACTTTTAATCATATGTTCGTGGGCAGTCAAAAGCATGAACAGACACTAAAAGCACAAATCACTGGGCTATCAATAAACATGAAACTTTTTACGATAACACATAAAGGTGGGAACATGACGTTGCGTTTTAGACGCTGATTGATTGGTAATCAGCCCGTAGCATCGACTAACACTTTGGACGTTTTACGTACCATATACACGAATGACATCTGGGTCGTTCCAGTGCGGGTTTGAGGAATAATTTGGACCAGCTGGGGATCTTTTGGCTTGATAAAAAGATCTCGGTCTGGATGAGAAAACGTCACCTGAGGATCCGCAGGCCGGACTTAATGAGAAACATAGTACGGGGCTTCGTGTCGTTATGATCACTAATTGCTTTTCTATCATCACAAAATGCTCCCGAATATATGAAATTAAGAAATAGAATACTCCGTAATAACAACCCCAAATTTAAACAAAAAAAAATAAATCCCCAAAAGCAGGAAAGCCTAGCCATAACAGGAGTTCTTGTTGCCACGGACAGCTGACACCCTTCACGGCAGTGTGGTTGATTTATTGATCGCCGGATCGAGCACCGTGGCAGCCACCATCCTGTACATCCTCCTGCACTGCGCCGCCAACCCGGACGCGGTTCAAGCCAGGATCCACGAAGAGATCGACGCGGTGGTCGAGTCCTGCCGCAGCCCGAAGTGGGAAGACCACAACGGCATGCCCTACACCATGGCCGTCATTTGGGAAATGTATCGCTGGAAGACCGTCAGCACGCTAAACCTGCCCAGAGAGTAAGATGATTTCGTTTCCCAGTTAGTGAAGGAGTTTGGACCAAAAGTCTAATTTTTTTCTGACAATTTAAGGGTTCGAAAGCCAAAAAAGCCAAGGTATTATCTGCCTTGACTTTATTTGACCGGAATCTGTAGCAATTTTGGCCCTAAATTTCAAAACAAGTACAGGGTTAGGCTTACATCTGTGTTCGTTTGCCACTCGCTTCTTTGAGTCTCCATGCCCAAATTCTTTGGGCCAAATTTTAAATTTTAAATGGCAATTTAGGGCTTCAAAGGCCCCCAAAAAGCCAAAGTGTAACCTTACTTGACATCCTTTAGCCAGCGTTTGTGGCTAGTTTGGTCCTGAATTGAAAAACAATTGCAGATTTGGAGCTTAACTTCCTGGTGTTTCGGTTGTTATCTGACTTCTTTGAGCCTCAGTTCCAGAGGAAACGGCCCAATTAGGCTCCCCAAGAAGCACAGTTCTTTGAGCCAAAATATGGATTTTCTTTGATACTTTAGGGCCTAGACGGCTCCGAAATGCCAACGTATAACCTGACCTGAAATTGTTCTTCCAGAGTCTGTGGTTAATTTGGCCCTAAATTGCAAAACATTTGCTTGGTTGGGCTTAACTGCCTTGTCTTGCAAATGTTTCGGCTGTTCTCTGGTTTTGCTTGAGGCTCAGTTTGAGAGGAAATGCTCGAAATAGGCTTCCCCAGTAGCACAGGTCTTTGGGCCCACATTTAAACGTTGTCCGGCAATTTGAAACCTCAAAATAAAAAAAAATAAAAAAAAAAAAACGCCCCAAGTTATAACCTAATTTTATATTCTTTGACCAGAGTTTGTGGTTAACGCGATAGCGTTTAGGAGCTCTTGCCGAAGAAAATCCGGCGTCAGCTTCGGCTACGGTAAAGCCTTAAAGGGCCCATGAAAATTATTTTTTTTTTAACAGCCTGGTTGGGACACGCGTGCCAAAGTAAATTAATTTTACGCGAACATAATTCAATTTTTAGAGCAATATTGAAGGTGCGAGACTTATTTGAAATTCTGCGCGCAAAGTCCAGGACGTCACGGAATGGTCATACACTCTCTCCACCTCAACGGGATGGCTAAGTCGATCCATCTCCCCTCCACGGACCAGAAATGGCAACCAAGAAAACAAGTAGAAAGGAGGTTCCTAAATCGTTTCTCACCCCGTTCATATTTCTCTAAAAGATCTTTTATTTTTGCGTAAAATTAATTTTTCGACACGCGTGTCTCAAATTGACAGTGTAATTTTTTTTTTTTATTTCAGTGGCCTTTTAAGGTACTTTTATACACCCACGTAACGTCGACGGGCGCCACTGAACGCGGCGTAGCGCAGCGTACAAAGATGCTAATTGGTCGCAGATATCAAGTTTCTACTCGCCGGCCAACGAAACGCGCGAGTTCTGCACTACACTGCCTTAGCTGATCTAGCTCAACGTCGGAGTATTTTTCAAGAAACCATTCCCGTATTGCTTTTCAATCTATCTTACATTGAGTGCGCGCCTGGTTGAGTGAGTTTCAGTGGTGCGCGACCTAGGCGTACTTTTATATAGTGAATTATAGAGTGAATTATAGAGTGAATTATAGAGTGAATTATAGTGAATTATAGAGTGAATTATAGAGTGAATTATAGAGTGAATTATAGAGTGAATTATAGAGTGAATTATAGAGTAAATTATATGGTGAACATGTGAATTTTTAACCAATGCATGCTACCGCACCCTGGGAGCAATCACGAGAATGACGCTCCACTTTAAGACCGATACTTGCTCTTTACTGTCAGAAGTCACATTTTGTTGATATTAGATATGTAAATTTTTCTTTTTTTTTCTTTTTCTAAGCATGTTTTTGTTTTTGCATCCTCTAATTGGAGCTGCTTGAACTCTTGCATGTATGCACTGGTGCACCCTCCTGTAGGCCCGCGGGCTGTATAGGGGCACCGCAAAAGTACAAAATGAATAAAGAAATAAAATAACCAACCCTTTAAAATCCCATAATACAACGCGCGTAGCCACGTGTGACGGCACGCAGTCGACGTTACACGTGGCTTTAACGTCATGACCCATTTGGCACGCTTAAGTTTGGCAGAAAAACTTTCCGCTAAATTTGGCGGGTAGATAGTTAATGACGTCACGCGTTGCCTAACATGACGCACACGTGACATCATGAGACGTCACGTGACACGTGACGTTATCGACTAGAAAACGCGCACACCGTTGCGCGGCTTGAGATGCGGGAACGAACGCGAGTGTTTATGAAAAGGCTTTGCGACGGGGCCGGGTAACGCTATCGCGTTCCAATCTTAAAGGCGATGCTTAAGCTTCCCCCAAGCTTCCTTGTCCATAAATTGCAAAACAAGTGCAGAGTTGGGCTTAACTGCCTGGTTGCTTGGTTGTCAGCCGAGTTATTTGAACCTCAGTTCCAGAAGAAACAAAACTAACTTAAAATAATTTCGCACGTGATTGCGACTATTTGGCCCCTATATTGCAAAACAAGTAGAGAGTTAGGGTTAACTGCCTGGTTATTCGGTTGTCAGCTGGTTTTTGGGGGCCTTGGTTCAAAGGAGATGTCCGAATTAGGCTTCAAAACTAGAACAGCGCTTTGGGCCACAATTTGGTATGTGCTCGGCATTGGCGGACACTGAAAGTCTCAAAATGCCAAGCTACACTTCGTGCTAGATTGTTTGCGCCTTGGGCACCTCCTGCGTTTCTTTATACGCCAGATGCATCCACGTGCTTTTGTTTCCCCCAACTTCCACCAATGACAGAGCGCGCCTGACTGAGATCGTCGTCTAGCCTTCCCTACGGGTTTTCAATGTCACCCTTTTATTTGTGTGCCCCTCCACGCGTTTTGATGCGCCAAAGACAAATTTTGAAACACTTGCTCGCAGTATTACCTAACTTGATTTTCTTTGGCCAGTGTCTGGCTTCTTTTCCTACTCTCAATTGCCTTTTTTGACTGACTAAATTGCCTAAATTGAGTGTCAAAGTTAGGCTTCACTGCTTATTTTTTCGGTTGTACCCTGGACTTTTCTGGCCTCGGTTTAAGAAAAAAAGTGTCATAATTTCGCTTTATTTTGGCTTTCTCTATTTTTACCTGACAACTTTGGGCCTAGATTGCCAAACGAAGGCAGGAGTTAGGCTTTGGTGCAGATTTTTCCGATGGTATATGGCTTCTTTGACTCTCGTCTGGTACTTTGGCAGTTATGTGATATATAGAAAAGGTATAAAATAAAAGAAAAAAGTACTTTGGCACTGTTGCGTTTGGGAGGATGACGATCTCAGGCGCGGAACCAAGAATCGAGGCTGTGACTCGCCGCTAGCATGGCCCCGAGGAAACAGGCCTGGAGTGGGGGTACTGAAGTAGAACTTTTATGTACAGTTAATATACAAATAGCATGGTCGACTCGACTGATTAATCGGCAATCGGCAGTCGGCGATTTTTGGCTCTCTGAGTCCATGTTATATAACCTTCCGAGGGCGAGAAGGCCCGCGGAGCGAGAGAAGAATCTTCCCCGGCGTTCTAATGTTCACGTGGTGTTCGAAGTTCGGGGCGGCTGATGCAATTTCCGGGTGTTCTTTCAGCGAGGGGCAGATGATGCAATCCCTCCACGTTCTTGCCCCGCTTCGGTGGCTGATGTAAGGAGTCGACACCCTCGCTGAAACCCAACACCGACAGACCCACACACACACACAGGCACGCACACGCACGCCGGTGTTTCTCCTTGCGAAGGCTGGCGGTCCCAGATAGCCTCGTGGCCTGCGGAAGACGTTCTTTTTGTGTTTAAGGCCCTCCTCGAAGAGCACCACCGGCCCGATGACTCAAGGACCGGTCTTGGGATTCTGAACGTGAATGTCTAGCGCCGGTTGGCGCGCACCGGGGCCCAACGTGACAATAGGCTTTGCTGCCGTTGGCGACAGGTGAAGGCCAACTCTAGGACGGAGCCAAGGAAGCCAACCGTAACAGCACTAACGAACGCATGGGAGGAATATTTTATTAACCCAAACTCAGGCCATTGGGATTGACAAACTTGGGTCAAGTTTGGCAATCCTAGAGCCTAACTCTGTACTTTATAAGGCATGGCTCCAAAGCTTTAATTCCAAAATACGGTGTTTTTATTTGGGGCTTTTCTCTTGTCCTCAAAATGGACCTTTTCCGAGAAACGTTCTGCGCACGCGCGAGCGCCCGATGCCAAGCGGTGGAAATCGGCACGAAAAATCTAGGAAATTCGGAATGAGGCTGTAGATCGACGAGTAGAACACGTAATTTCAGCAGGTATATAATTGTGTTACACAAAAATAGAAAGTGGAAGGAAAGGAAAACGCAACGTTTGGGTGGACGCTACGGATTTCCCTCTTTAAAGTCGAGTTGGGCACGCGACGCAGCTCAGAGAGCGAAGCAACTGGTAGCGTAGCTCCCAATATCGATTGGTAATGGAATTTAACGCCCTAAATATCCGGACAAAAATATTTGGCCAAAATATCTGTGCTACCTGGGCATGACAGTGCAATAAGTGTACGTTGATGCCTGAATCACAGGTGATCCTTTATATCATAAGCATTATTTTACGCTCTTCCAAACTTGGCTATACGACCCTCAATAAATGATTTTAGAGTTTATAAATATTTTGTTGCGTTAGTTTTTTTTTTTTTTTTTTCATAAAGTATTGAACAATAATTCAATCTAGAGCCATAGTATCGTACTTTCTATTTACTTATTTTTAGTTGATCAATAGCTTAAAACTGTCCTGTTGACTAATTATGTTCGAAGCATGAGTAAAGGTGTTTTCTAAGGTTTGCCAAGCGAGTAATATGTGAAAAGGCAACCTGAAAATGTTGCTTCAATTTATTATGCAGGTCTAACTTTTAAGGCTGCAGTTTGGGCGAGGTCGTCTTTTGTACCTTCGACGTTACAGCAAACAACAAGAGACACACCCTTCGTACGGACACTAACCTGTGACTATTTGGAGCGGCATCAACCGCGCTTGCAGAGCGCTATCCTTAGTGGATGAATATCACAAGAAAAATTGAAATAGGATGTGTTCACAAGGCTTTAAAGCGTGGCATTCAAAATCTATTTAGACCAAATTGCCATAAAAAAGATGTGCAATGTGCATTTACTTTAGCCGAAACACAATGTTGGTTTTTGTGTTTGGCCTTTTCTTTGACATTGTAAGAGAAGCGCTTCAATATGCTGCTTTTCAAATCATCGTCGCGGGTAAGTCTTAGCGCTTAATTTTGTTTTCGCAAAAACTCTTCGGAATATTTACTTTCACAAACTCGAGTGTCGTTGTTTCAATAGAGTCGATATTTTAGTCGCTTTCAATTATTAAAAATAACGAAATTATGCATCGCTTTCATGAATTTTTCCTCTTAGATTTACCATTAGCTTTTTTTTTTTTACTTTTGAACTTAAAAATTTGCAATCTTGATTATGCTTGAATGTGAACGATGTGGTACCATCCATGTTTGAGCCAGATAACGGGAACTTTGTTACCCTGTCCTTCTTTCTTTTATTTTTTTTTTTATAGAGCTATTTTTATAATGTGCTTTTTCCTCCATTGTAAAATCCTCGCTCAGGTATTGCATCCGTAAGGATGTCTTTGAGCTAAATAAATAAAATGAAATGAAATGCGTGTCGCTTGAAGAAGCTAACAGCTGCTACTGTTTTAGAACAGGGGGCGTTGCAAAACCGGGTTTGTCAACATCCAATGCAGTGTGCGCCTTAAGAAACATCATTTTACGCTGAAATAAAACGCAACAATCCTTTGCAAGGCCTGCGAATAGGAAGGAAACCGCGACCATGGCGGAATCCTTCAACATACTGTTTGGTATTTTTTTTTAAATATACTGTTACGAGGAGTGTACAAATCTAAGCAAAAGCGAGAGGACAAGCGAGCTGCTTTACACAATTAAGATAGACGTATTAATCTAGGAGCAGGGAGAAAAAAGGGGGTCGGCCACACAAAACTCGAAACACACTGGTGTTTGTAGTTGTGCAGTATGTTTGTTGTCTGTTGCCTTTTTCTTCTTGCCACTGAGCTACTATGGCCAATTCCAACCCGTTATCACCATTACCAAATTAGTTTGTGGACATCAACGTACTCCTTAAAGTTAATAATCGAAGAAATGTTAATTGTTCTAGGGTAGCGGAAGACGTCGTCCTGAACGGGTACCTAATCCCCAAGGGAACCATCGTCGTAGCCAACAACTGGGCAACGCACAACGATCCCAGGTACTGGAAGAATCCCGAGCGGTTCGACCCATCCCGGTTCCTGACGCCCGACGAATCCCAACTCCTTCCGAGACCGGAATACCTGATGCCCTTCTCAATCGGTGCGTGCTGGGGGATGTTTACCTCACAACAACTATGCGGAGGACAAGTTCGTCTGCTTCTTGCCCAGGGGTTGCGGTGACGTCAAAACGCCGAATTCTGATCGACTCGAATTGGAAGGGTAGTGGATAGCCCTAAAGACAGCTAGCATTGAGGTCTACCCACTGCTCTTCCAATCAGAGCCAATCGGAGTTTGGCGTTCTGAAGTTGCTGCAACCCCAGTGCAAGCAGCAGAAGGACTTGCTCTCCGCATAGTCTCTGATAGTGGAAGAAATGCATGGCGTGCATTTTTATGTTTAGGCTGCTTGCGTCGTCATTCGTTCACTAATGCCACGATTTCAATGGCTTCAGGGATATGATAACACAGCACAACAACGGGGCTCTTTCTGTGGTGCCCCGCCGCAGACTATCGCATTTCCACGTTTCTTTCGTGGACCCTATTCCACTGATTTAATGTAGACGAAACTCGTTCTCTCGCTTAACCCTTGGTCGTAGCCCAACCGAGCCCACCTTACTTCTCCGTCCCTACACTCTTAATCTCGTTCCACTTAAGTTCCGGTCATTAGCGGAAGTTTCTTTTTTTTTTTTTTGCGAAGAAACGTTACACTTAACAGGGAGGTACAATGTTTCAAATTCGTTGTAGTTTATACAAGACAGTTTCATATATTAGTAAATATATGAAACTGACGCGGCTCCCTCGCTCGGCTGGGACAACTTCCATTTTCGGAAGAAAGGCGTACTTCACGTCGCGGCCAAGTGATTTCACGTGTCGGTGGCAGAGTCCGGCCGAGTCGAGGAGAAAAGTAGACTCAGTTTTCACCTTTCTTTTGTGTGTGTGTGTGTGTGCAAAACTGGAATCAATAAAACGAAAACGGATTCTTGCTCTGGGTTCTATGGACATTGAAGATTAACTGGAGTCTTCATTTGGAAAAAAAAAAAAAAAAGAAAGTTGTATCATTTTCTTATGGGTCCCTTTAAAACAACATCGACACAACTAAAACTCCGACGTTGCGCTGATTTCCGTCGATAGAAGAAAAAAATAATTTAAATAAAGATGTTACAGTGATCGTTCCGCTAATCGCGAATTCCGACCACAGCGGCGACGCTTTCGGTCACAAACGTCGCGAATGACGATTATAGGAGCCAGCTCGCTCGGGCCTTTACCCTCATTATTATCACGCGTGAATTAACTGATCGGTCGCAAAAATGGAGCTTAAGGCGATAGTTACATCCGAGAAAACATTTTTTTTAAAGAGCCTGACCAGGTCACACATGTCAGAAAATCAGACTTGTGGGGTGGGGTACTCGTTAAAAGTAATCAAATTACTGGTTATCGTTTATTTTTTGGTGTAATTTTGTAATCTTTTGATTACTTTTACTAGGCAGTAATCCCAACGGTTATATGATTCATTTCGGGAATACGAGAATTCCTTGCCTCCATAACTGTCCCCCCCTTCCCCCCCCCCCCCCTTTTTTTTGTTAATGGCGCTCTGCGTTCGCTGGAGCCTTTTGCCAAGAATTTCTCGAACCAAGCCTCCGACAGGGGAATGGTTTACAAAAATTGATGGACCAACGAGATAAGTATTTCGTAGTTCGGTGATTTTATTCCAACAATGGGCAGCACGAAAGGCCCGTTTTCGACCCGCCAAAAGGATCCGTCGTTTGAGAAACCGAAGTAATCAAAGTAACAGTTAAGTTTTCAAGTACGGGTAAACTACTTTTCTTCCCGGGACACCAGGTGATGTAATTGAGTACTTTTTAACCAAGCTTGATTGTAACTGTAATCAATTACTTTCTTTGAGTAACGTGTATAAGTCTGCACACACTAAAATTTCCCAGGAAAGTCAAACGAACAAACAACTGGCGGCCTCTGATATTTCCGTGGACGTTGAAATGTGAAGCCCTTTTTCGTTTAGCTATGGTGCCTGGAATGCTTCTCCGACTGGTGCGTTTACCGCGGCCAAAAAAATGGTCCCTCGATTTCCGCCTGATGACGTCATATAAGTGTGATGCTGTCGCAAGTCACGACCCTGGCAGCGTTTCCGTCAGTTGTGGTATGAATGGCAGACGCCTGTTGTGTTGCAGGTCGCTCTCCACTGGGACAGTTCACGGAAGCTAGAGCAGCTGGAAGTTGGGACGCCTGGGACGCCGTGACGACAGCGACAGTCGCGTTCGCTCGTGCTTTTCGCCAGTATTTCTATGACCAACCGCCACGATCGCGACAGTCAACAGCATGATACTCCGCCTTCTGTGACGTCATTTTTTGTTACTTCGGGACCACTTTTGATGTATGGGCGGGATAGGACGCTAAACACACCAGTCGAAGACGCGATCCAGGCACCATAGTTTAGCCTCGTCCACCAGCCACGTTATTATCGAGTATGCGGGATGAAACGAAGAGCCAGGTATTACAGTCTGGATAAAATAAAATAATATAGAATAGCCGAAACAAGAATGATAGATAGTCACGATCAAAGCCTGAGCTCCTCCCAGTAGTGTCACTAGTTAGGCGGGAACAAAACGATGTTTCCCCGAATACCGGAAGTTTCGTTATTCAGGATGTTGGCTCCCGCTTCGAAAGGGTCTGTAGCGCTTAGAACGCGTCCGCCCGCAACCACCCTAGTCAAGCACACAAAGTCCGATATTAGGCAAAATGAGGAGGTAAAAGGTTGTTCTTTTGGCGCAGCGTATGATGTTTTTGCGCTAAATTTAGCGAAGGGTATTTACGTGACACCAATCCCGCGATCACGCAAACCTCACTCACATCGCGGTGTTATGTGACGCTCTAATGTCAAGATGTAAAGTGACACCATGGCATCGAGTTCCATAGTCCCGTGACACTGTGACGTAAAAGTCGTGTGGTCACGTGACATTTACTTCGAGTTACGTGCTCACGCAACACTGTGACTTCGAGTTACGTGGTCACATATAACCGTGATATCACGGCTCATGACATCGTAGCACGTGCCGCAAACCGCGTGACCACACGTCCCATAGTGGCACCAAACACGAGATAGTCATACTTCGTGTTGTCATGTTTTCGTTCAAACCACGGTGCCCGGAACGCGTCTGTGACAAGTGTGTTTAGCGCCATCTACCGCTTATATGTCAAAGGTGGTCGCAAAGTGGCAACAAATGGCCTCAAAGAAACCACCGTGTCACTATATAGTGCCTCGAACACGTCTCCGACTGCTGTGTTTAGCGCGCCCCATAAAGTGATTCCTCGATTTCCGCCTGCACGCTAGCATCATAAAAGTGTCACGCTGTCACCGGTTGCGATCCTGGCGGCGTCCCAACAACTGTGGTGTATGTGGCAGACGCCTGTTCTGCTGCAGGTCGCTCTTCACTGTGACAGTCCACGCAAGCTACGGCAGCCAGAAGTTGGGACGCCGGCACGACAGCGACACTCGCGTTCCATCATTCTTCCTTCCAGTGCTTCTACGCCCAACCACCAGGTGGCGCGACATCCGACAGCGTGACACTCCGGCACCTGTGACGTCATTTTTTGTTACTTCGGGACCGCTTTTGATGTATGGGCAGCATAGGACGCTAAACACACCAGTCGAAGACGCACTCCAGGCACCATAGTGTCACGCTGAGCAAACGCGAGTGTCGCTCTTATCTGGGAGTCCCAAGTCCTGGCTGCCGAAGCCTCCTTGGGCTGTCAAGCTGGAGGGAGGCCTACAGCAGAACAGGCGTCTGCCGCATGCAACGCTGCTGTGACGCCGCTCGGATTGCGGCCGGCGACAACACGACACTTCGATGACGTCATAAGGGGGAAATCGAGGGACCACGACGCGGTACATACACTAGTCGCGGACACGTTCCAGGCCACATAATTACACCTCTACGTGACGCTCTGAACCGGGGTCACACTGTTAATACATGACACAAAAGACACCGTGCAGGCGCTGTTCGAGTGGCGTCGTAAAAATGATCTGCAAATATGTTCGAAGTGTACTAATGTATTAAGCAAACGGACTTGAAACATGCTTAAGGACTGGCCGCCGATATTCTTTCATCGTACCTGCGGCAAATACTGCGTCTTTTTTATGATGTATGAGCCGTTCGACTCCGGCTTTAGACTTCGAAGCCCGCGCATTAAAACATTCTGCTTCAAGAAATGTTTTTTGTCTCCCCGGTCAGGGAGGCGGATGTGTCCCGGAAAGGCCCTGGCAACCGTCGAAATCTTCCTCGGCGTGACGACTCTTCTGCAGAAATTCCTCGTTGTGGCCGAAGGAGGTCCGAGCTACTGCGTAGCCACGGATCCGTTTGCGAAACTTCTGGCACAGGGACTGTGCTTCCTACCTCGTGTTCCGGAGTGACGATTTTAAGACGATTTTAAGTTTTCTTATTAAAGGGCCACTGAAAGCCCCAATGACGATATTTTGTATTGTCTAAAACGCCTCATGACGGATCTAGTACAAGGTGAGCGCAAAATATTTTCACCGTTATAAGAACTTACCTGACACACAATCGAAGATGAAAACGTTCAAGTTGTGGCGTTAGATAGGCCGACTAATCGAATTTCAAATGGATAACATTTGAAATTCGACGTGAAAACTAAGGGCTAGCTCTTAAAGGGATGGTGAACCGAGCATTTCAGTGTCTATATTAAGTGGTGCACAATCTTTTCATGTGTCAGCAGCCGCCGGTGTGCGCGCGCACACGGACCGAAATTGACGTCATCATATCCCACATTCCCGCTTAATAAGCTCGAACGGGAGATGTGATGAGGTCGATTTCGGTGCGTGTGCTCGCGCACACCGGCGGCTGCTGACTCGTGGCAAGATATTGCACCACTTATTATAGGCGCTGAAATGTTCGGTTCACCATCCCTTTAAGTCCCGGTCACACTGCTTATAAGTTGTACTTGCGTCATACAAAATAAAATAACGTTCGCTGCAGGCATGACGAGAGAATTATCTGCAGGAAACTAATTGCTATAAATTTCATCCTTAAAACGACTCGTCAATAGAAGGGCGTTAACCCAGAAGTCATTACCACAAGAGGGTTTCGTTAGATCAAAGGAAGAATTTACCGCAGTTTCCGGATCCTATTCCGCGAACTGAACGCGTTAAAATGTTAAACCTTACGTGCTGATGACTATTTACTGGTGCTGGCCATACAAGCATTTGTATTTTTCAGATGGTTCGTTATTGAGAGACGTGATGGATTCTACAAATAACATATTATGTTAATGATAAATTTTGCATGATTCAAGCTTTCTGGGCAGATAAAGCAGGCATTTATCAAGGCGTGCTACGTATGGTCTTTTTACGTGCGGATTATGTACGAGGTGCGGATTAATTAAGTTTCTTTTTTCAAGTTACATTTGCTCTTGCTGACTGCACACCAGGTGCGGACAAGAGCCCAGAAGATATGGTACCAGTTATTTAGTTTTTGAGCAGTAATCAACCCTCTAATATTACCTGTGCTATCTAACCTCTGGACATTAATTCACAATACACCACAATTGCATGATACTCTTTTTTGACATTTTTCAGTGTAAGGCCTACATACGCCAAGAAGGCTCGCGCGTGAGACGCGGAAGTTAAGGTACGAGGGTGAAAAGGGTACTTTTAATAGAAACAATATTTCAATCCTCAACACAATATCAAATTCTAATACAAAAAAGCAATCTTTAGCCATTTTTTTTTATAGTTTCGAGTATTCGCTGCCACCAAATTATCAAAATGGGTGCACATATACCCGCGTATTCTAAAGCTTTGGTAGAACTAAATAGCCGCAGTCGAACTGCTCGTACATAATTTCAAAGACAGGGTGTTTACTAAAGACACGATGTCCAAATTACCTGTGTACACTCCTCAAGCCTGCAGGAAGCATGTTTGGTTCGTGCATAAGTATGCTTCGTACGGGTCTGCAGGCAGCGTTTTGTGCGACCAATAAAAAGTTTTAGGGAACCCTTTCTGCACATCCGATACTGTACGATGCGCCCTCCGGTACGAACTACGCATGCGCAGTTCATACCAGAGGGCCCATCGTACCGTTTCGGATGAGCGAAAACGGTTCCCTAAAACTTTCTAATCTTACAGGACCGTCATCCAAGGAAGGAACACTACTCACGCAGGGTCTGTGGACTGTCGCGTGTATGATGCGTTATCGGAGTAACTTCGGCTTATTGATTTGTATCAACATTGATTTGATCGGCTCTGATATCGTACCGTGAGATACAAATGCGGGTTTCGATTCCCCGCACCTCCTCCCCTTGTAAGATAGACAGGGTCGTTGGTTTTCGGAAGCATTGATTAGTGCGTCTGCTCGGGACACAGATCAGATTCACGTAGTCTGGCCTAAAGTCCCTAGTTAAGAGATTCCTACAAGTAGCAACATTCTTTGAAGCGCCGTTTGCGTGACGGTGCAGGTTTTAGGAAGCGAATGGCTGCGCAAAACAGATGTTTGAACTGAATGCGCGCCATTTTGTTCCAGCGGAATGTGCTTCGTCGCTTGTATAGGTTGTCGTTACTTATAAAAGAAGTATCTGGGGGTTTAGTCCGGCCCATGTCTCGAGTCACCCGATGATGATGATAATAACGACGAAGATAAGCTACTTTGAACCAGTCCGCTATAATGACCGTGGCGTTCTCCTGAACGCGAAATAAAAAAGAAAAGTTGATTTACCTCGATACTATGAATAGGATAGGTATACTTTATCCGTGGGCCTCTCTAATCTTCGACTTGTTGAAGAAGTACCCCCTTATCTTAGACGTCCTACACTATTCTATTTCAGGGCTACGATTTCAAAATGTAATGGAAAAAAACATCTTCTAGAAGGCTCATGCGAGTGCATGGCACAAATTGAGAAGATGACTCTCGCTATCTTAATACTGTAAAATAAAACTCGTCCTTATTTGGCCCTTTAAATTACGTCTTTTGATATGTGCGTGTATTTCTGACTTATGTTGTTTAATATAAAAAAGCTAAACTATTTTTGTGTTCTGTTGAATTTTTCCAGTTCAATTGCAATACTTTAACTCGGCCTCTTTTTCGGTGACTTCTGTCTTTCCCTTACTTTTTCTCTGTAACAGAATAGTTTTTTGGGTTATGTAATTCTGTTTTTTTCTTAGTTTTCATCAAGTTGTTTTTTTTTTGTTTTTTTTTTAGCAATATACTCGTATTTTCTTAGGTCTTTTAATCATGTGCATACCATGTACCATCGCTGTGACTGAAAGGGTGGCATGGCCCATCCAGGCATTAAATCTGCCTCGTGGCCATGTTACTCAAGACAATGCTGTAACCAGAGCGGTCTCGAATAAATGCAAACAAACAAAAGATACAGAATGCGTTTCCGCTGCATTCTTTGTGGTTTGAGCGGGACAGGGCAGTTCATTGTTTCTTTAGTTTGTAGGGTGTTATTTCCTACCAAACTCTGTCGTCTTTTTATGTGACGGTGGGGACACAAGCGATTTATTAGGGAGTTTTAGAATAGCGCACGCTAAAGCTTTGCGTACGCAAAGAATAGCGTCGTCGCCACTGCGCATCCGCCAAACGCTAGCCACGTTTGCGCTTTGCGTGCGCTATTTCTTGGAAATTGCGTTCGTACGCAAAGAGCCTGCGCTCCTCCAAGGTGGATTCGTAATGAGAAGTTGCCAAGACAAGCAGAGTTAAAAAATGGCGGCTCCCAGACCCATGGCTGAGGCCGCTTTGGCGGCGTCGTGGGCGCGACGTCGGCGGCATCTTCGCGACTGCAATATTCAATACTGAACGACATTGCACTCGGTTTGGAAAACCCAGTAAAGAGGGTAACGATAACCGGCAACTTGATGCGTGCGACGCGCGAACATTTCTCGGCGAAGGTACAGTGTGCGAAGGTCAGTACACGAGACCTCTCTTGCCGAGGCGACGCAGGCGGACACGACTGGTTGACTGCTAGCGTCGTATTCTCATGTTTAAACAAATCTGGCTCCTTGGACCAGAAAAACTTTTTTTTTCTCAAGTCACAGCATTTCTTTTGTTAAATGAAACTTGTGACTATCGTAGTGGCGTTGCAAGCGCGAGATGCTTGGGCCTTTCCATCGCGGTGAAGCGCTGTTCTAAAACTGTCTTGCGTAGCGTGCGCTAACGCCAGCGCTAAATCTAGCGCTAGCGTGCGCTAAAACTGCGTACGTTATTCAAAAACTTCCTATTATTTGTTCTCATGAGCTGTTTGGACGCGAACTCCAAGCACCGACCGCGAACACCGAACCAAATACTTTTGGCCGAACAACGAACGCCGTAACGCCGTAACGCCGTAACGCCGGACGCCGGCGTCAGGCGTTCAATTTTGAACAGTTCGTAAAGGGTTCATAACAGTTTATCGAACGCCTTCTTATTGAAGCAAGTCTTAAAGAACTGGCGCGTTTTATTGAGGCTCGATTTAGAGAATTTAGAGAACCCTCAGTCTAGAGTAACGCCGTTTATCCAAAGGGGGAAGCTGTCTAAAAAAAAGTAGCGCGTCATTCACTAAGGGGTGTCTACCCAAGTATTTAGCCCTCCCCCCCCCCCCCCCCACTTTCCCCCCCTACCCTTCCTGTTTCTCCCCTCGTAACCCAGGGTAGACATAAAAAGTTTTGCGTCTCCCACTTCCGAATTGTGACTCTATAAAAAAAAAAAAAAAAATCGCTAAGAAGAGGCTCGTCGCCATGTTCTTTACACTGGGTTTCCCTATCTAAATTTTGATAAACGGGGGTCTCCAAACTGGCGTTTGCTAAAATGAGCTTCATAAGATGAACGCCTCCGTTTGTCAAAGGCTTCCAGTGTGAAGTTTGCAGACAATGACAATTCCTGTCTGCGTCAGGCGTCGGTTCACTATGGCGCTAGGTTCGTAGCAGACGAACTTTTTATCCGGTCTGTTAGCAGACAACTTACCTTGTTTTGTGTGTGTGTGTTTTTTTTTTCTTGCCTTTTTTTTTCGTCTGCGAATGATTTTTCGCAGTACACGAGCCGCATTCTTCACTCGCGTAACCAGACAAACTATCTACGAACGCTATCTTAGCTCGCTACGCGAGAGGAAGATTAGATATCATTCTCGCTTTCGGGGTAACTAAAACCAAACCCCTGGGACGCATCCCCATCTTGCATTTTTACCGTTTCCCCAAACGTAGTCGCTCAACCATAACGCAATTACAAAAAAAAAGAAAGACAAGAAACTTGAGTGAGCTCAAAGCATTGTTTCCACGCTTAGGGAGACATACGGCTTGAATTCATCAACGTGGCGTCCAGCGAGATTTCTAGCCGGAAGTACATCATGTAAAACCGGCCTTTAATCTCTTTACGACCGACAATAGTTTCTAAAAAATGTGACCACTGGATGACATATTTCAATAAATGTCCAGTCGAGACCATATGTAAGATAATTATATATATATAGTCTGATTACTTCCGTGCAAACATCTAGAAATGCGGATAATATTTCTGAAGGTAATAAAACAATTTGTTTGCAGGGAAGGAAAGGCTATTTGTTTTACGAATTTTGCAATAGTTTTTGTCTTCCACTTTTTGTGTCTGCGTTGCTTGCCGTTGAGTTTGGCACGTGCTGAAAATGACCGAAGCTATGTTTCCGGGTGTCCATCTTTGGCAATCCAATTGGACTTGTTTCTGCGCCTGTGGCATTCTGAATAGTCACTCAAACAGGAAACTGTGTGCACGCTTGAGTATGGCTCACATCGATAGGTCCACAATTTTTCGTATGAATGCAAGAAGTGGTGGTTTCATGCTTTGGGGCCGGTATACCTGAACGTGAGGAAGGCTCATTACGCCCTTGAGCAGGTGTATTCCTACTGGCTTCACAATTTTGATGATGATCATTTTCGGAGAGCAATAATTGCACTTTGTACAAAGTACAAGTTTGTCTGTGTATGAAACTCTCCCAAGCGTCCCCTGGAAATTAGTTGACAATAAGTTGAAGAGGAGACAATATATCTTGACGAAATTATTCTAGAGCATCTTCATTCCCTGCCATGTTTATTTGTTGTTTTTTTTTCAGCTTAAAGGAAACTATATGATCTCCCACACAACAACGTAAAACCAAAAAAAAATGAACTTTAATTTTATTTCCAAGCACAACTTTTTTTTTTCTTCAGGCTAAATAATAATTCCGTGTTCCTTCTCAAGGTAAAAGCCAGCTTGAGCTTTTTCGAGTCGAATATGATGTTGAGAACAACTTGAGAAAGTCGAAGTTCGGCTTAAGATAAAGTCACATCAATGGATTCGGGGATAAGAGTGAAACGGAGTATAGTTATCATGAAGATCTTGTGTTTTTGGCACTTTTTTTCTGAATTTAGAGTATTTATTTGGGGTTTGTTTGTCTAACACATTCCGTGCTTTTGGTGTCATTTTTTGACGTCGGACATAAACATCGAAGTTTACGATGATTATGGGGGTTTAAGTTTTAAAAAAAACAAGAGAGCGGCATGGAATTTCCAAACATCAATATAACTTGCGCGGGATCCTAGTACTTGGAATGCGTTCCGGTACCGATAATAACGGGAAAATGGCCGAAGGTTAGGAAAACTTAAAAATAGTTGTGGATTAGGGAAGCGGGGAGAATGGTACCTGAAGCACGAAACCTTGTATTCATAATCCAGACGAAGACAAGCTCGTGTTGTATAATCAAGCTTGACCAGTTAAATTTTGAAAAAAACAAGGAAGCACTTAGATGTGCTGGCTAGAAGCTTGCTGCACTTGTTTCGCCATCGTCTTTGTTGGGGTGTTTTGTTCCTATAGTACACCATCCAATAGAACTCGTGGACCTCAGTCTTTTTTCATCTGAACAGGCTGGATAAGTGCATCGGCCAATTAAAAGGCTTCGTGAATCATGGAAATATGCTCGACCCGTGAAGTCAACGACAAGCTGTTCTCCTTCACGGTCATCTTGCAGTCGTTATACGTCGGCGAGGTTCCAAATGACGCTATGTACTGATTAAAAGAAATAACACCACTTGTTTTCTCCGCAATAAAGTCGGTAAAGCTACAACTTCCTACGTTTTGTAGCAGTGTTTGGTTTAGCAGGTGCTTTGCTTTCCCCAAGTTTTGCATAAGCAAAAATCAGATCTACAGTTGCGGAATACATTTATCGTCATGCGATCTTAAGACATGTGGAAGTACTCTTCATCTGATCGCTTCTTAAAGCTACCTTTGATAATTCAAACCGAGGTGCCGAGGAATCTCATCTGATGTGTCCCTAATATTATAAATGTTTAGTGCGTAGTAATTAGTTTGGGTCCTAATCAGGACTTTTCAGCGTTTATACATAAATTTACACCTTTTTTGGGACGTCCCAGCCCCTGTCGTTGAGTATGGTACAAGACATTAAACATTTCTTTTTTACATTCTAAGTTATTGGGTGAACAAAAGGTAAGGGCGCAAACGAGCTGGTGTACATTGCACATGGTTGAAAAAACCCCGAGATTGCGGGTAAACGAGACAACACTAAAAAGTCTGCAGGTGCATGGTTAGAAATTAGAATGCATAACTCCTAGCATGTTCAACATGTTTTCCTCGCTGTTGACAGCCTCAAGAACTTTCCAAACACTATAAGTAACTGCGGTCTCGGCAAGCAAAAACAAAACACTTCTTCAACAAAAAAAGTGAAAGTTGTGACGCGTGCTTCCGTTTTCAGTTTGGACACCAACCACGCAAACAGCACGACGTTCCTCCTCGCCTTTCTTGTTGTCGGAAGATTGTTGACCGGCAACAACCGCGGAGGCCTTGACGATATTTTGCAGAGCGTGTGGGTGGCTTTCCGAACCTCTGTGGCGAGCGTGCTCTAAATGAGAATTCCACTGGTAAACCTGGAATGGTATTTAAAATCTGCTGGGGAATCGAAAATACGCTTCATGCGACATGCGCATTTTTGAAGCGAGCCGCCGTAGACTGTTTGATGTTCAAAATGGCCGCTACTCAAGCTCGCCTGAGCTCGAACTTGATTAACCGACTGAACTCTCCGAAGACCAATTACTACTTTCCTTGTCCAGCTACGGAAGCAACACTTGACACAGGTCGGGTGCATTATCTGGAGTCCATGTAGCAATTAGAGGGGAAGAGGTCGGCCTTTGCCACTGTCCCATGTGTTTCGGCACCCTCGGAACGTTGGTGAAGCACAGTGATCGCAATCGAATGCTGAGAAGGCTTTGATAAACCGAAAGCGGTAGCAAACCATAACTTGCACGGTAGTTGACCTGTCTAAATAATTTTAATTCTGTTGTGTGAATGTTTAGACAGCCGGACAACTTCAATTGACGTCTCTCAGCTCTGGATGAAAATTTTAGCCAGTGCAGTCTACAACCGCTAGCATATTGTATTTAACGTGCGCCACACAGTAGTGACGCTCGGCCATACCCCAGTGCGCGTATTGCAACTTACGGAGTAGAATCATAGAGCCAACCCAGGGCCCGGACTGGCCTATTTGAACGCCCCGATCCGTCGTGCGCCGAAGGTGACGATTTCGCGCTTGCTGTTTGTCGTTAAAAATAAAAAAAAAAATGGCTCTCACGGAGGACGGCAGCGCGGTCGCTTTTTTCGGAGGTGCACTCGTGGACGGCAGTGTTGCGGAATGGACGCCCCCATTCGATTCTAATTCCATTCCGGAGAATTAGAGTTTTCGACCATTGCATTCCTTTCAACTTCTCTAAATGCAGCCATTGAACCTATTCCCACTCCTGGAATGGCTAAATTCCACCATTTCATTCACCTAAATCCTAAACGTGAAAAAAGGGCCATTGACATCCGCGTTTTCTTACTAAAAAAAAAAAGCAGCGTAAAGCTGCTGACACGAAACGCGTAGACGAAAGCAGAAGTGTTCAAAGGCTTCATGAAAGCGCTCATTCTACTAAGCCGAAAAGTGGTCGCACAAAGCGCTCCGTGCCACTTCGTGCCATTGCAAACTTCGATAGCGCGATGAAGTATAAAAAACCTTGCGAGTCGAAACAAAAGCTGAAAATTAAAACCAGAGTTTTCTTCGAACACAGACCGCATGCCATCTGCAAATAGAGGGTTAGCGTGTTGTTTGTTTGATAGGGCCTTAAAATGTCTAGCTCACGCGTGGCGCAAGAAACTAGCAATTACTCTCGGCTTCGAGTAATTGCGCAGCAGCAACTGTAGTGCGCTGTTAGAATCTCCACGCACTACGGCAAGCACAGAAAACCGCTGACAAAGTGCAATTGGTACACGGCACCAGCACAAGCGACTGTAGGACCATATTATGGAACCTGCCTTAGAACGTAAACTTTTACGTTTGTTGAACTATTCTGGTGAATTTTTAACACATTCATTTTAATTCTTGATTTCTTTTCCACGCAAACACTAGGAGATCGGCTGGTTTAAAAGCAGGGAGTCGAACCAGTCGCTCTTCCGGCCCAAGTAGGGTTTTGGTTCAGTATCTTTTCATTTCGTTCCGGTCCGCTTCTGGTTTATAAGCTGGTTTATAAGTTTATAAGTTTTATGCTTTTGAATTAACGGTTTGGTTACCAGTTCCAGCAAGCACGAACTAGTTCAAAACGGTTTTTAATGAAAGAATTCCAAGCTCTCAGGCATTAACAAGAAAAGGAGAGTTCAACGCGGCGTCGTGTTCATTAAAAAAAATCGTTCTTCAGAAGTCGTGCTGCTGAAACAAGGACAACAAAACAAATCTGTGCTTAATTTCGTTTTCAAATTTTAAATTGTTTACGCGAACACCGTTTTATCAATTTTACGTGGTTATACAGGATATTGGTAACTATTAAAGTACTGTACTCACATGTGAAGTCAATCAGCCTGCACGCATAGTGACACCGTGGCAGTAGTAGGCACCTTTCTCGCGAACAACTCAGAAAAGACAAATTAGTAGTTAGCTGTTTAAACAGCACGAGTTTAGTCTGCAGAGTATGGCGACATTAATACCCACTATAGCTGAGAAATTTAGTCAGTGCAGTACGACTGCTAGTCTGGGGTCTTGATGGGCTCACGCAGTATTGACACACGACCGCACACCGGTACAATGATCATCCAGATCAAAAGGGCAAAACTACCCACGCCGCACGCCCAAATGACTTGCGCGAACGACTGAGTTGAAAAGGTTGAAGAGGAGACGACAGCGAACGCCGATCGAAAAACGATTAATACAAAACAAACAAAAAAGGACAAAACTACAACGGGCGGCTTGATGTTTCTGGAAAACGAACACACACAAAACTGAAAAATCTTCAAGCAGCGTCCAAGGCACTGGGTAACTGGCGACCGGTGCCGCAGTGTCGCACAAGTCGCGGTATCGTCAGAGGCTTCGCCTCTTGGCGCCTCCAGATTTTGTCACATCGGAGCAAACGCGCCGACAACGTTCGCCTTTGTTGTTTTTGTTTTGATGTTTATGTTTGCTTTCTGGTCCCTTAAGGAATATTCAGTCGCAGCAACAAAAGCAAACATACACGCGCACGAGCGCACACACACGCACACATACCTACAAAAATATATCTTAATACTTTCGGCATAGTCAGATATATTCCGTTTCACTGCGACGGACGCTGCGAACAACACGAGCCAAATCATAGTTCACAGCTTGCCTCGTGATTTCGCGTTGCCTGCGTCTCTTCACCCAACCGGAAGGACACGGGACACCCTCCGAGCGATGGATTGGCTCCGGCGGGAGGGGTCAAAATGCATGTGTATATTATAGGGCCGGCTCGATTTTGGGAACAGTGGTGGGGGGCTGGAGCCCTATTAGCCTCCACCCTGCCTACGCCACTGCCACTTTGCCGAGTCTCGCGGAGCCAGGAACAACACCTTGGTTGTCTACAACTATTCAGTTTTGGTTGCTTCACTGAGAGGCAGAGCGCGCCATTTTCATCCTTGAAGGAGGATAAGTGAGTGAGAAATCAAGCCGCCAGGCCACCTCCAGTGCAATAATGCTGTTTCAAGAGCCACTTACCATTCGCTAGCGGATTGCGCCATCGGCCTGCAGGCCCGGGATGATAATCGACGCAGCTCGCATAAGAACCAAGCCCATTCCATTTACACTTCATTCCGAGCAAAATACACCTAATTCCATTCCCATCCCATCCCGGAGACGCGAAAATGTGAAATAATTTCGGAATCATTCCGATTCCGGAGTGGCAGCTCTGCAACAGTGGTGGACTGCGATGTGCATCACTAGGGCCCGTGTTGACCGCGACCCAGTGATACATCCCACCGAGCGATAGAATCACCTAAAGTGATTCTGCCAACCTCCGGCAAGCTCCGTTGATTTCTGTGAAGCCACTTCGGCGGGGTTCGAAGCGCTCCAGGGGGCTGCCCCCTGCACAAATCTACGAGCGGATGACCAAATTCAGCCGTATCTGCGAGCGAAAGATGTGCGCTCCAAAAGGGGCACTTTTGGCACGCTCCATATCTGCAAGCACAATTCACCATAAGCGTCTGATCAAGGCAGGGATGGGCAGTATTTCAAATACAAGTATTTGAAATACGTATTTCAAATACTTTGTGTATTTTGCAATTGTATTTAATTACAAATTGGGTAATGTATTTCGCGTGTGTATTTAAATACTAAAACGTGGGTATTTCAAATACAATTGTAATTAAATACAATTTTGTGGGCAAAAATACATCTTGTTTTTATGCATGTGGTTGTAAGATATAGTCTCCATCCTTTATTCGGCCATGGGGCTTTTTTCTTTTTCTCCTCCGGCCTTATTCTAAAGGCACTGTCCAGAGCAGGAAGAAAACTACGTTCTGTACCAAATGCAGTGTCTCTTAATCAAGCAGAAGCGTTTAGTGACTTTGAGATTACGGTGCTAGTCCAGGTCAAGAATAGTGACGAAATCGACGTTCACAGGCAGACTGGCTAAACAAATGCCCGTGACAACTTGTGATGCTTTCCGGCCTGATTTCCATCCATATTTTCGCCTAGAACATTTTAAATGCGCGGGTCGTCCAGACCTTCGTAACTGGTGCGAGTTGCAACAAAAAAAAAATTCTCTAGCTAGTGCTGCGCGTCTTGGTCGTCTCAGTTCTTTGTTGGTCTATACCAAAATGTAATCGACAAAAAAAAGCTGCTTGAACCTCTGTACTTTTTTCACCTATTACGTCCAAGCTGATTACATTTTTTGTGATTATATTTCTATTACGCTACTAGAGCCTCGCACACTAACTCCCGAGTGTGCGATGCAAAATTAAAATGAGATACCCAGAAACCCGTTGCAAGTGCCTTGAAGTCGCTGACGCAAATTTTGAGGAATGTATTTGGAAAAGTATTTGGAGGAGACCAAATGCATTTGGTTGTATTTGTATCTTGTAATTAAATGCTTTTTTGGAAATGTAATTAGATTTGTAATTAGATACATTTTTGACAAAGTATTTTGTATTTGTATTTCAATACATATTTGGATGTATTTTGCCCATCCCTGGATCAAGGTTGCAGATGGAAAAAACTTTCCCTCAGGCAAAATGAAAAATGGCAGGCACAAATTGGTCGCAACAGGAAGAAGACCTTCACTTCCGGTACAAGAGATGTTGTGGCCGCAGATAACGCATCCTATTTGGAACGGCCTTTCATTGACAGATAGTTTTGTCGATATTGTGAAGTTTCATCCACAGTTTGTTGCGTCGAAAGGCTTGCTACGTTCGTTACATCCACACATCTGGCAACATTTAGCCGAACACAAACTTGCTGTTTTCGTTATAATTTTCTTCTGTCTTCCTTGTTTACGGGTGGAGAGAGGGGAAGGAGAGGGGGGGGGGGGGCGATATTTATGTAAACAAGCTTCATTAAGCTACAGTTTCTAAAATTAGATATGTTGTTGATGAAATGTCGCAGGGGTGTATGTCCATGAAACGCCACAGTATCGACGAAATATGCGTCGATAAAAAGGTGTCAACAAAAGGTGTTTTCACGAAACCTGTTTTGACGAAACAATAAGGACTCATACCAAAACGTTTCCAAGCTGTTGACTAGCATTTCCTTGTCTGGGGGAACCTTCAGGGCATATCGGAAAACAAAGTTTTAAAAATAAAGGTCAAACACAAAACGATGCGGAGGTCATACGAGTACGAAGGAGAGTGCACAGACGCAGCAGTTAAAAGATGGAAAAAGGTTTATTTGATAATACGAGCAGGAAGAAAGTAAAGCACGAAGTAGGTGAACAAGTAAAACGATGAAAGTGGCACTGCCGAAACGTCGACTCCTGCCCGCTAAGCCCCCTTTTTCACTTCTCTACTAATAATTTGCTCTAATTTCCTGCGTGTAAATTTGTTTTATTATTTTATATATTCCTTTACGGGGGATGGAAGTTCTTAGTTTATGTAGAATTTTAGCGTATATTTGTTTAAATATAATTACGGTGTTTTACTGGATCAACCACAACGTGATTTACATTCTTCCTACTCATATCATTAAATAGGCTTTTTTTACTCTTGCATTCTTTAACTGCTGCGTCAGTGCCACTGATCTGTATGTCCTTTTGCTGGATCGCGTTTGACCAGCTCCGCCTATGAACGGGAATACGGCCGCGGTCGGCCATCTTTTTGGTAGAGTTATATTATCTCTTGCCTTCATAATAATATGGCGGACAGCGCGGTGGCGGTAGGCTGCCATAAAAATAGCCGTGGATCTAGTACACTGTACCGTGGGTGATGTTTCCTGCTTGATTGAAGTTGTTCGACGAAGCAGGTTCTTGAAACCCGGTATGAACGGTAGCCCCACCTTTGAAGACGCGGCGAAAGTTTTACGAAAGGGCAGCATTGGGGGAAAGCAGCGCAAATCGCTTCGAAAGCAGACGCCGCACCGGGGATGGGCCCCTCCGAGGTTTGACATTGTTGACAGGTGGTGGTGTGATTTCGTTGGTGGTGAAGTCTTGTGCTCCCGAACCGTGGATGTGAACTGAATAAGGGTGGCGATGTGGGTTAGTTGGTTCATACTGACGAAAAGGCAAACAGCGCGCAGAAAACGGGGACTAGAGGAAGTGCAGACAGGACAAGCGCTGTCCTGTTTGCGCTTCCTCTAGTCCCCGTTTTCTGCGCGCTGTTTGCCTTTTCGTGGATGTGCTCGCGATCATTTGGAGAAATCTCGCGAGTGTATCTATTTTCCGGGGTCTCTCCACAAACTAGTGTGCCGATGTGCCCGTGAGTGGTTTATATATATGTTGTCCCTTATATTCGCCTGCGACGTTTTAAAGAAAATGCATTTAAACGAAGTCAATTGATGTCTTTTCCCGATCATACTGGTCAAAGCCAGAGGCGCAAAGCGCCTTCAGCTCGACCGCTCGACCGATCGCGACTGACGGAGCGCATCTCGGCCCCGGCGGCACCGCGCCCCGTGGAGAAATAGTGCGACCAGCCTCTGCTGCGTCCCGCGATGACGGAGCAGCAGAGGTTGGTTGCACTATACCTCCACGGGGCGCGGTGCCGTTGCGGCCGAGATGCGCTCCGATAGCAAACCGAAACTTAAAAACCCGTCGAATTTGTGCGGTTTTTCAGAAAGCTGTAAAATGCTTCGCGTGCCTTCTATCCTTCTGCAATTTGTTGATATAGTGTATTTTGATGATGCTCAGCAATTTTCTAATTGAAACCATGCCCTTAAACACAATATAAAAAAGTTAGTTACGCAAAAATAATTAACAATCTAATTATCCCGAACTTTAATAATTTTCTTAAACAGGCCCCTGGCCTAGGACCAAAACGACATAAGCTTTTGTTTGTTGCGACGCGTAGTTTTCGCAATATCGAAGTTGTCCACCTTTCGTGAAACAACCTGTATATGCAAGTAAAGTGCCCTTTAATTTCTAAATTTACACAACAACTATATTTTCTCTGTCGTGGTGCCTGACATTATCTGAGCCACTTCTGCAGCATCCATCATTCTTTGCCGATTTTTTTTATATAGGCAGATGTACACTGCTCGCCTCGTTTCGTCACAAGCTGATTTGAAAGCAAACCTTTTAGCACGCTGCGGCGAGTCTCCACAACCGCTGTTTAGACAGCAGCCGCAAGGTGCAAGAAAGATGGCGCTTCGATTGACTGCTGATGAAAATTGTGGTGAGGTGAACCTCTATACGCAAGCGTCTGTTATAACTTTCTAACTTATAGTGCCCACCACTGTCGGCATAGTCGAATTTCATTACCACCCACTGTGTAACCCTGTGACAAACAAACAGCCATGCAACAAACAAACAGCCACGCAAGGCAAAAATAAACTGTATGACGTTTATTGACTTCAAAAACAATAAGCAGCGGTATCTCAATTCGTTGATCAATCAGCAATAGGCAGTATTTTATTGGGAACAATAGCCGACGTTCAAGTTCAGGGTCCATCTTTATAGCAGGGGCCACCGCATCTTTTTGAAACGCCGCCACGATGCCCTTTCTATCTTGCTGTTGCGACTACATAAAGAATCCACTGACTTAGACGAGGGAACGTCAACATGTGACGTTTATAAACACGGGCAGGTGGTTCGCGGCGGAAGAATTCGTCAACCAGCCAATTTAGTCAACTCTACTAGCTTCTAGGAAAATAAAAAAAATGCACTAATGACAAGGACAGAGGCAGAAACAGCTACGACACACGGAGCGCAATCTCCAACTATTTATTTGGCGCAAAGCACAGCAGTATAAGTAGCAGTAATCAGCTGGCGACAATAAAAGGAGAGATGAAACACATCCATCCAAACACGTTTTCTTTTTCTGATAGTCAAACTGATTCCATGCTTGTCCAATCGTGACCTTTTTGTTTGTTTTCTTCGTTTTAGGCCGTAATTTTTTTTTTTTTTTGGTAAGACGAGTGTTTTTTTTTAAATCAGGGTAGCAACCTCACTTATTGCAATGCAGTGGCAGATGCCGCCTGAGTTGTTCTTTATCGACAAAAAGTGTTCCCGGGCCTTCAGGTGCAAACATCGAATAGTCTCGCCAATATAGTCTCCCGCAAAAAGCGATATTTCATAAATAACACCTGAAGCGCATTCCGTGTATCGATTGCTGTGCTCATTTTTGCATTCTTGTGTGCTCGTTTTTGTCTTCATCAAAGGGCACATTTTACTTAGCTTACAGGGCGCTGAAAAGACGAGCGAAACACCGTATCTGGTCAAACATCGAATAGTCTCGCCAATATAGTCTCCCGCAAAAAGCGGTATTTCATAAATAACACCTGAAGCGCATTCCGTGTATCGATTGCTGTGCTCATTTTTGCATTCTTGTGTGCTCGTTTTTGTCTTCATCAAAGGGCACATTTTACTTAGCTTACAGGGCGCTGAAAAGACGAGCGAAACACCGTATCTGGTCGCCAATTTTTTTAAAGTTAAGGAACAGGCCCCGATGGTACGGAATCACGCACCCATGCATTTTTTTTATTTTGCTCGTCTCTTTGGAACCTCTTTTTAGCCTCTGTAGAAGGCGCTCACATTCAGCAGAGAACTAGTGTCTCTGCTGCTGAGACCTACAGCAAAGACCTACTCTGCAGCAGTAACGCTGTCACACTGGCCTCTGAAACTGGTCGCCATTTTATGGGAACGGGAACTTTTTTACGCTGAGGTAGAGCTAGGCATAATGATGGAGATCTTAACAAGCTTTGAGGGGGCACTGGTTCGAAGTCCCTGGTTGGAAGTTCCAGTAAGGTGGTTCGAAGTTCCAGTGAGGTGGTTCGCGAGTTAGAGTGTGGTTTCCTGCCTGCAAGGACTGCTTTCTCGGTAGACATTGAGGATCATTTTTTTTTTTTATTTCATGCCAAACGAGGGCTTGTTCACCGGCTTCAAAAAGAGCATCGAGGAGTTCGGTGAAATTAGTTTCCTGAATGCAAGTGGTGCCGGCACCGAAAGTTTTCTTGAATTGCTGCGATTTTACTTGAATTCTACCGTGATTTCGCACGTGGAGAGTTTCTATGTTCAAAAGACCGGCATTTGTATTGGGAACGCGGTTGGCCCCGTGCTTCGTGATATAGATCTGTCTTTTTTCGACAGGCGCTTACAACGCCTTTGCGATCAGCATGCACTTCGCGTTTTTAGATATGGGGGATGATTATCTTGTGCTTTTAAATGTCTCGGGTTCCTATTTTATTGCCAATACTGTTTTGAGCATTCTATCCCTCTTCATTTCAGCATCCGATGGCCTTAATTGTACCCATTAAGTGGCCGTAAAAAGTACCCTCCAGTTTTTAAACCTAAAACTAACGTTGACTGACCACCACATCTGCTGGTCATACCATCCCAGGACTAAAAATGGTCTGTTGCGCTAGGACAGTGCCCACTCAAAGCTTGTTAAGAGAGCCATCATTATGATTAGCTGTACCCCAGCCTTAGAAAAACCTGTGTACATAAAATGGCGGCCAGTTTCCGCGGCCAGTGCAAGCGCTTTGCTGCTGCAGGGTACTCCCAACACTTAGTTTCTGCTGTGTGTGAGCTCCTTCTACAGGGGCTAGAAACCGGTTCCAAAGAGCAGAGGCGCAAAGAAAAATTGCTT
Source organism: Ixodes scapularis (assembly GCF_016920785.2). Lineage (NCBI taxonomy): Eukaryota > Metazoa > Arthropoda > Arachnida > Ixodida > Ixodidae > Ixodes > Ixodes scapularis. Next base: position 50,597,846 of record NW_024609837.1, read on the forward strand.
GTACAAGCAATTTTGTGTCATCATGGCCTGCCCCAAACCTAAAAAAAAAAGTGGCGGCCAGATACAGTGTCTAGCTCGCCTTTTCGGGCGCCTTGTACACTCAATAAAGTGTGCCCTGTGATGAAGCCAAAAGCGAGCAGACCAGAATGCAAAAAGGGGCACAGCAATCGATACACGGAGTGCGCTTCAGGTGATATTTATCGAGTACCGCTTTCTTGCGGGAGAATGTATTTTTTGCGAGACTGGGCGATGTTTCAACCTGAGGGAACGGAAACACTTTCTGTCCATAAAAAAAAAAAAAAATTAGGCGGCCATCTGCCACTGCATTGTAATAAGTGCAGTAGCTACCCTGATTTGCCAAAGACACGCGTTCTTGCAAAAGCAAAGAAAGTTAGCGAAAGAAAACCCGTTAATGCTTACTTCGTTAAAAAGAAAGGTCACAATTGCATAAGCCTGCAATCAGTTTCATTATTGGAGAAAGAAATAACTTTTTGATTGTCATGCTTAATCTCTCCATTTATCATCGCGAGCTGATTACTGCTGCTTATGTATTTTTCGATACATGAACCAACTAGCCCGCCAAAAATATGTTACTTCTAGCTCCCACTGGTGCTAGGCCAAGGCGCACAACGTTCGCTCGCCAAATCTCACTTGAATAAAAATGTATTTTTGCATTAAAGGTTGTCACGTCGCTACGGCAAGGGGATGGTCGGTGGCCAGCAATAAAGAAACAAAAATAGTTCACCGGGTAGGATAGCGCACAGCAGCTTGGAACACCTGGAGCGAAAGCTCGTGATGCCGAAAAGAACCAAGGTATCTTGGGTTCAATCACCGCCCCTGTCCCTTTTAATCTAGATGAGCATCGTACCGGCGTGTGATAGTGTATCGCTACTGCTCACGTTAAAAACCTAAAGGCCAGCACTCGTGCTGCGGTGGATGGGTTTCTCATCTACAACTGAAACACCAGACGCCCAACGGATCTGACTAACCTATGACTGTCTATACACACATAAAAATGATTACAATTTTCGCTGATCATACAAAATATAATGTGGCGCAACGTACCCGCCTAGCATTGAAAAGTACCCGCTAAATGTTTAAGTAATTAGAGACTGCAACGCTGCTCTGTCAGGGCCTCCTATAGGGTAAAAGCCCGCGCCTTGGAGACCAGAACCGCCGCCATAACTGGCAGAAACAGAACTAGAAAACATAGTAGAAAAAGGATATAAGACTGCTGGCGCCCTCAGAGACACGTGGGCACTTTCCAGAACTTTCCCATCTGTTTTTCATTGTTTTAGACCGCAACTCTTAGGCGCCCCTTTCCGGCTTGAGCGGCGTCGCCGTCGGCGTAACGGTAAGGTCACGTGACCCCCCAGGTCACGTGACCCCTCAGTACCCTTCCCTCTTCCTGCTCAAGAGCTGCGCTCCAATTCGGCGTTACAGGGAGTTGTAAACGGCTTTTATTTTATTTATTTTTTCTGAACGTACGCTTTTTTTCCCAGTTTATCTAAACTCACGACTAATCCTATTTTCCCATTCACTCAGCGCATCATCTTACCCTCTGTAAAAAAAAAAAAAAAAAAAAAAAAGGGTAAGCAGCCGGTTGCAGTCTCTATTTTTTTTCCTTCCCCGCAAAATACAAAACAACGAGTGGAGTAGCTTGCCCTACGACACCAGTGTGATGCTGCAATCCAGATGCTTGCGTTCATGGATTACCGCTACTCATCTCTTTTTTACCGTAACCCGACTGTTTATTGTTCTGGCTCCGAAAGCGCAGGGCCCCCACTTTCGATACAAGAGGCTCTATGGCTCTACGACCCGCAATACGGGGAGTCCGAATCAATTTCCAAATAGTGCACTCCGCGTAGATCACTGCTTGCGTGATGGCCCATTCTTCCGCAGTAAGGTACCCAACGATCACACTTCATCTTGAGCCAGGAAATGTAGGCGCCACTAGGACAGCATCGAGATGGGTACGTGCATATGGCGATGGAGTTGAGGTAGTAGATCTTGGCCCTCTTGTGAGAGCAACCTAAAAAAAGAAAAAGTAAAAAAACAACTGGAGCTTTTTTTTTTTATTGCAACACTCATACCGTGTATTCTTCAAAACAAAAACCTTCTTTTTCTCGTTTTTTTGTTGTTCTTTTTTTTTGGCCGGCGTGAACGAGCGACTTATCGCACGAAGCTGTAAATCTGAGAATGAGAGAATAGAAATAGAGAATGCGAAAGTTTGAAACCATTAGGTTAATGAGATCAAAGGGGCCAAAAATATTTTTATGAGCCAGTTTTCACCTAAGCCTAATATCGTTAAAACAAAAACTTTATGCACGCACGTGGCATTTATGAAGTGTGAAGAAATTACGGCGAAATGCCAGGCTATTGTGTTGTATACGTGAAACGTTCTTCCACCACAAACGTGTAGCGATACTTTGTGTTTTCAGACGCCAGACGCTGACGCCGCTCTTCTCTTCTTGTTTTAACGCTATTAGGCCTAGGTGGAACGTCGGCCCACATAAAAATGGCACATATGTTTCATCCAGGTAACAAAAGTTCCTAAACTTTCGCATCCAATTCCTAGAGCTAGCGTCACATCCTCAGGGAATTTCAGATTCACGCTATGCGTTGTTTATTCACGCTTGCCGATGAACACGGTTTTCTTGGCTAAAAAACACCCGGTATTTAAAAAGTGCGAAAGCCGTTGATTGTACATTAATGAACATAAGATGTACCGTATCTGCTGGATTGTAATTCGCGGACAATACATGTAGAAAAATTTGAATTTTACGGGGTTGCGGATGACCTACTGCTGCTGACTATACAAGGATTTGTTCTTTAGAGCGCAGCTCTTCGGCGCCCGTTTTCTCATACCTTGGCCTCGGCGCCGCCGTCAGTGTAACCGCTATATACGGGAACGGGCGCTTAAGTTTTCTATATTGCAACACAGCGTGCGTTGCATGATGGGCGACACAGATATTTACATCAATTCACCATCCCCGCTAAATTTAGCGGAGAAACTGAATTGGTGCGTACGTCTGTGATGTCCCCTAAAGCAATAGTGCGCGTGCTGCATTATGGGTACCCAATGTACCCTGCTAGCCCTGTCTGGCCTACCTCCAAAGAAAAAGGAAACACGACCAAAATTATATACAGCATATTTCTCTCTCAGATTCTTTATCACGGTGCATAGCAAAATCAAAATACCTCAAAAGCTACGTTCTAATTTCGCATTTCAGAGAAGCATAAACGTCTGTAAGTTTTACATGTCAATCATTCTGATCAGACATAAAAAATAATTGCGAATTACAGAGTGCGTTAATAAAAATATTTGTATATTCCAAGCTTTTTTCAGGCCGCACTGGTTATACCACGTGGAAAACAGCATGTTTGGCGACTTGCTCATTGCGCGAAGTAGTCCTTACAGAATTTGGTTGTCGAAGGAAGAAAATGCTTTTGGCGTTTGAATTGTGTGCGCTTTCATGAAATAACATGAAGTTAATTCAAGATGTACCTATATATACCTTAATTAAACGTATGAAGGTGGAAAATAGTTACCCTCTGTGAAGAGCCGGTTTTGACTACGGTTCCTGAAGTGTACACAAGTATTCGCGTTTGCAAGTACAAACTCTGGGCGCCGCCATCTAGCTGCTGGGGCACCGACCTTAGTAAGGCGTCGTAATCGAATTATGGCGGCGCCCAAGTGCACCCCACGGGAGCAAGATGGCGGCGCCCGGAGCTAGTACTTGGAACCCTGTATAGAGAAGCGGGCAGTTGTCGAGGTGTGCTAATTATAGACTATCACCTCGCAGAAACCACGTCGCTGAAATCGTTGTCACGAGACTTGATGTAACACGACGTTGTCACGTCGTCAATTTGCCTTCTAAATTTAGTGGGCCAATTGACATCACCTGACGCGAGGTCGCATGACGTAGTGACTCGGAGTCAATTTCACGAATACATTCAGCGAGGAAATGGACGCAACAGTTACTCGTGACGGCTATTCTAGCCAAATTCGGCTGATAAAACACTTTCTGCGATAAAACCTTGCGGAATAAACGGCTTTTATCTGACACTGTTCGTTGCGCTTCACATGTGCATTTTGCTTTCAGCCTTACATTAAAGACTAGAGTTGGGTGAAAACGTTTTCCGTGTTTCTCGGCTAAGGATGCTGCAAGCTTTCTGCGCGAATTGCACTGGTCATTTATAAAGTGTGAGGCGAAGCCTCGGATGTTTGGAGGTTAGTGTTACTGTTGATATTACCTTTCGTTTCAAATTAAGTTCGACCGGATTCAACGCTATGATCAGATAGAGCCAATATATCAGCGCCAAAAGTTCGTTGTCACAACACTCGCCTTTTTTGTCCGGCTGCTTTCGATGTTAAGCCAATTACTTACAAAAAGAACCAAGCGCCGGATCAAGCCGCATTCACTGTGCTTGATTGTAGTAGCCGCTCATAGCCAACCTATATAGACAACGAGCGCCATGACAATGCACTTTTTGGGCTGCCTGGTTGACTCTGTCCGATCGTGGCTTTCACTGCGATCGACGTTAACGTGAAACGAAGTGGAAAGATGTTGAGAATCCGCCGAAATTACGGCATAACCTGGTTAGACTTTTTTTGTTGTTGTTTTTTTAGCTTCTATGCGACGTTGAACAAGCTTTGACTCAGGCCTAATTGTTATCCGCGCGCGCGAGAATTTCTAACAAGCTGATTCCACATGGCGAACTCAGATATATATTTCACTGGTTCACGTCAATAAACGAACTAAAGCATTATGAGTGTATTTGTTGATCTTTATAATGCGTAGACATCGGCAGTAATTTTATGAAATATAAAATAAACTACATCACAGTTTGCCCCAAAAATTTTGATTTTTTTCTGTGAAATGTCGGACAGCACTCTTCGTAAGTTAAACCTCGGCTAGTTTTGGCTAGGTGGCGCAAGTGACCGCCGCTATAAAGGTTAGAGTCGTTAACATCCATCCATTCCTTCGTATACAGTCTCAGTTTGATAAATGCGCGAATTTTCGCCGAACTAAATTGAACCCAGGGTTCGAAAAAAAGTTCTTGATATTCGACAATTTCCACGCACCAGCGATATAGCATCCCGATTGGCGACCTCCTCCATCGGGATAGAAGTCGACATGGCCGATAGGCCCGCGCATTCCAAGTTGAAGAATGCCGTTGCTGGTGTGAATAATGTCCACGAAGTCGGCATCGTCCGTGTCCAGATGCTCGCCTTCAAAATCTTTGCTGGCTGGATCTAAGCCTGGACGGAATTGTGACAGAGATTACAAATGTATGCGTCGCACTAAATCTAGTGTGTCTAAATCACAAAGTGCTTCCAACTGCTCGATCAGAATTACGTGGTATGCGAGCCGCGTTTGCCATACGGACTGCAAGGAAGTGGGGAAAGCGTTGATTGGCTGCAAACGTCTTCACCCTTCTGCTTGCTTACCTTCTCGCTACGCCAAAGCGAAGCGAAAGCACACTTCCGACTAATTTCTATGGGAGAGGTCCGTCATTAAATTGCAAAAGCCCGCAATACACTGAGACGATTCTTCTCTACAATCCAGACTCTCACTAAATCAAGTAAAACTATAGCTCCATCTAGTGCACTGGCGTGCGGCCACAAAGACTCCGACCGTTATGGTATTTGATTCCGGCACAACTCCAGAACCAGCGGAGACCATCATCAACAGCACTGTTCAGTGCTGTCGGTTTATAGGCAGCAGAGAAGTTAAACAAATTGCTTCCAAACCTAAAATAAAGAGATCAGAAGGATCCGGGGCGGACATTATTGGATGGAGACAATAATTTAGGAAATATCCTCGAGATACAATATGTTTACTAAATTCAGAATCTCTTTATTTATCTAATTCGTTAGGTATCCATAAGCAGCCCATATTCGAACGCAGGAGTGTACCTATTTCAATATTATGTACACGAAATGCAGCTTTGCGAGAATATTTGCGGAGACAAAAATATATTACTCCACAAACAAAAATAAAATTAGGACACCTCACATTAAAAGCTCACTAGCTTGTCAAGTACCAATGCTGTCCAGGACAACTGAAGCGCTACCTTAAAAAATACCTGAAACTGAAAACCCGTCAAGTGTTGCCTCATAATAAACGGCTTTCGAGAGAACATCAACTTGAGTCATATCAACAACGTTTGACGTGTTAAAATTATACTGTGTATGAGTGATGGGTTTCAAAATGAATAAAATAATACGCGGCAAAACTAAAGCAATGCATGTCAGTAAAAAGACTCGATGGAAGCCTGCTATCTCTCTGCCACTTAACAGTCATGGAGGCAAACGTAGCATTGACGATACAATAAAAAAAAAAGAGGCCGCATCTCCACGTGGTGAATGATGTTGATTGGGGCAAGCTCTGATGGTGTCGATGATACTGATTTTATTGTTCATAGGTAGTGATGATGGTGCAGATATTTTTTTATTGCTCATAAGTAGTGCTGAGTTCCGGGTTGCCGTTTCGACTTTATTATTACTGCTTTATGGTCGGTGAAATGCAGAGCCAGTGGTTCTTCTAGCGGATCAGCTCGGATCCGCTAGAAGCCATGGGAACGCATCTCCACCGCTTAAGTCAACGGTCCATGTCAGAGAGAGAATGTGTGGTATGGATCGTGGTTATATACTCAGTTGAGCATTTGACCGCAGCGCCCTCTCGTCTATAAACTTTGAGCCAATGCATCCAAAGTTTAACGCGATTATATACGCATTTAACCGCAGCGCTTTCTCCTGTATAGACGTTTAGCGTCAACATGCAACGTTGGAGTGTAACGTAGTGGTTAAGACGTCTGCCTCGTATGGAGGTCCTCAGTTCAAAACCCCGTGCGGGCGTACATTTTTTTTTAAAGAGTGGGCCGATTTCGGGGGCAGTGCAATCGATGCAAGCACGGACGTCGGACGAATTGACGAGGCTAGACCCTAAGGAGCTTCGCCCCTAAAAGCAGTTTTCCAATATTCATAACTGCACGAAAATAGCAGGTTACTTTAAAAGGACACTGACACCACCCAATTTTTATTAATATTTTTGACAGGCGATTAGCTATGGCGTCAAAGGACTACCCGATCAATAATTTGCTACAGCGTCACGTGCATTTTGAATAATGTAAAAAGACGCAAACTGCTCGAAACTGAAACAGGACTGGGGAGGAATAAGAAATATAGTGGAGGAGAAAGTTGGAGGAAGTCACGTGGTGGCGAAAAATATTTGTTTTCCAATCAACGGATTTTTACTTTCTAGAAGCCACAAAAAATTAGCATCGTGTTTATTTCCTATCTTTAATATTGTCTGTGTGCCTTCCTTCCTACTTTGATTATAATCGGTTGTGGTGTCTAAACCACAGAAAACTGCACGTGACCACGGACAACAAAGTGAGCCAGCAGTTCTAGTTTCGCGGTTTTCGGGCGGGAAGAAAACGAATTTTAAACTGCGAAATGTTTTCTGGGTAGTTGGGCTCTTGTATGTCATGCACAAATAAAAAGTTTGGCGAGCATAAATATTCTGTCAGCGCCCCTTTAACAGTGACTTTATAAAGGGCGCAAAAAAAAACAAAGAAAAACAATAGATTGAAACGGATTTAGGCTGAGCTAGTTGGCTCATTGCTTACGATGGTCCAGCAGAACAAGAATTACACCACACACAAAAAACACACCCTTCACACTGCTGATCTGAATGGTACGTTTACCAGCAGTGTGAATGATGTGTTTTAGTTTGTGTGTGGTGTAATCTGTACAGTAGGCCCATCGTAATGAATAGACTGAAAGAAAGATGTTGCCATGTGTAGTTGCGAAATCTTGACAAACTTCCCACTAGCATGTGAAAACGACCAAGTAGGCATAGTCAATTCAATATTTTTTAAATTATTACAAGAATTTGTATTCATTGTGTATCTTAAAAAATCCAAAGATTATATTACCACTGAGAGAACTCCTATAAATTTAGAAGTTTCAGTAATTAGGCCCTTATGTAAGGGTGGAAGTAAAATGAACTTTGGAAGTTATCTAACAATATATTACAAGTAGTTTAGTATATCATAAACATATCGGTCCAAATAAATACGAATAGTCCCCATGATATTGTTTCGCCAATTACCGCTGTACACCATGCTCGTCACAAAAGTATTACAAGTACAGCAACAACCAGTACGGTTTTCACAAAGATAAAAGTAAAAAAGCTTCCCCGTGTTGCATTAACGGAAGCCTTCTTACCAAATTGCTCTGGCATTATTGTTCCACCTGTCGAAAACATTCGACATATTGGTGATTTATTACTTCTAACTGAACTTAACACAGTGGTTCAAGGAGCCATTTTGGACAACTTTTATTAATGTTTATCAGATCAAATAGAGTTGGCGAAAATTTAAAATAGCTCACGTTACTAGGATATTTCATGTGCAGTAGGAAAGCACTTTGCGCTTAATGTTGTTTAACAATTACATAACCTATGTTTCCTTTAAATAAGGTGCCGTGTTTTTTCGGGGTTTTTTATTTGTGCGAATCGCTGTTTTTCGGTCTTTATTTTCAATACCAGGCCATGTATTGAGGTTTATCGGGGCCAATGTTATAAAACATCTGTATATACATAAATTTGTGACGCCAAATACCCCCCCCCCCCCCCTCCTTTCGTACCCTCTTCTCATCCAGGGTCCATGAAACTTACGCCCCTGACCAAAATACTCGAGAAACTTCATCTCTGCAACGAGAACGGAGAAGGGGCAAGGGAGGCGATTCTTCAAGCAAAAAGACAAAACTCAAGGACAGTGCGGGTTGAGTTTCGGTTCACAAGAAAGGAATGCTAAAGATAAAATGTATTTTCCTAAACCCGGGGATTTTCCTATTAAAAAAAACAAGCATCATATCGAAGTTTTTTTGTTTTGTTTTGTCTTCCTTAATTTTGAGAAGACCACTTCGGGGATTCTTTATCGCGGTCGATCGCACCTTGCCGTAAATACGGAGCCCTACCTTTAAAGCATAGAAACTTCCCATGTGCATACAATACAGCGGAATTATCACCATATGAGAGTCGTGGAAAGGCAACTCCGATACTTGAAAAATACATGAACATGCTATCAGATAGGTTCTCGGAGAATATCATTAGAGTAACAAGAAACACCGCATAACTAATGTGCTACCGCAATCCCCACAAACGTGTTTAACGACAAGCATTCATTTCATTTTCGTCAAGGGAGTGCATGCAACTGTACATTGTTACCAAATGAGCATGCCGCCTCGGTGGCTCCGAGGCGAGAGCGCTGGCCTACGTATGCCCATATGGCGGGTTCGAATCCCGGCCGAGGTGACCGCAATCTGACGGAGGCTTATTGCGGAGGAGGCGCCGTGTAACTGAGCTTGCGCTTGCACGTCCAAAAGATCCCCAGGTGGTCCAAATTAATCCCGAGTCCTCCGCTGCGGGCCTGCCAGATGCCCAACGTTGGTTTGGCACGTAAAACCCCCAATTTGATTTGACCAAATGAGCAATTGGTAAAGCCCAGCTAGGTATATTTGTCTTCCAAAAAGATTTTATAAAACCAGCCAATGAAGTTCTTTAACAAAATGGGTGTTACCTTTCTCGTTTAAACAGTGCGTGTGAGCAAAATGATCCCTAGATGGTTTATGTGGCCCTAGACTTCGTTTCAACGTAACTCCCGACACAGCCGACGCTACGGGCTAATGGGAACAAACATGCAGCGTGGAAAGCGCAAAGTCATTAGAGTTTTTTTTTTTACATGTTTGCTTCAGGGACAATACAACATGGAAAGTAACATGACAAACACCACGATGGCGCATTTCGGGCATTTTGTGACTTGTCTTATCAGCGCGTAGCGTCGGCTGCGTCTGCATTTAAAATGAAACGGGGTATAGTAAGTCGTGTTTGTAATACGGTGTTATCGTGTAGAGTCAATACCTAGAAAATAAGAAACTAGGCCTACACAGGCTCCTCAAGAAACTTGCGAATGACATTGCGTATGGGGGCAGTATTAGAATGTAGAGGGCACTGATAAAAATATTGGATTGGGTATGCTCTGATGTCCTAAACTGCATGAGTATTTAATATTAATTGGGCATTACAACGATAAAAGCTTAAGAATTGAGGTAGAAAAAGAAAAACCTCAAATGTACAAAAAACATGCACTAAACAAGGTGTATATTAATTAAGGTATATATATATATATATATATATATATATATATATATATATATATATATATATATATATATATATATATATATATATATATATATATCGGGTGTTTTTGCGAAGACTTTCAAAAATCCTAAACATGAGGGCGTTTGAAAAAGAAACAAATTGTCTTCGGGAAGAAACTACAAGCAACGGGGGGCGTCAGGGATTGACAAAAGCGTACTATTTAGCCAACTAATTAATTAAAATTTGTTAATTAACTTTTTAATTACTGGAATTAGACATATAATTCCAATTAGAAAGTTGCTGAGCGTTATCGAAAACCACAAAATTAGTCATTTTCAGAGAGACTTTGAGCACGTGAGAAGAGTAGTAGCGCACTAAAGTTACCACTCGTGGAGCAGGTACAAGGCTGGGGCTAGATAAGAGGCGGAAAAATGGCACGGGCGCCTTCCCGCAACCGCTAGCCTTGTACCTGCTCCACGAGTGGTACTACTCTTCTCACGCGCTCAAAGTCTTTCTGAAAACGACTGATTTAGCGGTTTTTAATAACGCTCAGCAACTTTCTAATTGGAACCATAAGTCTATTTCCACTAATTAAAAAGTTTATTAACAAATTTTAATTAATTAGCTGGTTAATTAGTATGTTTTTCGCAATTCCTGACGTCCGCCGTGGCTGGTAGTATGTTCCCGAAGGCAGTTTCTTCTTTTTTCAAACGCCCTAATTTTTAGGATTTCTGAAAGTCTTCGCAAAAACAGCCGGTATATATATATGTATATATATATTACAACAATTCGGGGATTCTAAATTAGTAAGTCAATGTACAATTCGATCGCCTTACTCATATTGCAAAGCTGAAAACACCGTTTGTAATGTAAAACTGCTTTAAATTATTTTCATCCCCAAAATGCCACGCGACTAAAACCGCGTTTCGCCGAGAAGTTGTGAACTTTGTAAGCTTTCTTATATCAGCGGACTGTCGCTTGGAAGCGATGGCTTTACCGTCGTTTCCAGGCTATAGTCCGGGAATCGCGCATGTTTAAAAGTTTAAATGTTACGTGGTGCGATCTATCTACAAGTGCGGATTGTACAAGGATTTCTCTTTTCCAGATTGTTTGTTATTAAAATACTTGACAGTTTTTGTGAAGTAGAGATAATGTTAATAATGGATATCTGTATTATACAGTCTTGTTCGTGAGGTGATGAGGCAGGCATTCGCCAACATGTTCTTTGTCTGAGATTGCTTTAGGGGCACCTAGTTCTTACTAAGGAAATTTTTTTTTTATCAAGTGACATTTGCCTTAGCGTATTATTCTACGCTAAGTGTGACAACAGTTTAAAAAAATATGGTAGAAGCGCTCATGCGCATGCAGTAACCAGCCCCCTCTCTCTCTACATGTGCGCTCTAAATTCTGGACGTAAGTATAAAATACGATACAATATAATTTTATTGCATTTCCTGCACCTTTTGCAGAGCTTTGTCTACATACGCTAAGAAGGCTTGAGCGGGGGACGCGAAAGATGCGTTACGGAGGGAAAAGTAAAAAAAAAGTAAACGGAGAACACATTTTGAATGTCCAACGAAATTTCACATTCGAAAGAAAGACGACATCTTTAAACAAATTTCGATTTGTTTCGAGTATACGCTGCGACCAAAGCCGAAAAGGAAGTATGACTAGAGGGTCGGCAGGCGGCGCCCCAGCGCTCAAGTCACACCTCCGATCTGCTCAGCACAGACGACCTACTTCCAGCGAAAATTTACCTCAGCGACCTGATTCAACGTTACCATTGTGTGCCTCAAGACTTCCCGAGCACGTCGATCCCAAACTTGCGACCGTAGGTGCGATATTTTGCATTTTACGACCACTTCAAGTTTCGAAGCGGGATCGCCCCGCTAAGCCTACCACGCTAGCGGCGAGGCCTGGCCAGAGCTCCGGCCACCTCGCCGCCACCGATGGCGGACGCGCCGCTCAGCGCCGCCGCCGACGCAGCCCACCTGTCGTCCGCCGGGTCCTGGGGGGACGAAGACATGGAAACCCGCCAAACGCAAGATGCTTCTCCGGCCGAGAAGGAGAACGACGAAAATACTGAACCTTGGATCACCGTTACGAAGCGTGCCCGCCGCCGCGGGCAGCAGCCACGTTCTACCACGCCGCCCCTACCTCTACCGCCACTGAAGCCCGCTCTCCACCAAAGCCGGCCGAAGGTGCGCAAGCCCCGACCACCCCCACTTCCCGCCGACGACTTCAAGTTGGCGATTCGTCCACGGAACGGCCTGCAGCTCAACAAGGTGAGCCCGGGGAAGTTAGTGGACGCCATCGCTCTTGCGGCGCAGCTACAAATCGGCGCCACCGAATTCAAAGTACGCCTCGACGCAGACCAAAACATTCTTGTTCTGAGCACCCCCTCCCAAGCTACGGCCTCGGCACTCAGCAAAGTGCAGAAACTTATAATTGATGAAACCACATACGATATCGCATCGTACGGTGTAGCCCCCGATAACTCGTGTAAGGGGGTGATTTATAACATCGCCCACGACACTACGCCCGAAATGGTGCTCCAGCGTATTGCAGCTCCCGGCTACGAAGCCCTCACCTGTCGAAGACTGGGCAACACAACAACCATGGTGATCACATTCTTGGGAAAGCGAGTACCATACTACATTGAACTTTCCGGATTTCTGATACGGTGCTACCTCTACAAGCGGACCGTGCCCCACTGCCGAACCTGCCATGAGATCGGCCACAGAGCGGATGTCTGCCCGCGCCCCCCGGTCACGCCCAAGTGCAGAGAGTGCGGCGCGCCGCTAACGACGGAGCAACATGACTGCCACCCCCGATGCTCTTTGTGCGGCGGAAATCACCCGACGGCAACCAAACCCTGCCCTAAAAGGTTCCTCTCGCCCGTCAACCGCCGGAAACCGCAGCAGCACCTGGGGAACCCCCCGCAGTCCCCCAGGCGCGTCAGCTCCCCATCCCCGGGATCCAATGGCCGGCGCTCAGCGTCCCGCCAGTCCCGGTCCCCCACACAGCGCGGAGGTGTCCGAGGAAGGAGCGCTTCCAGACACCGTCCCGGTTCCAGGCGTCGGACTCCGTCGCGGAACCGGCAGCCCTCCCGTTCCAGGACCCCAGGCCGAGGTCGCTCCGCTAGTGCCAGGAGGGGAGGCCAGGGAGCAGCGCAGGCCACACAGCAGGTGAGCTGGGCGCAGGTTGTCTCTCCCGAAGCTCGTCCCCCACCGACCCCACAAGTCAGCGCAGAGCTAGCCCAAGCACACGCATCTATTGCGTGTCTCAAAGAAGAAAACGCTACACTGAGGGCAGAAATCACTCAAGTCCACGCAGAGCTCGCAGCACTCAGAGATAAATTACTCGGAAGAACTAGAGATATTCCGGCACAGAACACACAAAACCCACCCCCCGAGAAGCGCAAACGGGCAGAGAAACCAGAGCCCACAGATTCCCCTAATTCCACACCGCAGCGAGCACCCGCGCAGCCCAACACACTGCCGGGGCTCCCACACGCCCAACATACCACTTCCCAGCAGATCGAGGAGATTGTAGCAAGGGCCATCCAGTCTCTTCATACATCCCTACAGGTTACTCTTAATCAGCAACTCACAGCTATAAAACAGACAGCGGCTCAACAACAACTATTCAATACTCAGATGGAGGAACGCGTCGCGAAACTAGAGGAACGCTTACCAACTCTCGATGCTCGGCGCAACCGGCGCCAGAAGGAAACGACTCACCCAGACCAACCGGAACCCCACATGCTGCAAGAACTACCCCCCTCTCACAACCTCGATGGCTGCTACTCAACATCCAGGCAGTAAGCGCGAGGGTCCCCGAGGCGAAACCACGGTGTGGCAGTGGAATTGCCGGGGCTACAAGAACAAGTACGGATCACTCACACAATACATCTCCACGTCCACAACACCACCCGAACTCATCGCGCTGCAAGAAACGAACACACAAGTCCGCCTACCCGGCTACGTCACGTACAGAACTGACACGGGGAACAGCCTTCACACCCTGGTTAGTAAGCGATTAGTAGCAGTCCAACACCATCTCCAACAATCCGAACCGCTTGCCATTCTCCTCGAGATCATCCCGCCGGCAACCAAGAAGAAAAACCCCATGTTCCTGTTAAATTTATACTGTCGGCCGAAAAGCTCGCCAACGATACTCAGGCACGTGTTGGAGCAGGCCACACACATAGCAGCCAACAACCCGCTGCTAATAGTGGGCGACTTCAACGCAGCCCACCCCCTCTGGGGCTATGCGTACGCCAACCCCAGGGGAAACCTGCTTCACAAACTTATTGAGGACATGGACCTCACCCTCGTCACTGACCCCACAAACAGCACGAGGCTCGGCACAAGTGTCACAAGGGACACCAACCCCGACCTAACCCTCACCAGAAACATCCCCCAAGCTGACTGGACCCACCTGGAGGAGTACCTAGGCAGCGATCACGCGCTGCTAGCCACCACCCTTCATGGGCTCGAATACAAGGCCAGGATAGGCACTGCTCGCCTCACAGATTGGGCCAAGATGCGGGAGACAAGATCACAACGACCCGGAAACGAAGACCGCCAACACCACCTCCACATCCAGGACTGGATTACCCAGCTCCACCAGGATGTCCTGGCACATACTAAAACTCTACAAACGTCCACCACCATCCCGTGCATCGACGCTCGCCTCCTCCACATGTGGGAGGCCCGACGCAGCCTCCTGAAGCGGTTGAAGCGCCAACGATGGAATCGTAAACTCAAGAAACGCATCGCCCTACTCACGGAGGAGGCAGCGGAATACGCCACCTCGCTATGCAGAGAAAATTGGCTATCTCTCTGCGACGGCTTGAGAGGAACGCTGAGCACGTCCAAGACGTGGAAGCTATTGCGCTACCTCATCAACCCAGCCAGTGGCAAAACGGAATCCCACCACAACTTGGCCCGAGTGATCCATCAGTTTCCAGGAAAAGGGGCAGACCTCCTTTTGACCCTCAAAGCCCGGTACTTCCCCACACAACCATCGGAGCCGCTACCTCCGTACACTGGCAGTCCAAACGATCTCCTGGATGAAGACATTCATCTCCATGAAGTATCTGCGGCATTACAACGCCTGCAACGACACACAACCCCGGGAATGGACCAAATCACCAATAAAGCGCTCATTAATCTTGACAGCCCCTCACTACTAGAGCTTACCGCTCATCTAAACAAAGTATGGCGCGAAGGAAGCCTTCCCGAGGACTGGAAAACGGCGGAGGTCCGTCTCATACCGAAGCCAGGCAAACCACCAGACATTGAGAACCTACGCCCCATCTCCTTAACTTCTTGCGTTGGAAAACTCCTGGAGCACATCGTTCTCAACAGGTTGCAACCGTACCTGGAAGACTCGGGCAAACTTCCGACAACAATGGTAGGATTCCGTCCGCACCTCTCAACCCAGGACATCTTACTTCAAATAAAAGAGGAGGTAATGGCACCAGCGACGCGCAACTCTCCCACCGCCCTCCTCGCCCTGGATCTTAAAGGGGCGTTTGATAACGTCAAGCACTCAGCGATCCTACAAAGGCTGAACACCCTTGGGTGTGGGGCCAGGACGTACCACTACATAAGGGATTTCCTGTCGGATAGAAAAGCCATCCTGAAGATCGGGGATCAAGCCACGGACCCCTTCCCACTGGGTGGACGCGGCACACCACAAGGAGCAGTGCTATCCCCTCTCCTGTTTAATATTGCCCTCATAGGACTTCCGCCGCTCCTCGACAACATCCCGGGGATTCGGCATGGCTTATATGCGGACGACATTACCATCTGGTCGTCCACAGGGTCAATCGGGGCAATGGAGAGCCGTCTGCAGGACGCGGCGGACGTGGTGAATGCCTATGCTAAGACTTGCGGCCTCAGCTGCGCCCCCCAGAAGTCGGAGCTACTCCTGGTTTCGCCACGAAAGCAGCACCCTCCCGGCTCGCCCACTATCACCATACACCTGGAGGGACACACCATCGCCCCATCCCGGAGCGTGAAGATACTGGGAATGATTTTCCAGGCGGATCGCAACAACTCTATATTGGTGAAGAGGCTCCAGACTACTGTAGACCAAGTTACCCACATGATTCGACGAATCGCGACCAAGACAAGAGGCATGGGGGAGAAGGATACGCTTCGGCTTATCCAGGCCTTCGTCGTGTCTCGGATCACTTACGCTATCCCCTACGCTTTACTCAACCCGACGGAACTAAAAACACTAAACATAATGATCAGGAAAGCGTATAAGCAAGCCATGGGCCTCCCGACAAGCACCTCCACCGAACGCCTCCTCCGGCTGGGAGTACACAATACGGCCGAGGAGCTGATTGAGGCACACCTCTCCAACCAGCGAGCGAGATTGGGGGACACGGAAACGGGGAGGTCCATCCTCTCACGCCTGGGGCTCTCGGCCCCGCTCCATCACCCGCCTCCTCAGACTGCAAGCCTACCCCATGCCATCCGGAGCAACATTATAGTTCCTCCCCTTCCTCGCAACATGCACCCCGTGCACCACGCGCAACGAAGGGAGGCCCGGGCACGGGCTATTCACAAGCAGTACGGGTGTCAACCCTCCACAGCCTACACGGATGCGGCGTCATACCCCGGCAGAGCAGCCACAACAGCTACCGTTATCATGAACAACAAACCTCGGAGTAGCATATCACTCCCCCGAAACGACCCCCTTGAAGCCGAGGAGGCGGCGATAGCCCTCGCTCTCACTCAAACCGAAGCCGAAGTCATCGTCACCGACTCTCAGCAGGCATATCGCAACTTCGCTAGTGGACGCATCCATGCCTACACGCTACGACTCATCAACCAGAACCCTCCAACGAGACAAGTCAGAATTGTCTGGGCGCCCGCCCACCAAGGCATTCCCGGCAACGAGATTGCTAACCTCGTGGCTCGAGATTTGACCCGCCGAGCCGACGCCGAGGAAGCCGAACCGGAGCGCATGCACCCTCTCGTCTCCTACCAAGAGATCACGCAGCATTACAGGCTAACCCGTAGAACTTACCCTCCTGCACACAAATCACTACCTAGAGAACAGGAAAGAATACTCCGTGCGCTACAAGTTAATACTTTCCCCCACCCCACCAGAAATCACCTCCTAGCCCCCACTGACTTTTCTTCGCAATGCCGCTTCTGCGGAGAACCCGGGTCCCTCCGACATATGGTAGGAGGCTGCTCCCAAACATCACTACATCCCCCCATCCTCTTCCCCACCACCGAGCTTTGGGAGAGAGCCTTGGCCAGCTCCGACCTCGACGATCAGCTACGACTGGTCGCGAGGGCCCAAGACGCGGCCCGAGCTCAAGGCATCCTGGACTAAGGACGCCTCCCGAAGCTTCTTTTGCTCAATAAAGATGTTTATTCTCTCTCTATCCCTGCTCTTTCCAAAGGTTTGGTGGAACCATATCGGTTTTGTATTAACACTGAATTGCCATGCTTTGAAATGATTCTGTAAGAAAATGGTACGCTGCCACCACTTATAATATGAAAACCGTGTTCAGTTTTCAAATTATTTTTAGTGTGACCGTTCGGGACGCAGACCAAATTCGAATAGTTTGGGCTGTCTCAAGCATCGTTGGAGGCGTTACCCACAAAAAGTAACGAAATAGGTTACTCGTTGCATGCAAATAAAAGTAACAAGTCGCCGACCTACCTACCTCACAATAGAGGCAACCGGTTAACGTTACGGGTTAGCTCAAAATAGAGGAAGGCGGTTACCGTTACGGATAAAAGGTAATCCACGCTCTTTTGAGCTACTTTATTTATGAAATAAAACGTTTACTGCTTTGACGTTACAGGTATGCATAAGCGCCATATCTATGTTGCATTGCAAAAGCAGCGAAGAGTGCGCCCTCAGAGTCTTGTTGGACTGTAACAAAAAGTAATATGACTTGAAACCTAGAAACACAAAAAAATATATATATAGAGTGGAAAATTTTAAGACTTTAGGAAGACGATGCAACGAGAAACTTAACTACGTTACCCGTTACCCGAAATAAGTAGCTTAAGTACGTTATCTGTTACTGCCTCGAAAACGTAACGAGTACCTAACTACGTTACCGAAAGAAACTATCCTGATGGGCAACGCCGTTACTTGTGATGCGTTGCCGCCAACACTGGTTTACAGCCGCCCGATAGTGATGATTACAACAATGAAGATGATGAATATTATACCGATGATGACGCGGGTGACTATATAAGGAGCGTTTAAAAGCCTGAGTAAGAACTGCTTACAAAACTGAAAAGTTCTGCTGTAGTTATACCGCGCATATCCCCAACAAACACATTTTAGATTATGAACTGGTTCATAATTTTTTTTAAGAAAATGTTAAGGGCTTATTCTCTTTTTTTCTGTTTCAAATTTGTAGGCCTGCTCCCTTTGTGCTGTATCGGTGGCTGGGACACGGTCAGGTGATTTTGATTACCTTTTTGTCCCACCCTCCTTGACAATTGTGTCAAAATAAGATCAATCGATCATTCAATATATCAAGTAGTTCTCCGTAAAGATGTGATTTGATTTGGTGTGACAAATGTAATAAGAAAAGAAGAGTTGGCTCACCTGTAATCCTGCCTATCTTTTGACCATCCAAGATTGACTTGAGGCTCTGTGCGAAGTATGCTGCCGCCTGGGCCCCGAGGCTGTGACCGATGTAATGCACATTGGACACTTTGAGAGCACCGGCTTCGACCAGCGTCTTCACGAGCCATGCCAGTCCGTAGGCCATATACCTCGCAGACCGCTTCGCATCGGAATAGAGCTCCTTGGCTTTTTCGAACCAGTCCACCACGATAACAGTGGCGTTTTCCTGCGCGCAAAATAAAAGATAAAATGTGGGCCTATACTTTGTCTCACCTTCGCTTCGATTATTGTTAGCCGTGCATGCCAAAAGCGCGAGCTAATTGCTTTGGAATAAGTCTTGGCGCCTGCACAAGAGATCGTGCAGCAAGCGCTCCAGTCAAGGCAGTCAAAGCTAGCCGTTCGCGTTTGCACAACCTTCGCAGTTAGCACAGACTAAGGTGAGGCAAAAGTATACTGTATCGACTTCGAGGCTACGCCGACGCGAGCGAAGGAGTAAGTGAGGCCCAAGACCAGGGCCACGCTTCCACGTGCCATGCAAGGGCATTCGAACACCGAGCCGCCTCCAGCGAAAGCTGTCTTCCTCACTAATAACTTTATAGTAAAAGCTTATGACGCGACAGCGTTTAAAGACGGACCAACAAGCAGAAAGGACAAAGCCCTTCCTCAATTCTTCCTTTCCATTCGAGAAAGAGGGAGACTTTCCTGCTTTCTGTGGGGAGTAGCTGAGAGACTCGCTCCTATGGGGATAGGAGGAGAGAAGTGTGCGAGAGGGAATGGTAAAGAAGGAAGCTGGGATCCGGTTTTCTGCCAGGCAGAAACCGATTCTGTAAAGCGGCCTTTAAGCTAACGATCTGTTCCGCTTACTCGGTACATAACAGCGGCCACAAATATAGGGTGTTTTGAATCGCTTTTGGGGAGTAAGAATGCATGTAATTAAGCTAATATACTAAATGCAATGTAGTTTTTCTACAAAGGTGTCTTTAGGTGGTGCATTTCTCATGCTCAAAATTCGTGAGTGTATAATTTCTAGTAGGAAAAGCAAAAGAAAAAACTATTTCTTTTTTTTTTTCATACTTGGGAGGAGCTCGGAAACTAACCTTGGGGTGGGCACTAACACTCAAATATGGCACCACATGTTACACAAACTTGAGAGCTTATCTGAGAACCTAAAACAAATCCAGCAGACCCGAACCTGCGTTGTGACATAGACGATTAGAGCACTTTCAGCAATTTGTCTTCTGGCATAGATTTATAAATGGATGGTTGGTATGTTGCATTGTCCCCTTTGAATGAAGCGGTAGCTTGCGCCACCTAGCCCGGAAACATTTACCAAACCCCATCCCTCCGCTTTAAATTTGGCTACAAATTCCGTTTCTCGCTGAATTATCTGCCCCAGTTTTTGTGTATAATCGTGCCCCTCTAGACCACATGCAACAACCTTCCAACCTCTGTTTTGGGATTATAATCTCCTGCTTCTTCGTTTTTCCACCTCTCGCCAGCAAAAGCCAGCGCTCCCGCCACTACTGCTACCATTTCAGGGAGCCCAGAACAAAGTCCCGTGCACTTCAAAACCATATGTTCATTTATACCTCAGACCACGGTCTTATGGAACCACCTTGCAGCGTCTGCGGCATTCATATACGATACCATCGCTTTTAAACAATGCCTTAACAGTGTTAACTTTTAGCATTTCATTATTCTGTTTTTTTTTTTTTTCATTCTTAGGATTGTTGTTTGTTTGCTTTTGATGTCTCCTTGTGACCCACTCCCCTCTGCAATGCCCTCGGGCCCTGAGGGTATTTGAAATAAATAAATAAATAATTATGTTCTTGCGTTTCGCTACCATTACGGAACGTGGCACATACGTGTCGATTCTTTTTTTTTTAATTTAACAAGCCAGTTCTCGCTTCATAACACTAAAGATCTTCCCTGTAAATTATCAAACGCCCGTTTCTGTCTTATGTCCTGTTTTTGTTAACTATACATCGCTAAACCGAAATTATGTTGCTACCCCCGCCCCCCCCCCCCCCCCCCTTCCCCCCATACACACTCAGAGACACACACAATTTTCCTCCAGCTTCTTTTACTTCAGTGTCCACTGAGCTAGACCGCTTGGCCCCATGATAGAAATTTAAAGGTCATCTGGGGGTTGAGTTCGTTGGTTTTGCATTTTTTGTTGTTGTATATATATGCCCTTGACACCCAGCGCAGTACCCCATTTCAAAAAAAAAAGTCAGGCCAATCACAACTTTCCACATAGCCCTGACCACTTGCATCCCTCCATTGAGTTTTGTGAAAACTGAACGCATTTTCTCTTTCATAATTATATTTATTTTATGTTCCTCTGGATATTTGCTTCACTCACTGTGAAATACCTTCAGATATTTGTATTTTTCGACGCGCTTTATTAATATGTATAATGTCTTCAGGGGTTTCACTTTTTCGTCGTTAAGCACCTTTACTCCATACTTGTCACTACCGAAATTGAAGCCCCTGACGTCGCCTTCTTCCCTACAAATACCAGTTAGTTTCTGCGGATATTTGTCAGTGGTAATATATACCATGATCTCCTTCGAGAGTGGGCCCTTCGTTGAAAGCTGTGCCATCCTTGCACAATGGCGGAAATGCGCGCGGGATCATTGCGTTTAATTGCGCCGTGGCAGCACGAGCCCACGTACAGAGAGAGAAAACGTCCGAGCCACCCGCTGGGACGTTTAAGTGGCGTCCCGCTGGGACGCCACTTAATGTTCCGCGGTGCGACTTGGAGAACGAAATATTCGCCAACCCAAGCTGCGGCTGGCGAACATTTACTAACTACTGCTTCTAAAGCTTTCCCTCTTGGGGCCCTGAGTTAGAAACCCCGTGGGGGAGCTTTAAGGTGTGTTCTGGCTTCTACATTTACCCAGTTACAACGCTCCCGCCCAAGCGGATTCCTTTGGTGTTAGAAAGTAGAATTTTTCCTGGGGAACTGACGAAACGAGTGCTTTCGCCCTTAACATATGAAGGGCGCAGGGAAGATCAGAAAATGAAGAGTCAGGCTCATCGTCGCAGTTCGCGCCAGGCTTTTTTCATGTGTAGTCATATTCTTGGTTTCTGGACTCGTCAAACGCAAAGTTGGAGCCAAAAGTTTGCGCAGCGCGCGGAACGGACTGCGGAAAAGAAAAGCGCGGTGCAATCTTCGAAAGCGTCCAGTCGGCTCGCTTCGTAAACGTCTACACCAACTTTCTGTTTGGCGAGTCGAGGGCCAATATAGCTTAGCCATTTAATGGGTTCCTCAGAAGTATACAACAACGCACGGAAACTAATTTTATCATGCGTTCTGCAGAAAAAAAAAGTTTATATATATATATATATATATATATATATATATTATTGGCTCCTTTCTATGTAAATGCGTTTTCTCTCACCATAATAATAAAAAAATAGTTTATACGCCTAAAGATGCCCGTGCATGTACTTTCCCGTACATACCCTTGAGAGGCTCTTTCCTCAACCCTCTAATACTGAAGCCGAAATTACGTAAGGTCTAAATATTAAGTTTTCTACGAAACACTGCGAAGGGCGTTTCGAGTTGCTCAGTTTCACGCTTCATATTTCGGTGGAAATATGTTTTTTTGCAGGTCCTTCGTGGAACTCCGGTCGTAGATCACCGTGACTGGCTGTTCGAGTACCCTGGGGTATGCTAGGCGTTTGGGCATTCTTAGGGTGTATATTGATAATAACTAAAAGAAGCGGCTGTTTGAAGTATAGCGAATGCGCCATAATTCACACTGTGCCGGTGAACTCACTATTTCATTTTCGCCTGTGATTATGCCTACAATTGTTGTCAAACGAAAGGCTAGACCTTTACGGCAAACTTCTTTTCAGATCCAATGAAACCCTCCGCTTGGCACACGTGATTAAGTAACATAAAACATACCCTTAGCTACGTAAAGAAATACAATATTATATCACACCTGGAATCTACTTGTAAGAAAATCTTTGAAATATGAAGTTTTTCTGGGAATGTCACGAAGAATCGCTAATTTCTCGCTTCTGATTTATTTTAAGTCTTTCCGACCATCAAGTGCGTGTACGTGTCTGTGTGGTTTTTTTTTTTTTCTTTTTATTGTCATCTTTATATCTGAAAATATTACATCGTTACTACATACACTTCAGTCCGAGAAAGTGAAGACAGCGACCATTTGTTTATGATTCTCGGATTCTACGCCAGGCCAAGTTTTGATGCGAGCAAGAGACGTCCTTCTGATACGACAAGGTGTTATCGTACGCAAAGACAAAACCTCAGCAAGACACTTTAAAAAACATCACAAATTCTTTTCTCAAAACAAAACTTACAGCTGCACTCACCACGGGGTATCAGTACAAAGAAATCATAATCGTCCTTAAAAAAGGAAGTTTTGGAGTTTGAGTTTAACTAACAGTTCAACAATAAACCTTAGCGAGGAACATGCTTGTCGAAACTCGTCCCCTTCTAAGCGTCCCGTAGTTTAAAAAGCCTGCCGATACTTAAAAATAAATATAGGGCGGTTCAACGGAACGCTTTTTCACTTTTGGTATGGTGCCTGGAGTGCGTCTCTGACAGGTGTGTTTAGCGTCCCATGTCACCCATACAACAAAAAGTGGTTCAGAAACGGCAAACAAATGACGTCGCAGACGCCTGAGTGTCGAGCTGGCGGAGGTCGCGATCCTGGCGGTTGGCCGTAGAAATGCTAGCGAAAAGCACGAGCGACCGCGAGTGTCGCTGTCGTCACGGCGTCC
The DNA here is from genome assembly GCF_016920785.2 of Ixodes scapularis. Taxonomy (NCBI): domain Eukaryota; kingdom Metazoa; phylum Arthropoda; class Arachnida; order Ixodida; family Ixodidae; genus Ixodes; species Ixodes scapularis. Next base: position 50,621,410 of record NW_024609837.1, read on the forward strand.
CAATTTCGAACTGTCCAAGCTTCCGCGGACTGCTACACTGGAGAGCGACCTGCAGCGGAACAGGCGTCTGCCTCCTACACCACAGCTATTGGGACGCCGCCAGGATCGCGACCAGCGACAGCAAGACGCTTCCATGACGTGATCAGTCGAAAGTCGGGGGACCACTTTTTGGGCGCTGTAGACACACCAGTGGGAGACGCGTTCCAGGTACCGTACTTTTGGTAAGCCGTGTTCCGCCATATTGATCAACCACGCCCACCGCTCTCTCCATTTTTTTTTCAGACGCTTAGTTATTGGCGTTGTTTTTGGCATTCGCGAAACGCGTAAGGATGACGAGTGTCCCTGCCGATTACGGAACTCAGTATGTACGACGGGGGACGTATTTCGGACCACTGAAAGCATTGTCTACTCCGTTTTAGTTATACATTCGGAGTCGAGTCGGCGGAATCGGTAGCGGCCATTTTGGCAATCGAGGAGTAAACTTCTAGAACGGTTGCTCGTCCGATGTTTAAATAAAAATTGGCATGTAGACAGGTCGAGTGCCAGCGAGTGCTTGTTTTACGTTCCCGACAACTCTAACAAACGCAAACAATCAAAACGCATAAAGAAGCGAAATTTAGTAAACACTGCCTCGGCGCATAGACAGACGACAGTTCATCGGCCGGCGTAATTTGGAGCCGGAAGTAAGTCACGTGAAACCGCCTTATACATTTTCGAAATTTTACGTGCACTGTTGGTTCTAACTTACCACCCGAAGGAGCTCGTTCTTAATGCCTGCCAGTTCCTCATCCTTGACCTTGCCAGATGAAGACGAAGAGCTTGAGATACTTGAGAAGGACGCAATCGAACCAAGCCATCCGTGGACGAGCAGGTAAAGCTTCTGGTCGGGATCCAAAAGAGCCGCAATAGAGGGAAAATCGTTCACGTGTGTTGCGAATTTAGCGGCATAATAGTAGTCAGAAGTTCCGTTACGTTTCCGATTCGTGTAGACTTCATATATAGCGCTAATATCTTCCGGGCTTCTCCTTGTCCTGTTTCTCCTGTCCTTGAAACGTATTGCTTCAGAATTTAGGTCCAGGTTCTGACTACTGTATTTGGAAGTTAGATGACCCCCCCTTGAACGAGATGCACTCGTGTCATCTTCGGTGTTCACCGGAGCTGTGACTGCGATTCCAGAGCTTTTAGAGCTATCCTGATGAGACGAATGCCCTTGGTCGAAAAGGAAGACACCTGGAACATGGGGAGAGTAAATCACGGACACCGGGTGCGAGCTGAGCTAGATGCTTACCAGAGAGTGCCAAAATTAGTGCAACAAAGTTGCGCATGGTTCTTCGATTGCCGAGCCGTTTCACTCGCGCTGTAAGTAGAGATTAATATAAAGTATGTAATGAATATCAACTAATTTAAATTAAAATGTGTAAAACTGCCGAAAACTACAAGAACTACCAACCAAAACAAAAATACAGCAGTAGTAATAATAATAATAAATATAATAATTATTTATTGTCTCCGTGCCCCAAAATAACCTTACGGTTTTGAAGTGGTGCACATACGTACACTAAAACTAAAAAAGTGCATTGTAACAATGCCGCCTTAAACAGTAGGCAACATATGTTTATGCGTGAAGGGGCCAATTCACCAAATATATCTAAATTTGGCGACGCTAAATTGCTAAGTAATAATTACATGCGTATTATTGGTGACATTTTTTTCCTTGAAGAGAAGAGTTCTGCACAGCCGAGCAAGTACTTTAAACTTAAAACAGCACAAGTCAACGTACAACTTTCCGTGTATAATTTTGTGTAGAAACAACACGTTACAAGAGAGTCTGCGAGTTGATAGACATTAAGGACGCAGACTTTTCAGTGAGTATTCGTAATCATAACATCTATTAAAATACCTATCATAAATAAATTCAGTGAGTATTCGTAATCATAACATCTATTAAAATACCTATCATAAATAAATTCAGTGAGTATTCGTAATCATAACATCTATTAAGATACCTATCATAAATAAATAGAATAAAACAAATTTGCACGGATTCATTACGTCGCGCATCAGCAGTTGAGAAATATTTCCAAATTACACTGCCAAACTCAAGCTTTCTACGTACCAGACAGGAAAGAAACAAAGAATGCATAAGCGATTAGTGAAGTCATAAGATAAGCATGATAACACGCCCAGCATTCAAATTGAAGAGGCGATTATCTACGTGACATGATAGGAAAAAGATAGTTCGGTGTCAAAATCAATCCCAAGGTCGTGAACGATAGTGACTCGTGTAATAGTTTTTGAATGACGTACATACGTACAGTAAAAAATTTCGCGTTTTCGTGACATTGACAGTAGTTTTGTTTTGTCTGTAATATTTACAAAATATTTGCTGAACACAGCCCAGAAACACGTACAATATCATCCTGCAAAAGAACGCACTCATCGGATGATCCCATATTGGTAAATATCTTGATATCATCAGCGAACATTAACAGCTGTTAATATTCTATGCACAAATGGAGGTCTTTATAAAAATGGCGAAAAAGAAGGGCCCAAAGTTCGATCCTTGGGATAGCCGAGATGTTGGCATGGAAATTTATTCATTTATTTATTTTCATTCTCTCAAGGCCCGGAGGCTCTACAGCAGACTTGTACACGTTACTGAAAAAAAGTAACTGATTACAATTACAATTACTACAGTCAAAAAAGTAACCGATTACCGTTACTGATTACTGCCTCCCAGAAGTAATTGAACAATTACTGCAAAGTAATTGATTACTTTTCAAGTTACTTTCACGTTACTTCTTATTGCGATGACAGAAATACACAAATACACAGTAAAATATTGCGTACACAATTTTGTTTGGTTATTGTTCCCTTTTTTGTTTTCAGACCCGGACCTTGTCGTGTAGCTGACGCGTCGACCTAAGGAACAAAGCCCACTAAAAAGTCAATAGCGAGTTCCCGCTTCCCGTCGACTTTATCAGCAATCTGCAACGAGATCCGGAAATCCCCAGCCAAGGCTGGTGGCGCGCTTGTAGAAGAGCGTGGCGTAAAAGAAAAAAGGATTTGCCGACTGATCCAAGTTTTATTTTTTTTAGATGTTAAAAAAATGTCAATCATTTTTGCTCCATGGCTGAGTGACTATGCTGATTTTTGTGAGAAAAAAGAATTGTGGGATGAAAAATGTAATTGGTAATTGTGTAATTGATTTTGTAATTGATTACAGAAAAAAAGTAATTGAATTACTCCGAGCGTTACAGCTTGACAAATGTAATTGAAGCGTTACAAAATTACACTTAACTGTAATTGATTACAAGTAATCAATTACTTGTAACGCGTTACGTACAAGTCTGCTCTACAGAGAGGAGTGGGTGATACAGATGAAATCGTTGGCAAACTTCTTGAAGTATGTGGTGCCCAGGATAGACACGATGGAGGCAGGGAGGTGGTACCAATCGTTAGATGTTCTTGGTATAAAATAGTCAGAATAGATGTTGGTATGACATGTCGGCGTGCCAACCTTACACGGGTGATCGTTAAGAGGTGACACATACTACGCGGGAAGAAGTAGTTGATATTATAGAATTGGGTTAGTATAATATATTTTATGAAAAAGACAAAGACGAAAGTATTTAAGGCGTAAAGCGAGGTCATGTAAGTCCGAAGTTGTCTTCATTGATGAAACACTAGCATGACGAGAATAATTAGAAAGGGTAAAACGGGCTGCTCGGTTCTGGACTGATTCGAGAATGTGTGATAATGTTACATGTCCCGGATCCCAAACGGATCAGGCGTATTCGAGTTTTGGCATGACTAAGGTTTTATATAATTGCAGTTTAACCGGAAGATTAGAGGAACGGAAGTGGCGGCGCAAAAACCCAAGCGCACGATTAGCAATATTAAAGACATAGTCAACATGCATGTTCCAGGAAAGGTTATGAGTTATGTGAATACCAAGATACTTGTATGAAGAAACAGCATCTACTGGTATATTATTAAGGATGTATATGGCAATGGTCAATGTTTTTAGAAAGTTGGGAAACAGGCATGCTTTTACATATAGTAACGTTAAGCTTCATTAGGGATTCAGCGCACCAGGAAGTAACTACGTCGAGGTCTGACTGTAGTATAGCACCCTCTTGGCATTAGTAATTACGCGGTAGAGTACACAATCATCCGCGAACAATTTGATAGAGGACAAAATTTTCGATGGGAGGTCGTTAATGTAGACTAGAAACAAGAAAGGCCCCAGGACACATCCCTGTGGTACGCCGGACGTTACAGGAGTAGTAGAAGAATTATGCCCGTTGACAGAAGCATATTGTGAGCGGTTAGAAAAAAACATTTAATACAGCCCAATATGTTACAATCAATATTAAGTAACTCAGTTTCAAGAGGCGTAGGTTGTGCGAGACAGAGTCGAAAGCCTTAGCAAAATCTAACATAATGCAGTCAACTATTAGCCCGGCAACAATAGCAACTAACAGGTCATTAGTAAACAATACAAGCTGTGTTTCACAAGAAAACAATCTTCGGAACCCGTGTTGACAATTAGTAAAAAAAGAGTTGGACTCGAAAAAGGCAACAAGGTGAGAGTAAATGACATGTTCAAGTAATTTACACTGTACACTAGTCAATGATATGGGCCTGTGAAAAAATTTCGGAATGAATCAAAATTAAAGAGAGGGGGGGGGTGCTCTTCAGGAACTTTGAATTTATTCTGTCAATCCCAGCACACGCGGAAATTTTAAGGTTCTGGATTTAACAGTCGACACCAAATGAATGAATACAAACAGGAAACATAGGACTAAAATTAGCGCAGAAAACAATTGTGCTGTGTATTGTGTGCGTGTTCGCCACGCATAACGAACAAGACTTTTGGCACAGGCAACGGTCGGCTGATGTAACCGGAGAGGGCCACGGAGAAGAACGTAACGCCTGGGAAACAACAGACTGGGCGCGGTCGCAGACCGAAGAAGACGCTTCTAAAACGAATGTTATCTAACAGTTAAATAAATATATCCTGCATCATCCCAAATTACCGGTACATCAAAAATTGAATAACAGGTAGGAGTCGCGTGGAAAAAATAAAAAGCAAACACATCGTTCAGGACATTGCAAGAATCGTTTAGATCTACAGGAACAATATTCACATCACAAAGCTCAACCGCACTCGATCTCCTACCGCTGACCACGCTCCAAAACGTTCGTGGGTTATCTTTCAAAATAAAAAGAAGTGTACACTGATAAAACTCCTGGTTTGATTGTGCGACAGCTTGTCTATGATCCGTATCAGCAGCTTTGTAAGCGTGCCAGTGCTCAGCACTTTTTGTTAATTTTGCGCGCCGAAATAACCGTTCCTTTTTGTTTCCAAGGTGCCTGTGACTTAGAGCGGATGCGCTTCAGAGGAGTGTAGTGGTTAGTTAGGTCACTCACTTTTTGTTTGAAGAGAGACCAATTTGGTTCAACCGTTCCCGTTTGAAAACGTGAGATGTAAATGGTTAGAAGCGTGTCTAATTCATTATTAATTGAAACAAAAGCGGCATTTTTGTAGTCGCGAATAATCGTAAGTGCTTTACATGAGGAAGCAGATGCCTGCAGGTCAAACTGAATAACACAATGGTCGCTTAAACCTGGTAAATAAGTTAAGGGAGAAAGAAGCTCAGTGGTTTTAGTGAGAATGAGGTCAAATACATGGGAAGATTGAGATCAATCAATCAATCAATCAATGTTTTTATTCGTGCCCGGGAACAACCTTGCGGTCTTGGTACAGGTGCACTGTGTTAACATGTAAGGCAGAACAGGGTATAAAGCAATAGTACGGACAACACAAACAACGGACAAGCCCTAGAAAAATACACTTAAAAATTATAAAAAGTAAACACAAAGTCACAACATACGATAAGCTTAAGGGTACTACCGCCAACACCAATTGCTAGAAAGAAAGAAAAAAAATGCATTCAAAGTGGGGAATTTCGGCGTGAACGCCGCAAGTTAGTGCATACAGTTCTAATTTAAGTGATGGCCTTTAACGTTTTTACAAACTGCAGCGTGTTATTGTTAAATATGTCGAGTGTTTCAGAAAAAGAAGAATTATAAGTATGCCCAAGTCTGGACACAGGATCGTGGAGGTTGAGTAGACGCCTGTTGCAGAAGGACGCATTTTGCCTTGTTGTTTTTAGAGGAATTTTTAAGAGTACTCTTGACGTCAATACCGTGCAATCAGTGACGGCGTGGACAAGTTTGTATAAAAATAAGATATCGGCAAGTTCTCTCCTACGAAGCAGGGTAGGTAGTGCCACGCTACGCTGAACAGGGACAGGGACATCAGTAGTGGTGGGTACAATGCGCGCTGAGCAACGATGTCTATAGATGGAAAGAAACTTGTTCTGAACCCGTTCTATTTTCAAGGAATTTGTGGCACAAATTCCATTCCATACAACAGAAGCGTATTCAAGCTGTGGTCGACACAATGCACTGTAGAGTATAAGAAATGTGCAGGGGTTAATAAACTCTTTAGTGATGCGGCACGCACTACCGAGCGTGCGCAGAGCTGCGTTCACGATGTGATCCACATGACTGGAGAAGATTAAGGTGCTGTCAAACACTACGCCAAGATCTTTGATTCTGTTCATACGTTCCAAAAGGTCTGTCTGAATAACATATGGGAATACAATGTTATGTGTCTTACGAGTGTACGACACGACTTTCGTTTTAGAGCTATTTATCTTTAGGTCATTCCCCCGGCACCATTCTTCAAAAGCATCAACATCTCTCTGTAGCAAAACACAGTCTCGGTCTTCTCGTACCTCCATAAACATCTTAATATCATCTGCGTACTGAAGAAATGAAGAGTGACGAATCACAGTCGAAGAAATGAAGAGTGACGAATCACAACATAATAATAATAATGTGTTTTATTCCCTTTACAAATACATATAAATAATGCTGGCCTACAAAAGCAGTATCCTGCTTGTGCGTGGGACCAAAAAATCCAGCGAAATACATATCAATACATCAAGATAAAAAATCGAACGAGTACAATGTGGCCATTGATACCAACATTAATACAAAACAGAGCCGCAATTCGGCACAAAACAAAATGAACACAACTATCGAAATCATTAAGAGGCAAGTATGCAGTGATGGGAGTAAAGCAGTGTTTATGGAGGTAATGAAAGGCACCAATTTTTTATTTCTTTTTTTAGTACTTTTATTGAATTTATTTTCATTAAGGGCTCAGTGAGCTCATTATATAAGGTGGGAATAAAGTGAGCTCTGCATCTGTTTACGTATCGAGTGGAAATTCTGGGAATTTTAAACCTTTCTTTGCGCCTTAGGTCCCTAGGCTTGTGCACTGGAACCTTGAACGTTGCATCGTAGAAATAATTTATAAACGTAACATATCTATGAAAATATTTAAAGAATAAAATTTGGAGCTTCTTTGCTTTATCTTCCATATCTAACGTTCCGTACGGAGTTCCGTATGTAATGTTTTTTCACCATAGGTTTTAAAATTCTGTCTAATGCATTTGTCTTGTATGGAGAACAGTAACCATATAATGTGATTCCATATCGTAGAATTAATTCAGCTAACGACCCGTACACCAGTAGTCTTATCTTTACGCTGCATAAGCTTCTTATTCTGTTATGTTTTTATCAGCATTATTTACTTGGCCTCGGAAAAGAAATATGGGAACTGAGTAATCGAGGAAAGAACAAGGATAGGGTCCCACTGACTGACCCTTAAAAACCCACGTTGAACATTACAACATTTCTTGTTGAAAGGAATAAGAATGACGCGAGTAAATATTCATCTAAAAGACCTTCGAAAGTGCACATAACAAAGGTCTTTAAGACGAATATTTACTGGCGTGCTTTCTATTGACTTCAAAAGAAAACAATGACAACAAACATCAATTGACCAGGCGAAGTAAGATAACACAAGGCGCTTATGTAACTCAGCGTTCACACTCATGAAGGTGGGAAGCTTCTGGAGGCGACAAAACCCCACCAGAGGTAAAGCCGGGGGAAACTTTCCGTTTAGAGGGACACACCCGAACGATGACTAAAAACGAATAAAGCTAAAAGACGCTTTTGGACGAATGTACAGGTGATTTGGCGCCAACGGCTGTTTTGGTCAAGCCTGTTTTGGTCACCCACCGACCTCGCCCTCCACATCCGGTTTCACTTAAGAGTTTGTCGTTTGCTGACCTCAACCTGCATGTCACTTCCTCTTCTTCCTACCTCCATGTCTTCGATGCACTCGAAGAAGAATAGTAAAGTTGCTGGGATATCCGGCGCGGAAGTTCTTCCGCTCCTTGAGCATCTCGTGCGTTTGCATCTACCGTATCTCCACCAATGACGACGTGAGCAGGGCTGCCTCGTCATCGCTCGTTCTGCACGCGTTCTGTATACTGACCTTTGATTGGCTTTCCCCCTTTGCAATCCACTGCGCGAAAGACGCATTTTAGAACACTTGCTCACCGTATAGCCCCTCAGGGCGTTGCTAAATATATTAGCGTTTCCTGCTTCGTGATTCGTTGCTCGGCGTCCGTGTCTGCCAATGCGGCAAGCTCATTCGCTGAAGAGCGACTATGGGTACTCAGGACTGCAGAGTCAGCCTTTCTGAAACTGTCAGGGACCATAATTCGTGCATATCGGGAAATATGACGCAGATGAGAGAATGTCTAACAAGTCAGAATTGAAAGGCGCTAGTTTTCAACCAGCTTTCAACTATACGTGCCCTTTCTCGAATAAAGGTATAATCTCTGACAGCTTAAGAAGGAAGGAAATTGCTCTCGACGCTTCGTGATTCGATGGTCGACTTTCTAACGCCGAAGTCGCATTGGATGCGAAATTGATCGTAAAGTGTCCGGGTCTTGCCACCTCATGTGGTGCTTAAGCCGTCAGTGACCTTAGTTGAAAGTTAAGAACATCTCCTTTCATACTTCCATGATCTTGTCCAATTTCCGACATCGTATTTGTGCCAAGAAGGAATGTAAGTGCGCCAGTCGATATGTACTGCTCCTGCATATGTCTTGAAAGTCAGTTGGTCTAACATTAAACAAATGCTACGTACGTTTACACTCTATAATATCGCACTCCCCAAAGCGGGGAAATTCACAAAATCTCCTATATTGAAGGACGATGGACAGCTCCATACGCATACATATCTTTATGTCCGACGTGTAGATGCATACTTATTTATACGGCGGTCAAATTTATAAAGAGCCATTTTGGGTAATGCGAAATCCCACTGAAATCCCACAACACTGTGCGAGCGGCTCCATCCACCATCTTGGTTATGTAAAGGATATCTGGTGTTTTGGGGCGGGTGGAAGGTTGGGGGGGGGGGGGGGGGGCAGTTGTTAATGGGACGACTGGGCGTCGTCACTTTCCAAGTTTCTGCCACTCTACGGGAACGAAAGATTGGGCTGTTGGGGCGTCTTATTTCTGGGGACACTGAACTGAGCGCAACGCAGTAATATGCCGGCCAAAGCAACACGCCTTTACCACGAAACGTGGTCGCTTATATCCGTGTGTTCACGACTCAGCGCTTGTCTGCTCTTCTTCCCCCTCCCCTTTCCCCTCCATCGACGCACATATATACTATCACAAACCGCTTTGTCAACTAATGAGAAAAAAATATTGGATGTCAACTAACCACTCAAATATGTCCGCAATCGCGAAATATTAAGGTAGGCTAGTCGGCAAAGCATTATGCACTCGAATAGCTCGGGGACACACAACGACATGACCACACGGACGGGACTACACTTCGTCTCATTGTATGTCTGAACGGAGCAAAAAACCCGAACACACATATTAAAATCGAAGTGTACGGGCCTTCTTTGTGTGTGAATGGCTTAGCTATAATAGAACACGCACAGAAACGTGACAAAAACCATGACGTTGCGTTTTTAACGCCGTTTGATTGTTCGCATCGGATCATTACGTCGGCTCCGTATTCGCTCTCAAGCTGAAACGAAGTCAAGAGCTACATTTACATCAAACTTCAAAGACATTATTAAAGACATAGAGGATAAGTTCGAGGGAATGAGAGCATACAAGCTGCAAGAAGCAAAAGTAGGTATTCGAGCAGGTTTAAAAACATCCTAATCTAAATTCTAAACCACCGAGAAATACAATAACGGACAAGACGTACGACTTTTGGCCTTCATTTGATCTGCCGGTGCCTCAGAGCCTAGATTGTGACATAGAATCTGTTTGGCGCTTATCGAATGAAAAGGTTCAGCCTATGTGAAAAGTGCAACTCACATTCTGCCGTTTCATGAAGCTGTTCGTGGAGACTGGTCCCTCGAATTCAGTGCGTTGCGCATTTATGGCCCCCAACAAGGAACCTAAAAGCGTTGTTTTTTATCGTTATCGTGTTTCCAAAATTACTTATCACGCTCACATATGTGAACCCTATAACCTACGCAGCTCGAGTTCCGGGAATGTGACACGTATCACCATAGCCCTCGTTTCTGAATTATAAATTTTGTTTAAAGAGATCTGAAATAGAGTACTTCAAGGATTTATCGCATCAAGGAGTGCGATAGCCACCCTCCAGTTCGCCGCTCGATGAACCGCAGAGAATGCTAGGAATTATCCAAGCCAATCCAGTGCTTTGAGTGTACCGCGTGACTAGACGGCCAGCGCGTGGCTGCGTCCCTCCAGAAGGTCACGTGACACGAACATTGCACGGCATTGGCTCCGATGGCTCGTGGCGTACTCTCGGGTCCATCGTAAGGTGAAAACACAGAATGTACGAAATTAAGCTCGACTTCTTGGTTGCCTCCCGCGGCTTCGAAATTGCAGATGGTTACGCAATGGGGGAGCAAGAAGACGTATTGTCGAGGAGGTCCGTCGAGTTGGGCGCTGTAGTTCCGGGAATCGGATAGCTTCTTAATTACAGGCTGTTGCTTGGAATATGCGTATCTATTGCAGTTACACTTTTCTGCCGTTTTGCATTGTTCTGCAGTGCATGCAACCCGTTATGTTAGATAGCTGCAGTATTACGCAGTCATGTTTCCATGATGCCGACCGCGTTAATATGAAGGCACTGCTTTTAGCCAAGTTTTTCTTGGGCGCATTGAATAAATGCAATTAGTGACCATAAGGTCATTCACGCTGATTTTATGTTTTCGCCGACGTTGCCCCCTACTCAAAATAAAACAATTCGCCTCTACAACAAAGGAAATTATGAAGCGATAAATAACCACTTAACCAATTTTTTTACTGACTTTGAGGCTGCTTATCAAAGTCGATCCACCCATGAAAATTGGGTACTACTCAAGAACAAGTTTAACGAATTAATAAATACATTTATTCCTAAAATCAGTTTTCATGTTAGCCGACAGAAGCCATGGTTCACTAAAACCCTTAAGAGGCTGGAAAATAAAAAAGCGTCTTTTTCGCTCTGCGAAGTCAAAACCAAACCCATGCGCGTGAGAAAGGTACTACGAGGCCGAAGCAACATATTTAAACGCTATCATTGAAGCCAAGCGCTCATTTTTCCTTATTGACTTACCAAACATATTAATCAATAACCCAAGAAAGTTCTGGCAGTTCATAAACCCTCAGCAGACTCCCGGTTTAACTCTTGCCGATGAATCGGGGAATGTGCTTAGCGATAGTGAGTGCGCTAACATGTTTAATATCGCGTTCTCATCAGTCTTTACTCAAGAGTCCGACGCACCACTCCCACCCGTAATCGTAACTATTGAATCGGAAATGCACTCCATCTCATTTTCCACTGCCGGTATTTCGTATATTATTGATAACATCAAGTTGTCATCATCAGCGGGCGTCGACGAAATCACCTCGAAATTTTTGAAGAATTGTAACCATGTATGTTCATCATTTTTCTCACTTATGTTCTCGCAGTCACTTTTCACAGGTGGCATTCCAGATGACTGGAAGGCGGGGAAGGTCGTTCCCGTTTTCAAATCAGGCAACAAGGACTCTCCATTAAATTATCGACCCATTTCCTTAACAAGCGTACCCTGCAAAATCATGGAACACGTCATTTATACCCACGTTATGAACTTCCTGGACTCTAACCAATTCTTTCACCCTTCTCAGCACGGGTTTCGCAGGAACTTCTCCTGCGAAACTCAACTAGCTCTCTTTCTCCACGACTTGCATACCTATCTCGACTCTAACTGCCAAACTGACGCTATCTTCCTGGACTTTGCAAAAGCCTTCGACAAAGTACCTCATAGACGCTTGCTACTAAAACTTTCTCGGCTAGGATTAGACCCTGACGTCTTGAAATGGATACAGGAATTTTTGACTAATCGCTCTCAGTCCGTCCTCGTTAATAACCAGTCCTCCAACTGCCTACCAGTATCATCAGGTGTCCCCCAGGGCTCCGTCTTGGGCCCACTGCTATTCCTCATATATATTAACGACTTACCCTTACACGTTACTTCTCAAATCCGTATGTTTGCCGAAGACTGCGTTATTTACCAACCAGTTACTAACATTTCTGACCAAATCAATCTACAGGAAAACCTCAACCTCATCCAGGAATGGTGCGACCACTGGCTCATGTCACTTAATCCTAATAAATGCAAACTCATGTCCTTTCATCGCCGAACCAACCCTTTCCTTTTCCCTTTTTCAATTGCTAACACTCCTGTCGAACTAGTACAGTCCTATAAATATCTTGGTGTCACCTTAGGTAGCGACCTATCATGGCGCGCACATGTCACTAACATTATCTCATTAGCAAATAAAAGTTTAGGATTTCTAAAACGCCATCTACGTACCGCTCCTCAAAGCATAAAACTGCTAGCATACAAATCACTCGTAAGGTCAAAGCTGGAATACGCATCCCCCATCTGGAGCCCGCACCAAGCCTATCTCAGTTATGCACTCGAACAGGTTCAGAACCGCGCCACCAGATTCATCCACTCATCTTACTCCTACAAAGTTAGTATCTCATCCTTAAAAGCTGAATCGGGCCTTTTAGACCTCTCCTCTCGTCGCCATACTGCTAGCTTATGTCTATTTCACAAGTTTTTCTATTCTCCGCTTCATCACGCGCCCTACATTGTACCCCACGCCCGCATCTCTCTCCGAACAGGTCACCCATTGCAGGTCACCCGTCACCGCACTCGAACTGCCACTTTTTTTCAATTCCTTCTTCCCCCGTACTGCAACAGACTGGAATGGCCTTGCCGGCGATGTTGCTACGATCACCTGCCCATTAAGGTTTGCTGAAGCTGTGTCAACCATCAATCCAGCGTAACAACCTATTGTTCAAGTTATTGTAAGTTTTATATTCTCCCACCCCTTATGTAATACCCCTCCCGAAGGGGTCTTTAAGGAAATAAAGTGAAGTGAAGTGAAGCATGCCTTCTTGTCTCGTCATTATAGACTACTCCCACTATAGACAAGTTCAGGGGGAAGGAGGAGGGGAAAGGTGATCATATTAACGGGACATCGCCGTAATTATTTCAGTTGCACTTCTCTGCAGCTTTCCTTTGTTTTGTCTAGCCGCAGTTATTTTCCGCAGGTCAGCTATCAGCTACTGATTCAGGCAGAGACCTGATCCTCAAAAGGTTTGACGCAATTTTTTAATGAAAACCATTTATTCTCTGATTGATGCCTTCGATCCTTTGATTGATGCCTTTGCCAGACACGCTTTTTCATTTTTCTCTTTTGAAAAATAACTGACGTTTTCCGCGTATAATAGATTTTGTATTTACAAAAGAACAGACATACAAGACCGCGGTGATATTGAAGTGTACAAAAGAGTCACATTTATTCAGCGCCCCTGTCATGAAGTTTTGCATATCACAATAATGATCTCAACCTCAAAATTAGACGAGACTTCATAATACAATACAAAGTAATTTCATTATAGTTTGCACAGTTTACGAGCTAATGGCCATATAAACCAAGAACGCTTGCGCATGGAACGTGGCAGTTGAGGGCACAGAAACCAAAACACACAAACAAAATCTAACGGGAAAAAATATTTGGAGGATCAACAAAATCGTTCACAATCTGCGAAGATAAATTTTATTTTTTTGTAATATTTACATTGTTGCCAGCATTCGCAGTGACCAATGCTTTGAAACCGATCAGACCTATACATGCGCATATCTAATATTCGATGAAACCTAATCAGTTTCCATTAATGCTGAGTCAACCTCCTGCAGAGTGTAAAAAATTTTGTTTAGCCTCTACAAATGTGTTCTCGTTTGATTTTTGCTTTCTTCTGCGTCGCAACAGCCACGGCCCATGGCCGTTGCTGCGAAAAGAGGGCTTCTCTGTGGGTGGCGTTCCTTGAAAGTTGAAACTACGCCGCGCGCAAGCCAATGGGGTGGCTGCTACAGACTACAGGCTTCACTCCATGGGACAGGGGAATTTAGGTGCCGTTTGGAGCGGCTTCAGAGCTGAGAACGCCGGTTCGCCCCATAAGACAGTTAATGCATTCGCATTAATAACGCACTTAGGTTCCTTGTCGTAGGCCAGAAATGAGCAACGCGCCGAATTGGAGCTTCCAGTCTTCAGGATCAGCCCTCTGATTAGTTAGAATGTGACTTTTATTTGTTCACCTTGGCAGAACCTTTTCAGCTGAAAATTTTGAAACAGCTTATTTGTCATAATCTAAACCCCCAGGCACCGAAACATAAAATAACGGCGAAGAGGTGTACGCCTTGTCAGTTATTTTATTTGTCCTAGTCTCCGGGTTTGGATTATCCTGTGTCCTAACCAGATCGCTTGCATGCTTTTGCTTCTTGCAGCTTTTATGCTCTATTTCCCGCAAACTTATCCTAAAGGTTCTTTTTTTTTTTTTTAAGCGTGATGTAATTGTAGCGTTTTACTTCGTTTAACTTCGAACACGTAGCCGACGCTACGAAATGATGGGGCCAATCGAAGAAAGTCAAGAACACAACGCACAGAAACACGACGAACATGTTCGTCGTGTTTCTGTGCGCGTTCTACTATCGCTAAACCATTCATGCACACAAAAAACATCCCAATAACTTGCGCTTCTCATAGGTGCATTCGTGCCTCTGATCTGCGTTCAGACATCTGATAAAACTAAGTGTAGCCGTGCCCGCGTGGCTGTGCCTTTATGTGACCTTCGAGCTATTGATGTTCAGCATGGTTCGCCAACTACTATTTCTATATATTTGATTAATTACAGAATGTTGCTACTTTCTATCGAGATTTTTCTAACTAGTTAACAATGCGATGTGTGTGTGCATGTACGTCTAGAAGAAGGGGGGGGGGGAGGAGAAGGAGAGCTCGGAGAAGTGAGAACTTTTAAACAAGCGACCACGCTCCGAGGTAAAGGTGCGTTGCTTTTGCTGACACATTACGTTGTTCTCCACTGTAAGGAGCAAGTGAACACAGATCCGCGCAGAAAAAGAATATATTCGAGCTTTCCAAGTGTTTTGATTATTTCCATGTCTTGGTGAACATGCAGCTTTTAACGGTAACAATGGCCCCCTTTCAAAACCCCTTTGAGCAACGTTGGCGTCACCAATTCCTGGCACGAAGCGTGTAATTTTACCCGAGTGCCGCCCGAACTCTGATGTAGTCCTCGCGTCCAATGCATGCTCAGAGAACGTGCCCGAGAATTGAGTAACTCGGACATTTGGCACAAGCAGCTACTAGACGGTGCGCAGTCTCGAAAATGGTCTCTTACACAGACCTGATTATTTCGACAAAGACCGAAGAGCGCAGGATGTGTTCAAGGCAGCCTATCACCTCGCAGAAATCGAGGCGGCATGATTTGGGGTAACATGGGCGTGGGCGATTCAATTTGATTTCCTCGTTAAATGTACGAAGGAAATTCACGTGACGGTTTTTGGAGATGGTCCTTTTGTGACGGCTCTTTAGGCGGTGGTTATCTTATAGAATTCGGTTGATAGAACACATATCGCATCAGAAAAGGCAAAAAAGCGGAAAACAAAATATCCAGACGTATGCACATAGTGGGGGGGGGGGGGGGGGGAGATCCCATTAATAGATGTTTTATTCATTCGAATGGCTTTCTCAAACTGAGATGTGCTGGCTTCATTTGAGGTCACATTCGAGGATAGATTTATTCTCTTGCTTATGGCGCCAATCGGTAGATGAGTCTTTTGGAGTCCATGCCGCATGGTCGTGTCCAGTAACGTTCACCAGGGATTTTGCTTTGAATCGATAAATAGGTAGCAGCAACTTAGCTGAATAACTAATCTAAACAAGGAAAAGCCCTGCGGTGCGTTGATTAGCGTAGCTATTAAAGTGGTGTTTGGCCGGATGTAAATAAATGAGCACACATGACCGGAAGAATATAGTCCAGATTAAATGGGCAGTAGATCTAAGTTGAGGCGATTCACAAGCCAGGTGGACAACGCCACGCTTGTAAGCTCGAAGCAAACATATTGTTTTCAGTACAGCTTCATATTCGTATATCACCAACCACTTTTTTAAGATATGTGGATAGCAAAACGACAACACAGGACGGATATAAAACGTTTATGTCTCAGTGCTTAACACTGAGACCACGAAACAACAGGGCACAGAACATTCCGGACTCTCGGAGACCACCATTCTCTATCGATTTTCTTATACGCTATCTCCTGATAGGTTAAGCTGCCTAAAACGCGTTTTCGAATGGCGTGTTTAGCGTCCTGTTCCGCCCATCCGTCAAAAAAGGTCCCGAGGTGGCAAGAAATGACGCCACAGTAGTTGGTGTATCACGCTGTCGGAGGTCGCGATCCTGGCGGTGGGCATTGAAGTTCTAGCAAAAAAAGTACGAGCAAAAGCAGGTGTCGTTGTCGTCGCGGAATCCCAACTCCTGGCTGCTGAAGTTTCCGTGGACTGTCCAGCTGAAGAGCGACAGGCGTCTGCTACATAAACCATCGCTGCAGTTGCGAAACCGTCAGGATGGAGGACGGCAACACTACGACACTTCCCTGACGTCATCAGAAAACAACCGAGGGACAACTTTTTAGGACGTGGTAAACAAACCGATCGGATATACGTTTTAGGAACCACAGTTACATCTCTTGCCAAATCATAGCGTTGGAACTAAAATCTTTGATTGCGGTATACTGCTATAATGCAACAGTGGGCACCGGTCGCAGAGTAGATCTACACCGGGGACGTAAACTTTGTTTCCCGGCCTATCAGTCGTTTTCCCTTAGTGGAGAACAAAAATATATTTTATTGCAAAAGCAGTAGCAGCTAGTGTCATTAACGTCGTGTTTTACGAGACCATCAGTTAAGTATATAGAAATCATGCTTATTAATTAATGTTTTTTGTTTTGTTAGAACTTTCCAGAGTTGTCGGCATTGTTTTTTTTTTAGCTTTTTTTTGTGGGTGTCGGCGTTTTGGAGGGAGCGTTTGCGTGGGCAGAGCGGCCGAGATGCGGGAGCGGTTCCCCCACGGTCGTTAAGAAACGTCCCGGGTTTCGGGAGTCTGCTCGGACAGATCCCTGGGACAGCCCGTTCTTGCAGCTGCTTGTGGATGTTAACCGAGTGTGCCGGTGTAAGAGGGTTTTGCCGCTTAGTGTAAAATTGTCGCTCTTTGCGCGATGCAATAATTTAAAGGTTGGCGCCAGTCAGACTGGGAAAATTGCAGAGAACAACTCTACAAGGAATTTAGGTTTGGCGGTTGGAGCGCCAGGATGACAACTCGCCGACCATTGGAGAACAGTGTACCACGTGTGAGTGGTGGAATTTGAAGAGATTGATCGGTTCCTGAGGGGAAAGGAGGCCCCTACGGGCCTACAAAAAGAGTGCAGAGAGGATTTTGAGGGATTCGGACTTGAGATTTGATGGAGAGAAATTGAGGACGGGGGTCAAGACTTTAGACGAGGCGGGATGGTCTCCCAAGTTGGGATTTGTAACTAGAGTGTAAATAAATGCACATAGTTCTATTCAAGCAGTGAGTTGACCCGTGACTCAGGGACGTTCGTGCCACCACGCTCCAGACCACCGGAGCGGAACCTGCCTCCAACACCACCGGGAGGAACAACAAACAACTTTAACTCCATCAGCAAGATTCTGTCTGTGCCAGGGCTGGATAAAGCACTCATTTACTATTGCAACGCGCCAGCTTCTACTCCAACTAATCTGCGCACTTCGTAACACCGGAAAGGAAATACTGAGGCACAGTCTGCAACACGCGACCTCGGACATTTTCACCATTTATAGCCTTCGCAAATAAGACCTCCAAAACGTTCTCATCCTCAGCTATGCATGCTAAACTGCAGGATTTCTTTGACGCACCGAGGTTGCCAAGCGATTCGGTGTCGTCAGAAATTAGAGGTGACACAACCAAATGTTTCGTTCCCGTTGGGTGGCTGAAACTTGAAAAGTAACGTCGCTCCAGCGTCATATAAAAAGCCGGCACTCCCCCCACCCCAACTTCACCCGCCACAATGCCAGGGATGCTTGAGACAATCACGATGGTGAAGGCAAGGCGCGACCACGTTAGTGGCAGACGTCGCTGTATTTTCGCATAACCCCAATTGGCTCCTTTATAAACTTCACCACCTCATAAATAAGCATGCATTACACCTTGGACATTAAGGTATGTACCACTTGTACACTAACGCTTTGATGCCGATTTGGACTGACCGTCCAAAATCGGTTTTTCAGTGTATCGCGCTGGGATTTTCAACAGAGGTGCCCGAAGGTGGTGCATTCATTAATTCAGTATATGAATGCATGAAACATTCGGAGTCAAAAGAAAGAATACCGGAACCGGTTTTGTTTGTGGAAAAATTGTCGCTGAGACCTTATTCTCAAAATCTTCAAAAAACCATCTTGAGCTATTTTGGCGCGTATTATGACAAAGATATAGGTGGGATGAAAAGAAACTACATTTGGCTTGCCTATTCTTTACTTCATTTTGCCATAATATGAGGCACAGTAACAAAATAATATTTAAATGTACAGGCAAATAATATGTGAAACATAGTTCTTAATTTTGCGTGATTTACAGATCGGGTGAGCCAATATTTCCACAATTTTAGTGACATCTTTCACCAACTTCGGGCACCACTGTACTAAATCTTGGCGCGGCACGTTAAGAACCCGATTTATGCTGACCGTCCTATTTCGGATCAAAGCGTTAGTGTACGCGCTGTATGCATGCATATTGAACTGCCTAGCTTTCTTTCAAAATAGCATATATTGGTAATTTTCCAGCTTTTGGGAGTGATATCATCGAGTGTAAATATACTTATATTTTTTTTAACTATTAGCCCCATCGATGTTTATTCTGTATACATGAACAGGAGATATCGACTGGCACATTTACATTCCTTCTTGGTACAGATAAGATGGCGGAAATTGGACACGATCAAGCAAGTAAAAAATGTCACGCGCTAACTTTCAACCACGGTCACTAACGGCTCAAAAGAAGTCTGACGTGGAAAGTCCCGAACATTTTGCAATCAATTACGCAGCCAATAGGATTGCGGCGTCAGAAAGTCGACGATAAAATCACGAAGCGACAAGCGGCAACATAATGAGGCACGTTCTGCGTTTCTTAATATGTCAGAGATTTTACCTTTATACGAGAAAGGGCAGGCATAGTTGACGGTAGGGAGCCTTCATGTGCGCTTTGCTAGGGTGGTGCCACCATTGTAATACCACTCGCCGACAAACCAGCAGCCATTTTGGTCTCGGCAATAATCCGTGGGGCTTATAACCCTCCCGGAAACAAGCACCTTATCTCACAAGTTGGGAGCAACGTTGTGGAGCCCACGGAGGGAGGATTAGCATTTCCCCCCTCGGATGGGGGGACCGATAGACACAAAGGCCACTTTCCGGCGCACGGGAAACGCACGGGGAAACAATGAGGAACAAAATGGCGGTGGGAAAAAGGGAAACAAGCAGTTGGCATCACTCTATGCGAAGCGGACATGAAGGCACCCTAGTTGAAGGCTGATTGAAAGCCAGCGCCTGTTAAGTCTCACTAGCGTGTCATTGCCCCACCTGCGTTACTTCGCCACTCAATGTACTCTTTTTATTGCAAACGCCACCAGGTGGTGCTCCAGTGCTTGACGTCCCAGTGAACTTCCGGTTTTGTAGAAGGATAAACGAAATCCACCTTAACACCGCTGCTTGAAGTGTAGATGAAAAGTTTAACCACCGAATCTCCAAGTGAAGGCCAAAAGAACGAAGGAGTGCGAGATCTGTAAAAATGTCTCGAGTATTCTTGTAAACTAACTTGCCTCCTCCAAGATGTAATATTGCGCAGCCGGAGGCCCTCGTTAAATCTCCTACTTCGTCGAACGTGTATCATTTATGCTTTCTAGTACTGGTGGCATAAGCGAGCTCAACAGGCTTGCAAAGACAGTGCAACCGGAAGCCGCTTGGGACGCAAGCGGCAGTTCATGTTTGCAAACAGCAAAATGTCAAATGATTGACGGAAGAAAAGGATATGCACTGTGGCAAAACTTTTTCATATATGAAAGATTTCGTAGCTGCCATTTCCGCAGCAGCTTATGCAATTGCAATCTGACAGGAACTTCCCAACAAATGGGTGTCGCCATAAACTCCTTAAAAGTGTTAGATGAGCCTAGGTCCTCAACGTGGAGCCGCCCCCAGGCCGTTCAGGGCGAGTATAGCTCGTCTGTTTTCTGCGGTTCACGCACTCAACCGTTCTGGACGAACCAGGCTCGCTCATGGCTTAGTTTGAGGTTCTGCCAACAAATGGCAGCACTGACTTTTTTTTTTACTTTTCCTATTTTGTTTGCGTTTAGAAATTTGATTTTGATGACAACAAATGTAATTTTGCAGACAACAATTGAGCAGTTGAGGGTAAGAAATTTCCCAAAATTAAAAGCGGTAAATGATCAATCAACCAGATTTTTTAAAAAAAAAGAGTCTTGGGCAGCTGATCTACGAGTTCTTGTAGTTCATGGATCTTAAAGAGGAACGTTGGATAGGAAGTAGAGCCAAACGAGGATGATCAGGTGTTCTAAGAGGGTGCGAACTTCTACTGCCTCAAGCGGCGTTTGCAGGGGAGCTTGTGCGCACATATGCCCATTTTGTGCTATCTCTGCAGCATCACCGGGAGGATTAGGGTAAAGGCGGTCCTTTTTAAACACCTGATGACGACGATGTAAGTCTTGCGAGTGTTTGTTATTCAAATTAGTCTCCTGTAAAAGGACGAAGCTCATTGAGAAACGAATCGACACCATCAATATTCAAAAGGCCGCGACAGTTGCACTGGATAAGTGTTTACTCGCAGCAGGGTTAACTGGAACACTATAATATTAAAACTGTACAATATAGTAAATAGTAGTTACCATAGTTTAACATCAGTATTTACGCGCGTTATATTTGTTAGCAATTCTTTCTGCCTCTCACTAGAGACGGTTGGGGCAGAAAGGCAGGACTCTAATCTAGAGTGGAGACCCTCCTGGTGGAATCTGAGTCAACTTCATGGCTCTTCGTGTAATGTCGTCAGCTGGCCGTTGGGGGTCAACTGCCTCGACGGCTCACCTTGGTGCGGGGTGCGGGGTGGTTGGTCCCAGCCCGGAGGGGCAAAGAGGTAAAGGTAACCATCTCCTGCTGTTAGGTGGATGTTGGCGTGCCAGCATCTTTTCTGCGGTTAAGACGCGGTACCACTGGCGCCGATCCCTTGTATTTAAGAATAGACTTCGACGAGAAGCGCAGAATGTCCGAAAACGTCAGGGTTCCCGTCTATGTCATCAGTGACCGTGCAGGTTCCCTCCGCACGACCTGGGCATACCCGCCCTTCGATATGAAGGAAAGACGTTTCTTAGCCTCATAGTAGGGAATGTGTTCATTTGCGTTCAATGTAAGGACTTACGTTCCTCGTTTGCATTGTGGACAGACTCGAATGTAGGCAGGGTGACAACCATCGCATATTCGGTTCATTCTCGCAAACACTTGATACATGATCCTAACTGGAGCACTTAGCACAAGTGGCGGCCCCCCGACAACTCCGTGACCCATGGCCGAACTGGTGATACTCAAAGCACCACTTAGATTTCGGCAAACAGGGTTGAACGCGGCGTTGGATGTAGCCTGCCTTTACAGTCACAGGAAGAGCAGTGCAATCAAAAGTGAGAACAACATGCTTAGTCACCTTTCGTGTTCATGGCAATTGGTGATGCGCCGTGCCACAGCCACACCCTAGCTGGGAAGAAATCTAGCAAGTCATTCTCGGAAATAACTTCTTGAATTGTGCTTAGCTTTCGGTGAAGGCTGACACTGCATTTATAGTCCTACATTTCAATAAGTGCCAAAAAGACAAAACTCTGCTGTTTGGTATTAATCTATTCAAGGAGGTCTCCAGACGACATTTTCTTTGCACTAAATTTTTCTCCAACATCGTCTTCAAGTAGCTTATCAAGTAGAAAATGTGACAGTCTACTAAGAGGTTTACTGCTTTCAGAGTGTATAGAACTATGATCATGGGGAATTTGTTGATAAGAAAGGACATTTGACTGCGGCAGATGCTTTGGTTGGGGGCGTGCCGGCAGCGGTGGCGCGAGGAAACTGGCTGGTGAGATCGGTTTATTGCTGAGTTGGCTTCATTCACCTGTGATCCCGTCCCATGAAGGAATAAGTCGTTCCCATGACTTACTTATTCTAGGTGGTGTTGGCTATGGACTCTTTCTCGTGGCGTGACATCGGTCCACTGGGTTTCCAGCTGCTGTGTTCTGTTTGCTTACACTCTCTCCACTCTCGCATTGACGACTGGCTACGTCGCACTAAACTCCGCCTCACCCTGCGATGAACCTCCGCCACAGCTATGGGCACCCGGGGCCAATCACGAGCTAGTTAGAAACCACGTGGGTTATTGCTCGGATGTGCGCCGTAAGGGGCGCGCTGATACGCGCATCGTGACAATGCATCGCGCGTATTCTAAATGGCTGTAGTTGTACATTACGGCCCGAAGCTTTGGCTGTAGTCCGTCGTTGAATGAGGCCGAAAAATTGTAGCTCGCGTACATATCAACTAGAGGTTGTTAGCAACATGCTTCCCGCTTGGGTGTCACCACCTAAGGTCTAAATGTTTCCAACTTTGAGGACGAGTTGTACTTTGATATATTCCTCGGATCGCAAAAATGTTGATTTGGTTCAGTCGACGGAAGCATAAATATTATGTTTGTCGCGCCACTAAAATTATGCCAGGGAAAATAGTTGAAAACTGTATTTGTTCAACACACGGATCCTCACTGATCAATTTGTTCTTTTTTATTATTATACATATGAGTCAGAAACCGCTTAACAGATATGTTAAGCTCTCCAAAATGTTTCACCAGTGCGTCTCCGGCTTTAAGGGATACTGAACCGAAATTTGGAGTTCACAAAGCAAGGCTGTAGAAGTGTTGAACGGAACGCTACGAGCTCCAAAACATCACTCGTGCATCGATATCTCAAACGGATGGCCGTACTTTTGGAAAAAAAGGGCGCGATCAAGCGAGTTCTTTGACGTAACTGTCCTTCGGGAGAATTTGAGAATAAGGAGAAGCGGCCTCGCTTCCCTCCTCCTCGCTTCAGTTCACCAGCTTGACGGGACGTAGCGAGGAGGAGAGAGAATGGGAATCGTGACGTGCCTTGTCTCGTCGGCCTCGTCGGCCGGGTTCAATCGCGCACTTCTTTGCCAAAAAATACGGCGATCCGTTAGATATATCGCCCTATGAGTGATATTTTTTGGTTTGGCAGCTTCCCGCCTATCCACCCGGCCTTGTTTAGTGAGCTCGAAATTTCGGTTCAGTAGCCCTTTAATGTCGGTCTAAGAAATTCCGACGATCCTTGGATGAGTGCACGCCTGATTCATCGCCCTCCGCAAGTCTTGAGTGGAAACACGCTCCTCGCATAGGTTGATAAACAATCCGAGGTACTTCACGGCATATGAATTCCGCGGCACTTCGAAGCAGCGCGAGTCGAAGTGTCTCACTGCTTTAAAGCACGCGTGCTTGGTAAGCCCTCTCTTAGTGTTGAGGAACCGATCGCCGCCCTGGAAACACAGTCCGTTCCATGAGCAATGATCTGAGTCAGCTTGTCCTTCGCAAAGGCACTCATTTTCTCCTTCGTGTGCATTGACTTTTTAATGATCGCTATTTTGCCCAGCTCCGTCGTGTTCCGCACGTTTTCCCACAGGATGTTCATCGGAGTCATGCATTTGGTGGCGCTGTTCCTCGGCGATCTTTGAAAGCGTTCCGGAGGCGGCGGTATGATATGAGCGTTTTGAAACTCGCTAACCCTCGTGTTCCTCATGCGCATATTCCCGTAGACAGACGCGGTACTGAAGGTCGTATTGAAACGGGTGTCATCAAACTGCTGCTGCAGCGTCCTCCTGCGGTAGAGCTCCGCTTCTGTGTTCCTCATCCAGGACACGCTGTAGTAGTCGCTGACGAAGATACCGCTGACGTAGTCCTATTCACTGGTACAGGCTTCCTCGTAAGGATCGGCAGCTGTCGTTGAAAACACGCTGATGTTATAGAGCAGACGTCCGCCAAACATGGAGGCTGAGAAAGACGCGTAGAGGTAGAAGACCATCTTGGCGTATTTCCTCTCCTCGAGCAATTTCTTGATGGCCTCAGTGAGATCCTTGGCGTGCAAAGCGTCGTCGGAGAAACTCACAAGACGTCGGGTCTCAAGACTGTCCAAGTAAACGAAAGTGTGGTCTTTCGGCCCGCTCCCACATACCTTGCCGCTGCCACCCTCGATGAGTTCCCGTCGTCCTTGTAGCACACCGAGGAAGTTACTGGCTGTGACGCTCGCTCCAATGTAGTCCTTGATTGTGCCCGCGTAGTGGTCTCGACCGTTAAGATAGTTCACGACGATCCCGGGGGTTGGGTTCCGAGGGTTGTAAGCGATGTCGTCGTACATCATAACTACGACGTTGTCATCTGGGACGCCATAGTGGTACAGGATGTGATAGGCGTGGCACACGTCTGCTTGAAGATGGTAATCGTGGTAGTCTTGACCAGCAGACGCGATGACACCCCACTTTGTGACGTCATCGCTTGCCACTCGCTGTCTAACAGATGCCGAATCCCAATGTACTTGAGTTGTCCCCAATTCCGTAGCAAGGGTTTTGTTGATAAGAATTGCGCAACCTAAAATATGTCGAATAAGCATATCTTCTTTTAAAGGTCGCCGCAAAAACTCCTGGTTTACCTGTAGTGCAGTCTTAAATGGCGTGCTGCAAAACAAAACAAAACAAAATAAAAGAAGCCCCAATAACCTGGAAAGACCGTCCCTTATTGTTCTAGACAAATGCAATTCCGAATTGATAAAACCTGCGATATTAGCTGGGACCTTTGTTTAACTCAAGAGTTAGCATTGGTTGCTTGCATTCAGTGTTGTACGGAACGGCGTTCCTGAAACGCGTTCCTTTTAGGAGGAACAAAGAAACGCCGCCGTTCCATTTGGCATTGGTGGAACTGGAACGGGAACGCGTTACATTTTTACTGAAACGGAAAAAGGAGCGGCTTTCCTTTTTTCGTCCAGTGGGAACGGAAAAAGGAACGGCGTTCCTTTTTTCGTCCAGTGGACTAATTGGTAGTTTTTTTCTGAAAGGGAAATTCTAGAAGTGTAAAAACAATATCCATCTATACGAAGAGAAAGATTTCGTTAACTTTTTGGTTACATACCATATGGTTAATTTTGTGTGATACTCGTTTGGTGACAGTCGGGTGCGGGAGAGCTAGTGGACATCGAACCTTTTTTCAGTGCCCGAGACTGCGGTACAAAAAGCCAAACTTTTACTCAAAGAAAACGACACAGAAAGAAAGACGTTTCGGACTCAGCTACTTTCTTTCCTTCCACGAATCCTCATACACCCAGAAATCTAAGACCGACTGCAGCCATCACTGAACTTCCACAAAGAGAGCTACAGTTACAACAGAAAAGCAGGTTACCCGGTATAGAACGCACCCTTGTATCCCGAATATTGGTGGCATAAAATATAGACAAAAATTAGTTTTTATTTCTTCTCCCCTTGTTTTCTATCTTGAAACTGAACTACGAGCCTAACCTTCACGAAGAAGGACTTGTATTTTTCAAGACTGGCCATCCAACAGCCCTACCTTCTTCACCTGCTCGTCTTACGGACAGCAATATCGAGAAGCAAGTGTTGTTATGTTCGAACAAGTGACTTTGTTATATTGAAACGCGTGAGGTTGTTGTGAAACGCTCGTGCAATGTGGGGTAACAGTATATTTGGCTCGTCTGAATCGCCCACCAGAAAATATGGTTAAAAGTTGAGATTTTTAAAGGTGAATATATCAACAAATGAAACACTGCTTCTACTTGTCTTCTTCCCTTGGTGCCTTTCCATTACTGCATTCAAATATGTATGTTGCCATTTGATGGGATAGATAAAAAACAACAAAAAACACTTTGCTTAAAATAATTGTATATGGTTATTGTCAAAATACAAATGTAACGTACATGTAACGATACGTTCCATTTCTTTAACTGTAACGGGAACGAGTTCCTTTTTCACATATGGAACTTGTAATGGGAACGCGTTCCAAGCATTAGAAGGAACGAGGAACGAGCTTTCGTTCCATTTTTTTAGGAACGTGTACAACACTGCTTACATTCACCAGTTACTGAGATACGCAGTAGTAGAGGAGATAAATATAACAAACAAAAAGCGAAAAAGGATCATATTCACATTTTCACGTAATCGTTTTTATTGTTTTAGTACCCCCGTATTATGGGCACTTAAACGGCCTTTAGAAGGAAATCATTAAAAAACTAAAGAAAGAGTGAAGGCGACCATATCTCAGGCTGACATAGCAACCTTGGAGCAAAGAAGTGAATGAACCAACAAACAAAAACTTCAAATACAACAATATGTTTTGTGTTCGTCCGTCCCTTCTTCTTTTTACTCCAATGTTATTCGTCAGTACTTCGAAAGGAAGTTCCTGTAGATTTTCGAGCTACCTGGACAAACTAAATTTTCGAAATACCCGTGACTTACTCTTGACGGCATGCCATATATTATCTCTTAGTTCAGAATATTAGCTATTGAGAAAACGGCAGCTCGAGGGGATGACAAAACCAGCATTCAAAATTCCCCGCGCTTCCAGGATCCGTGACGTCCACTGTTTTAAAACTTTCAGGTCAAGCAGGCTTAAAAACTTATTCGACGATCAATGGGAGTTATCTGATGGATATGTGTTAGCAATGGTTCCATCTCACCCCTGTTTCACCTCTTTCCATTCCTTTAGGACTTTTTGCCATTCGTTTATCACCGCTTTCCTGTCGTTTCTTACTACTTTGCATTTGTTTATGACCCATCTCGAGTCGTTTATGCCCAGTTTTCAATATTTTTTCGCCTTCTTTATCGCTGGTGGAAAGAAGCATATCCATCGTCGGAGCGGCAACAGGGCTGGGCCGCATTCCAAACAGCCCGGCGCCAGCTCGTCTCTGGCTCCGCGCCAGCTGTGCGATGCTCGTATTAATCCGAAGCGCTGACGTCAGCACGCGTCATCCTCTCCCTCTCTCCCCGCCGCCGTGGTAAGACATTGAATCTGTAAATAAGATACCTCCTCACCACACCTCACCTCGCGACGTCATGCATGGCGCTGACAAACTGACGCAAGGAATGACAAAGGCGGGTTCCCGTGAAAACGAGCGTTCTAATGCTAACGCCTTAAAATACATAAAGCATCTTTGAAATCTTGCTGAAAGTCATCCCTAGATTATCTGTATTAGCCCCGAGAACGAACACAAGGATCGATGCGGTCGCCGAGCCCTGATTGGGTGATATGTACCGTGACGTCAGGGGAAGGACTCCGATCTGCGATCTCCGCATACGGCTCGCTTACCTGCCCCCGTTTCCTGGTTTGCGACCATGCTGATCAGTGGCGCAATGCAAATCCCCAAAAGATGCCGGTATCAGCTTTCACCACCCGAAGCTATCGAGGTTAAATATAGCATGGACAGTCAAACTAAGGATGGGAAAGGCAGCGTTAACGTCGGCCAATCTTTGCAGCAAGCACTTCGAGGAGCAGGACATCGTTTACACGCGGTACAAGCCGCAGGGTAAGACCGATACCGACGTTCTTCCGTACCTTTTCTAAGCGTGTTTGTCACTTTTACTCTTATAATAAAATTAAAAGTATCGAAAGCTATCGGCTGGGATAATTCCGCCGATGAACCTCTCCGTCCGTTTACACGACTGGAGCCGATCGTGCGAAGGTTCGGTGAACCTGGGGCGTAAGTGTTTCAGACGCCTAAATTACGTTCCTTGCTTGTTTATGAATTCAGAAAATATTATGACCCACTTCGTGGATATTTCAAATGGCATTTATATTAAGAACTCCGGGGGTAGGCGGCAAATTAGCTCGCCACGCCGACTCTGAGCGTGCCACTCTGTGTGCGCTGGTTCGCAGATGCTTCAAAGGCCCTGGCTCTGAACGCCTTTGAAGTGCTCGTGGAACAGAATTGTTCTACATACGTTGAAGTGAAGTTTTGGGGTGCATTATACGTGACAACGGGCGTAAGAACACACCCCTTTTTTGTTAGAGTTAAGACTCTACCATCATTCCCTCATTGTTAATGTCTGTGTTCAATATTTCAGCATGCCCTTTGCGGTTTTTGGAGTGTTTGAAGGAGCGCGAAAGACGTCGAATAAGCAAATGCGCCTGATTCACGCAATATGCCGGAAAGCCCTGCATTTCGCTAGGCCTTATTTGTATACGCTCGCCTTTCGCTTATCGGCCGCCATGCTGCTTTACGCCGTAGTAACCCTTTGCTACCATTTGCTTGAATGCGTATGAGGTCGTTACTTTGGAACGAGGCGTGGTTATATATATGGAAGAACATTTCGCCACCCCAAAGGTAGTAAGCACCATATGACAAAATTCTTTCTTAATATCTGCGCTATTTCTTAATTTTGAACACAATGCCAGCCGTGAGGTCAAGAAAGTGAGCGGGTATTTTAAAGATGCGAGTACCCTCGAGTATTCAAATGTTATGTAGAAAAGCATGTATATACATTTGTATTAATTAGAATACTCGTCGACGAGGATAATAAAGATGGTGTGACTTTTCCCTTAGCAGCCGCCGAGCTTGAGAAAATTCCGTGCCCAAGGCAACATAAAATATGAAAAGCCAAAAATAAAACTACTCTCTTGCACAGCTTTTCATCTCCTGCAAGCAGTGTTCCAGCCTCGCCTCCGTCCACTCAACACACTGTACTCGCCAGTTGCAACCCTCTGCCACACCGCTGTGCTTGCAGAAAGTCCCCAACACGACCAACTCTCTGCGTCGGTCGTTTTGGAACCGGCTGGCTCCGCGTGTTTCTTTCGTGTTGACGCTGTCTACACAGGCACTCGCAGGTGAGCGTCAAGTGCTCCAATAGGGAATTGTAGTAGACCGTTCCGGATACCGTAGCGGAGGAGGAAAGCGACCTACTACAACTCCCTATTGTCTCCATCCCCGTATCCCATGTCTCCTCACGCCTGACACTCAGTGGACCCAGTGGACTCTACGGTGGGGTCAATCGCCATTTCAGGGTCAAATTATGATTTTCAGTGGAAGAGCGCCAGCTGTAGGCAGGACAGGATATCGAACGACCGCCATGTTTGCCAGCTTTATTGAGAGATGGCGCCACGAGTTCCGAAAAGCCCTAGTGTGCCTATAGGTGTGAGTGTGGTTCCTAGTTCAAACTGCTTCATCTAAGTCACGTGGTCTAGGGGCCGTGTTTTGGCGGTGCGGAAAAAAAACACAAACTAATACTTTGCTATGAGAATACCATTCCGCTCCGCACATTTGCATTATACAGCGCCAAATCCTCCTCTAGGGGTGGGGACACCCCGCGTTCAGGATAACGTATGCTCATCGCGCTTTCGCGCTGTCGACGGATTCGCCAAGACAGCGCCACGTTACTCAAATAGCTTAACTAAATCACGTTACTCGTTACTCGCTCAAAAAATTAACCTCATACGTTTCTTTTTACTGTGATTCCAAAGAGACGCGTTACATTTGCTTGAACGTCGCGTTAGTTTCTCGTCGCTCAGGATGTGCTGTTTTTATTAAAGAGTAGCCCTTACCTGCATTTGTCGGGGTCAATAATGCCTCGTCTTTCATCGCGTTCATTCAGGCAAAACCGGCTATACAGACTAGCTTTGTACACATATTTTCCATGTTCAATGTAGCGTTTTCTAGTCGTACAATTTGCTGGCGCGGGTTGGGCCGAGAACTGGGTTGGTTACTTGTGTTGTGCAAGCTCCCTCTAGAAGTAACACCGCTAATCGATACTTCACAAAAAGTTCCAAAAATGCGTTAATATTTCCTTTAAAAAAAAAAAAAAAACAGGTTTCTAGGTTGTACCTTTCTTACCTAAAAGAGTAGCTAGGTAAAAGTAACGCGTTACTTGTGCCGCTTTACGTATACAGGTCTTGCAGCGACGCCCGTCTACCTGACTCTCCAACCCCTCCCAATTCGAAGGGAAAAACCCCGGGGCTGAGCGCATCCAGCCTTTCCAATGTGCAAAGGTTATCGGTGTCGAAATGTCGTGGTGTAAGGGTCAGTTCACGTACTTGCGTTTGCCCATCGGAACGAGCTCTCGTGATTTCTTACAACTAGAGAACATAGCAAGCACGCTGGTTCCATGACCCTGGAACTGCATTTCACCAACGCGAAGGTCTTGCGGTCTTTCCCGGATTAAATGTACGTATTGCCTACGAGAAACGGTCGTTTATAACATCGTCCAAAGGTTTCTCGAAGCCTAACGAAAATTACGCGTAAAGAAAAAAGTGGAAACTGAAAGTGTTTTACGTCTATCCCACAGATGACCTCGCCTGCGGAAGTTCCACCAATCTGCGTGCGACCATGTCTGCCCATGGCCAACTTTCTCGAACATTGCGATCTTTAAGCAAGAAAAGCAGAACTCAACAATCTTGTGAACGGGCTCCATAGGATTCAAAGCTGAATATCGGTGGAGCCGTTGAATAAAAACTATACGTGACTAAAAGTTTAATTACTGCTTATGGACGATTTATTAATGTCATCTAAGATATTCTCGGGGAAGGGTGCGATGTTTGCTCCTGTTTAGTTGAAATTCTCGTTTTAGTGCCTGCGCCGAAGCGTTCATGTCCAAGAACGTTGAAAATTATTCAAGTGCAAGTGCTTTCCGCGGTTTGAGTTGATCGCTCTCCGAAATATGGGACCTCTACAAAGCTACAAGTTCATTAAAAAAACCTTTATCCGAGGTTAGTTAATAAACGAAATTCTGAAGTAAAATTGAGACTCAAGAAGTAGGAAATAATTATTGGAACTGACGAAGTTCAATCGCACCAGCGCTAGTTTCTCTTAATTCCTCTTCCCGCAGAAGGTATTTGACAGAATCAAATTAAGTTTGAGGTGTTATGTGGAACCGGTCAATAAAGACGCTAAATATTCCTTTCCAAATCACTTTCCCTCGGTAGGAACGGTTTTTGTATTGTATATCGTCTGCTCTCGCAATTTGGCTGGTCTTAAGGTGTGGTCCTCCCCAAAGTTGTTTACTCATTACAGTACATTGTCTTTTCATTGTTGCGATTCATCTGCCAGGGCATGGCTGCAGGCTCTGAAAGCGCTTATCAGAACTGGTGTCACCATCTTAGGAAACATGGCAGTTGTTCGGCGACAGCTGCCTATATTTTTTTAAATTTTGTTTCTCATGTTCGTTATAAGTGGAGGTAAGACTTGAAGTGTTAATACGAACATTGTACGAATCAAAAAATATTTTGATAGAAATTACTGCTTCATACATCAAATCGCTTGTTTTTACTGCCTTAGAATATGATGTCGTTTTATCGTGCAAGTCGCCTTCCGACTGGTCGATTTTTTTTTTGTCATTTAATATGGTTAGAATGACCCAGCTAAGTTAAAAGCAATCGCAAAAAAGAAAAAGAAAAATTATATGCCAGCAGGAATAACTAAAGTCAGTTTGTTTGTTAGAGCAGTTTCCCAAATCAAGGGCAGAGCTTGAAGGCCGCAAATCGCAGTCACGGCTGGATGCTAAGCTGCGACCCGTACTTTGTTTCATCGGTGCTACCGCAAAGAAGCCAATTTCACTTTTCTATATTCTGATCCGTTTCGCAACCCCGTTTTCGATAGCGACCCACAGTTTGGAAAATACTTAAGCAAAGTTTTTCCTTTTCTTCTTCTTTCTTTTTTGTCTGGGGGGGTCTGTACCTACCATGAAGTTCCCGGTGTAAAGGGTAGTTTGTTCCTGTCTTCGAAGCCGAATTTCTGTTTGTCAGTGACAGGTCAAGAATACAGTGACGGTGCGCCACTCAAAAGAATGAATACTACTCCGCCAGCCAGTCGCTTCCACTTGTTTTAAGAACGGACTTCTTTGAATATTGTAGCGCGAGCTTAGCCGTTGTAGCTATCAACGAGATTGTGTGTAACGCCGACTTTTCGTAGCTGTTTTGTTTTCGGTCGCTGCAAATTACCGGCCGGGTTTGCGTCACAAAGTAGTGACGGTATCCACGTTTTCTGGAGGATGTTTTTGTGTAATGAGGTCATAATTTAGATGTACTATCATCTAAAACAGCAGTTATAGCCTGAGTTACAGCCTGAGTGCGGCTGCGGCCTTTCACTCGACGCCTCTCGTTTTTCCCCTTTCGTTTTCTGCTGTACTCCGTTCACCGCACAACTGATGGTGCTGTGGGAGCTACGCGTGACCGGACCAATCAGCCGCCTCCCTTTCATCACCCAACACCGCTCTCTATGAATGGGTATGGGAGCGAGCTTGATCACGTGACGAGGCTGTTGCTTTATTGCTGCCGTTGGAAAACAAAGCTACTACTAAAAAAAAAGGTCCATTGATGCATTCTAAGGGAATGCGTTAGCATGACCCTTGGAAACGTTACACACGTCCACCTTTTGGGAAACACTAACAATGTCACCTTTACTTTTTTTCTTTTGGCTATCTGTTTAGGTTCCTCTATTTCGCTCCCTCTTTTTTACCTCGTTACCGGGTCAACGTTAGCGTTTCCCAAAAAGAGGCGTGTGTGGCGTTTCCCAAAGGACATGCTAACGGATTCCCCAAAAATCCATCAATGGATCTTCCTATGAATTATTTTCACCCCATTTCTGTACTCTGTACTCTGCCTGTCAGAGTACGTCGACGTCCTGGAATACGGTCATCCATATCATTCGGGGAAATAACCACTGTTAGGGATCTGAAGAAACTACGACCCGATCAACATGATGGTAACGGTTTATCAGAATGAGAACATGGCGCATGTCCCGCGCGTGACCCCGTTGCCCACTTCCTCGTCGTCCCGTGTCCCTTCTCTGTTACAAGTGGGGATAGACCGCACGGCCGGCAGGACGTGGCCGGCTAAGCAGAAACATGACGCCGTCGTTCCTTTCGCTTCAGGAACTGAAGAAAAAGTGTTTTAATGTCTCGTGATGGCAATCGAGGTAACCGACAACTACCGCTATGAAATCTGGTAGCGCTAGCAGCCAGATAGAGATTGTAACAACTCTCCCCCCTTAGAACATTGCACGCGTAAAAAGACCTAAGGAGAGTAGCGCTGCACGGGTCTTCTAGCCCATGCGCTACGTCGCAGATGCGGTGCGCTGCTGGTTGTGGCGAGGACAGTGCTACGGTTGTCCATGGGTTTGTCAACATCGGCAGCTGTGCCAACTGGTACCATAGCAACGGAATCATGTGGAACCGTAACTGGATCAACAGTTTGGATGGTGTCTTCTGTTTGTAGTTCTTGCTGCTCTGCGGCAGTCTCGGGCCGAAGTGGCTCGGTGACTGCTGCAGTTGTCTCCGTCTGTCTGGGCCGCAGGTGGTCACCATGACGATGCCACACTGTACCGTCGTTGAGGCGGACTTGTGCTGATGAGTTACTGGTGGCGCCTATCACACGAGGAGGCAGCCACCCAAGTAGCACAAAATGTGGCTACAACGTTACTGGAATGTTG
This sequence comes from Ixodes scapularis, assembly GCF_016920785.2. NCBI lineage: Eukaryota > Metazoa > Arthropoda > Arachnida > Ixodida > Ixodidae > Ixodes > Ixodes scapularis. The sequence continues at coordinate 50,655,321 of NW_024609837.1, forward strand.
TCAGGTAACGTTGCCGAACGCTGCTAACGACCGCGGATTCTACACTCCAGTAACGTTACACCACAATGTTACAGTAACGTAACTGCATACGTTACCTGGACATTACCCAAATAACGTCACTGGAACGTTGTTAGATAACGTTGCCAAACGTTGCTAATGGCTATTAGTTCTACCTCCCAGTGACGTCGCATCAAAATGTTGCAGTAACGTAGCTCCATATGTTACCTGGACATTAGATCAGTGATGTTACTCGGACGTTGTCAAATACGGGGGCGGATCCAAGGGGGGGCGACGGGGGCGGCCGCCCCCCACCCCTCTCCCCCCTTCTTGGAGGGCAATTTGACATGGGTGGTGGACTCCCCGGTGAACAAAAAAGAATGGGAGAATACTAGTATCCTTACACATTTTGCCGCCCCCCCCCCCCCCCAAAATGGAGTTCTGGATCCGCCCCTGGTCAGATAACGTTGCTGATTGTTGCTAATGGCCACGAATTCTACCTTCCAGTAATGTTACACCAAAATGCTGCACTGAAATTACGGCTTACTTAAAAGTGAAGAAATAAATAAAAACATGAAGAACATATACAAACGACCACTTTTCATTTCGCTACAATGTTTATTTTTTCAAAAGCAAGGAGTCACACACAGGTCAAGATAAACCAAAGGCGGGAGGGAAGCGGAGGATAGGGAGATAAGGGCCAGAACTGCAAAAATCTGGCAATCTTGACTAAAACACATGGAGTGTCACTGACTGAACTCTTATCTCCCTGAAGTCCCCTCCATCAAGCCTTCCGTATGCAGTTAATCTTGACCTGTGCGTGATTCTTGCTTCCAAAAAAAAAAAAGCGTCGTAACTAAATGAAAGAGCGGTGGTTTGTGTTTGTCCTCAGTGCTTTTGTTCTGTCAACTTTCAGTAAACATTTTAACAACACACTGGCACTGGCCAGATATTACTGCATGTGTTACTCGGATGTTTCTGAACAATGTTACCAGAAAATTGCTGTCTAACATTGACAAGCATTGCCAGGAAACTGCATATATGGTTGTCATGAAATCCTTTTTTGAGCTGGTGCCTGATATGAGTAAACGGATGGGTATTGCATGCCATTAATGAATCAAAAATTTGAAGTCCTAGAAGCAGGACAACGGAAGAAAACAAGTTATTGGAATAAATTTATTTCAAAAACAAAACAAACATTACAAGTACCAAAGTAATCTTGTTTCTTACAAGCTATTATATCTACAAAAATCATAAAGAACACACTAAACTACGAGGCTGATCTGCATGAAAATAAAACTGCAAATATCAAAACTCCAAGCAACATAAAATGACTAGAAAAAAAACAAAAATTTTAAAAGCTCTAAAAATACCATACAAATGTGTACATAAATTAAATTTAAAAAAAACACTAGCTGGGGCTAAAATGTATGCATGAATAGAAATGAAAGGTGACATATGCATATTACAAATTGCAATAAAAAAATTTGAACAACAGGCACTCTGTACTCATGGGATGGCTGTAAAAAAAAAAAGAGAAAGAAATCATTAGACAAAAAAGCTTTTAAATATATATAACATAATTTTTTTTTCAATTCTTTGCATTTAACACGATTAACCAATTCCATGTCCCCAACAGGGATCAAAGTAACCAACTACTGACATTTAAAACTATAACAGAAAAATCAAGGCAGAAACATGCCAAAAAACAGCGCGAAATCTACGGACAAGAGAACACACAGGACAAGGTGTTGTGTGTTTTCTCTTTGTCCATGTATTCCGCACCGGTTTTTACATGAATTCTTACCAACTAGCCTAGCCCAACTGTGCATTCTTGTAATCAGAAACATGCTTGCCTTCTCCCCTTGTGGCAGCCCCCCAGTCACTCCTGGGAAGAGGCACGCTGTTCCTGCAAAAATATAACACAAAAAAGTTGGTTGCATTCAGAAAATGGGTGCCTATTTCAGTGCAATGTCTCATCAAGATAAACAAAAAAAGCCTACTTCTGTCCTAGTGCAGTTTTGCCTGAGTTTGTTTGCATGCACAAGCCATTCTTTTCATCCAGTTTAGACCTTTTCTGCACTGCAAAGTAGGACCTTCCCACAAGGAGTGATGCGCCTGCTGAAGCATGTTTTGATGGCTGAGCACTGGCAACACACTCATACGGTCGGCCATCAATCTGAATGGCGGCCCCACAGAAAGCCATGCTATGTGTCTGATTCTCCCTCTTCTTCTAGGCCTCCTTCAGCTTCTTTACACTGAGGCATAAAAAGCTGCCTGCTAGCAAAACAAACTCTTTAGCTAGCTGCAGCCTAACGTGGACCTAATAATAACACGCTAAAAACATTCTTAGACAGTAATTGGGGCCCTGTCCAGCATTCGTTTCTTTATAATCACCACAAACTAGTGTAGCAACTGGTCCACTGGGCACCTTTAGACAGCCCTTTCAGGGTGTTCATATGACTATGACTGGAAATGCACCATGAATGCCAGACACCTGGCAATTGCAGCTGATCAGCAGTCTTATCAGCTGGTCATATCAATTGTTCTGAAAAAGATTTTCTCTCTCTTCATTTACAATGTAGGGCAATGTCAATGAGCCTCATATTTTCTACAATGTCAAGCTCACTGCAGACCATGTCATAACATGCTGTCCTTTCATTTCCTAAATAAATTTCTTAATACTTAACATGTCTTTACGTCAAGTAGACTAATGCCTTTGTTTTGAAATACAAACTTGTTTTAGGACGCAAAACTATTTCTGGGGACTTGTAAGCAAAATCAGAAATATCATATTACCATTTTCTTGGTCCTCGCAGGTGCGTGCCTCACCCATTCTGCAACAGCCCGTTTGACGTCGGCTTCCTGAACGGTGATGGCTGGCTCACCGTTCTGTGCCTTCTGCTTAAAGCAGGTGCGCACAGCTCCTGTTTTAAAAGCATAGAATTACAACACGTCAGCTACCGAAGTGAAATATGGACAATTTCATGCCCTACTTCAGCATAACTTGGCAGACATCAGTAACTATGAAATCAGTCAGAATGTCTAGCAAATTCCTCCTTTTAAATTCCCCGACTTTTCCAGCTTTTCCCCCACTACCTCTATCAAATTCCCCGACTATTTCTATCAAATTCCCTGACCGTTACAGAAGCCTTGAAATGTGGTAACTGCTACTAAACACATCATGAATGAACACCGCACACAATTTAAAACTACTTATTGAAATAGGTCTTTACGTTGCTCAAGAAGTCAAAGACTTACAAAGTTTCGGGCAATGTTATTTAGCGCAGCCACATTAATGCGTGACTCTCTGGCTTCGTCGCACACCACCGCATTACTTGCACTGGCCATTTTCCCTGATTTGGCCAACTTTTTGATAATCTCCCTGACAATTCCCAATTCCCTGACTTTTCCAGATGATTCAAAAATCCCCAAACAATTCCAGGTTTCCCAATGAGCGAGATAGTTTGGTAGCGAGGCATGGGACAAAACTCCACTGGAGTGAGCTTATGTGGGCTGCTGTCACATGCTTCACCAAGACACACAGTTCCCTTTCCTCTAATAGAGACAAATCCAGACTCTGAAACCAAGCCAATGTATTTTGTAAATCAGAACTCTATTCGTTGGTGCATTGATCTCAAATGCTACTACACTGGAATCGGTCAAAGTACGCTATAAAAACCACAACAGAGGTGGCTGCGGTAGATGGCTCAAAGCTATACTGATAAGCAAACATTCCAATTTATCTGTTTAGCTTCACATGGATTTGGCCTTTTTAGAAAAAAAAAAAAAAGCTCCTCACTTAATGGCCTTGTATAGCAATAGTCATTTGCTGTTGAAAGGCAACACTGCTTAATTCCGAAGTTTTGGAATTATGATGGATTTCAAATAAAAATAAATCATTAACGGCCCCACCTATTTAGTTTCATTAATTGCAGAATATTTCCTCCGCAATTTTGCTTTAAACATAGCCCCAAAAAAACCCCAAAACATTGGCTTTGACAGGCAACGATGGCAGAGACATGACCAATCCCATGATACAGATGATTGTGTGCTACCCCTGCGAGGACGACGCAGACAGACGGGCGTGAGTGTTGTCTGCTCCGTGTCGGACGACATCTACATCACTGCAACCTATGCTAAAGCCAAGTTTTCTCAAAGGAATATCTCAGGAGCATTAGTATGCAGTGAGGTCTTCTAAATAGTACATAAATAAGCCATTGAGTGTGTGAAAATTGTGCAAACAATGCCATTATTATAACAGGGGTGAACCATGAGAAACGTGCACATACATGTCTGTGCCAATCAGGTGTACAATGCTGAACCAACATTGGAAGAAGACATCGCTCAAGTCAAGGACTGACTTCGCATGGAAGAAAACAAAGAAAACATAACAATGCACCTGACATAGTAGCTTAGTGCTTAGTGCGCCGGCGCCGTAGTAGCGTTGTTTGCGCCTCCATTGTCAGCTAGGCTTAGCAGTCTGCTGATCTGTTTCATAAAGATTTAAATAGAGATAATATTGGGCATGGATTTTCCGATGATACTGAAGAGGCCTTCGTTTTTTTCTCACTAACACAAATGAAACGGAGTCTGCAAAATGGCGGGCCCTTGGGCACTGCCATCTTGCAGCTGGGGTGCACCTCAGATAAGCCGATTATGAAAGCTAGCTAAGGCGTGATTGACAGATTGGAATCCTGACAGTGCATTTCCCCACCCATGGTGGCCAGGCTACTTTTTGAAACATGACTGCTTGCAAACGTGTATAGCTGAATGTGTCATTCAGCTATATGGTAATGTACACCCGCCGGCAATATGAAGGTGGACACCTTACCTGGTTTCTTGCCTGTATTTACGGCTCCCTAAAGCTATATTAACTCTCAACGTCTCAAATGGTGCGTGGCTTGGTGGTCTAAACTTTGCGTTCTAGCCCTCTTCTGGAACAGAGCTTGTACCAAAACTTGCAGGAGCATCAAAAGCAAGAACAGGGCCGTTCACCTTCATATTGCTCACGGGTGTACCTTACTGTAAAGAGTGCTCTGTGGGGTAAAAAGAAATGCACCACCTTTTCTTGAGGAATGGTTGATCCGAACGCTGCCCAAACCATTCCACATATAGAGCGGAGGACAGGTGCATAAAACGTGTTAGGGTTAGAGTGCACTAACAGCAAGCAAACAAAAAAAAAGGTTTACCATGAACATGAACACAAACAAAAATGACTCGAGACCATCATTCTGAAGGCACGACACAAACACCTGTAGGTATGAGACCAATATGTGTTAGTGTCATCCCTTTAGAAGCTTCAATCTTGGGTTCTTTTTAACATGTTTAACATTCACCAGCTCACTTGCACCCTTACATGAGGTCTATCATACTGAAGAACTTCAAGCAATTCTTGAGTTTTTAAGCAACTTTCTGTGTTCCTCTAGCTGCTGCAGTGCTAAAAGGTTTAGTATTATGCTTCTTAAGTTACACCAAGACTCTCACTACAATAGGTGAGGGGTTAAGAGTGCAGAGGAACCTCTGCACTCTTTTAGCTTTGATAGCACAAATGCTCATGTGGAAGATGAGTGGCTAGTACCTGCTGGAAGTGGAGCTTATATTGGACATTCAACCTCTTACTAACTTTAATTCTTTGCAACTGTGGAGAGCTACCGGAAACACACGAGGTTGGAGCCTGGTTGAAAGTGCAACAAATCACCACAGCATGGCAGTCACTACATAAAGTAAGAATAAGGCTGGAATTATGAACACCACAAATAAGTTTGATTTTACCGAACATATATGAACATGGTATATTTAACAGTTATAAAAATAATCCTTAAAATTCTGCTCCTTCTAAAAAAAAAACTCTAAATAGCAAAGATGTTAGAAAAAATTGTGTCAGAAAAACCCCAGTTATTTCCGCTTACAAAAAGGATTTCCTGGAGTATGGTTAGTTTCCCCTACCTATCACGACACCAAGGAGTCCAAGGTCTCTCATGGGCTTCTTCCCCTTCCTGCCGGTCACACAATAGTTCTGTGCGAGGCTGTCAAGCATGCACCGCCTCATCACCTGGCGGGTCACGTCTACTACCGTTGAGCCTCCAAGAAGTGCGAAATGCAAGATCTGGGGGAAAAAAAGATATTACTGCAGCACATTTTGGTTAAATACAACATGTCTTTCATTGTAAGCCCTACCTTTTGAAAACTTAGTTGAAATTCACATCACATACTACAACACCATCTGTATATAGAAGATGGTATTTTTCATGTTCCTTTTAAAGTAGGAGGCTCACTGCTACATGAATGCAGCCTTTGCCGTGTTTCTTGTGAGTCCTGCAGATAACCGTAAGTCTGTTGGCCCGGTAATTAACTAAAATTCATTTATTCACTTTTTAATTACTGGCTTTATGATCCACGTTGCAATCACCATTTTAAAGATAGCTGCCATAAAAGACTAAGCCAATTTAAACAATTTTTAAAAAAAGCAACCAGCTTGGACATTTTTTTGTCGACAATTTTTTACCTTTCTTACGATTCCGAAACTCGGTGCACAAAAAGTGCCAAAAGCGCTGTCAACAAATACTGGCAATTATAGTCTCTAACCCAACTCAACGTTTAAATGCATAGGATTTATAGGGCCATCACCTAGCCCTTTCCTCATGGTTCTTCGTCATCCATCCAACATGGCATAAATAAGGGGCAAGCGAGGCTCAAGCACACGCCTCCTTGCTCCTGCCTCGCGTTCTGTTCGAACGAAAGGTGACTGAGCTTCTCGCACAGCGCGAAAGATTCTCACTTAGAAAGCACGAAGGAAATTGGGCTGGTAACGCTGTGTAGATGAGTAACGCACCCCATCACTAGGGGGTTCTGACAGACCATTCCAATAACCCCGATAAATGATACCCCATACTCTCAGTCTCCTATGTTTACTTGGGTAGTGACCAGGCCAGGGCTGAAAGAAACGGCTTGTGCAGCGCTCTAGTGAGCATATAGGGCAGTGAGCATACCAGGGCCTCCTTATTTTCTCCGTCTTTAAGATGGTCCTCCAAGCAAAGTAGATCCTCATGCGTGGCCAGTGGGAAAAGCTGGTAGATCTCAGGTCTGACGGAGAGCTTGTTAGGAGTGTCCGTCCTTGCCCCCTGCTGACGCATCTCCATCTGCTTCAGGATCTTCCCATGGCTCTCAAGCTGTGCCGCCATATTTTTTAGCTGGCTGAGCACCTGTTCCTGGAATGCTGACAATTTTAAAAAGTGCTTCATTAACTGCACAACATGATATTGATGATCTACCCGTCATAATTTTTGGATTATCAGGCTTATTATTTTGCACCTGCTTGGATGGACCATGCAATGTAAATGACCCATCTTATTCCACACACTTAAAAAGAAAAAAACAACAACAAAACTAAAGAAATAAAAACAAGCATTATGCATAAATGTGGCTCCCATGCAGAAAAAATTTACAAGCACAATCTGCTGTAGATATTCGTGCATATGCTATCATGTGACTTGCTGTGTAGCCCTGCTTCACAGCTATGCTTATCAATGGCTTATGTGATGTGACAAATGTTTAAATTCCTATATAGCACAAAGACAGAAGTATATCCAGTACATTAACTACAAGTCCAGCTGATGAAAAAGGATATGAGCAATTGGCTATCTTACACGAGTGTTTTCGCCTGGGCTCTCGAGCATATTCTTGGGGTAGGGGCGTTGGACGAGTGTTAAGTTGAACTTGCGCTAGGGGCATCCTTGGGGGAGCAGGAGGGCTGACAAATCCCGAGCATGGCGCTGCAGAATTTACACTCTCTATAGCTTGCCAATTGGTGTCTTCATCATCTGATGATGAAAGAAAGTGCTGCGGTCGCTTCCTTCTTCTTTTCGCCAAACTTTCATCTTCAGTTGCTAGATCCGACATCTCCTCCGCCTTTTTTTCTTTACGTTTTGCATCTTCATATGTTGCTGAAACAAGAAACCCAACCACATTACTAACTGAAAGCTAAACTCCTTCGACATTTATGCAAAACCTGAATACTTGTAACCCTGACATCATGGCTAAACTGTCTTTCCTTTAACTGTTGTCTACAGTACAAACAAACAAGGCTGATTGAATGAACAAGGGATATAACTCAAAGGGTGTAGTCCGCATATGAGGTTATAACTGATTCCGGAAGTAGAAAGCACCATGAATTCCAATGTGGCGCTAGCCCACTAAATGAGGTTTGCAGCAGTATTTTCTATCTGCAAAATGTTTATTTTTTACATGCATAACCGCAAGCACAGTGCAAACAAATTTAAAAGAAGGAGGGCTGGGGGACCACTACATTAATAGCACCTTCACTGAGCTCTGAAAACATTCCATAGGTGAATACATGACATTAAATTGACTAATTAGCTACTGGTCATTAGTCATACTAAACAACTAACTTTTAAAAATCATGGAACAGCACTGAGTGCTTTCGGAGATTTATGTGTAATTATTTGCTTTTACAGTGTTTGATTTCAGAAATGAGTTCAAGAGGAGTTCTGTACAAGGATGCTGAACCAAAATTTGGATTTCACAAAACAAGGCAGGAGGACTAGGCAGGACGCCACGAATCACAACTCATGCAGCACTACCTTGAACATATAGCCATATTTCCGGAAATGCAATCAAATAAAGCTTGTAACGTAGTAGTCCTACTTTTCCCTTCGCTTCTCGCGAGACACACTGGCTGCATTCCAAGGTGAGGAGGCAACAAAAGGAGGTGAGAAAGCGAGGCTACTTCCTATCCTCCTGAACTGTTGAGAGAAGAATGCGACGTTACATGTCTCATTTTTTTTTCTTCAAAAATACAGCCATTGGTTTTGAGATACTGCTGCAGGAGTGATGTACTGGAGATTGTAACGTCCCATCAGACGTTTCTGCAGCCTTATTTTGTGAAAACCCAATTTCGCATCAGCATCCTTTTAAGTCCCACCTTGACGTATGGCAGCCACTACGTCACGGAGCGACGTATAACCGCCACTTCGCGCGCGTCGAAAGAGGGGGAGTTTTAAACGTGGAGAAGTTGTGACTCCGACTAAATTACGTCCTATGGCATAAATATTGCTAGGAAAAAATTAGCTTCGTGCAGAAGATTTGTTTTGTGACATGCTTGTCCCAATTAGGCTGTTTAAAAAGACACTTTTTTATTCTTTGCAGCTACCCTTTAAGGGCGGAGAAGCCAAGTGGAAAGTTGTAGAGAGGCTTGAGAAACACCTGTTGGAGGTGTTTGCAGTATGGTATGCCTTGCCTGCTTCTTTCCATCATTCCTCAAAGAATGCTGTACAGTTTGCCACACGATGCATTACCAAGGACATCACAAAATACCACCATGTGGTGAGCAGCCTGCCACCCACAACATCCAGTGAGATCTGCGATCTGCTTTTGTCTCACCTGCAGATGGCCCGTGCGCTGTGATTGGGGAAGCATGTTGCACACAGCACTTTTTTTGCATTTCATGGGCGTCTTTTAAAGGCTGGAGGAAGGAAGCACGCAAGGTGTGCCATGCTGAAAACAACTTAATCGGGTGTTTATAGATAGCTGGGACATCCTGTGTGTGTGTGTGTGTGTGTGTGTGTGTGTGTGTGTGTGTGTGTGTGTGTGTGTGTGTGTGTGTGTGTGTGTGTGTGTGTGTGTGTGTGTGTGTGTGTGTGTGCGCGCGCGCGTACGTGCGTGCGTGCGCGCTGGCACGTGTGCGAGCGCGTGCGTGCATATATATATATATACATATATATATACACGTATATATATATATATATATACACATATATATATACATAGATATATACATATATATACGCCTCGCAAGTGGGCTCATTTTCGTCTTCTGCACATGAGAAAGAAAGTAGCGGTGACGTCAGAACGCCGAGCCCTGATTGGCTGATCGCGACCCCCTATCTCAGCGTCGTCTGCTCGCAACAGCGTCTGCGTCTGTCTTACCTTCCCTGCGACTTTCGCAAGTGCAGGTCTTTACGAGCGAGCTCGACTTCGCCTTTCAAAGAGGGCAGACGAAATAACTCGAGCGGTACGTTGTTTTTATCTAACAACTAGCAGACGCGCATCAAGAAGGGAAGTCAAAGGACTCATTGGCGAGGTGTTCCGAGGCGCCGAGGTTTGTTTGCTAAGAACCGAGAGTGAGCGTGTTAGTGTCCGCAAGTTCCCTCCCAAATACTTTTTCCCTCCTTTCGTGTGCGGCGAGACTTCTCACTCTTTAACGGCGTCGGCGGATTGGCGCAGTTAACGTCGTCTGCTTTACGTCTGCTAGTCAAAGCGATGGCTGCTTTACCTTTCCTGTGTCTGTCGGAGATTCACCGCTTTTTCGCCGGCGAGAGTCACCGTTGCCTCGGGAAACAAGGAGATAACAAGAGGAAGAAATTGACCTCTCAATCTAAAATTGTGGTCAGCAATGAAAGTATAATACGGGAAGGGTTCACAAGGGTCGCGCGGGCATATTCCATTCAGCACGTCAGCCGGTCGTGGACAGACGGTCGCCGAGTCGCGGAGTGCCTGCTAGGCCTAACTGCAAAGCTCGCTTGGTCGCATTCGCTGGAATCGTGGACGTTGGAGCTTTTCCCGGGTGTTTAAGGATCCAGCGTTCTTGTTCGTCGTGGTCTGTTTCAAGTACTTTTTACTTTTTTCTTGCTGCTTGAAGTCGGGACGCGTGAGAAGCGCACGTAGAAAATAAACGTCCGTGGGTCGTCGCGACTGCGACGCTGTCGGCCATGCTGATTTGATCGTAAGAAGTGCGTAAGACAGCTTCGGAGCTACCGTAGAATTTCGTCGTAACCTGCGCAAAACTTACGAAAATTTCGTTTCGTGAATACGAATTTGTTCTTAAGTTTTGTCTTACGCACATTTTTGGCGTATAATCGTTTCGTGAATCTAGCCTCTGCACTTCCGAAAGTCGCAGGAAAGGTAAGACAGACGCAGACGACGTTGCAAAGGAGCAGACGACGCTCAGATAGGGGGTCGTGATCAGCCAATCAGGGCTCGGTGTTCTGACGTCACCGCTACCCCCTGCGCAAGAAGCAGACGAACTTGCCCTCCGCATAGTGTATACACTCAATCTTCTCCAAGACCACTCAAAAGTTTTGTGCTCAAACTTTGGGAGCTGACATAACCCTGAAAATAAAAAATTATTTCTTGCAATATTATAGTCCTACTCAACGGCAGTAACTAACGGTACAACTGCAAAGCAGTGGTTTTGTTTCACCGTCGCTGTACTTACAACTTGACCCCATTATTCGACATGGAAACGTGGCCCAGTCAGGACAAGGTTGCTCACAGTCCTTGATGGCTTTTGTCATTTGTTTGCCTCTGTAGGGTGGCCATGCACAACGGTCATTCCGCACCCAACAGGCAGGAACTGCCGAAATATCATTCTTCCCAAGAAAATTTACGACGTAGTACATTTCCTGAAACAAACAAATGAAGGCTTTATTATTTTAAAAGCTCCTTAGTAATATGTGAAAATGTTATTTCCAAAGCAATCAAGACCAGCTTAGATTATGCAAATATGAATCATCACACTTGCAGGTGAACTAGTGGAAAAACAGCATAGCACTGTTGATACTGCAAACAGACGCACTTGCACTTGATGTCCTTCACACTCCACAATGAGTACTGCCTGGAAAGACTGGTGGCCTTAAAAATTCCTAGTTCTGATGAAGGCACATTAGTTGTATACAGGTTGTTCAGACATTGGAAGAACTGCCCGCAGATGCTTTGCTCTTTACCCGATCCGATGAAGTTCCTAACAAGAATGATGTTACCATCTTTCAGCTGCACACAGTTGTCTGAAGGCTTGAGAGAAAGATGAGTGCCATCTAGGAGTAGCTCACTGTACTGAGTTCCCTCGAAGTTTGGCGGCTCAGGTCCATCTCGGTGTGGCCCTTGCATGCCACACTTCTGTTGTTCACGGGTTGTTTTGGTTGCAGCGTTGAGTTCCGAGTATTTTCTAATGACTTGCTGCAAAGCCAATGCACGACCTCTGACCATCTTCTTTAGTTTCCCAAGAAAGTTCTCGAAAGGGAAGGCAGAGAACAAGTCCACAGGACCGAACCGCCGAACATCCTGTGTCAGGTGGATCAGGGAGTGCACATTATAAACATACACCCCATCCCCATAAAGGGAACCGGCATCGCGAACAAACTCTCTCAAGAGGGACTCTGCCACATCGCAGTGCGTCAAAAAAAACTTTGGGCTGGCTAGAATCGTCATAGCACAGCTCAGCTTCAGGAAGTGGGCATAGAAGTGTTTGTCCAAATTACTTCGAAGAAGAACTGGCCCAAAGTACAGCAAAAAGCTCCGGAACTCTACTGCCTTCCAGTGGTCTCGTTCTTTGAGGGAACGTGGCTTGCGGTTAAACTCGCAAGGTGTGCTTGACTGAAAGCTTATCAACTTGTCGGATATTTCAAGTTGGGACCTTATGGGCAACTTCGATGCTGAAGGTGTGGGTGAGGTCCAGTATTGCACAATCAATCTTCTCATGACGCCCAAGCACACCAAGTGCATGTAGTCCAGAGGAAAGCAACTCACAAGGCCTACACCTAGTGCTGAAAGTGGTGGAACAGCATGATGATGGTCTGCATTCACTTGGTTGGTGAAGTCTTCATCTGTGCGTAATGGAGCATCAATATCCGGAAAGGTAACTTTCTTTCCATCATGTTTTCCCTTCTGACTGCACTTTTCACAACCATAGTATGCAGTGTGCCCTTTGATGCACTTGAGGTAGGCCCTGGCTGGAGCATCACAGATAAATGAATGTAGTTTTACTGTATACAATTTGCTATTCAGATGGATGCCCTGGGTCAACGACACTGACAGTTCCTCAACAAAATCCTTCATGAAGAGTTCCACGTTTTCAGGTTTCCCATCACCTTCATACAATGCCGCCACGAAAGGGTTCTGACCGCGGCTTTCTTTCACCAGAACAAGCACTGGCCAGAACTGCTTACGAGAACTTCGTGAGATTGGAAGTCCATCTACGTTTATAGAGAGCGACAGCGTGGAACACCCGCTGGGGAGCAATCCGCCTGAGGCCTCTGCCATAAGCCCTGCAGCTACTCCAAAGTAGTGGTATAAACCACTTCCCATTTGTGCAACCTCAGTGGTGCGCAATGTCTTTAGCAATGTCCTTGCATCAATGGGAAGGTCCTTGTGGTGAGGATGCAAAAGTTTCAACAATTGCGTCAGGTGCGATGCTGGCGTGTTAGTGTTGATAGCCCAGTGAGCCAACTTCGTACCTAGGCTGGGCGCCACTTCATCACTTCTGCCTTCACTCGGGAGCTTCTCCAAATTCACTTCGTACAATGGCTCTTCCACCTCATCTTCATTCACGAAAGATTCGCATTCAGAGTCGTCCAACGGGTCGTACAGCAAGAGGTCGTCACTCGTCTCAGATTCGCACTCGGAAGCTCGTTCGTACTCACACTCTCCGGAAAAACTTGCCTGTGCTGCCACTGGCTGTTGTCCAGTCGGCAGGGGGAATGCTTCCTCCGTGTCCACCGACTCCTCACTGCTCGTATCGCAACTTTCAAGTTCCTTGCGAACACTTTCGGCTACCCTACGTCTTTTTTGGCGATCGGACAGCTCCGATAGCGAACGCTTCGCCCGCTCCATTGTTCAGCACAGTTAGCAACAACAACAAAAATGCAACATACCTTTGTTTATGTTTCCTCCACGCCGAGAGCGGCAGAGCGGTATGATGAAACAGAAACAAGCCTCGCTTGAGAGTCCGTTGACGTGCGGTCGATGCGCTCACGTGGTCGACTTGGCTTCGACCTTGCTTGGCTTGAGCTACTTCCATATCTTGGCGTCGTGGCTTGTCAACAGTGTGCGTAAACGAGTAAACGACTATAAAGTTCAAGTATGAATAAACTCTAAAAATTTATCTGACAGTACTAATATACGTTTTTTTTAAGGGTTACAAAACATGAGATTGATTGGAGAAACTGGAGATTGGTGTAAGCCGTACAGCCATAACCGTGATGCCGTACTCGTATGCAATCATGGCGGACGGTGGTGAGCTTGGAATGATCGGTGCGTGATCTGGACCATAATATCGGCAATGATAGTGAACTATTAACGTCGAAACGGTAGTTCCGTAGCTATGCGACTGTGCTGTGCCATTGTGATGTGTCCACAAATGTAGGCAAAAAGTGGTCCACGCAGAGCGAGCTTGGTTTTGTTCTGACCACTTCTGTCGACTGCTCTTTGGCGAGAAGTGAACAAGGACTAAATATGTGCGAGATTATACTCGTTTAATGTTTATTGCGAGCGAAGCAGAAGCACACGAGTGACGCAGCGATTTTAATCGTTTTATTTTAATTGCTAGCGAAGCAGAAGCACACGAGTGACGGACAGCCACCCGTGCACTGGAAATCCCGTTCAGCAACAGTAGTATGCGCTATCATCACTCACTCACTCGTCCACGCGCCTCACTTCTTTTCGTCTTTTACGGCAGTAACCGTTCATGGCCCTTCCGGCCCTTGATTTTGAGTGGAATGCGGAGTGCGTCCGTGTATCCGTGGCCCTTGACGCTGGATCTCCTTCCTACCTGGCCTTATCCTCACTCCACTTTTCTTTCATCTCGTACCATCTCTCCTATGTTGCCTTTCCTTTTCTTTCCCCCCTCACTTTCTCGCTCCCCCTCGCTCCCCCTCCCCTACCTCCATAGAATTATATGTTCGTAGCTTCTGACCTTTGATTTCGACTCTGGACCCTTGGGTGCTGCTCCTCGCCATCTCCCCTTCTATCTATCTCCTCGGTCTCCTCTTCCCTCCCTCCCCTCTTCCTCCACCCTCCCGTCCATCTTTCTCTTTTTTCCCGCTATCCATCCACCTCACCTTTCCTCCCCTCTTCCCCCTTCTCTCTCGCTTGAGTGATTCTGTGTTCATGGCCTTTGATCTTTGCTTTTATGGTGGTCGCTGGATATAGCTCTTCATTTTAAGTGGTCGGGGAAGTATGATCTTGCGTCCGTGCAACCGTGGCCTATGACCTTCGACTTTGTACCACAAGCTACTGGACCACCCCTTCTTGCTCGCTCTTTTATCTGGCCCCACCCCTTCCCCATCTCCTCATTCCCCTCCACTCCTTCCTCTCCCCCATTGGTCTCATCTTCCCTCTGTGCGCTCTTCCTCCCCTCTTGCCTCTCTACTCCGTCCGATCTCGCTCCTCCCTGCCAAACTTCTCTTCATCTTTCTCTCCCTTCATGCTCCCTCAGCCATTTCATCCTCAGTCCCCTCTCCCTTCCGCCTCTTCTCTTCCTTGTGTGAGCATGTGCTTTTGGCCTTCGACCTTCATACTTGACCTCTTTCTTCCCATCTCCTCGCTCACCTTCCCTCTGGACCGTCTCCCTTTTCCCCTCCTCTGTCTATGAGACGATGGCTACCACCGGTCATCACACTTGCAGTATGTTGCAATGAGCCGCCACTTTTTTAGTTTTCCGAAGAAACAGAGCGGTGGCCTATAAATTGGACTGAAAAATGAGCTTCCGCATGTAACTATTTCAAATTTTCAACCAGGGTGTATTTTATACTGCATGCTCCAAGATTTCGCTTAATCTCTATGGCAAGCACTGACGCAGACAACCAAGACGGCGAGAGTAAGAACCACCCAATCGCTCGATTTGAGTCAAATCCATTGCGAAATTATTCCTTGCTTCTATTTTAAATAGTAGAAATATTTTCGCAGGAAGCTCGGGTCGGATAGAGCATTCAGTCGACCTCAAGAACTCTCTGCGACTTGGTAGTAGGGTAATCATGTTAATATTTTTTTACAGAAACAGAGCTACGCTTCAAAAGTTAACGTAATAGAGCACACCACTAAAGTACACCTTTGGTGATAATTTCAGCTAGCTCAGGTTCCAGTTTAATTTACAGGCTATCACTCGCGTGCCATCCTATACATGTTTGGGAGGTCTTTGGGTCGTCACGTCACTAGCATGAGTTTTCCGCCTTCGATAACACAATAACGCCTCATGACTTCACTCTCTTGTTATCTTTAGCATGCGTTCCAGACGCTGGGCATCCGAATGATCCTAACCTAAGAAGCAATGATAAGGGTGCATGTTAGCTTGTGAATATTGAGCAGACTCGCCAACTCGCCCTTACAAAAATGATAAATGAGTTTCAATTGAATTCCTAATGTGTTCTTATAGAATGCGCAAACTCAACAGAAACTCATTGATAATTTTTGTAAGGGCGAGACAGGTTAAGGGGCAGGAAGGAAGCCAGCTCAAACAGGCAAGTCTCAACAGACTTCTCGACAAGGCCTCTGTTGGTGTGTGTTTTGTTCATAGTATGACAAAAACCACAGTAGGGTGCCTTAGTGTGTTTGCATCTGCTTTAGTGTGGCTACAACAAACCATTTTGTTCACCTTCATCCTCGAGTTGAGGCTCACTGAACAATCCTATGGCAACGAAATGTAAGCCATGTTCATTATAAGTTTGCCAGCCTTGCATTACCACTTAGCCCATTATATTAAACTTGATTGTAAATTGTGCAAGCAAATGCCACACACACAAATGAATTCAATTTTATTATAAACCTTTTGGACAGATTTTTTTTTAGTTTTCTGCAATTTGTTTAGAGTACATTTTGAACACTTGTTTCAAATACGCCATTCACAAGCATTAGGGTGGTCTTTCTGTTTGTATAAAAATAAAAATGTTTGACCAAGAAAATCTATTGAACTATTCAAAGTTTAGTGTCTTCGTGTATCCTTCACCAGTCTTTGTGTGATGTGGTGATGTGTCACAGTTCGTCACATAAGGCCAACGTCGCTGCAAAACATTGCCCTTATGTCAGGGTGGAAATGTTACCAAGAGGTTATTTCTAAACGTTACTCCAATGTTGCTTCTCTAACATTCCTGGAACGTTTGCCTATGTAATGACACGTTGCACGACGTTCAGTGACAGTGAAACAATGTTACAGGTGAACATACCTGTTACGTTAGTTTTCTAACGTTGCTGTAACATACCCAAATGTGCCCCAACGTTACATTACATTTGTGACATTCCAGTAACGTTATGGCAACATATGGTGCTACTAGGGCATGTCGCACCTTGACGGAAATTCCTTGCGAAGACTTCGTCTTCAGTGCCACATGACGGATCTTGCCGGCACCCTTTATCCGTGTACAGCTTCTGCTTTAGCTGTTTGAGTAGTACTGACGACTGGAGGCTTGGCCGGAGGACATCTAACGGTGTTTTAAAACGTCTCCCGGCCAGTAGCTCGCACGGCGCTCTGCCGGTGACCTCATGCGGAGTGGTCCTGTAGTGGAACAGAAGTCTAGATATCTGAGTCTGGAAACACCCAGATGCACTCTTCTTAAGTTCGTTCTTGACAGTTTGAACAACACGCTCCGCTGCACCATTTGAAGCTGGATGATAGGGTGGTACAAGCATGCGGCGTATACCGTTGCGTGTCAAGAATTCCAAGTATTGTTCACTTGCGAAGGCAGGACCATTATCTGATACTATCAGATCTGGCAGTCCATGCTAGGCAAATGCTACTCGCAAAGCTGTGATAGTAGCTTCTGCCGAGGTGGATGGCACGGGGAAAACTTCTACCCACTTTGAGAATGCATCCACAATGACTAGGAAGGTTCGCCCCATGAATGGGCCTCCAAAGTCAATGTGAAGCCTTGACCAGGGCTTTTGTGGAAAAGGCCAGGGTGTCTGTTGAACCGGCTGTGGAGCCCGTTGATGAGCTTGGCAAACTGTGCAGCTCTTCACGTTTTTGGCAATATCATCGTCAATACCCGGCCACCAGACGTGGCTTCTGGCGACCAGTTTGCTTTTCTCAATGCCGGGATGGCCTGCATGAAGAAGCTTCAGGACTCGATCTTGCAACACTTGTGGGACTACTACTCGTGTTCCCCAGAGCAAACATCCGTCATGAAGGCCTAGCTCAGTACTCCTTGCACTGAATGGGTTCCCTTCTGGTCCCAATGTAATGCCCTCTCCTCTCAGGACAGCGAGCATCACGTTACCCAGAAACGGGTCATTCTTCGTTGCTTGAGCCACTACAGCAGGTGACAGAAGACTGGGGTAAGCCTCTTCGAGCATAAAGATTTCAGCCGGCACAGGTTCTGAAACACTGTTTGTCGGCACTGGCAGTCTACTGAGTGCGTCCACGTGTCCCAAGTCTTTCCCCGGTTTGTAGAGAAGCTGGTACATGTAAGCAAAAAGCTTGAGAGCCCACCTAATGAGTCGAGGCGAAGCGTGGACTGGAATCGGCTTGTCAGGACTCAGCAATCCAAGTAGAGGCTTGTGGTCTGTGAAGGCTTGGAACGGGTTTCCCCACAGGTACTGGTGGAACTGCTCAACACCGTACACCAAAGCTAATGCCTCTTTGTCGAGCTGGCTGTAGTTTTGTTCGGCTCGGGACAAGCTTCTGGATGCGAAGGCGATGGGTCGTTCTTGACCATCGGCTTCCCGGTGTGCCAAGACGGCGCCAATCCCGTACGGTGAGGCATTGGAACTGAGACACACAGGCTTCTCTGGGTTGAAATGAGCGAGAACCGGAGCTGAGGTCAAGAGGTGCTTGCTTGACGTGAAAGCTCCTTCTTGGTCTTTTCCCCACTCCTACTTCTTCCCGTCAGTGAGAAGCAAGTGCAGTGGACGAAGACGTCCAAACAGGTTAGGAAGGAAGAAGTTGATTAAACCTAAAAAACTTTGAAGTTCCCTGACATTTCGTGGTGCCGGGGCATGTAGGACAGCTGCCACCTTGCCGAGACCTGCTGACAGTCCCTCCTTGCTGATGATATGCCCAAGGTATTCTACCTGAGGCAAGAAGAAAAGGCACTTGTCGGACCTCAGCCTGCGTCCAACGTCCCAAAGGCGAACGAGAACAGAACGAAGATTGTGAAGGTGATCTGAGTCGGACGTGCCAGTGACAAGAATGTCATCAAAATACACAGCAACTTGTGGCAGTCCTCGGAACAAGTTCTCCATCTCCCGCTGGAAGATAGCTGGAGCCGACGAAACCCCGAAAGGAAGACGGGTGTACTGAAACAAACCCATGTGTGTCGAAATGGTCACATACTTCCTGGAGTCTTGCTCAAGAACTACTTGCTGGTAGGCATCTCTCAAATCTAACTTTGTAAACTTCTCGCCCCCGGAAAGCGTGGCTCACAGGTCTTCGATCCTTGGAATGGGGTACTTCTCCAATGTTGCCACTGGATTTACGGTAACTTTGAAGTCACCGCAAATCCTCACACGGCCATCCTTCTTGGCCACAGGAACAATGGGCGCAGCCCAGGTTGAAGTCTTT
Organism: Ixodes scapularis; assembly: GCF_016920785.2. NCBI lineage: Eukaryota > Metazoa > Arthropoda > Arachnida > Ixodida > Ixodidae > Ixodes > Ixodes scapularis. The sequence continues at coordinate 50,674,606 of NW_024609837.1, forward strand.
ACTGGTACAAAGACACTCTCTCTTTGTAGGCGCTGGAGCTCTTGTGTATCCCCATCCTTCAAGGCAAAGGGTAGCGGACGTGGCTTGAAGAACTTCGTAGGAGCATCTTGTGGAACATGAATAGTGGCTTCCCTGCCCTTGAAGGTACCAAGGCTTTCCTCGAAGACTTCCGAAAACTCGTGAACCAGAGTTTTCACATCAGAGAGAGAATGAACGGTTGCCTCCACCTCCGAGAAATTGATTCCCAGTTCTCGAATCCAATTGCGTCCAAGCAGTGTAGGGGAACCATCTCCAGTAAGGAAGAGAGATAAAACCGCCTCCTTGTCTTGGAACTGTACTCTTGCATCAATTTCTCCTTGGACCGGAGTCAGTTCCCCGAAATAACTTCGCAACAGCACCATAGATGGCTTGACAGGTACGGCTGGAAGTAACTCCTGAAACCGTTTTTTTGACATGACAGAGACAGTCGCTCCCGTATCCATCTCCATGCAGAGTGGCTTGCCGCAGACGTTGACAGTGACGGTGAAAGGCGGTGACGGCACAGAGCTGTCAATTTGCCACATGTCAAAAACCTCGGACGATGTCACTCCGCTATCTTCAGTGTTGTCGTCCAGGACATTCATTGGAAGTGTACGAGGAAGACGGGACTTGCGTCCTGGCCCTGAAGAACGATGCTTCGCAGGTTTGTTCTTGGACGACGGAGCGTCCTTCTGTTTTGAATTACACACCTTCGACAGGTGTCCCCGCTTGCGGCAGTAGTTGCACGTAGTATTCACATGCTTGCAGCTGGACGCAAGGTGTCCACCTCCGCAGCGGTAGCAGGTGACGTCTCCCGCCGGTGTCGTGACGCGGTGAGTCGTGAACGCATTGGTGCTCGAGCTTGCCTGGCAAATCTCTCCGGCGTCCTTCTTCGCTGCTTCCATGGTCAAGGCGGTCTGCACGGCATCCTCGAACGTGAGGTCCGGCCGCTCCAGGAGTCTGGTCTGGATTGTAACGCTGTTTATTCCGCAGACTATGCGGTCTCTCAGCATGTTCCCTAGTTCTGTTCCAAAATTGCAGTGCTCCGACAGGCTCTTCAATGCTGCAACAAACTTGCTTACGGTCTCCCCTTCCGCGCGAACACGCGAATTGAAACGAAACCGTTGAACGACAGCAGAAGGCTTGGGGCAGTTGTGACTCCCGAGAACGTCAAGAACCTCGTCTAAAGACTTATCTTGTGGTTTGGCGGGCTTCACCAGGTCTCGCAGTAGGGAGTAGGTCTTCGCGCCGCAACAGCTGAAGAAAGTGTCCTTCTTCTTGGTATCGTCAACGTCGTTCGCAGAAAAAAAAAAGCTTCAACACGTTCGACGTATGACGGCCACTCCTCACCTTCTCCCTCAAAAGGTTAAATTCTGCCGAACGTGGGCATGGCGAGCTGAGAAGCTTGAAGAATGCCTGGTGCTCACGTCGCGAACTTGCACGTCGCGAACTTGCGACGTTCGAAGAACTTGAACGAAGTCTTTTTCTCTCGTCGCCAATTGTTACAAGCGGGGATAGACCGCACGGCCGGCAGGACGTGGCCGGCTAAGCAGAAACATGACGCCGTCGTTCCTTTCGCTTCAGGAACTGAAGAAGAAGTGTTTTAATGTCTCGTGATGGCAATCGAGGTAACCGACAACTACCGCTATGAAATCTGGTAGCATTAGCAGCCAGATAGAGATTGTAACATTCTCCAACAACCACACCCATAGCACTCATAGAAGGAACCGCATTCATATCACTCCTGGAATGAACCGCATCCATCGTTTTAATTACACAGACACAACACAGCCCACGCACCGCCACTACGAAAACCCAGAGCGACGAACAACCGGCGACGGCAGAGCGGCAACTGAGCACGCCCGCAGTTCACCACACCTCGGAGCAACACCTTCTAGATAACAAAGCCATAGTGCCGAATGAGATGACATCAGAGAAGGCCAACGCTGGGCATAGATTGGACACGACGATTGCGTCAACGTTCGGCTGCCTGGTGTTGCTCTACCTGGTGTTGCGCTTTTTGTTTACTCCACTTTTGTAACCCCCAATCCTGCTTGGGCCGCAATTGGCCTGCCGTATTCTTAAATAAATCAATAAATAAACTTGACTCGATACCGAGCGCTGACGCAGCACTCGTTTCCAATCTGTGTCCAGTGTTGGCCTTCTCTGAATAAGCCATCTCATTCAGCACGACGGCTTTGTTATCTAGGTGTTGCGCCGCGCCTCCTCCTCTCAGGCTCCGCGCCAGTTGTGCGCGTGACTTTGCCGAAAATCGAAGTGCTCATTTTGACGGAGACCCGGCGGTATCTGCCAGTTTGTCAGCACCGGGGAAGGAGGGAGAGGATGACGCGTGCTCACGTCAGCGGTTCGGACCAATGGGAGCGTTGCACGCGACAACAGACAAACGAAACACAGCCGGTTTTTCGTCTCTAAAGCGCGAAACACATGTACGACGAAACCGTCCGATCCGACGTCCGACCACGCAATACGAGTCAGAGGTGGGGGTTTTCAACGCTCTCCGATGCTACGAAAACCCTCGCTCCCAAGGTCATTTCGGCAGTCCGCACGTCGGATCGGAAGGTTTCGTCGTGCATGTGTTTCGCGCTTAAAGCGTGTTGTGTGTTGGCAACCGAGGATATCCAGGGATGCCGGGGAACTGGTGCACGCGCGCAGGCACGAGACGTTCGACTGCTCTGGCCCCAACCCGGTCGGTTGTGCCCGCTGTATGCTGTAATGTATATATTATGTAAAGATTAAATACACAACATTGGCGACGAAGTGGAGTCAACCTGCGGCGGAAGACCTTCTAGAGCGCCGTTCACGGCGCCATGGCAGAAGCAAAGGCATCAGCGGCGCCGGCATTCGGCGGCATCGAAGAGTTCGCACCGAGCACCGGTGCAACCTGGCCACTGTACCACGAAAGACTTGAGTTCTACTTTATCGCAAATGAGATCAAGTCAGCCGAGAAGAAGCGTGCAATCGTGTGCACGGTCTGCGGGGCGGCAACGTACGCCATCATTCGTTCAGTCTGCTCACCGGCTCTACCTTCCGAACGACGACATCGTCTCGCGACTGGCGGCCCACTTCAACCCGAGGCCCTCCGCCATTGTTCAGCGTTTCCAGTTCGGGAAGCGCGACCAGCGTCAAGGAGAAAGTATCGCCGACTACATCGCCGAGCTTCGTCGGCTGTCGGAGCACTGCGCTTTCGGGCCAACGTTGGACGACATGCTCCGAGACAGGTTAGTCTGCGGCCTCCGGGAAGAGTCCCTTCAGCGACGGCTTCTCTCCGAGCCGGAACTAACCTTCGCGGTGGCCAAAGAGAAGGCGATAGCAGCAGAGTACGCCCACCACCAGACAGAAAAGATCAGGGGGGCGTCCGCAGAGAGCAGCGATGTGCGTCGTGTTGGTAAGCAAATGGCTCCGAGAGCTAAGCCTAATGCCGAGGCAGCAAGAGAAAGGACTGCGTCGAAGTCACAGCAAGACGCTGGCAAGTGTTTTCGCTGTGGAGGGTCACACGCACCAGACGAGCGTCGTTTTCAACACGCACAGTGCCACTTTTGCAAGCAGCGGGGCCATATCGTGAAAGTTTGTCGACGAAAAGCGAAACAGTCCTCACCGACGCCTAGGCCTACAGGTGGCAGCCGCCAGAACGGCCGGCGGCGCGACAGTGAAACAGCGGATGTTTTCGGCATCTTCCAAATGACTGCCGAGGAACCTGCTATCCGCGTGGTCGTAGAGGTGAACGGGAACCCTCTCGAGATGGAAGTCGACTCAGGAGCGGTGTGCTCCGTGATCAACGAGAGAACTATGCGTCAGCTGCGGTTGTCCAAGCACAAGCTGCGACCGTGTGAACTACGTCTTCGCACGTACAACCAGCAGGAATTGAAGGTGCTAGGCTCCGTGATGGTCCAAGTCACCTATAAAGGGCGTCAAAAACGACTGCGTCTCGTCGTGATCAAGGGAGCAGGCGTAGGCTTGCTTGGCCGAGACTGGTTCAAGGCTCTTGGGATTGAGCTGAGAGTCAATCAGCTGGAAGAAGCAACGAACAATCAGAGCCCGTCCAGCGCAGCAGTGCTGAGTCGTCACGCCGACGTTTTCCAACCAGGTCTAGGCAAGAGCAAGGGACCACCAGTTCGAGTCGAAGTGGAACCGACTGCCCAGCCCAAGTTTTTCAAACCGCGCGTCCAGTTCCCTTTGCCTTACTACCAAAAGTGGATGAAGCCTTGGACAAGCTCATCAGGCAAGGCATTTTGGAACCGGTCCGACATTCCAGTTGGGCGACTCCAATAGTACCTGTGGTAAAAAAGGATGGCACAGTGCGAATCTGTCGCGACTACAAGAATACGGTAAACCCTGTGGTCCGTTGGGAAAGCTACCCCCTACCCACACCTGAGGAACTTTTCGCGAAGCTGGCAGGCTGTGCAAGGTTTTCCAAGCTTGATTTAGACCAAGCGTACCTGCAGCTGACAGTTGACAGTGAGACAGCTGACCTTCTCACCATCACCACACACCGTGGACTTTACCGTGTCACGCGCCTACAGTTCGGAGTAGCTGTTGCAGTCGCTATTTTTCAGAGGTACATGGAAGAGCTGCTGCAAGGGCTGGAAGGGGTGCAAGTTTTTCTCGATGACATCCTGGTAGGCGGTAAAGATGAAGCCGAGCACAACACCCGTCTGCAAGCTGTGCTTCAAAGAATTCAAGACGACGGTGTCCGGCTAAAAAGGGACAAGTGCGTTTTTGGAGTGGATGAAGTTGTATTCGGCTGTCGCCGAGGATGTTGCGATGGTCGTTAATGTTGTCGGCTTACGACTACGAGCTGGAGTACAGGCCTGCTCATCAGCTCAGGAACGCGGATGCACTGAGTCGACTGCCTCTAACTGTGGAAGACAGCTCAACTGACGAGAAACTTTTTGAAGTCCGGATGCTGGAGACTGCGCCGGAGATTCCGTGGGATGCCCAGAAGATTGCCCGATGCACCCGGAACGACCCAACCTTGTGCAGAGTTCGACATTGGACGGGGGTTGGATGGCCTCAAGGCAGGCTGCCGGACGAGTTCAAGCCATTTGTTCGACGGCAGCACGAGTTGTCGGAGTATCGGGGATGCCTGCTGTGGGGATGTAGAGTCATCATTCCAGAGCAAGCGAGAGACCAGGTTTTGGAGCTGCTGCATACCACGCATCCCGGAATCGTCCGCATGAAGGCGCTTGCCAGAAGCACAGTTTGGTGGCCGGGTATCGACCAAGATATCGAAAGGAAGGTCCGAACCTGCCTGCCCTGCCAGAAGACAAGGCCGCAACCTGCACGTGCAAGACTGCATCCGTGGGAATTTGCCAGAAACCCATGGTCCCGAATCCACATCGATTTTGCAGGACCCTTCCAAGGAAAGGTTTTTCTTCTGGTGGTGGATGCGCATTCGAAATGGCTGGAAGTCATCCAGTAGTATCCATGTCGTCAGCAGCAGTGTGTCAAAGGCTGCGAGTGCTGTTCGCAACACACGGTGTTCCCGACACTATAGTCTCGGACAATGGGACAGCGTTCGTCTCACAAGAATTTGAAGAATTTTTGCAGAGAAACCAGATCCGGCACGTTAGGGTGGCGCCATATCATCCATCGTCAAATGGCCAAGTGGAGCGCATGGTCCAAGAAACTAAACAAGTCCTCAGGCGCATGGAAGGAGGCGACATGGCCACCAAGTTGGCCCGATTTCTTTTGAGTCAGCATATTCTCCCGCAGTCAACGACCGGAAAGAGTCCGGCGGAATTGTTGATTGGTCGGAGACTCCGTACTGCACTGGACCGGCTTCACCCAGACCTACAAGCAGAGATGGTGGACAAGCAAGAGGAACAAGCGCTGCGGGGAAGACAAGGTGTACGCGAATTCGAGCCGCGAGAACCAGTCTTCATCCGCAATTATTTAGCAGGCCCCAAGTGGCTACCCGGTATCATCACTGAGATCACCGGTCCGGTGTCTTACAAGGTTCGCACCATCGACGGTCGTTTCTGGAAGCGGCACGTGGACCAAATCCGGAGACGGAAGTGGAGCACATACCTGGACGAGGAGGAGCCTACGACAGAGCTGTCACCTCAGCAGCTCTCCTTACCAAGCGAGCCATCGCTTAGGAATGAATCGGTGGAAGAGTGCCCACCATCTACGAGTCAAGCGGACTTCCCTGAAAAGTCAACCCCAGTGGCAACCCCTCCAGCTTCCCCACAACGTTCACCTGCTTCACCCCATGAACCGAGGCACTAAACAGTGTTGCCAACTTCAGCGCCTGCGCAAGAACAGTCAAATCGTCCCCAGCGACAACGGCGACGTCCCGACTACCTAAAGGACTATGTGACCTAGGGGGGAGGGATGTTGTGTGTTGGCAACCGAGGATATCCAGGGATGCCGGTGAACTGGTGCACGCGCGCAGGCACGAGACGTTCGACTGCTCTGGCCCCAACCCGGTCGGTTGTGCCCGCTGTATGCAGTAATGTATATATTATGTAAAGATTAAATACACAACAAAGGGATACTACAACGAAATTTCGGCGCTCATTTTTTGGTCTATATGTGTTCAAAAGTGCAGTATCACATGGAACATACCAATATCTTGTTAAAAAGTCTAGAAAAGGAATTTTAAAACGAATTAAACGATTAGCAAAGAGCACCTGGTGGATGTCGTTAACGCCTCGTTTGTAATGCTCGTCTAGGAACCTTGACAGCTAGTGACGGAGGTTGTCTCGTCTCCGGCCACGACGAGAGAAGGGGGGAAGGAGGAACTCCCCTCTTCCCGAGAATCCCTTTTGTGTGTCGCAGAAGTCGCTATTGTCCCCCTAGAAGATTATAGAAGATTAACCCGTCACTCAAAATTCGTACAAAAGCAGCCGCTTCGGCGGCTGGAACGACTAGGCCATCCTCTCGACGTCAGCCTCGCCGTAGCTTTGCTCGTCTTGAGACGACCTACGTCACGATTGCGTTGGATGTCACGTGCTCTAAGCTGGGCCTTCTCCGAGCGCTTGCCAGAGTGGGCCGTTTATAACGAAAAATACAGCCACCAGGATCAAAATACAAACGTGCCATTGTCATTTACAGATATTGTGGATCATATTCAACCTATTTTTGAACACGACGGTAATATTTCAAATATTTATCGAAGTATCCCTTTAAAACCGTGCAGTACAGCCAAATTTTCAGGGGAGAGAGTGTATGCCTTCCTGTTCAAGAGGAGGGAAAGGAGGAACGGGGGAATCCCAGCCCTTCTCACCCGTTCCTCCTTTCCCTCCTCTTAAACAGGTCCAGATACACTCTCTCCCCTGTAGGTTTGGCTGTACTGCACGGTTTTAGTGAGACGAGGTATAACGCGGACGCATTAAAGCTGACTAATAACTGGTTTGACGAGGGAGTAGATTCCACCGCACCACCAGCCTAGGAGTGGACGATGCATACCCCGCTCTAGGTGAAGGAAAGCGGGACAAGCTCCCCTGCAAAGCCCTCCCCTCTTTCCAGTTTAGCAGAGCGAACCCTTGAGAGGAAGCGAGTCCTTGCTCGCAACCTCTCCAGCGTTCGCTCTCTTAAAGTGGGAAGAATCTAGGGTTTTGCGGAATTAGCTTGTCTTGCTTTCCTTAACCTAAAGCAGGGTATAATCGTAGCGATCAATGGCATTCTGAGCCAGTTAAAGAATGATTGCCCCTTCCTACTCCCCATGAAAGGGCCATGGAGGCAGCTTTGTATAAACGTTCCTCCAAAGCAGCTGCTTTGGAGGAGCGTTCCTCCTAAAACAAATTTCATGAGCGTCGTTTCTTGTAACGCCGTTGAACACAAGACTGAAACAGGTTCAATGTGGTGTCCCGCCTATTACCCACGTCTAGTTAAGTAAGAAAATTTATCAACAGCGAGCTTATAGTTCCCACCGCTCACGCATGAAGCCGATGTTGCGGAGCCAACAATGTACGGGCTGTGCGACAATTCAATTCCCGAAAAGGCACTGTAAAATGACATTTTTCTTACCTGTGCACTAGCGGTTGTTGTCATTTTGTCGCCTTTGTAATTAACCGACCACTTCGGCCAATTCTTTCCTCCATGGTTATCCGTTCGCTGTCAGCTCAGCGAGCCAGACGAGCCACGTCCGGGATGACTTCTATAGGTTACAAGTCAAGAAGGTAGCGGCAAATGCCCCTCAAAGGGAATCATATATCCCTCCGCCACCTCCGCATCCAATAGCGTCCTATCGTTTCCGTGACTTCGCGACCAACGCGCGAGGAGGGTCTTGCCTTTCTGTACATATTTGCTCTATCTTTCGAGGAAGGTTAGCATTGTAGAAGCCACGAGAGCGAGATTAGAGTTTTCCCCTTCCGATGGAAAGAAATGCGACTTTCGGGGATTAGGTTCCAGCTCCGATGAATACAACGGCTGCTTTCAGCGGCTCGGTTCTCCCTCCGATGAATCCAAAGGTCGCATTTCTTAAAAAGTGGGATCGGAGACAAGTTGGCATCACTCTGTAGCAAATATCTATCCATTGAAGAGGAACAAGGAGCGTTTCCAGTGAACATTTCTTTTGACTGCGGAGGGATTTGAAACCGGCGCGTCACGCTTGGGGGAGGAGCTTCTCCTACCTTCTTGATTTATAACCAACCATACCCTTCTTGAAGCCTGCAGATGGGGATGTCCGTCCTTGCCCGTTCCCAGCCTTAAAGACCACCGAGCCAGCCGCTCAGCCAGCCTTCCCTAATACCTGTCCACGGCCGCTTCTTCGTGCTCGGACCAACAAGCCGGACAAGGTCCACGGCCGCTCCTTCATACTCGGACCAAGAAGCCGAACAAGCTACCGCTGACACTCTCTCCTCCCTGTCTACGTGTGTGGTTGGGGGCTGGGTTTGTTCGTGGGAGGGAAGCGCCTACGGAGCCGACTCGAGAAGGTTCGTGCCTATAAAAGAAGCAAACTTCTGCGAGAGGGGATCTTCCTGCTTGGGTTTAGTACCTGTACAAATGTAAATTAAACTTCTATCGAAAACCCACCCTGCTTGCGAGACCCTTCTTCCCGATGTTCTGGTCGGCGCGTGGCTCCGGCGTAGCCCGACAACAAGGACGACCCTGGGTTCGCTACACTTTCTAGTGCTCCCCTTGAGGAGCTATGCACATCGTAAGACGATGGTGTCATTGCCCGATACGTTGTCGGTGTTCGCTTTCCAAAATACCTCGAAGTACTTACATTGTCGCGTTGCGCTGGATGTCAGAAATGTCAGCAAATCTTCTTCCTTTCAAGGCAATGTTAATTTTGCTGAAGAACGTTATGATCGCGAATGTAATCAGAGAGCTCGGAGCGGTGAGGTCGTGAAGTCAACGATAGGTCGCAGCAAAGGGACGTTAGGTTTGTGGGTCTTGGGTAGTCCGTGGAAGCTTGGCGCAGAGCCACTCCTGCAGATGATATGCAATTAAAGGTCTTTCAACTCTTGGTATTGGTTGAAAATGTCAGACAACATCTTGTTCATGTTCCGTTGAACTTGGGATGCTGGATCTTTCTTGAGCTTTTCAAAGGCCGGACTGTCAAGAAGATCCCGTGCCTTCTGTTCGTACCCCTCCCGGTCCTTGACGATGGTCGATTTTCCTTTATCTGCCGGCGGTAGCACAATCTCTGTATCCTCGCGGAGCTTCCGAAGCGCACCAGTTTCATCGCGAGATAGATTGTGGAGTTGCCTCGGCGGAGGTTTTGAAATGATGCCTGTCGCTTTAAGTCGTAGACCATTCCGGACGCTAAGCTCTAGGCGCGCAATACCGTCCTCCACCTCGGCAACCATTTTTGGCAGAGGGGGCCGGGTCATAATCACGTTGAAGAGGTGGCCTTTTCCCAAGACTTTAATCTTGGAGGAGCAGTCTTGAAGACAGGTTCGTGACAAAACTGGCAGTGTCAGTGCCTTCCCTTTCTGGGTCTTTTGTTTCATAGCTTAGAAAGCTTCTCTTCTTGAGATGCCTGTCGTTTTCCTCTAGTACCCGAGGCGATGCTGGAAGCGAACGACTGCAACGACGGGAGCACACCGGGGATGCGATGTTCAAGCTGCCGACGCGTGAAGTACCAGGTCTAGTTCTTTCCTCCTTAGGATGGAGTGGCACTCGTGAATCCTGGCGCTTACCAACCGGTGCTCCGCCTGTGCCAAGATCTTGCTTCCTTCCTGGGTGTCGGTGATCGTGCCGGTGTCGGGTCGGTGATCCACAAACGATGACGTCATGGTTCATAATCATGGTTTTGGTCATCGTTGGGGGCGTGGCCTTCCTCGCTTTTCGCTTCACCTCTGGTGTCGTCATGCCGCCTCCAGACGCTTGCAACCTTCATGCTATGAATCGATTCATCGAGTTGCGGACAACACGCGACTGAGAGGTGATTCGCATCAGATCCGTACTGTCACTTATAAAACAGTAATATAGCCATCGTATGGGTAGAAACAGAGCAAAAGTGTATCATGACGCCAGGGGGGTACACACAGAAAGACGAACCCTATGCTGGATTCACGGCGAGTACGTCGGCGAGATTTCTGACCGCCGGCCGTGATTGGCCAGCACCGGGCTAGACCTTGGCGTTGGCAAATCGCGGCGATCAGAAATCTCGTGGAGTTTCTCGCCACGAGATTTCAGCTCAGATCCCCGCGGTGGTGTGCGTCTATCTGTGCGACTCTTCCGCTTTGCCCTGGACCTTTCGCGCTGTTACTTCCTCTAACGAAAGACCAAAGTTGAACAAGTAAAAAAAAAAAACGTTCAGCCTTTCCCCTCTGGTGAAGAAGGAAGACCAGCGAAACTGTACTATGGTGGGAATGAAGAAATGGCCGGCCCCAAGTCGGAAAGCCGGAGCGGAAAGGCTGGAGAGGTTGCCGCCATCTATGAGCGACGGTGGAAACCAGACAACCGGCATGCCGGTTGTTTGGTTGCCGTCGTCGATCATAGATGCCGGTAGCTGTCCGGAGGGTTGAGTCGACACTTATTTGCTGACGGACACGATGCTGGGGAAAGTAGCCATTAACAGCTCCACTGTAAAAAGAAAAAACAGTCGCGGACAGCGTTCAAAAAAGACAACTCATCGGCAGGTTTAATGTTTGCAACAATCGCAGTACCCAGAGAAAAAAAAGAAGAAACATGTGAAAGAGGTATCGATCTCAGGAAACAAAAAAAGTAACACAAAACTCACAAGAAGACAATCAGCTGTGAAATCTCTCAAGCCGTAAATCATTCTGATCACGTGGGCCCAAGTCGGAAGGCAATGCATCGCCCTTTCTTCTCTAAATAATACGAAAAGAGCATAAAAACATAAGTATATAGTATAGATAAGTAACGTCGGGGTGAGCGCAAGAGACTGTGAGCAAACTACAGGCAACAGTAACATCTCCCTAGAGCCACTTCCTGATCGGGCGAATCATCGTAACACACGCTCCGACACAACACCCGCAAAATATTTGTTTCTTAATTTCATTTCGAAGCAACACGATTTCCCCACGAAGAGAGGTGGTACACGTAGACAAGTTATAACTCTTGAAACTCTCTCGATCGAAATCTTTGGTGTATTCAGTGAATAAGCACTCTCTTCCTAAAAGGTACGACGATTGAGGACTTTGCGAGAAAAAAAGAAGAGGCCATAAAAAACACGACCTGCTTTTTTTTTTAAGTGAGGCTTTTTCAAATAAAAATAAACACGACATTACAAAATCAACAAGTACTTCCTTCTTTACATTCACACTCATTCGGAGAAAACACCTCCGCTGCATTGTTATACTCGGATGGAACCAACCCAGTTGGTTTGTTGTATCCACTCCCCACCCCCGCACTGCAACAAGGTGGTCAGAATCAAAGCGCTCACGCTTCGGAAGAGGAGAGAATGCAAAGAGGCCTCCCCACTTACTGGCGTATTTTTATCTAGTGACACCGGTTCACCAGATGGCGCCAGGTTTCCCGCTCAACACTGCACGCGTGCTCCATCCATCTTGCGTTTCATATACGTGAATGTAACACGTGATGGAAGGTTGTAGCTCATTATTCGGCAAGACAATATTGCATTACTCGATACGGAAGACGTACGGAGCATGAACCACACAGAACGCGAGGCAACGCCACGTATGGAGCGCCACTCTGCGAGCCGCTGCGAAACTATTCCCGAATACACACACTTATAGTCACTGACGGAATGAGAAGGGCAGGGCGTGTCTTTCGACCGCCCAGCCTCTGGCACGCGCTTCCTGCCTTCCGCTGTGCTTTGTCTACGCACTCCAAGTGCCCGAGACGCCGAAGCACTGTCGAAGGTAGAAAGCTGCCGCTGGAGCCGGGGCAACTGACGTCCGTCCCTGCCGTTCTGACCTTTTCAGTGATTATAGTTGTACTACTTGTTTCTCCTCGCTTCTCCCTCTCCCTCTGCGCCGAAATAAACAATCCAATAACTAATCTTCACAGCAACATCTTTTTTTTTTTTTTACTTTGCCAAGTTGAAGGTTTGTGCGAACTAGATTTGGGGGAGAGGGGGGAAGACTTGAACGAAGGTAAGTTTTAAATGGAGCCCGCCAGTATGCATACACTCCCTCGCGCTGCCACCTAACCGCCCTCTTAAATGTTTCTCTTATTAAGTATACTTTTTCTTGTAGTTCACTCGTACAATAACACAATATGTAACTCTTGACTGTGAGGAGTTCACGAGTCTGATCCTGCCAAAAATAAAAACACAAGTGTTTGGAGAACAAACAAACGATAACGAAAGGCTTGCCTTGCCAGGCAACGAAGCAAATGACGAATATTGAGCATTTTAGTTTGCTTACTAGAGGGCGGGGGACGATAGCCAGACCGTTTGATCTGCATGTAATGTAGATCATTCTTGAATGATATTTTTAACGTGACCGTTTGCACCCTTTCTGAAGAGGACAATTGGCCCGAACTGATCTTCAAGTGTGACACAGCGGTGAGTGCACAATAACAAAACTGATCCATACAAAACACACTGTAAATGAACAACGTTATTCCAGTTAACGCTCTGGGATCTCTTTGCGTCGTTTCAGCGAGCGTCACCAGAGCGTCAGAACAACAGGCGCATTCTTCGAGGAGCGCCCAAGCTTAACATTCACGTCACAGCTAGAAGATGATCCTAAATTATTTAGACTGAGAATTAGGACCTACAGAGTTCTACAAAATCAAAAATAAAAGAAGAAAAAAGAATCCAAACTTCAGCGCCAATAGGTCCAACTGATCAGTCCTCAGCGCGAGATTGTGCTTCGATCGTCACCATCAACGTGTTCGACTCCCAGATCGGAGCTACATCAAAGAGGCGTTGACGTCACTTAACCATCCAACAAGCACCCTCGTCTGGACGAATCCACGCTGGAGACCCCATGACGTCATCAGAGCCATGCGGAAAAAGTACTTGACGTCATCAAACCGTTCCGCTGAAGTACATGACGACATCAGACTGCGCGGAAGGAGTCCACGCGCCCGCACGCACCACCACAGCAAGAAGAATCACCCGCCATATTGCTTGCCGCAACATCCGACTCCGAAAAAGTACTTGAGCACAGGGCGACACACCCGGCCGCTTGCGAGACACGTCCGCAACCCCGTGATGAGACCGTCCGAAGCCACGACCCGTCACGTGGGTGAGGTTACCGGGTGTCCCGCTATAAGGCGCGCATGTTGTTGAAGAGTGTCAACGCCAGGAGCGGCAGCAGGGCTAGGGCAGACGACGACGGCGCCGCGGCGGAGTTGCAGTTGTAGTACTTGCACTTGGTCTTGTATACGTTGCCCAGAAGGTTCCGGGCCACGTTGATCAGAGACGACACGAGCACGCTCACTTCCTCCTTGCAGCCCGAGTTGAAGGCGGCCGCCTGGAAGCACCGCTCCAGACGGTCCACGGAGCTGAAACAGAACGACCATAATCACTCCAGGTCCACAGGGAGGAGTAAGTGCTCCGCTGCGCAGAACAACGTCCATAGTAACGCCAGGTTTACGTACTTAAGCCGTACTCCCACTGCCCAGTGTTGTACATGTAACTCAAGAACAGTAATCAATTACTACTACAATAACTAGTGGTTAAAACGTATTCAATTAGATTACTGATTTATGTTAGACGAAAATGAATGGACCATTAAAGGAAAAAGTAAAAGTCTCGTTTCCCGACTACTTCACTTTTTCAAACACAAAGATCTTCCACTGGTATGAAAAACGGGCCTTTCGTACTGTCCAGTATTAGATTAGAATCACCAAATTGTCAGCTACGTCTCTGCCCGACCCACTAATTTCGTTAGACCCTCCTCCTGTCGGAGGCATACGGTTCGATGATTCCTTGAAACGAGAACTTGCAGAAACAGACAGCGCCATTAAAAAGGGTGGGCAAGATTAGTAACGGTCGCAAAATAATTTTAGTACTTCGAAAAGGTAATTAACTTACTTTCCCGATTGCCACGTAATTAAACTAATCGAATAATCACAAGATTCATCTAAAAACTAACAGATTACAAGTGATTGATTACCTGTAGAAGCGCGCAAGACTGCAACTCCTATATCATGCGAAGGACACGGTGTCCACTGCAGACATGATCGCAGAATTTCCTGCGGGCATGTCCGCAAGCATCGTCGAAGCATGCTTGCTTCGAAGGTGCTTCGAACACAAGCTTTATGTTACTAAGGGATCGTCGTAAAAGTTTCCCCCGACATTTTCTGCAGACAGTTTTAGAGCGCAGCTCTTAGGCGCCCGTTTCCGGCTTGAGCGGCGTCGGCGGCGCCGTCGGCGTAACCGCGCGGTGCATTATGGGCAAAGTCCCATAATGCACCGCGCGAGCCCCCCCCCTCGGGGTCACGTGACCACGGGGGGGGGGGGGCGGCACGTGACCCCCGATGACGTTATCGTCCTTGATGACGTCACCGGCATCCGCATCGTCATCATCACTGATCACGTCATCAGTGACATCTCTGATGACGTCACCGGCATCCGCATTGTCATCGTCCTCATCACTGATAATGTCATCAGTGACGTCACTGATGACGTCACCAGCATCCACATCGTCATCGTCATAATCACTGGTGACGTCATCAGTGACGTCACTGACGACGTCAACGACATCCGCATCGTCATCATCACTGATGACGTCACCAGTGACGTCACTGATGACGAAAACGACATCCGCATCGTCATCATCACTGATGACGTCATCAGTGACGTCACTGATAACGTCACCGGCATCCGCATGGTCATTATCACTGATGACGTCATCAGTGACGTCACTGATCACGTCGCCGAATCCGCATCGTCATCGTCACTGATGAAGTCCTCAGTGGCGTCACTAATGACGTCATAGGTATCCGCATCGTCATCGTGACTGATGACGTCATCAGTGACGTCACTGATGACCGCATCGGCATTGTCATCGTCACGTGACCCCCAGGTCACGTGACGCCCCAAAGGTCACGTGACCTCCCCCCCCCGGTCAGTTGACGCCCCCCGTACCCTTCCCTCCTCCTCCTCAAGAGCTGCGCTCTAATTTGGCGTTACAGGGAGTTGTAAACGGCCTTCACTTTTTTTCTTCTATTATGCATTAAAAGTATGACCGCTTTCAAAACGATTTGATGATCTTATAAACGATCGCTTCTCATAAATTGTGCGCACATTTGAGTTGACAAATACTGCAAAACCTTAACTCTAGCTACAGATGTAGTTCGAGGACTACCTGATAGATGGAGCAAGCGTGCCATGGTGTGTTCGCTGGTCGTAAGCGATTGTGAGGCAGCTCATTGATGCGCGACGGGCTGGGTCGCAAAAAGGCGTGTGTGCAAAGCAGGTTTAGAGCAGAAGTCACCCTGCTCATACACCCCACCAAAGACCTTCGCTGCACATCACGGATTTTCGAAGCTTCCTTAAACGCGCGTACTTCGATCATGCCTATAGGGAGTATTCACTGGCGGCCATAGCTGTGTGCGCGAATGCTGAACGCGTGCTGACGGCCAGCTTCCACAGTTCTTTTGCAACGTGTATTCCGCACCATCAAGAGTGCCGGTCTTAGCAGCCTATTGATGTGAGCTCGTTCTGAGCATGCGCTCTCTAAAAGCGCCCACAAATATGGCGTCCAGTGAATACTCCCTATATACAGTTTTCGCCCGAACAATGTTACGAGGAAGAAAGCTGCCTCAGCCAATGCCTGTAGACTCCCTTTCGTACGATGCGCTCGCGGTGTGACCGTGGCTTTAGGGTTCCTTGTTGTCGGGGTTTGCTTATAGGGCCCTGTCACACTGAGGCAATAGTTGGACAACTCTATTGCCGCATTCACACTAGCGTTCCGATCGCAACCGCGAAGCGGATCCTCTCGTTTTCACCATCAAATGTGCGTGAAACTGCACTAAACCTTTAAGCAACCGCGTCGCAACCGCTTCGCGAATGCGGTTCAACCGCCAGTGTGAATGAGGCACATCCGGCAACACAAGGAAGTCGTGTCCTGTCACATAGCGGCCACGGCAACAGTAGGCCAACATGTTGCTGCCGCCCGGTTACCGTGATGTATGATTTGTTGTCCGACAACCCCGTCACACCGCTCTAACGGCGGGGACAACACAGGGAACACTCCGCTATTTTTATAGTTTACCTTCGTTCGTGTGCGGTGCGGCACGGCGCGGCTGGAAATGTGACTCTACAAAGTGTTAGTGCGTTCGAAGGGCCGGAAATTGCCACGGGACGATATCAACCAGTGACTGTGATCAGAAAACCGTTCTTCATTCGATGACAAAGCAGAGAGCCCTAACCGAGGAAAGTGAGATCGCTGATATATGTTTGGGATTTACGCCACCGTATGAAGTGTTTCTATCCGGTTCTTTCTTTTATGCAATTCCTATTTTTACTGTAAAATTGAGTTCTCCGGAGCGTCTTTTGTAGCGTGGTGTCGAGCTCAACTGACAGTTCTTAAAAACTGCTACCCCGACACGTTCGGCCTTAGGAATAACAATCGGCGTAATAGATATTTTTCAAAGCTGTTTAAACGTCCTGGGCATTTTCTTTTTAAACCAATCAGGTGTCTGCTGGCGGTTGTAGCCAAGTTCCAAGTATCAATAATCATGATCAGAGTGGTCGTTTTAATACTTCGACTTTTTTAATCTTTGCCTCTCCCGGATTATTATTATTATACTTCATCCGCGTGTGAGTACACATGCCAGTTTATTTCACTAGCAATAATGTGAGCTGGTCTCTCGTGAGTTCTAGTTTCAACACCAGTCTGAACGTTCACGACCCGTAGCTGTGACCATTTCGACAATCGCTTTCTGTAAATAGGCAGTAAAAGCATTCATATACTTATTTTAGCTGCGCGCAGCCTTAATTATTGTTAAATAACGTTTTCCAAGCCTTTATTTGAGTAAGACGTTATTGAGAAGGAACTAGCTCTGACATCGAAGCTATCTGTGTTGTCGTGTAGCCGGCCCGAAATTCGCCCAGCTAACGATTAGGGCAACAAACGTTGTCCAACACAAGTTGCGGCTGTTTTTGTTGCCGAAAGATGTCATGCCGAGGCAACATTTCCGCTGTCGTCCATGTTGCGCCGTTGTTGCATCGATGTGACAGGTTTGTTGGACTTGCCCATCTGTTGGACAAGTTTCCCGACTGTTGGACAGCGTGTTGTGTTGCTGTCGTGTTGCCTCAGAGTGACAGGGCCTTTACTGTCCCATATTCTGTTTTTCGGTGCTATTTTTAGTGACCAAGAAAAATCGGCGTTTGGTTCATGTTGAACAACCATAAAGCTCCCCAACTTACGGCGAACATGCACGTGATCTAAAGACTGGGAGCACGTTCGAGTACCGACAAGAAAACGGAACAACGAGCCGACAGCAGTCGTCTGTTCGATGCGCCCGCGCACACGTTAGCCGTTCACCCTAAGATATTTCTTAGCCTAACTGTTTTTTTTTTGTTTTTTTTTCGAGAGGAAGGGAGCTATTTCTTTTTTCTTTCTTTAAATTCACAAGGTACAGTCGCTGTCAAGCTTAAATGGGACGCTCGAGCGAGCGTTCTTTTCATTTTTTTTCTTTTGTTTCGTGGGGCGTTAGCGCGGCGACATCCAATGGTATCAATTGGTCACGTGACGGCGAGCCCATTTCGGAGGGAAAGGGAGAGGGAAAGGGGGGGGGGGGGGGGGTCGCACGGTAGACTCTGAGCTCGGTCGGGTATCACATCAGGGCCCGTTTGCTCGAACCACTAACCGCGGCTAAAGTTAGCCGCAGTACCTAGGAGAGGGATTTTGAGATCACGTGACTGGCCCGGTGGGGATGCGGGGAAACATGGCGGTGCCCCAGTGAGTGAGCACCGCTCGCTTTGGAACTAATATGTCGTTGTAATTGCAATATCGGGCGCGTTAGTCAGCAACGAATGGTGCAGGAGGCTTTCGCTTTGCCTTACCTCACTTAAACCGCCAAGCATGGGCAATGACATCGCCGCATTTTTTAGATAGTGTTTCGATTCTGGGCGCTCCTAAGCCTAAATGAACGCGATAATTGTCGGCATAGCAACGTCTTTGGAAAGGGGATTGTTGATAGCACACAAAAGCAGACGGCGTCCCAACAGACCTATTTTCTAAATTATCCAAGCACCGAGGTGCATGCTACGACTGTAGTGGCACGCGTTGCGCGTGCTGGCGTCTGCAGTAGTAACCGTTCTAAAGAAAAAAGTATAAAACAAATTTTTCCTTGCACGCGCGTTCGTTAAAGCCTTATGATTTTTTGCTTCAAATTTTTTATAAGTGGAAGGCCAGTGCGCGTGAACCGTAGAATTACACTTCCAGCGTTCTCCTCACGATGCTTGGATAATTTAGAAAAAAAGTCTGTCGGGACGCTGTCTGCTTTTGTGTGCTATCAACAATCCGCTTTCCAAAGACGTTGCCATGCCGACAATTATCGCGTTCATTTAGGCTTAGTAATGCCCAGAATCGAAACACTATCTAAAAAATGCGGCGATGTCATTGCCCATGCTTTGCGGTTTAAGTGAGGTAAGGCAAAGCGAAAGCCTCCTGCATTATTCGTTGCTGACTAACGCGCCCGATATTGCAGCTACAACGGCATATTAGTTCCAAAGCGACCGGCGCTCACTCACTGGGGCACCGCCATGTTTCCCCGCATCCCTACCGAGCCAGTCACGTGGTCTCAAAATCCCTCTCCTAGGTACTGCGGCTAACTTTAGCCGCGGTTAGCGCTTCGAGGAAACGGGCCCAGATAACGCTAAACAAGCTGTGTCAAGAATACGGAATAATCAGGGCAATTTTTATTTTATCTTAATGATTTTTTTTACCGGGAAATGAGCTGTGTAATGCAAGGTGCAGAATATAAATACAACACAAAAATAAAAGGAAAACAAGCGGTGCGTGTCATTTTTTTCAAGCATTTTATTTAAGAACCTACCGCGCTCCCCCCGCACTCTAAAATGGCCCGCCGCCACCTGACCTATATGGGGTATTCACTGGGCGCCATATTTGTGGGTACTGTTTAAAGCGCATGCTCAGAACGAGCTCACATCAATAGGCTGCTGAGACCGACATTCTTGATGGTGCGGAGTGTACGTCACAAGAGAACTCGAAGCTCGCCATCAGCACGCGCTCAGCATTCGCGCACACAGCTATGGCCGCTAGTGAATACTTCCTATAGACGCTTTACACACGCGCCAAATTGCAGCCGCCATAGCCGACCTTCTCTTGTCTTACCGAGATGCCGAGCAACTGAAACGGTAGTTGACGATTCTCTACAAAGGACGATTCTTTAGAAAAGGACACAGTTGAATCTAATATGACAATAACCTGGCCTGCTATGGTAATGATGAAGTGAAATAAACAAAATAAGAGCAAACAAAAACTGAAGGTCAGTTATGGCGTCGTCCATGCACAGCTGCTGCAAAGCGTCTATAGGCACCGCTGGCTGCCAACAGGCTAGCGCCCCGGGGAAAAACACGCGCGGTCGACCGATCCAGTTTAGTTTGACTGCGACTGTACAATCCACCTACCTAAACGTACAGGGTGTTCCCCAAACAATATACCGATTTTTGTTTTCATTTCAACAATTAAGTAGGCATCGCCGAACGCCGATTCTCAGTCCAGATGTAGCGAACCTGATGACAAAGTTTCAAAACTAACCGCTATCTCATTCAAAAGATATTAGCGATTTTGTAACATTTTCATTGGGAAAATGGCTGCCGACAGGGCTTTGAAATACATGCAGCTGATTGGCGCCAGTTATCGAAAACGGGCACCATTTTCCCATCGAAATTTTCAGAAACTCACTTATAGGTTTCGATTAAGAAAACGGATAGTTCTAGAGCTTCGGTCTCTGGTGCGGGTGTCGCGAACCTGCCCAGGTTCGAGTTCAACCAAATTCGACTTTTTTGCACTTTCAACGTGATAACTGACAAAGGTTCGACTCAAGTTCGACTTTTGTGCTCATGCACGAAAATCAGAAAATCAGTTGACTCTACCTGGCGGAGGAAAACCGCAATGTTTGCTGGGTGTATTGGCATGACTGGCTCACATTACTACCTAACGAAAACATTAAAAAAGCATATTTCCCCCTATATATGGTGTAAACATTGTAACCATTTTATAAAATATAAAATAAAGGACTTTCTAAATTCTTTGTTTCCCAGAATTCAAATTATTCGTGTAGAAGCCGGGCAACACCGTTCACATGTCGAACCACTTCGGCTTTAGTGAAAGTTCGAAGGTTCAGCGAACCAGTCGCACTTTGAGATTCGACGTCAAAATAGAGCTTCGACAAAAGTTCGCGAAACCCTTGCTCATGAGTGATTGCGTCCCGTTTAAGCCGGAGTTAGCCCCAGTGGACGTCTGGTGTCTCAGATGTAGATGACATATTTAGCCCGAACAGGACTGCTAGCCTAGTCTTACACTTGCACCACGCAGCAGTGAAACACGTTCGCACGCCGGTACAATACTCATCCAGATCGAAATGGGCAGGGGTGAGGATTGAACCCAGGATCCACAGCCAGAAGCCATCAGACCTCTGGCTGTTTCTCAAGATGAAGGAACACCCGAAGCGTAGAGTTGGCGTCCGCCGAAGAGGTCACGAATGCAGTGCGCCGTCGGTGTCCTCAACAGCCGCCCTCATTCGACGGCATGCGGAGACTAGAGCACACTGTTGGCGGAAGTGCATCGCCGCTGATGGGGACCATATCGAAAAGGGACGTTCTCCCGCGAACGGGGAGACTTCAAACTTTCATTTGAATGTAGCGTCTCTATATTGCACCACCGAATAAAGTAAACGCAAAGATTACTGAACACGTACATTCGGTGAAAGTTCGAGCTTTCTGTGTGCCTATTTCTCCGGTTCGTTTTGCAAAGCTAGGGTTCGTTTCACAACAGAGGCGATATCAGAGAGGGCGTCCTCTCACCAGCAGGCCTCCTTGAGGTCCTTGGGGTCCGAGGCGTTGAAGGTCTTGTCGGTCACGTGTTTCTTGAACACGTTGCTGCACAGCTGCGTCTCCCGGATGGCGGTCTCCACGAAGCACTTGTCCTCGGCAGCGCTCGCCAGGCGCCACACTGGAAGGCCAGAGAAGAAACAGACGAGGACCTGTTTACAACATCGGTACTGCAAGATACTGAATCCGCGGACAAACTGTAAAACATAAGATAGTTTCCAGGCGCCACCTGATGCGTGTTTCCTTTTTCTTGTTTTTTCTTGTTTTTTTTTTTTTTTTTGTATGACGGTTTTAAATTTTTGATTACACAAAGCTCATCTGCAGACGTGTTCGAAGCATGTATACGTTTGAAGAAAACATGCTACGAATATGTCGGAGGCGGGTACGCATATAATTCTGATATCATGTCTGCAGTGAAAACCGTGTCTTTTGAATGATATAGAAGCAGTTCGAATACGGCTTTACGGCTAAGACGCGAAAGACTTCCAATGGCATGTCTGGAGCAAAGCGTTTTTACCCATACTGGAAGTTCTTCCATTAAGGATGGAGAAGGCCACGTGAAAATATGCGCATCCCCGGTGCCAAATTCACGATGCTACACACAACACTCCAGTTACGCCGTCGAGGCTGCAGCCCACTTTCCACGGCGCCGCAGTTTCGCACTGCTGCGCGAGCACGTGGCTTCGTCTTGAGCCCGATTTGCGTGTACCTACGCAAGAAGCTTCGACGGCGCCGTGGAAAGCACGCTAGCTTCGACAAAGCAGCACACAACGGGAGAAGCCAAATATACGCCTCATTCCAATGTTGAGAAATACAGAACCCAGCACGCGCGTGTTCGTAAGTTTGGAAAGCAAACGAAACACGCACCAAACGCACGAACTCTGAAGATGGCACCTGCCTGAATTTCTCAAGTGGAAGGGTACATACGGAGAGAAACTCAAGGAGACGAGGGGACGAAAGCGTGCGGTCAAGTCAGAGCTCCTCCGATTGGAAGGGTTCGAACAACTCAACTCTTTGACGTCAAGCCACTGTGGTGGCGCTGCTGCTAGCACTGCGCATGCGCAGATGCTTTGCCTCGTACGGATCTGGCTTCTGCGAACGCTCAATGCCCAGACCAGGTGAGGGCAAAACACGGGCTTGTTTGTAAACTGTGCGTCGGTGTACACTATACTCCGTACCACGATGGGGCCGACGGCAGACGACGATTCGGCGCAGTCAATCAGGAAGCGGCAAAAGTGCATCGTCACGGCCCTCGTCGTCTTTGTGCGTTTGCTGTCACCGTGGCTGAAGCAATCAGGAACGCTGAATGGGACACTATCCGGCACTTTTATTCTGGTGCGTCATTGGCTTAGCAGCTGATAGCCGTTGACCAATCAGCAATATCCAGAATTTGAGAATGCGTGATTAGAATTGAATAAAAGTGTGAAAAGCGCGAACAAATGGGGACAATGAAGAAATACGGACGACGGGACAGGCGCTTGCCAGCACAGGTGACAGGAAGCTTCTGTACTGTCGTCCGTGTTTTTTCATTGTCCCCATGTGCTCGCGTTTTTTTTTTTTTTTTACATTTTATTCAGTAATAGACCAACTAGACCAAACCCAATTTTCAATGCATGCCTAGAAGTTGGGAAATTTGCCGTGTCAATGTGTGTTTAGCATAGCTCGTACACATTCGTCCTCTAGCATATATTCCACGCATTCTAAGGTGTAGTGACTATTTCTTAAAAAAAATTGGGTGCGAAATGACCCCGTGTCAGTTTTTAGATAACGAAAGATAACTTGCGTACAGTTCAAGCTTATATAACTGACGCACAAAAAGCGAGCGAGATTTCTTGCAATAAGCCGATGTGCGATTATTATAACGAAGAGACACGATGACTCGCATTGCATTATTTCTGGAACCCTAGTAGTTTTTCGAGGTTGATATTTGTTGTCGTTTTCCAAACCAATAAGCAGTAATGCAAATAAAAGTGAACGAGGGCATAGTATAATTGGCTTTTAAGCCACGTAGGTAATTAAAATCCAATCTGTGTTCCGCGCGAGGGTCTAGGCGACGCCGAAAATTGAGCACTACGGCCACGCTATCCCTGTTTCGTGCTCACATTAGAAAAAAAGGACGTTTTGCGCATCACTGCTGCGCTGCGTGAAGTAGAGTTCTTGCAAGATTTGATTGTCGAAGAAATAAACGAAGCGTTCGGTGTTCCAAACGCATACGTCTCGATAAAGTAATCTACAGCAATTCTTAAATGCCGCTACGTTTATCTTAATTCAACGCACGAAAGGGGAAATTACTAACGTTCCGCGAGAAGCCTGACTTTTTTTTTTTTTTTTTTCTTACTACGGTCCTCGAGTGAACGAAAGAAGCGAACTAAGGGCTCATTCACACTGGAAGCGGATCCGCGTTCGCAAAGCGGTTGCGAACGCGGTTGTATAAGGATTCAGTACAATTGCACGCGCACACGATGACATCAAATGCGCGTGCAATTGCACTGGATCTTTATACAACCGCTTTCGCAACCGCTTCGCGAACGCGGATCCGCTTCCAGTGTGAATGAGCGGTTAGTAAGTAAAAGAGAGAATCTAAACGCGAGCGTAGATGGAGAAAAAGACTACGTTCTTAAAGGGGCACTGAACCACTTTCTGCGATAGTCTAGTTAAGGTAATCACTCAATCTATGGGCTCGAAGCAGGAAAAAAAAAAAAAGATTACATTTATGCGTGGTCGATTTTTCTATTAAATCGGGATCAAAGAAAAAATTACCTCGTAATTATCGTACACACAAGGTCTCCACAAGAACCTTTAAACAACCTATACTTAAGCATGAACCCCCGATCATCTTGTAGGTGTCACCATTTTGTTACCAGAGCAGGTGCAATTGGAAATAGTACACATTCGAAAATACCCAGGGCCAACTCTCTGGGACACTCCGTGGAATAAGAAGTTTTCGAGGAAATAACAAAACTTATAAATGATCTTTCTATGATACTCAGGAAAATAATACCTGGAAAAGATTGCAATATTTTGAGAACAAAAAGCAGAAAGTGATCATTTTTTCAATTTGACCTGTATGATTCAATGTAAATAAACAGTAAAGCCGGGGAATAAAAACTATACGCGTCCAAAAGTGTAATTACTGTTTATTGATATTGTATGACTGCCATCTAATATATTGTCGCGGAACATTGCGATGTTTTTTCCTGTTCAGTTGTTAGATATCCGCAAGGCGTAGATGTCCAAGAAAGAATGAAGCTATCGTTTTTCTCTGTCCCGAAGTGTCAAAACTTTTCTGAAGGAAGGAAAAGCGTTTCTTGAAATTTCCCGTCAAGCTACAGGCAACAGTGATTCTGAGCAGCAAGAAGGCTGCAGTGTCGTTGCTCCCAAGCGCGAACTCATGAGTGGTTCTAGTCTCAGCCATTTGGACGATCTCTTGGCAGCTGTCGCGTGCCACGACGCCAAGGGCCACCGGCCTCGGGTCTCGGTCCTCAAGACGACATCCTACTACGCCACAAGTCACGCCGACATAACGCGTGGCTCTACGGATGAGCCTTTGCAAACAAACCAAAACAAAACAAAAAAGAAACTCCAAGCCAGTGCCAGAAACGATGCTCCTTTTTCAGAAGACGACACGACGACACATGCCCGCCGTACTATATGCGCGTCTCTAGCGCTTCACGGCGGCGCTTGAACGCCAGCGGCACGGGACCCCAGGGTGACGCCGACCCTCACGACAGCTGCGAGTTTATTCTGAAGGCCCCGACCCTGAGAAAGAGGGGGAAAGGACTGCGGCCCGGGATCTCGACTCGACCGCGTCTCGGAAATGGGATGGCGCGACGCGGAGCTTGGGCACCGAAATAACGCTTCCTCAAACAGCGTGCCTCGGTGAGACGGCGGTCGTCGCCACTCAGTCTTTCTAACGACGCTGGATTCACGTTCTCGTGTACAGTTTTTGCGTTCTCTAGCGATTGCTAAGCGCTCTTTGCCGAGTTCCTGAGTGTCTATCTATTCCAGTCAATAGTGTTTTTTTTTTCAATCTTTTTTTTTCTTTCCTGGACAAAAATAATATGTATCTTAATCCTATACGAATAAAGTTCATAAAAACAAGCTGTGTTACATTGCTCCAGAAGCGCTGCGTGTTCTTACTCCCGTAAATTATTCCTGCGATATATATTTCTTTGAAAGTTGAAAACAACTTTAATGCATTTTAGATAACGAGTAACATAGCAAAAACGTAATTAGGATAGTTTATCAGATATCCCAAATCAGGCGTATTTTCCAGATACCCAAAAGACTACTAAAGGTATTGAAATAGAGTATATTTAATAGAGTATTCGAGATATGCTGGTTTCGATATACGTTACATACCTTAGACTAGAAGTTGAATGGAATTGACAAAATTCCTCATATATAGCGTCCAACAATGCCGCCAGACTCTGACAGACTAAACACATGCTGTGCGAAGATCTAATGTGCAACTGACTTTTGAGACTCCAGGACCCGCGAAAATAATTTGGTTGTTCGAGACTGCAGTGTCTTTAAGATTCGTGGCCAGCGTCGCCTTCATTTTTCTCAAGCCGACACATGTAGTACAGTTGCGCATTTACAAGTGTACATGCAGACTCATTCAATTGCTCTGGTGCAGCCAACTGTTCACCTTAAGGATGAGCCTGGCCTTTGTTCCTGTTATTGAGGCTGCTTTGGCTTCTCCACTACCAGATGCTTGGAATCATTCTTTGTGTTTCGACATCCCCTATATGTTGGTCAACGACCAAAATATTATACTGTTCACAGAACACCCAAATGGTTCTGATCCTTTGCGTAACGTTTGGTGACAGTTCAGAGATTCCGCGACAGAATGTACACGCTTTGCAGAAAGTTCCCTTTTACAGTTTAAATGTTTATGACCGGTGTGACATCGCTTTGAACTTCCAGTAACACACCCAAGTTTGTCGTAACACGGTAATATCTACAGATCCTCTCGACCTTCGCGAAAATCGGCTTTTGCGCGCTGCCATTTTCGTCCGCTGCAGCTGGCTGTGGACCGCCTTCTGAGCATGCGCTGTTCATCTGCTGTGCCATATATTGAACGCTGCGCATGCGTCCACAACTATGTGACTCACCATTATTCGCCCGGGTGACAAACGCTGGAAAGCTCTACGCTCGGCGTCAACTATTTCGTGCTACATCGCCAAGGCCAGCGTAACACCCACAGCACTGCAGCTTTCCACTGCTGTAAAAGTGCTTGGCTTTATCTTGCGTCTCATTCGCATGCACTCGAGCACCTATACTTCGCTTCACCCTAAAGTCCAAACGCAGCCGACGCTACCAGCTACACACGCGGAGAGACTGAGATACACACACGGCGACAAAACAAACGCACAAACAGGAAAAGGGTAACTGAAAACAACACCTCAAAACAAACAAAAGAAGGCGGCGACGAGGACGGAACAGCGATAGACCCAAATGAGGCTGCCATTTTTAGCTGCCGTCTTCCAGGAACGCCGCTGTCTCGCACAGAGCAGCAAGCCCTTGGCTCAGCAGATGATGATCGCTGGCCCCGAATGCCGCGAGAAATGTATATGGGCCGTCGACTCGCGGTCGCAACTCCTCCCCGAGGACTCGTGGGGGTGTCGTTCTAGGAACCGCCGCCATATAATCTTCTATACCGAGCCGACCGGGAAAGGAGAGACGTCCGTTTACCGTCAGGGAAAAAGTATGAACGTGCGTCAGAGAAAAGCGACGGCGCCTTGCCGCCACGACGCCCGTCGTCTGTTATTCCGACACGCGGAACATACACGCTGAAGACATCGGCGTCGAAGGATACACGCCTCGTTAAGTTTATCCTCCGCGCACTTAAATGGCACAGTATATGTCAGGGTCGTGTTCGCTCGGAGCGGCGAACTTCTTTAGAGCAGGCTTCCTCACCCTAGTCGCCTCAGCCTTCGCCGGCAAGAAAACGTAAGAAAACACTTTAGAGGTCGCCAGCTGCCAAGTTGATTTCGCCATTCGGTCCAGCTGCGTCGTGGCGTCTTGTCCAAGCCACGTTTCCGTGTCGCGCCTCAGCACGCCTTTCGCTCCAGCTGCATCGCCACGAATGTTTCAGTGACGTCACCAATGAAGGTATAGGGTGTCAGAAATAACCAGGCTTGATCTAAAATGGGCCGTAAATATCTGCACCTGCACGTACCAATCTAAACTTTTCGTCAAAGGTGAATTTTCCAGGTCGGTTTTATCTTGTAAAATTACAAAGCCGTACGTCTAACTGAATGTCCGAAAAAATACTGTAACATTTTCATCTTTCGGAAGCTCGAAAGCAGCCACGTGTGACGAGCTAGACGACCAACTAGAGCACGACGGATAGTCGTGCTTTAGCTTGTTTGTGAGCTCCTTGCAATGTGCTCAACGAAATTGTGCCGAATGATTCCCTGTAACGTTTCGACTGGTATTACCGACCTGCAAGCTATACGTCATCACACAAACGCTTGTGGGATTCGGTATAATATAGGCAAGCATGCTGATACCACTGGCGCGTTTGTACTGGAGACATGCAAGACCGCGGAAGTTGTTTTCTGGCAAAAATATTAGCAGATTCCGCTACTTTATTTTGCATACATGGGTTGCACTGACGTCATATCACATACTTTGACCACCATGTAAGAGGAGGAGAGGGAAGCTGCTTTTGTAAGATTTTTGAGTGACAAATTAATCTTCTATCATCTTCTTGGAGGAAAATAGCGACGTGTGTGCGAATCCGGGAGGCACAAAACGGGGTCCTAATAACAGGGAAGCTCCTTCTTGCCCTCTTCTCTGGTGGCCATCAGAGCGCTCTTTGAATGACGTCAAGTGATATCCATGTAAACATAGAGAGGACAGAGCGGCTGGTTCTATTAGGTGCTCAAGGAAATGACTGCTGTTGTGTCAAGAGTTACTATAGGCGGTTTTATAGTAGGGAGCACCTATAGCTGTCGGGCCCCCAACCGGCTTGAGACAACACCACCTAGATGGAAAGCCGGAGCGCTTCCCTCTCTCCCTTCAAGGAGCGTCGGCGTGAGTAGGCTGAACTGGTAGTGCGCTTCTCCGCAAGGCTCCCCTTGACAGTTGGCTTATTTGCAATGCACGTTCTCTTTTACTTTTCCTTTCCCTCTACGCTTGACGCCCCGTCAAGCGTAGAGGAAAAGGGAAAACAAAACGCCACGGCGTCGCGTTTTATTTATTTATTTTTTTTTTTCCCAACGGTCGTTTGTCGCGTTCCTTTCTTCGACGGCTTTTTTTACTTACTCCTGCGGGTTGGGTCACGTGACAATAAGGCTGGAGGAATCAACTAGAACAACTCTGGAAGCGAGTAGGTTTTTGGACGCCGAGGGTCAGAGGTTCAACTCTCGAGTGAGATCGAGCACATCTTGGAATGTGCTCTCGCGGCCTCGTGTGTGGACGTGAAAGCTGCCTTTCGGTTGTCGGTGCCTGGTCGGTGCTGTCATTCGGTACAGATGTTGTTTATCCGCGCTTTGACGGAAAACTGAATGTGAAAGTGTCCATATTTGAGTTTCTGCAAGGATGACTACGAAAGCGTGGACTATACAGCGAATCGATGGGAAGATCTCGCTCCTTGACGGCATGGCAGGGTGAGAACTTTTAATTTTTATCATCGTGGTTTCGTTTTTTTGTTTTTACTTTTCGCTGAATGCAT
This sequence comes from Ixodes scapularis, assembly GCF_016920785.2. NCBI lineage: Eukaryota > Metazoa > Arthropoda > Arachnida > Ixodida > Ixodidae > Ixodes > Ixodes scapularis. Next base: position 50,703,693 of record NW_024609837.1, read on the forward strand.
TCTTGGGAGTGATTTGGTTGTGGCCTGGAAGCAACATATTCAAATGCTGGCGCTACTTGCAGGTGCAGAATTAAATAAAAATGACTTGATTTATGAGTTCAGGTTGGAATGTTTTCGCAAGCTACGCAAGTGATAGGTTATCGCGGTTGCAACCAGCACATCAATTAAAAAACGACAACAACAACAGAAGTACATTGTGTCGTTTCTGCGTATCCTCATCGGAGCGCAGAAATGATCCGCTACAGCTAACTAGTAAGACCTATATTTCAGCGGGTCTCTGAGCTGTAGTTTGGAGTGCACGCAAGCCGGAATATGGTTCATTGATCAATTCACTTATCCATACACCAGAGCCATATACTAACAATTTAGCTGGAGCCGCTTCAGGCTCCCCAAAGAATCCCACCACACACCAGGAAGCTATATTAATTATTATTATTTTCTCTACCTGGTTCTATGTGCTCGTGCAATAAGCATTGTTATTATTATTATTACTATTATAGCGCATTCGGCCCATCAAATTCAAGAATAATTTTGATGTTTGTGATCCAAAATACCAGATCGAAACACTGCCAGTGTTTTCTGTCAAATACGGAACCACTTCAGCTTAAAGAAGAGCATTCTTTCTTCTTGTTTTTTTCTTTTTATAACCATTTTTGATTACATTACCTTTTTTTTAGATTAATATAATTTTCTGCTTTTTCGTTCTATTTCCTGCAGAAGCGGTCACACATCCCGGATACTGCTTTGACGAACTCTGGCTACTGTACGGCCTCCATGGGACAAGCTGAAAACTGACACCTTAGAAGAGTACTTCGGAGCATACCTCGGCAAACCTCACTCATGAGGGCCCTCACTCACCCTCACTCACCCTCATCCTCACAGGTGAGGTGAGGGTGAGTGAGTTTCTGAACCAGGAAAATTCATGAGTGTGAGGGTGAGTGAGGGCCGTGAGGGCTGTGAGGGCGGTGAGGGCCGTGAGGGCTGTGAGGGCGGTGAGGGCGGTGAGGGCCGTGAGGGCCGTGAGGGCCGTGAGGGCGGTGAGGGTCGTGAGGGCCGTGAGGGCGGTGAGGGCCATGAGGGCGGTGAGGGGTATGAGGGCCATGAGTGCGTGAGGGGCGTGAGGGCGGTGAGTGGCGTGAGGGCCATGAGCGCGTGAGTGGTGTGAGGGTGGTGAGTGCGTGAGGGGTGTGAGGGCCATGAGTGCGTGAGAGCAGTGAGTGGCATGAGAGGCGTGAGGGCCGTGAGGGCCGTGAGGGCGGTGAGTGCATGAGGTGGTGTGGGGGCCATGAGTGCGTGAGGGCGGTGAGTGCGTGAGGCCCCCTTCAGATCGAGTATCTTTCTCAGCAATTTAGGTGTTAATGACGGGTTGTTCTCTAGCTTTCCCTAGATCGACACGAATTGCTGAGATCGGGTCCGGCTCGAAATAAGCAAGCAACTCGGAGCAATTCGAATACGTTTGAAGCGGCTGCATCCAATCAGGGACGCAAAATTTTCACGTGATACCTCGTGCCGGTGATGATGACACCGAAAGACTTGGTTCTGGTTTGAAATCGATCGTTTTTTGGAAATAAACTGTTTCAGAAAGGTGCATTAGTATTGTTAATGGGCGGTGAGTGGCGTGAGGGCGGTGAGGGCGGTGAGGGCCGTGAGGGCGGTGAGTGGCATGAGGGCCGTGAGGGCGGTGAGGGCCGTGAGGGCGGTGAGTGGCGTGAGGGCCGTGAGGGCGGTGAGGGCCGTGAGGGCGGTGAGTGGCGTGAGGGCTATGAGTGCGTGAGGGCCGTGAGGGCAGTGAGTGGCGTGAGGACGGTGAGTTTCGTGAGGGCCATGAGTGAGTGAGGGGCGTGAGGGCTGTGAGGGCCGTGAGGGCGGTGAGTGCGTGAGGGCCGTGAGGTTCAGTGAGGGTGAGTGAAGGGCTGAAGGTGAGTGTGACTGTGAGGGTGAGGGTGAGTGAGGGGCTCAAGGTGAGTGTAGCTGTGAGGGTGAGGGTGAGTGAGGGGCTTAAGTGAGTGTGGCTGTGAGGGTGAGGGTGAGTGAGGGCGACCTAAAATGCCGACCTCTGCTTCGGAGTGCATAGGCAACTGGCTTGCTTCTAATATCAGGTGTCTACAAGGCACATTTGCGAAGATGAAAACAGAATACTGCTGTGGAGCACAATGTCAACAATCACTACAGCTAGCAATGGAAACTAGAAAGATCTTCCCAAGCGAGCGGATACTTGACGCCCTACCTGCAACGTGGTATACCTGCAATGTGGCCCTGGGCTGTAAAAAAAATAAGGCACAGCCTCCCGGTGTTGGGCTATGTGGCCAGCTGTGCAGTCTACACCACCTTGAAAAACCTAAGGGGCGAAAAATGCAAGGCCGCATCGACAGCACGAAACAAGTCGGCTACAGTTTGCTTGCACAGGAAGACAGAGCTGGTGTAAATGCTGTAGCGAAATGAATGTTTGCATTAACGCCAAGAATGCCAAACAGAAGAAATGAAAAGCTGAAACTCGATCAAAGACACTCGCTGCCAACCGTCACGGATGTCAAGAAGCGAACTCGGACCAAGGAAGAGTATGTCTGACGCCTGTGATGATGAACCCATCGTGAGTTCGAGCTGAAGCATGTGTTGGACTGCAGTGAAAACTTTCAACTGAGAAACGTGTGTGCAGATAATCAGTGTCCTTGTAGCAGTCTGTTGGGTATCTTGTGGTGCTACAACGTAAATGCCAACATGCTGCACAGATATTGTGTGTCTCGGTGTCACATAATCTACAGCATCTGAGATGCATGTGTATAAATGTTTTTGAAGACGGATATTTTCAGAACTTATGGATACCAGGAGGCTCGTTTCGCAGTGTTCAAAGGTGACCAATTTCTTCTTTATGACTCTTCTGCATTGTAAATGCAAGCAACTTTGAATATGATGCTCCCATGCCCACTTCTGTTTGTGTACAAAACTTGTTTTTAGCTGCCCTAAATGTGTCGTTTCACAGACTCGGTACTGTCGAATTACATCTGCATATGGGGCAACGTTCGGGTATTGCGGCACTTTTTTTTTTGCAAATATAAAGTTTTCACATTATGACATTGCCAAGAAATAGGTCACAGGTGTTTCTTGATGTAGTAACCAGATAGGTTGCTTGCTGCAAAACAAGTACTATATTTGAACAGGCAGAGCGCTTTGAATTGCTGAACCTATGCAGTTTGATCACAGGTCTAAGAAAAGTTTGCCAAAATATGTGGAATACCTTTTTCAAAATATGTGCAATACATTTTTCAAACTATGTGCAATACATTTTTCAAACCAGCACATCACAATTTTAGAATGTTATTACTTTTATACTTGTCTGGCAATTTGGGTCCCGTTGCTGTTGCATCAGATGTCCCTAAGGGTAGTGTACTCGGGCCTCTATTGTTTCTAATATACATCAATGACCTACCATTATCAATCAAATCGACAATTAGACTGTTTGCTAATGCATGAGTTATTTACCGGAAAATTAATACACCTATATTAATCACAAGATGATTTAGATACAATATCATCATGGTGTTCCCTATGGCAGATGAACATTAACACATATAAATGCAAAGAATTGTCCATAATTAAGTCCTCCACTAAAACACTAACCCAGTACTCGTTACTTTCCAAACCACCAGAAGACTCACTGTCGTACAAGTATTTGGGCGCATATTTCACAGACTCATTATCATGGATTGAGCAAATAACAAATAGCGCACTAAAAACACTTAATTTGTGAAAATCCATTTGTACGAGAAAATTCTTGTGTTCAATAAATGCATGAATCATGCAAGATATATGATAACCATATAAGAACTATATAAGATATATAAGAAACCTCTTACAAATTTCTTATATTATTCTAATCTACTTCTTATAGGGCTCTTATATGTTCTTATATATCTTGTATGATTCATACATGTTTATTGGACACAGAAGTTTCTCATACAAATGAGATTTTTAGTAGGGATCTAGCTCTTATTAAAGCAAAACTACTCGCATACAAAACATTTATCCTCCCACCATTAGAATATGCGAGCATAATTTGGAATCCACACCTAAGTTACCTATAATCTAGAGGCTCGAATCTTCAGAACAAAGCAGACAGATTTATATGTAGGGATTATTCATTCGAAAGTAGTGTCTCCGCTTTAAAAGCTAGCATAAATCTTCCTAATCTAGAAAGAAGACGAAAAATAGTCTGATTGTGTGTGTGTTTTTTTTTCCAAGATGTATATTACTCAGATTCCAATTTTCAATCTACTTAGTGCTGGGCTGCCAATTTCATATCATCCATGTTAGATAATTCCTTCAAGATTGAACCATTTCAGTGCCATAATTACACTTTCCTTTTTTCTTCCTTAGTACCTTGCAACACTGACTAGAACAAACTACCTGACCATATTGTAACTGAGAGATATCCCATTTCATTGAAAAAGTGCATCAATTTGTGTAACTGAACTTTGATTTGTAAAACTGCATCATAACAATAACATGCTAATAAGCGGTTTTGTGTGTGTGTGTGTGTGTGACATTTTCTTTTTGTTGGTGTCTCTTTTATGTTCAATTACTATTTTGTCTTTTATTTATTTGAATTCCCCCTGATGTAATGCGTCTTTGGATGCCTTTGAGGTGAATGAAATTAAATGAAATGAATGCCTCTGCATCATTTATCCAATTGTTACTTCAGTTCGTTTTATCTGGTCCTCCAACTTCGATTATTGTCATTTCATAGGGATTCTTTTTTATTACACAAGTCCCATGTCGTTCAGAGATAATTACACCACCCAGTTTATCGCTTAAAAAATAACACATCTGTCTCAAGATATCACTTTCTCGTATTTCACTACAATAATTGTAAGTTATAAGAATTTTCCTGCTTTCTAAAATTGGTTCTTTATATCACTCGGCGTTCACAGTTCTCACGTTAGCTCATAAAAAATAAATAGTGCGAAAACCCGCGTTTCTACGACGTAAAAGCTACGCGCGAAGCCTTCAGCTCAGCTCTATAGCGCGGCGCTCGTCAGCCTGCTGCCGTGACGTCACCGGAGGCGTGTGCTGGCCTTCTCCTCTAGGTGCTGTTGCTTGAGAGCACAACCCTTGGGCGGTAGACTAACCCCCCTCCTCCCTCCCCCCCCCCCCCCCCTTAAGCTGGTCGGGGGACTCCCAAGTAACTCGAAACACCCTATAAAAAATATAAAGTAGATCTGCACGGTGCTGTCAATTTAAATAGCGTTCACTCGCCAAGTGCCGCCGTACACCTACTTAGAACAAGGGCAGCCTCGTGCGCTCGAGGCTCGTTCAGGGTCATCGCGATATGCATGCGGACAGCATGTCGTCTGCCTCTTGCGCAGGACTTGTATTGACGTCAGGACCACGCCGAGTTCTGGTTGGCTTTGATTTAAAAGATATTGGGTAGACCGCCTTCGGGTCTACCCACTATTTTTTTCAATCAGCCAATAAGAGATCGGCGTACTTCTGACGTCATTGCAACTCCTGCGCAGGAAGCACACGACTTGCTCCCTGCATAGCCACAAGTAAATGATAATAAATGAAATGAAATGACAGGTTGGGGAATAGAGGGCTTGGCTTATTATGTTCCTGCTTCGTGATTGGTTCTTGTCCATTCTTGTCGGCCCATACCGCAATCTGATTGGCCACGGAGTGATGATAAGATGTTCGGGACTCGCCATGCCAAGCGGTTCTTAAGCACTGATAGGGACTACAGTTGTCGTTGCTATATCGTCCTACAGAAGACGGTGATTCTTAGTAATAAATATTGCTAAGAATCACCAATCCTACCATTCATGACATACGTTAATAATTCCTACCATTCATTCAGTCGTTCCTATATCGTCCTACAGAAGACGGTGATTCTTAGTAATAAATATTACTAATCCTACCATTCATGACAAACGGAATCGAAAAATGGGCTCAAATAGCAATGAATAATATTTGCGACAAATTTTTCCTGATAAGCAATATGCAGTACGGCTTTCGGCAACAGAAAAGTACCATTACACTGCTGGAAGATTTCGCTGACTGCATTACCGAAATACTCGATAAAAACAAAATAGCCCTAGCTCTTTTCATAGACTTGTCAAATGCATTCGATACCATCGATCATTCGTTACTGTTGGAAAAATTATATAGCATGGGGTTTCGAGGTCCTTTTATCAATTTTTTGAGAATTACTTCAAGGACAGATTTTAAATTGTTAAGATAATGAATAATCTGAGTAGCCCCGCTCAAGTCCAATTCAGGGTGCCACAAGGAAGTACTCTGGGGCCCATGTTATTTAACATTCATATGAATGTTAAATAACATGTCAAAAATTTTTCAATACGCGGATGACACTGTATTAGTTTTACCACATGAAAAGTATGATGAAGCCATTTCCATTTTTCAGAGAGACATTGATATGATAATTAGATGGTTTGCTGCGAATCTTATTTCTGTGAATGTTGCGAAAACGAAACTAATGTGTTTTCGAAATCCGCACAAACAGATAGTAATATCTCCAAATATTTGCTTGCACTCGGTACAGTGTCTGGATTGTAGCTGTAAACCTTTACCATACGACAGATCAGTTAAATATTTAGGCGTCTTTGTTGACGAACACATGCTGTGGAATGCGCAGGTGGAATGTGCTGCAAAAAAAAAAAAAAACTACGAGTCATATCTGCGTATTTGTATAAACTCAAAAGTATGTGCAGCTTGAAGATAAGATTACTTGTGTTTAAATCTCCGGCGGCAGCTGCATTACGGTACGGTATTACACTGTACGGTCATAGTTCAGAATACAAAACACGAGCGATAGATAGGATACTAAAACACATGGTAAACAACATATCATATGGAACTTCATATCAAGTATTGGAAACTCAAGAGAAGGCTAAAGAGCTGGGCATCCTGTTTATCAAAAGCTTTTTTACATACGTAGCAATAACAAATAATTATTTCAGTAATTCCTACAAAACTGTCGTAAATAAAAATAGAGATTTGACACGTACTGAAAGATACGTCATTCCGAAAATATACACACTGTATGGAAAGAAAAACATAAATCATTACATTCCTTCCTTATTTGACGAACTCCCAGAGTCGCTTATGAATATATAATCCACTAGGGTACTAGAAAGGAAACTAAGGAATTGGTGTCGTCAAGCATCTGAGCTGTAGATATCGTAGCCTAACCGTTGGAGATATTTCGTACTTTTATTTCATGGTTCCGTGAGTAGACTTGGCTATAAGCACCTATATTTCATGCTCTAAAGTGTTCCTTTTTTGTATTTATTTGTGTTTCTAATTTTGTGTTCCTTTCATTTTTTTTTTTTTTTTTTTGTGCTGCGGAGTGTTTTTTCTTTGTTTTTTTGTAACAACATGTATTCTAGTTAGTCGCCTGGCCCCACATACAAGCAGAATGCTGCTTTTGTGGGCCAGCTCTTTATTTTGTATGACTTGATCTGAAAATAAACATTGAATTGAATTGAATAGGATGTCCCAAGCCAACCTTCCGCCGAAAACACGCCGCGAAAATTGACGTCCGCTCACAGAAAGCTAAAACTTCCCCCAACGTGTACTGAGCAGGTTAGGTTTACCGTGTGAAATGTCAAGGCGTAGTTGTCTTCCTGTAAAAGATTGCAAAAATAAACTTGCTGCAGTCATGGCGGGCGCGTTCGCAGACGACCAAGTAAGTGGCGCAATTTCCTTGAGGCGCCACCTACCGATAGGCGCGGCGAGCAGACGACGCGCTCTGTTGTCTGCTCGCTGCAACTATTGGGAGATGGCGCCACGAGTAAATAGCGTCCCTTAAGGGGCGTCCAAACACGACAATACAAAACGCAAGACTCCGACAAATCGTGAAAATTGAAGCGGGTCGAGTCCGCTTCAATTTTCACGATTTGTCGGAGTCGTGCGTTTTGTAGTGTCTTGTTTGGACACCCCCTTACTCGGTCGTCCGCGAATGCACCCAACTTTGACGTTAACAATTTTTTTTTGTATTTTTTTTTTAGCACGACGGCGTTGGGGTGTTTGTGTCGCAGAAAAGCCGGCGTCGGAGGCGTTGCGACGGAAAAATCCTGTTCGGTCGATGGGGTCATGACGTCACAGCCACATGACCTCGTGCGGGAATTTCAAACAAGCCACAACGCTCACGGGATGTCACGCGTGGAATGAAAGTGATTAAAAACGTGGCATGCAATTCAAATTAAAGGACACCGCAGGTCTCAAATGATTCCACTTTAGAAAGTAATTAATTTGCCTTAAAGAAAAATTTGAAGACTTTTAGGCGAGATTATAACCCACAACACTTTTGCTCCCTCTCTTTTTTTTTTTTTTTTTTACAGGAAGATAATTAATTAGGTTTTGAAATTTCGCAGGGTAAAACTGACCTGATTAGTGCATATTCGGTGAAAGCTTGATCTTCCTATGGTGAGGAGCCGATTTTTACGGCTCATTTTACAGCGGGAGGTCCGCTTGCAACACTCTACACTTGGAAATATTAGTTAACGCACATCATTTGCTGAAAGGTCTCCTTTCTGGCTGACCGTGTGCGGCATTGATCATCAAACAGGAAACATGCAGGTAATGCCTGGATTCCCATGGACATTCTAAATTTTCTCTAGGACAATTATAATTTAAAAATTAACGGGCAGCTACCGCCTGTCCAAGCGTGCAGCGAAAACTGGCGCGGCCTGGCGGGCGAAATATGAAATACATTAAAGGGGATTTATTGTACACCGTTGGTGTTGCAAATAGAGCGTGCTAGAATCATTAAATAAGCTATACGCTTCGAAGTGTATACAAATCATTCCCTGATCGTCTTGTTCGCGCCGCCACTTTTGAATAATTGATTTACATATTTTATTTTGACACATATGTCAATGCGGTTGGAACGAAATGTGATTAAAATCACCTGACGAGGTCCCAACCACCAACACAACACTCAGGCAGCAAGCCCACAAATTTAACACCGAAAAGAACGGAAACCTGTACACGCATCACAGATGACAAGTTATTGCACAAGATTACAGCTGATCAGATAATCTCTTAACCAAAAATAAGAAGAAAAAAAAAACGGAGGAGATTTTATGGGCTACTTGATAAATGCAAATATGTTCGATAAGGATATTCCGGATAGGATAGAATAATTTTGTTCCGTGCTTTGTTATAACATCAGGTTTCAGAAATGGCCGATGTCCCAGGAAGTAATTGTTTTGTTTAGGCAGATGTCAATCAATGTTGATTTGAGAGAGTATTTTAATCGCGGCCTTCAAGTAAAAAAGTCATGCCAATGTTGATATTTTACGTTCAATAAAATAAAGGGGCTGTTTATAATGACCAAGGTACAATTAACCGAACCGCTCGTTTTTGTAATAGAAGTTGTTTAGAATTTGTTCTTGTTGTCGTGCCCAAAAACCAACAAGCAATATTGCAACTTTGAGTGAATCAGCGAGACATAGAGCAGTTAAACCCGTCAAAGGGAAGACATTCTGAGTTAAAATTAAGCCAACTGATCGAGAAATAATTATATTCAGAGATCGTTCACATGGGCTGTCCAGGTTAAATTGCAGTGGCGACATATTTTAAGTTTCTTCCTCATTGCAGAGCGGGCAACAATGTTTGAGATTGGGAAATACGACATCCTGAACTTCAGACACTGCCAGAAAGCTCAGGCGATATCGATTTTCTCCGTCGCGAATTGTTTTAACATATGTTTTAACATCTCCAGAGTACGGAAGAGCGTTTCTCTCGTTATTTCAGATAGAGCGTCAGACAACCGGCAATAATGAATTTGAGCAACATGGCGGCCCGAGCGTCGCTACTACGAAACGTAACCTATTTAGTGACTGCAGTAAAAGCGTGCGGTAACGAACGCACAGAATGATTACGTCAGCAATAAAGTCGTGCTTACGGCGCGGCTTCATGGGCCCTCGTCGACCCGTAGGATCCCCACTTTCCCGTTTTCGTTTTTTCCCACTTCGCGGGCGGGGGCGCCACCGGTACTCCTAGTTAGCTTTCTGTTCCGTCACATTGGGAGTCAATAAACCATCCCTTCGGATTACAACTTGGTCCCTCCCTGCCGTCGACAACAGGCTTCTAAAACGTGCGACAAAAAAGAAATATATATTTTGGTCATTGTAACGTTTTGTATCATTGATGAATACAAACGACTAATTATATCGCTCGCCCGTGTATGAAAGCGATAAAACGTGTCTGAATGGTGCGTCCCGTGGGGATCTAAGCACTTATAACAACGAGTCCTCCCTATACATTAATCATTTTGATAAAGAGAAGAACTCAGGTTGTATCGCTGTCGAGTCAAAACGAGAACGCGAATCCAAAAGTTTTAAATCATCAACACATTTTTGAGAAAAGAAAAAGAAAAGATTGGAAAATAAAAAGGTAAAATTGTTTTAAGCCCCGAGCTGTTACAAGACAAATTGCACTCGGAACAGCCTAGTGAGTGTTTACGAGAGCGAGAAAAGCGTAATTAATGACAATCACCAAAGAAGCGAGGGGAAAACGTTCTTTATTTTTTATAAAAATATATTTTCAACATTACTCTTCCTCGTTTTCTTTTCTTTTTTTTTTTCCAAGAGGTATTCGGGTAAGAAGCACGTATACCATTTTTGGTACAATTCTAACAAAAATGATTTCAGAATGTTGCGGCTGCGGAACGAAACACTCCACGCAAATACTCCTACTAAAACAAACAAAAAACAACACAAAAAAAGGACAAAACCGAAATGAAAAAAAGCAATGTGAAACGTCTCTTTTTTACACTACACGCACCGAAACCAAGCGCGCAACAAGTTCGAACGCTTAGGCACATCTACATTTTTTTGCTGTTCCCCAGCCATAAACTTTTTTGTTTCGTCTGCATCTATAGGTAGATTTACATGATCTACATATTTTTTTCCTCGTTTTTTTATCGTTTTTCTTTCTGATGCGCTCAACTTTAGCGCGCATCCCCTCGTACAAGCTGCGGCGCATACGCTTCCAACTTCAGCACTTAAATAAAAAAACGTGACATCTTTTCTGTTTTTTTTATTTTTTTTTTTTTCATCTAGCACAATGTCGTCGTGTCTCGTTTTTATTTTTTCACAATTCCATGGTTGTCTCCGCGTTTACTCGCTCTCGTCATATCTCGAGATGCGCGAGAGCTCTAATATAGGTGAATGTGGAGCGCGTAGAAAGATTGTCATTGTACTCGGGGAGAATTCGAAACACGAACATAGGAACGGACACACACAGACCGTTCTTTCAAGAACTGTCCTGTCTGTGTGTCTCCATCCCTATGTATTTCATTCCTTCGTATTTCAAGTCATATGTGCCAACCTGCTCTGTGTTCTTACTCGGGGAGAAGTTTATCTGGCTTTTCCAAAGGAGCGAGGAGCGCGCGCGAGCCGAGTTGTGATTGGCGATCGTTGTGCCAAGAAAAATAGTTCGAATTCAACCAGATTCTAAGGTTTCACGCCTTCAAATCAAAGCCTAACTAAAGTTCGACGGAAGTTGAACCATTAAAAATGACACTACCCCCCCCCCCCAAAAAAAAAAAAAAAAAAAAAAAAAAGTTGATTTTGAAAAATGCTTTATTTATATCTGCCAACATCTGGAGAGTATTCTCAGAAAGTTTCATTTGTTCTCAGTGCATAGTTACATTTATATATCATTTTCAGTTCACTAATGTTAAAGAAAGGTAGAGGTTCGAGCACTTTGAATGCGTTTTTTTCCAATCCACTTTTTGACATAAATACCGCTCTAATAAAACTATCAGTTCAGTATGAAACTATCAAGAAACTTAATATTTGCGGCGTATATGCCGAAATCGTATGAAGCCGGTTAATAGGGGTTTAGATTTTGCATTTTCATGTTCATTTATCATGAAAAATTGTAGTTTGCAAAACTTCGTAAATATGAAAAAAAATGTTTTTTTCATACATTTCTTTTACCTGAAAAATGCAGATTTCCTGAAATTTCCTTTTATAGTAACCGGCAACAGGTATTCCAGTATGCATTCCACCAGAAAAATATGTGGTTATCGACACGATTTCTCAACGATAGATTCATTGAACAGATTCTATGCAGAGCTATGCTTTATTTTGTTGGGGGGGGGGGGGGGGGTATAAAATTGGTTCACAGGGCTGAAGCTTTGCATGCCCTCCTTCTATATGGCTACAAACACCACCTACAAATATCATGCCAATGAAGTGAGGGCACGGGGAGTTCCGACAAGGCACGGCCAAGACAACCAGGGACAACGACTGCGACAGCCAGGCCCACAACCAAGGCGTCGAAACAGTAAAACGTTTTGAATCAATCCTTGCTCGTGTGACTTCTTGGGAGGGCGGCCCAGGCAGGGGCCCATTGGGCAGCAGTTTAGTAGAGCGACCCACAGGATTCACTCACTGATTTTATCTCGCGATAGCCAGCTGTTACGTCGACGCACCGTCGCTTGCTGCTGCTGTTGACGCCGACGCCCGCTCTCGCTTTCTCGGCGTCCGTTCTTCTTTTTTCCGTTTCTGGCACAAGTTCGCCCCCATTAAATCTTTAGTCCATTCCGTTTTCTCCAGCCTCATCGTCTGTCATTCGTGACAATATGATGCTGATGACCGCAGCATAGAGAAAACAGAAATAAAAAAAAAGAAAAGTGGCTCCAGAAATGCGTCATCGCCAAATGCTCCAAGGGCCTCATAGCATCATTTATTGCGCGTAAGTTGCCCTTTCCCTTTAACCTCCTTACACTCGGGAACATGACCCGAAGGAGGTCGCAAGAATAAAAAGAGAATACTTGGGAGCAATCGAGATCTAAGCACTAAGTTAAGACATAAGCAACACAAAATAGAGATCCAATAAAGACGAAAAAGTAGGAGTACAAAAAGTATATGGAAAAAAAGAGCAATCGGGATGCTGGAACCGCGCAGCCGCCACAACAAGGCCATAAACGAGTATTTCATCGATCCTGGTTGTCGGCAGTTCAGCGTTTTCACTCAGCCGCCATGATTAGGCGACGTCGATGCCGTTATACAACCGTCGAGCCCTAAGCTGAGAGCGCGGTGGGAGCGTCGTGCTCGCCGGACCAGTCATATAGAAAGTATTGGCCACGTGACCAGAGTTCCGCCCATACCCACGCCCAGGCAGGGGGGTCAGATGATTAAAGGGAGGCGGTCGGTTGATCTGGCCAGCGCGTAGCTCTCAAGGGACTGTCTGTTATAGCTTAGGGGTGCTTTCGCGTCTCCTAACCCCATTCCCTACCACGCGGAAAAAAAAATTACTCGAAAAATAGCTTTCTTTTTATTATCTTTTTACATAAAAGGGGTGAGAAGCGGATTAAAATAGGCTTAAAAAAGCGAAACACAAAGACTGCCGAACGCTACCGACCAAGTAGACAGTTTGTCGCGTGCCCAAAAATACCTAAAAAAATTTTTTTTGTATATTTTAGGATGTTTGTTCGAAAGTTTCAGAGGCCGATGCGAAATCTCTTCTTCGGGAAGAAAGTAATAATATAGAAAAAAGGAACGAAAGACGGAAGCGGAGGTCTCAGCATACGGAAGGTATTAAAAAGGGAGCGGAAATAACGTCTACTTGAGGAAAATACGCAATTTGTGGGTACGCAGCTCATCAAAAAATACCGCTTACAATCTGAAAAGGGGTGCTCGGCTAAAATCAATGTCTAGCTCTTAAAGTTGGTGGGAGTTCTCGAGGTAGATGCAAAACTTTTAATTTTACCATGCCTGAAGAAAGGAAAACGACACGTTTTCTTAATCCTTTGTTGCTTCTGGCACTTCTCTAAGAACAACAATAGAATACTTTTGTATTTTGCATATATAAAAATTTTAAATACTGCTCTTTCAAATAGGACTGAAAGTTAGAGTGAACACAAAATCTCGTAGCTATTCCCTCGCTTTCATCATCATCATCATCATCATCATAGTAATATTAGCAATATCAATAATAATAATAATAATATTATTATTATTATTATTCAAGCTATTTTTCTGTAAAAAAAAACGATTAAGCACAAAAGCTGCATGACGCAGCCATTGTCTCCTTGAAGATGTCATGAACCAATATTGGATTAGTATTTTATTAACTGCATACATATCGCTAAGAGGGCAAGAAGAAAATTGACGCACAAAAGGATACTTTATTTTCGCAGCGAGATTTCTCAAATACATTTCCTCCCTCCTTTACAAGGCTACAGAGCTTGGAATTGTGATGCTAGCGGCGCCGGAACCGGAAAAAGAATGGTGCGTTACGTCACTCCGGACATTTGAAAATTTTAAGCAAACAATACGCAAGAGGGGTTATTGAATTGAGAAGCTTTGGCTAGGCGGCGTACGTAGCCGCCCGATTAAAAGGGTTCAGCCGTACCCATTCATCCATCGCTCTGTGCTGAGAGACCCGCCCTGTGGATATGGCGCCTGGAGCGCGTCTCCGACTGATGCGTTTAGCGTCCTAACCCGCCCATAGATCAAAAGTGGTCCCCAAGTGGAAACAAGTGACGTCACAGAAGCCGGAGTGTCATGCTGCTGCTTGTCGCGATCCTGGCGGTTGCGGTCGTAGAAATGCTGGCGAAAAGCACGAGCGAACGCGAGTGTCGCTGCCGTCACGGCGTGTCAACTTCTAGCTTCCGAAGCTTCCGGGGACTGTCACAGCACAGAGCGAACTGCAAAAGAACAGGCGTCTGCCACATCCACTACAGCTGCTGAAACACCGCCAGGGTCGCGACCATGCGACAGCAGGACACTTGTATGACGCCATCAGGCGGAAATGAGGGGACCACCTTTTTGGACGCGGTAAACACACCAGTCGGAGACGCCTTCCAGGCACCATATTGTGGATGCACTGTCGCTTTCTGCTGGAAAATGTAAGATGCCGCGGGTGCGCCCAAAGCCCAGTGACTCGCCATTTCTAGCCCGGGAGGGGAGCGCCGGAAAGGTGCATACGGCGAGCAAGTGCACTACACGACACCTCTTTGGCACATCCGGTACGTAAAGCCGGTGCCATATTGCTTATACATCAGACAAAAGACTGTCCGCAAACAGATGATAACATCAGTCATTACGATATCTGTGCTCCAAATGCATCATGGCAACGAGTTCAAGAAGCTTGTTACGGGGCATTCGAACCAGAGACATCGCGGTGACTGATGTTTGCACTCTTTTGAATGATGTATGAGCAGTGTGACCCCGGCTTATATATCTCATACAAAAGGCAGTCTGCATACAGATTCGAACGTGAGTCAGCGCGAGATCAGTGCCTCAAATGCCGCATGGCAATTACTTCGAGGAAAAAACTCGGCAGGGGGCATTCGAACCAGAGACATGGCGGTGACTGATGTTTGCACTCTTTTGAATGATGTATCAGCAGTGTGACCCCGGCTTCTACATCTCATACAAAAGAGGGTCTGCATACAGATTCGAACGTGAGTCAGCGCGAGATCGGTGCATCGAATGCCGCATGGCAATTACTTCGAGGAAAAAACTTGGCACGGGGCATTCGAACCAGAGACATCGCGGTGACTGATGTTTGCACTCTTTTGAATGATGTATGAGCAGTGTGACCCCAGCTTATACATCCCACACAAAAGACAGTCTGGATACAGATTCGAACGTGAGTCAGCGCGAGATCAGTGCATCGAATGCCGCATGGCAATTACTTCGAGGAAAAAACTTGGCACGGGGCATTCGAACAAGAGACATCGCGGTGACTGATGTTTGCACTATTTTGAATGATGTATGAGCAGTGTGACCCCGGCTTATACATCTCATACTAAAGACAGTCTGCATACAGATTCGAACGTGAGTCAGCGCGAGATAAGTGCATCGAATGCCGCATGGCAATTACTTCGAGGAAAAAACTTGGCACGGGGCATTGGAACCAGAGACATAGCGGTGACTGATGTTTGCACTCTTTTGAATGATGTATGAGCAGTGTGACCCCAGCTTTTACATCTCATACAAAAGAGAGTCTCCACACAGGTTCGAACGTAAGTCGGCGCGAGATCAGTGCATCGAATGCTGCATGGCAATTACTTCGAGGAAAAAACTTGGCACGGGGCATTCGAACCAGAGACATCGCGGTGACTGATGTTTTGCACTCTTTTGAATGATGTTTGAGCAGTGTGACCCCGGCTTATATATCTCATACAAAAGGCAGTCTGCATACAGATTCGAACGTGAGTCAGCGCGAGATCACTGCATCAAATGCCGCATGGCAATTACTTCGAGGAAAAAACTTGGCACGGGGCATTGGAACCAGAGACATCACGGTGACTGATGTTCGCACTTTTTTGAATGATGTATGAGCAGTGTTACCCCAGCTTTTAGATCTCATACAGAAGAGAGTCTGCATACAGATTGTAACGTGAGTCAGCGCGAGATCAGTGCATCGAATGCCGCATGGCAATTACTTCGAGGAAAAAACTTGGCACGGAGCATTCGAACCAGAGACATCGCGGTGACTGATGTTTGCACTCTTTTGAATGATGTATGAGCAGTGTGACCCCGGCTTATATATCTCATACAAAAGGCAGTCTGCATACAGATTCGAACGTGAGTCAGCGCGAGATCAGTGCATCAAATGCCGCATGGCAATTACTTCGAGGAAAAAACTTGGCAGGGGGCATTCGAACCAGAGACATGGCGGTGACTGATGTTTGCACTCTTTTGAATGATGTATCAGCAGTGTGACCCCGGCTTATATATCTCATACAAAAGGCAGTCTGCATACAGATTCGAACGTGAGTCAGCGCGAGATCAGTGCATCAAATGCCGCATGGCAATTACTTCGAGGAAAAAACTTGGCACGGGGTATTGGAACCAGAGACATCGCGGTGACTGATGTTCGCACTTTTTTGAATGACGTATGAGCAGTGTTACCCCAGCTTTTAGATCTCATACAGAAGAGAGTCTGCATACAGATTGTAACGTGAGTCAGCGCGAGATCAGTGCATCGAATGCCGCATGGCAATTACTTCGAGGAAAAAACTTGGCACGGAGCATTCGAACCAGAGACATCGCGGTGACTGATGTTTGCACTCTTTTGAATGATGTATGAGCAGTGTGACCCCGGCTTATATATCTCATACAAAAGGCAGTCTGCATACAGATTCGAACGTGAGTCAGCGCGAGATCAGTGCATCAAATGCCGCATGGCAATAACTTCGAGGAAAAAACTTGGCAGGGGGCATTCGAACCAGAGACATGGCGGTGACTGATGTTTGCACTCTTTTGAATGATGTATCAGCAGTGTGACCCCGGCTTATACATCTCATACAAAAGACAGTCTGCATACAGATTCGAACGTGAGTCAGCGCGAGATCAGTGCATCAAATGTTGCATGGCAATTACTTCGAGGAAAAAACTTGGCAGGGGGCATTCGGACCAGAGACATGGCGGTGACTGATGTTTGCACTCTTTTGAATGATGTATCAGCAGTGTGACCCCGGCTTCTACATCTCATACAAAAGAGAGTCTGCATACAGATTCGAACGTGAGTCAGCGCGAGATCGGTGCATCGAATGCCGCATGGCAATTACTTCGAGGAAAAAACTTGGCACGGGGCATTCGAACCAGAGACATCGCGGTGACTGATGTTTTGCAGTCTTTTGAATGATGTATGAGCAGTGTGACCCCAGCTTATATATCTCATACAAAAGGCAGTCTGCATACAGATTCGAACGTGAGTCAGCGCGAGATCAGTGCATCAAATGCCGCATGGCAATTACTTCGAGGAACAAACTTGGCACGGGGCATTGGAACCAGAGACATCGCGGTGACTGATGTTCGCACTTTTTTGAATGATGTATGAGCAGTGTTACCCCAGCTTTTAGATCTCATACAGAAGAGAGTCTGCATACAGATTGTAACGTGAGTCAGCGCGAGATCAGTGCATCGAATGCCGCATGGCAATTACTTCGAGGAAAAAACTTGGCACGGGGCATTCGAACCAGAGACATCGCGGTGACTGGTGTTTGCACTTTTTTCAATTATGTATGAGCAGTGTGACCCCAGCTTTCACATCTCATACAAAAGACAGTCTGTATACAGATTCGAACGTGAGTCAGCGCGAGATCAGTGCATCGAATGCCGAATGGCAATGATTTTGAGGAGAAAGCTTGGCACGCGGCATTCGAACCACGGATATTGCGCTGACTCGTGTTTGTAAACTGTCTTTTGATTGATTCATTGATCCCATTGATTGGCGCGCCAATCAATGGGCAATGCAGAAAACGGGCAGAGAACGCGCTAGAACGAGGCAGTCAAGGGCACGCGGTCACTCGTTCAAATCGAGGGGAAGCAAAATCACGTGGTCACATTTGGCGGGGAAACAAAAAGCCCGAGGTGCGCAAAGGGCAGGCCAACTTGCTCGCCGCGTACACCAACTCGGGTCTCTGACGTCACGTCACTGCGGTGGCGTTGCTTTCGGCACTGCGCATGCGCAGGACGCTTCACCTCGCGCGAGTCCGGTTTCTGCGCACGCGCACAGGTCACACCGGATGTGGGCAAAGCGGGCGTCTTTGTAAACCGCGTGTCGGTTCATAGGGTCGTTCGAAAACGGCGAAATGGCGGCTACGTGGTGGAGAAACGGGAGAGAGAAAAATAACCGAGCCCGATCACGCTGACGATGAATGGGGAGCACAGAATGTTCGGAGCGCAAACTACATCTTCGCAAAACTACCTAGCAGAAATTGACGTTAAGCCAGACGATGCAACGTGACGTGTTCGCGTCCCGTCAATTTCCCGCTAAATATAGCGGGGAAATCGACATCACGCTACAGGAGGTCAGATGACGTGGTCACGAGACGTCAATTGCCTTAGCTAAATAAGGAGAAAGCACTCACGCGAAGTTAATTTCCCTACTAAATTTAACGAGAGAATTCACGTCACGACGCAAACGACGCAGAGAAGCGACGTATATATTTTCCCGATAAATCTGGCGGGAAAAATCGACGTCACGTGACAGTTTGCTCGTATAATTCGGCTGGTACAAAAGATTCTGCGTTAATGGCAAATAGAGAGAATGTGCTATTTTAAAGAGGTACCGAAACAAAATGTTTGCTCTTATTTCTTTCTTTATATGTGGTCTATGTTACACCGGCAGCCCTGAAACACTAGTCTAAGACTAGCGTTCCAGGGCTTCCGGCAGAAAAGCCAAGAAGACTATTTTTAAAGCGAAGTAATAGATTTCAAGATGGCACATGGTGGCAGGTTGTGAAGCTAAGTTGTAATGCCGCCACGTCATTGGCCTCTAAGAAACAGCGCAGCTTCGCGGCAGCATGTCTCGATCGTGGAGTCACTTAGTCCTCAATGTGACTTGGAGAAGGACGCTAACGAGTTTATACTACGTTGTATTCGCGGTGAGAAGCACGAGGGAGGCGCTTCTGTTCTCCTCACACTGGGTTGCCGTTCTGCTACCCACTCGGTTATGTAATATGCTTGCACCAGCAAAGGAAGCTGAAGTATGCTCAGTCTAGTTGGGGAAAAAATTCCACTAGGCGGGATTACCCTAACTTCTCGCCGCGAATATGTTAAAACTTCCACTGTAGAAAATTGCGAGCAAAGCGACTGTCTGCCACCATGTCTCTGCTCGTGCGGACACGCCCGTGCAATTGCAAGCTTGCAAAAGCTATGTTCACGCGCAAGCTGCATGTGTTGCAAGCTATACTTCGTCTCATCTTAGCATGGACTATTGTTAGCCGCGCATGTTGAAAGCGCGAGCTAATTGCTTTGGATGAAACCTCGGCGGCTGAACGAACGCTCGTGCAGTGAGAACTCCAGTTAAGGCAGTCAAGGCTACCCGCTCGCACCTGCACAGCCTTCGTAGTTAGTCCGTGATAAGGTGAGACGAAGTATAGGGGCAACAGTCGGGGAGCCATGCTTGCACATGTCTATGCGGAGACCAAGTCGTCTGCTACTTGCGCAGAAGTTTCGGTGACGTCAGAACGAAGCCAAGCTCTCAGCCCTACTCACAATTTTTTTTTTTTTTTCAATCAGCCAATAAGAGTTTGGCGTCGTTTTCACGTCAAAAAAAAAAAAACAAAAAAAAAACGACGGACACACGCGTTGAGTCGCAGGTGAGTGCAGAGCGCGCGAAAAAGCTTCAGGAGGGGTCGATCGCAGCGCCATCTCTCAATTTTGACATGAACCGCCTCAGCAAGCGGAGGCAAGGAGCCCACTACCCCTCTCTAGGACACTGTACTTCCACAGTTATTACGCAACGTGCATTCCACACCATCAAGATGGCCGTTCTTAGCAGACGTTTGTTAAGGGCTTGATCTGAGGATGGCGGGGACCTCTAGCTGCCAGGCCAACTAAAGTCCCTAGATAAGAGCTTCCTACAAGTAGCGACATTCTTTGAAGCGCCGGCTGCGTGACGGCGCAGTTTTTAGGAAGCAAATGGCGGCGGACAGCAAAGGTTTGAACTGAATGCCGCCATTGTGTTCAACGGAATGTGCTTTCTCATTTGTATTGGTTGTCGTTACCTGCAAAAGAAGTATCAAGGGACTTTAAGACCAACCATACCACTCCCCCTCTCTCCCTCCCTTATCTCTCTCCTCCTCCCCCTCCTCCCCTTCCCCTCCCCTTCCCCCCCCCCCCACCCCACCATCCGGTGAATATTTTATATTCGCTCTTTCTCGCGAGAGTTGAAACGAGATGGCGCCAGTATGCAAATAGCCCCCAACCACTTCCGGTTCTGGTCTAGACGACGGGTTTCACAGTATTGGCGAAATCAAATATAGACGCTATCTTCTTGAAATAACCACTTATATAGCACTGTCAGACTTAATTCACTCTTAAAAAAAAATGTCTAGCAAAAAACTAAAAAAAAAGAAGAAAAAAACGTGAACCGGAAGTGTGCAGGGGTGAATAGATAGCTTCACCTTGTGTCGGGCGTGTGCCGCGCGAATAGATAGCTTGCACCTTGTGTCGCCATTGCTAGGTACTGGCGGTTATTTTTCCTTACCGGTTCCCTCGAGCTCCCACATCTGCGGTGTTAAACTAAAGGTGCAGTCCGCTCGCCGGAGTGCAGTCGTGTATCACTACTCCGTGATGCACGTTAAAGACCCCAGGCTAGCGGTTGTACCTCACTGGCTATATTGCTCATCTACAGCTGGGAGACTCGTCACAACTTTGAAATGGCTGACCAACTACACGCTTTATAAATATCCACACAACCCCAATAACTTTTAGATCTCCAGCGCTCCAAAAGCGCTCCATTTTGAGCGCGCATATTCCGGTCGCAGATCTGGCTCGACTTGGTCATCTTCCGCTCGTAAATCTCTGGCAGCGCCAGCTCCGTGGAGCGCCTCCAATTCTACCGAACCTGATCCCCGGGATTTCAGAGATTTTCGCGGAAGTTGACAGAGCGCCTACGTCATTTCCGTTAACTCGGCGGTGGCGCATGCGCGACGAGGTCGGTGGGCCGACCGGCGACCGGCCGGGCAGTCGGCGGAGTCGAATCGGCCGAGCTGGATCAGCTCGGATGCGTCGGTTGTTTGCGCGGGATGGTGACTGCTCGAACCGCTCCTACCTCGCGTGGAAAAGGGATGGAAAACCGGGACAGGAGCGTGACAAATGGGAAGCGCTGACATCTGTGATCGTGAGAGGAAGAACGAGAAAAAGAAAGACAGAAAATCGGAAGAAGGCAGACGCAAGGTTAGGCCTGTTCATTTCGCCGCCACTGATTATTTACATTTTTACACTGCATGCCACCGGCGTTTTCTTGTGCAATAAAGCCTGGTTCAGACAGTTGCGTTTGACCGCGTTTGACTGCGTTGCGGCTGCGATAAACCAGGACATCCCTGCTGCTTATATCTCGTGCCAAGATGATTCCTTGAATTGGATTCCACGCTTCATACGAAGCACAGATGTTCCGGTGACTCGCTTTCTGCATGCTCTTGACGCAACGCAGTCAAACGCACTCAAACGCAAGTGTCTTAGCCGGCCTTAAAGCAAGAACAGATTAGGCAACGACCGTGCAAGCGATGGGTTGTTACCTCTTTGTGTTTATTAAAGTCGTACGAGAAGCGTTCGAAAGGTATGCGACGGCGGCGAGCGCGGGCGATTTCCTCGTTATTTGTGACGGGCTTCGTCGTACGGATATTTTCGCCCATCCTGTGCTGCGTGTTATTTCTGCTGCTAAGCAGTGACAGTTGTCACTGATCGTCGGAAAGGTCAATCGGCTGAGGCGCTCGTGGGCTTGTCAAGTTCGAGCCGCGACCATTTTGAACGGCCGAGGGTGGAACGGGGGGGGGGGGGGGGGGGAGGGGGGGGGGGGGGAGGGGGTCGCTCCAGAAATGCAAGTTTATCTTCCCCTCGTCGATTCGGACCGGGTCCCATAGAGCGGAATTTCGCCTCCCTCGCGGATTTTGGAAAGCGCTCCGGATTTACGAGTGGAATTCATCATAAGACTAGAGAGCGAACCGAACGCTCACCACCCATAAAATACCGGCATGGCCGCAAATGGCGTTATGGGGAAGCTATGTATAGGCCATAGGGCGTACAGTACTCGGATATTGCTACTAGGCGAGATTGTCGCGCCTTTGCGCCACCAAGCAGCAATGGTCGCAACTACTGTACCCTTGGCCGTGCGGAGGCAATTGACGTCACGAGCGCGATACGCATTGCGCTTCTCGCGGGCCGATTTTGAAGCGAAAGGTAGAGAGCTCCAGGACGCGTCATTTCGTTTCCGTATCCCTTTCAAGGAAAGGGTCATCGACAACCAACACTGATTGGAAGCGACACGGGACATCGGCCTCGGATGACCCCCGACCCTAAATCGTAATCGAGTCAAGGACCGCAGCCGGCGTGAGGCCGGTGGGGAGACCCATTGCAGCTCTTAACGAGGACAAATGAGCGTCGTTGGCGGCCGCACTTAGCGATACGGAAAGGAAGCTTAGGATCCGCCGATCCCTCCTCCTGGCAGGAGGCTATCTCGGCCCTTCGCTACACGGGCACGCATCCCGAAGAGAAAGAGAGTTCATTTGGCGTATCTGTTACTTTTGGATAGACGAAGGGGGATTTAAAGTACAGCCGTGTTTCGCGGTCGACGACACAACCTTAGTGGCGAAGTTTCGCAGATAACCCCCGGCTGTGTTTCAATGGGGTCGTCGGGCCACGTGACGCCACGTGACGCCACATGGCGTCACATGGCAACGTGACGCTTGGCGAAGAATTTTCTTTACTCAATTTAGTGGTAAAATTTTCCCACCAATTCAATCCAATCCAGGCACTTTCCAAAGAAATTTTAGAGCTAAACATTACTAAGAAATTTTCCCGCTAAATATAGCGAACAATTTGCCGAGTTAAGTTTAGCGGAAAATTTCTCCCCTAAAATGAATAAAAAAAAAAACTTTTTCTTCGTTAAAGTTAGTGGGAATTTAACTGCTAAATATAGCGAAAAGATGCATCTGTGCAGTCTATGTGTAGCAGAGTTCGCAGCGCCTCGGTTGCCGACGCAGCTCATTTCCGAAACACGACAAGAAACCAATTTCTTTTATGTGTGTTTTGAAGCAGACACTCCCGTGTTTTATGTCGTACCTGGGCTCCATGTATGCCTACGGCAGTGCGTGTTTGTGTGTGAACCTCTGTATTTGTATGTGCATGTGCGCATTCGCCAGTGTATGCGGGGTGTTCAGTGGAGGCCATATTGGAGGGCGCTGTCTAGAGCGTCCATTCAAAGCACCGATTTACGGGAACACATCTCAGATGCCACGCACTCGCAGAACCACACACACACAAACCCAGAAACACGCTCACATTAACACCTCACACACCCACACACACACATACACATAACTGCAGATACGGTCCCCAATGATGCGCAAGACCCATTCGAAGAGGGAGTTTCAGGTGGCTGCGATAAATTCGCCGAGGCTAAACCTTCGTTTCATGGGGCGAAGAGATAAACGAACGTTCATCCCATTCTTGCCTTAAATATAAAGTACCTAGAGTCAACGTGCGCTTAGCACTGCCGCATGAGCTGTCTGCGTAGTCGGTTAGAGGTTAAGACTTCGGAGCCAGCTCCTTCCACCCATTTCCACTTTAGCAGAGCGAATGTTGCAGAAGAGGTCGCCTCCTCTACACCGTACGCTCTACTAAATAGGAAATGAGTGGGGGGAACCTCCTCCGAACACTTAGCCCGTTATCGATTATAGAAAAAATGGGTCTTTCATATTATTAAAGACTGCACAACGCGCATGCCGGTCCGACCAATGAATGCGTCAGGCTCAACACAGCCGGCGCGCGCGGGGCGATGGTGCATCGACTGACAGACCTCACTCGCCGAGTCGCCCCCCAATAATAATGAACCGTTAACGAACCCGCGCGCCGTCACTGTCGCCCCGAGCAAATTAACGGCGCGATAAAACTCCGCGAGCACAAAAGAGCGCCGAAACGAAACCGTCGACACCGCCGAGAGATTAATAAAGGACGGGGAACAGCCAGCGACAGGCCCGGAAGGAAGAGGGCACTCTCCCAGGCTCGAAAGGGACTCCGGCGTTCGCCTCGGCATGATCCGCAGTGCCGCGTGGGGAAGCGGGCGAGTTGAAATTTATTTCAGTGCGGTCCCAAAGGGCCATTAAGGGTGTCGCAACAAGCCACGCGACAACGTAAAAAAGGAGGTGGTTCCTGTCAAATGCTGCTACGTGCATTGCTTACACCGATGATCCTCGAACTTTGTTACCCTGCGAACCGAAAACAGCGCGTCACGACTCCACCGGCGGCGGCAGGTGTGCACTTCAGTCCATCTTCGGATGAAACGAAGTACAACAATTAAAGGGGTATTCACACGAGGGAGAAATCGCGGGGATTTCTCCACGGCACGCGCATCCCGCGGCGAAAACGTCAGGCTTTGCGATGTGTAAAAGCCTCGCGTTTTCGTCTCGTGCCGGGGAGAAATCCCGGGGATTTCTCCCTCGTGCGAATACCCCTTTAAGAGAGAGAGAGGGAGGGAGTGAGCAGAAAGGAAGCGAGCGCCTCTCTTTTGTCGAACAATAAAAGTCGATTAGGCGGGAACCGCAGCCGGCTTCTGTAAGTACGAGGTTGTAAAACGGGAGCACTGTGTGCTTGAATAAGGTTAGGCGATATATTAAAAAAGTGACACAAAAGTAACGTACCTTACTTTTTTATCGGGGACGGTAAGGGTAACGCGTTTTTCTTATTTTACAGAAACGGAGGCCGGTAACGCGTTCGCCCTATTTGCTAGTAGCGAGTAACGTTTTTTGTTTTTTTTCGGTAACGCCTACAACATTGCTTAGAAGTTAGAACACACTTTCACGCGTTCGCCCTATTGGCTAGTAACGAGAAACGTACTTCGCTATTTTTATTTTCTTTCGGTAAAGCCTACAACATTGCTTAGAACACACCTTCCCTCTTCTATCTTTAGGAACCAGATCCCTAATCACGTTTCTTTTCATTATCGGTACCGAGACGTTTTCTAAGTGTTAGGGTTACCCTCATATTCACTGTAGGTTGGGGAATCCCATACCCGTGTCGTGTTTTCTCCAACCCGATAAACACCGAATTTGTGTCCGACTCCGAAAATTGACACCGATAAACCGAATCCACGGGGAAAAATAAACCCTTTAAAAAAGAATCCTCGTGTTTAAAGAAAAATAAACCCCAAAAAACACAAAACCCCGGCCATAAACCTGGAGCCCGCGGGATAGCGGGGTAACTGCCACAAAACCTTCCATGGGGAGTTCCGAAAAAAACATAAAGAGGGGGTTTTAGTATAACGTTTTGACGACACCGATAAAGAGACACCGATACTGGGCCGACGCCGTTGCGCAGACATCGTATCGTTAGCGGTTATCGTCAGTGAATGTGTATCAAGACTCCCTATTATCAAACACCGAAACGTTACCTGCGTGCGCGGATTCCGCTTTGGAAAGCCTCTCTCTTTTCTGGGGATAAAATCGCCAACCAGTTCGAGAACCGGCAGAAATCTCAAACCTCTCTCGGAACATCTATAGGTGTAGCCTAAAAATAGCAGCGGTCCCCGAGTAATTCCAAGAAAAATACAAAAAAGTGAGAAGGAATATTGTAACCTCTATTCCCTCTTTCTACCGCGCCCACGAAAAAAAAAACAAAAAAACGAGCGATATTGTGCGACTGACGCCCGTACGCGGCGCTGCGGCGCAGCAAACGACGCGTAAAGGCCGTTGGAAACGCGTCGTTACCGGAACGTCGTCCAGACAAGTAAACAAGCGCGAAAGACGACTACAGTAGAAAAACATGATCCAACGGCTGCTAGACTTCGTTTCGCCTGAAGATGGACAGCCAAGGGCGTTATGCGCCACGTCAGCCAAACAAAACCAACGAACCTACTACGGGGCCCGCGAGCCGCGGCGACCCTCCAGTAGGTCACATGACAATCACGCTGCATCCGGATTGGCCCCGATGTGTCATGTAGCATCCGCTGCGGTCCATCCTAAGATGAAACAGGGTACAGACTCGCTCGACTCGCGTGAACAACGACGCGCGGCGGCTGATGTGGACCCGCAAAGACGCCACGAGCAAGAAGGTTAAAGGGGAATGGCTGATAAAAAAAGAAAAACAAAAAGAAGAGAAGAGAAAGAAGAGAAAGAAGAGAAGAGAAGAGGCTAAGAAAAAGGGATCATTTTATGAAAGGTCAAAGGCGTTGGGAACTTTAGGAAGACCGTTCGGAAAAAATGCGGATGGGTGAAAATCAGTTCAAGAATACAGTCGTGTGGTGGATAACAGGAGATCGATTTTATGGATGGGCATCAGCCAAGCTGCGGACGAGACAAGGTTATGCACAAACAAAGAAAAAAGAAAGACTTTTACAAATATCTGTAATGCGAAATTAGAGCGCAGCTTTTGAGGAGGAGAAGCGGAGGATACGGAGAGGAGGGTATGCCCCTCCACCTTCCCTCCCCTCCCCTGCCCCTTTCCTCCTCCTCCTCGCCTCCTCCTCCTCCTTTACTACTCCTCTACCCTCCTTCTCCTCCGTACCCTTCCGTCTTCCTCCATACCCGCCTCTCCTCCCACAGTTTCACCGCTTAATTTAGCTGGAAAATCGACGCCACGTGACCTCAACACCAATCAGTCTCCCAGTTAAATTTAGCGGGGAAAATGACGTCACATGAGCTCAACATCAATTCAGTTTCCCCCTAAATTTAGCGGGGGAAATTACGTCACATGGCTTCGTGTCACGTCACCCATGAACAGATTCAGTTTCCACGCTAGATTTAGCGGGAAAATAAGACGTCACGTAACCTCAACACCAATTCAATGTGCCGCTAAATTTAGCGGGGCGGTTACGCCGACGGCGACTACAACGCCGCTATACGCGGAAACGTGTGCCTAAGAGCTGCGCTCTAAATGCAAAACGTAGCTGAGCAAACGGGAGAAAATGAGAAAATGAGAGCACACGCTGACAGACGGGAGGAGATGAAGGACATAGAGTTAGGGACAAGCTTATACACCAATCAGTGGGCAGAGGAACTATAAACCAGAAGCATGATGCACATGTCAAACAACCCCTTCACGTGTGCACAATGAACACTCGAGAAGAGGCGAGTGTAGAGGACCAAACAGCTTTGTGAAAGGTGCTTCACCCCGCTGTCCATGACAAGCAACATGGTATGGATGGGAAAGGTACACAACCGCGGATGCCGGGAGGGAACACGTCTTAACGTAGTTAGGGACAGTTTGAAAGGAAAAATGGAACAAATTTCAAACAAACAAGTCTGCGAGTGAAAATGGTTCAGGGAATAGGCCGTGGCGTGGGTGGAACGGGGAGAACGAACAGGCAAGGACGGACCGTGATGAGAAGGAGCAAACTCAATTAGAGACAAAACGGATGGAACGGTAAATTGGGATACTCAAGCCGGGATAAGATAATGACTCAGAGGAGTTTCAGAGATGTTTGGAGATGTTCGGAAGGCGCCCCTAGATCCGAGAGAAAAGAAAAAGTGGAATGGTGTAACCGTATAAGTTCGGAAAGGGAGTAAAATAGAGAGCTGATCAAGATCAAAAGAGGCTTATAACAAAACAGAAGAAAAAAACGAAGAAAGGCATACATAAGGAAAGCTTGTGGCGAAGGGAAAATGGGGAACCAAAGCCACAGAACCTGCGAAAACAAAAGGCAGAAGAGACAGTGTGAAAAGAGTAGAAGGGGAGAAGACAACGGGGATTTGGAAGAGAATAGATGGAGATGTCAAAGGAGCTTTAGGAGAGACAAATGAATAAATCAAAACAAAGGACCAGTAAACAAAGGGAAGAAGCGTCGAATAACAAAATTTCGGACAAAATGGGGAAGAAAAGGTAATGTAACAGACACAACGAAAACAACTAGGCGCAACAAGCAGCCGGCGTTGAAAAGAGCGGTTTTAGGGAAAAATTTAGGACAAAATTTGAGCAGAAAAGCAGTGACAGCAAAGACTGCTCAAAGAGTAGAGACTTCTTTCCGTGCTTTCGGGGAGAGAAGAGTTCGGTGGCGAAGTTCCGGTTGCGTGGGTTCCGTTTTCCACGCCCCCAATCGGCGGATCAATCCCTCCGGGAGGGACGAGCGTGCCGCGTCGTCGAGACAGCGATGTATCACGCGGTCAAGAACCGAGAAAGAAAAGCGCGGGAAATCCCCGAAGAGTGGACGCTACTGGGAAAAAAGCGACGTTACGCGGAAGAGGGCTAGAGAAAAGCGAGAGGGGCAAGTTCTGGGTGACCGAAGTTCGGGCATTGCGTAATAACCACTGTCCTACAATGCTAGGTTAATTGCGGCGTGGTTTGGTTTCAAATAGCGGATTGGGTGAGAGATTAGGGAAGCGTCCCTGAGGAAAATACAGTTGCTGTGAGATTCTGCTGGGTAGCAAACGATAGAGGGAGTTACTGACTGTCCAGTAAATACAACCGTCGTCAACACAGACGCAAGTCTCGAAAGATCACGCATGACCGCCGAGAAAACGCCAACCGCGTCTCGGCGTGTCTGAACGGGGTCGCTCGCGAAACACATCTGCAACCGCTTCGCGAACGCGGATCCGCTTCCAGAGTGATTGTGCCATTAGTGGCACTTCTAATATCACCGCCATCCAGGAGGAGGAGGAACGGACCGCACGGCGCTTACCTCTGCTGGGAGCGACTGTTTGACCTGCCTCGACGATGGTCTGGCGACTGTGCGATAGCCTTGCAGACTCCGACACCCCATTCGACCTCCGGCGCGTACACTCACGGGGGGAGGTTTAGCTCCCCTTGTGTCGTCCGCAGGAATGTTGGGCTTGATTGCGCGACGCCTCCAGATGGGCGCCGCTTTAGGGGGCGGCTCCTTTTGCTTCACCGCCGTAGGGTCCGTGGCGTCGTCCTCCCGCGTTCTTTTCGCGGCCGCGCCGCCAGCAGAGGTGTCTGGATCGGCCATGGTGACATCGACGGCTGGATTCTCGTTGACCACGTTGGAGGCGACTACTGCGTCACCGGGCGGTGCAGACGTCTCCACCGCAGGCACGTCCCGCTGCCCCGCTTGCCCTGCCTCGGTCGTATGCGGCGTAGGGCCGCTGGTGTCCGGGGCCGCACCGCTTGCGGGTGCGAGAGGTTCGTTCGCCACGGGACTCTTCTTTCCAGTTGAACCCGCATTGGTCTCCTCGGCTTCGGCCTTGTCCATAAGGAGCTCAGATCTCTCCAAGCCCCCCTCAGGCGCAGTGGCCGCCGCGTAAGTCCGAACGCATTGAGAGCCCTCACGGCCGAAACGACGGCAGACGTTACACCTCGGGACGCGGCATTCGTTGCGGATGTGCCCCGCCCGCTGGCAACGGAGACAGAGCGGGGCCCTACCAGGCACGACGATGAGGGCCAACTCACCGCCCACCAGCAGCTGGTGCGGGATGTCGTCGAGCGTGACGCCTGCCTTGAGCCGGAGCACCGGCGTGCGTGTCATGGTGCCCACGGTCTGGCAGCCGTCGACACGCCACGTTTCCCTGGCCACCTCGATGACCTTGCCGTACGGCGCCAGGGCCGCTCTCACGTCGTCGTCAGCGACGTTGAAGAGGAGCCAATGAAGCTTCACTCGAAACGTCCTGGCGGCCCTTGACGGTCAGCTCCGGCGTGGCGAGCATCTTCTTTTTGCCCTCAGTGGTCTCGAACGTCATCGCCCACACATGGTTCACGCGGTAAGCCCCAAGGGCGGCGACCTCGGGGACCAAACCCAGAGGAACTAACGCGTCGCGGAAGTCGTCGACGCGGTACGGCCGTCCCTTCGTGTCAGCGGGAAAAAAATACGGTGTTTAAAACAACGGGTCCTGTAGGCAGAGCAGGCAGAACGACTTGACAATCTCCGCTATCGTTAGCCCTGATACCGCTGCCGGCGTGGGCCGCTGACACCGATCCTTCGGAGCCAGACATCGCACGTCCGTACGCTTCGGCGGCCGGAAGTGGACCCTCGGCCACGCACGCGCTCGCTCGCCGACGCACGTGGCAATATTGAACAAGCTGCATTCACTAAAACCAGACGTAGTGTAAACCACTTCTACGATCAAAACCTTGTAAGTCGGTGAAACTTGCCTTTCAAGGCTAAATCAGAGCTAGCTTCAGTATAAGAATCCCGCCGGTTTCCATGTCCTCAAACGGCTCCCTGTAGCAGGGAGAAACCGGGTGTCCCAGCATGTCCCCTCTGACATTACGAATCGGGACGCTTCAAGAACGGACTAAAACGGGACAGAATGCATTCTTTCCATCCTTGCGAATTCCGTTTGAAACAAATGTTTCGCGGGAAGGAATGGGGAGAAAGGCTCCACGACGCCGTTTCCCACGATATCGACCAGGCAAAACGGGATTCCGAGCCGCCTCGTCGATCGTGAACCCAAATCCGCCACCAAGAGATTGCCGCAAAACAAATGGAGATGAAGGAATTCACGAAGCGGAGAAAAAAAATAATGCGGACATGCAAGGAGACTTTTTAAAAATGCGTGTTGTCGACAAGTGCGGATATTCGCCGAGGACACGCCGGAGTGATTCTAAGCACCACGGTGGAAATGCAGCCGAGGATCGGTGACCGTGCTCACGATACGAGGGAGTTTTAGAGAACCGTTTTTGCGCATCGGATACGGTACGATAGGCTCTCCGGTACGAACTGCGCATGCGCTACCGGAGAAGACCCTCATATACGCAGTTCGTACCGGAGGGCCCGTCGACGGTCCCCTAAAACTCCCTATTCTTGTCCGAGCCGTTCCTTTTTCTTCTATGCGTGTCCAACCTACACTCTCAAGAAAAAAGGGTGTCAAAAGTTGTATTCTTGCACGCTTTGTCCTATATAATACACCCCAAAACTTAGTCCTATAGTCGGACATATGGCCCGAAATTTTTCGAGGGGCTTGATAGCCGTGTGGTACAACTTATAAAATTAGGTAACATACGTTTTACTGACAACAAGGAAAATAATCGGGGCTTTCTTGGCCCTACTGTAAAACCTCGGTGTTTTCTTTATGTGGTCTTTGATACGTACTTTACCTATTTAAAAAGTTGTACCGTACGGCTACCAAGCCCCTAGGGCGCTGTACGTCGAATTGAAATTTTGGGTTGTATTAAATGGGACAAAGGGTGTAACGATACACCTTTTGACACCCTTTTTTCTTAAGAGTGTAATGGCAACACAACGTGGTCATTATCCGGCAAAATATTTTGTCATACCTTCTGCAAGGGCGTCCGCGTGGTCAAAGGCTGGTGAGTGCGCGCCGTTCGGGTGGCGCTTCTCACGGGTGTGCCGTCAATATGCCGCCAGAATGTTTGACCGAGCTCCTAGAGGTCGGGAAGCATGTCTGCCAGACTGTATCTGGGATCGTCACATCCGGGTTCGACGAGAAAACGAAGCCATGGAGACAGACGCCCCCCTCTGTGCGCCTCGAAAAGATAGCAAAAATAACCATTCTGATGTTAGCCTGAGACTGAGGCAGGAAAAGAGGAAGTTTCAAAGTAGAAGAAAAAGGAACAGTCGAGGATACGTCTCTACGTAGAGACGTATCCTCGACTGTTCCTTTTTCTTCTACTTTGAATTTTCCTCTTTTCCTGCCTCAGTCTCAGGCTAACATCAGAATGGTTAATTTCCACCAGCTCGCCTGCGCACTCACTACAATAGCAAAAATAACGAAGGTGAAGATAAAATGTTGAATTGAAGCAGACAATAATTTCGTCAGAATTGGTCCAACTAGCGCAAGGTCGGTTTGCTTTAGGACACAACGTGCTAATACACCGCTGTAGGAAAAAAAAGTATGAATAGTGTTGAGGCTCGACACCTGAACGCGCATTACAATTGCAAAGGAGTGGGCGCCAGAAAAGACTGAGGAGTTCATGAAAAAATTAAAGACGTTTACAATTTTCTCTAACGCCGAATTAGAGCGCAGCTCTTGAGGAGGAGGAGGAGAAGATGCGGAGGCGAGAGTATGCCCCTCTTCCTTCCCCGCTAAATTTAGCGGGGAAATTTTTCCGCTAAATTTGGCGAAAAAATATCCTTGCTAAATTTACCCTCATGATGGCAACCCTCGTGACCCTCGTGAGGGTAACCCTTGCGACCCTCATAAGGAACCCCCGTGAAGGTAACCCTTGCGACCCTCATAAGGAACCCTCGTGAAGGTAACCCTTGCGACCCTCATAAGGAACCCTCGTGAAGGTAACCCTAATAACTTTTGTGAGGGTAACCCTCGTGACGGTGACCCTCGTGAGGGTAACCCTCGTGTCCCTCGTGAAGCTAACGCTCGTGACGGTAACTCTCGTGACCCTCGTGAGCATAACCCTCGTGAGGGTAACGCTCGTGACCCTCGTGAGGGTAATCCTCGTAACCCTCCTGAGAGTAATTCTCGTGACCCTCGCAAGGGTAACCTTCGTAACCCTCACGATGGTAACCCTCGTGGCGTCAGACGTGACGTCACGTGTGATGGCATTATGAGAAACGTCCCATAATGCAACGCGCGGTTACGCGAACGGCGACGGCGACGGCGACGCCGCTGAAGCCGGAAACGGGCGCCCAAGATCTGCGCTCTAAACAAATCATAAAAAGAAAATATAATATGAACAGCGAAGCTGGTAATCCTTGAGCGCCTTATAAAATGTCAAGAGTTCTTCAGAAATCAGAACGCAATACATGAACACTTGACGCATGCGCGGGCAGCACTACATGTGTTTATTAATCTGCCCTCCCATCAAGTTTGTAATTTAAGATCCTGTAAAGGCTGAACTCCATGGGCGAATATGCTGCGAAAAATCGACGAATTTTGCCCGGCGGCTTTTAGTCTGCTCGTGGAATCAGCACAGTGGCTGTTACGTCGCGCGCAAAGCGAGCGTGCCGTCGGGCGACGTTCGCAAGTTTTTCGTCGCATAATTCGCTCCATGGAGTCAACCTCAAGGTGTGCGGACTATGGTAATGTCAATATTTCGAAAAATATTGCGAAGCCACTCGTGTTTGCCCGCACGTCAGAGTCAGAACTTATGTTGTTGATGCATACAGCATAATTTACCATAAAACAATCGAAGTTAACAAAGCTCACCTGCGAACCAGGCATCGCTGGGCAGCTCTATAGGTTTAATTTTGTGGCGAAAGCATCGTTCGCTTGCCATCCCATGAAGGCAGTGGACTTTCTGAGGTCACATTCCATAAATATAGCTAGATGAAAATTAACTTCTACATAAACAAGCGGAAGCTTGGGACCAACAGATGTGTTTTCGTTTAGGCATGGGGCAGCAGTGAAAAGCTTCGATAAACTATTCGATACTCGATTCGAAAGTCATCGGCCGAAACCACCTTTCGCTTCGAACCCAAACTTTACTATTCTCACATGCCTAGAAAACTGCATTAAAACGACGGTTCTCTCAGCATATTACTTACTGTACATTGCCACCCCCAGAATAACTATTCGCAGATCTCTGCTTCATGTCTGTGTAACTGTAAAAAAAATTCCTCCGCGTTCTTGTTATATCGTGCATGGTGATCTGGTTTGATCAGCCATTTTCATTAGTATTCTACCCCGTGTGAAAATGCCAGAGTTCTTGCGCACTTTGATTTATGTCTCGTGAGTTCTCGGGGTCACAATTATGTTGTAATGTCAT
Organism: Ixodes scapularis; assembly: GCF_016920785.2. Lineage (NCBI taxonomy): Eukaryota > Metazoa > Arthropoda > Arachnida > Ixodida > Ixodidae > Ixodes > Ixodes scapularis. The sequence continues at coordinate 50,737,763 of NW_024609837.1, forward strand.
AAATAGTAAAATGTTCCACTTCAAAATAAAGTATATGTCGTTTTCCACCTTATATTTCTCTCCTTTCTTTTTTTCTGCTCTCGCTCCAGTTTTTGTATTTGAGTGCTTACAGAGGCCTTTTTTTTTAATTTAGCATTCTCTCGTTTCTATTTTTGCACCTACTTTTCGGCCCTGCAGCGTGCAACAGGTACCCAACCCAGCCTCCTAGCCAAAACGTTGAGAACCCTGATGTAGAAATTTAGCAGTGGAGATAAAGGCAGCAAGCTTACACTAGCAGTGTTGATTTTCCAAAGTATAAACCAAGCAGCCCGCATCGCCACCCTAATTTAGGTCTACCCACTAACCACGCGTTGTGCACAAAAGCCGGCAAACTTCTACGTGTGCGACAGCTTGAGACGCGCACGTTTATACGACCCAAAACAAGTGGCCTTTTGCAGCGCTCCTTCGGATGAGCCCTATAAACGGGAAAACACAAAACGCGTAGTCCTTACGTGTACAAAAACCAGATTTTTGAAGGTTCATCATCGGCGCTAAATGGCATTACGTATATTTTTCTGGTTGTTATGGCGATTCCCCTACGAACGCGTTGTGGTAGAGGAAGAATCGATGCCGCAACCTGATGAAAATGCACGCGAGTCGACGGCTGAGCCCCACCAGGAACGCGGTGTTCGCGTCCCCCGTTGCCGCCGAAATTACCCGTCAAATCCGGGAATGACAATCTCGAGGACGTCTTGCATACGCAGGCAGAGAGAGCCGCGCGCCTCGCTGGAGGTGGGCTCCGGTCAGGATTCTTTCTCAGATGAAAGATTTGGCGAGCGGGATTTGGTAAATGGGTAACGCGTTCAAGCTAAATCCGCGACATCTAAAAATATCCTACCCTGAGTTTGTACACCACACCCCTCAAGCCCCCCCCCCCCCCCCCCTTTTAGAATTTCCTGCGTGTAATATTCATCGACACCAGAATACGTTAACATAGTTTGGTTCCCTCACACAAAGACTGACATAGTCGAAGCTTGAAAATATACCGCAGAAATCCCTAAGGTTTATCTTCAATGAATACAGGCATGCAGACTCACCAACCCGACTTCCCGAGAAAGTTTGTTTGTTAACGATAGCTAACAGAGTCAAACAACAGAGACTTACGAACCCGTACCTAATAATTAATGACGCGCTTAATATTGATTAATTTTCTAATACAAAACAGATCAAACACAAACACGATAAAACCTTCTTTGGATGCTTGCTCTTTATACGAATAAATGTTTAAAATGTCGGCGTTACAGGTTTAAAGAATGTGACCATTTTTTATATAAGCAACCCAAAAAAAAAAAACAAAAATGTACATACTTCTTTTCTATTTAAAGATTGTAGTTTAAGCTAAAACGAGGTGCATATATGCAATGCGTGCTTATTACACCGTGTTTTTAAAGAAAAAAGAAGAAAAAGCAGGAGGAGGGTGTAGTCACGCGAAACGTCTAGCTTACGAAAATTCTCGGAACATTTTCTTGTAGATTGGCACGAACTACTGTCAGCAGAACCAAACAAAGGACTTCCCATTAACCTAGACCAAATCGAAACAAGTGACAAACAGAGAAAAAGAAATAAAGACGGGAACGACACAGAAGGGTAAGCATCAGACAAAGGAAGAAAGACAGAAATAGAGAGTTCGGTCGTTCGGCGTCGCTGCCATCGCAAAGAGACCGTCGTCCGCCATCTTGCCGCCGTCGCGGTCGGCTTGGCCCGATCAAAAGAACCGCTGCCATTTGTCAGGACGAGAGAAGAAGAAGCGCGATAGGAGAGGGTGAGAAGCGAATGGCAACACCAACGTAGGCAGCAAAGTTTTGACAAAACGAAGCAGCGATAAACTCGCCTTTATATTTTTTTATATAAAAGTGAAATGTCATTTTAGAAAGCATTTCGGTCTTTAATTAACTTGCGGACGCAGCTCTCCTTTCTTGACGTTCATTTTTTTCTTACTTCTTTAATTTGAGTGACTTCTGTTTTGTTCGCAATTAACTCTCTCTATAAAAAAAAAAAAAAAAACTTTCGTTTACTACAAGTTGATTAGAAGTTCCCCCCTGAGGGCGAGCTCTCTGCCTTTTAACACAAGTGTGAACGCGCAGGCACGCGCAGCCAAAGCACTGCGGACGCCAGCAAGCTCGCGTTAAAGGCGGAGCTACTAGTCATAGCTTAAAGACCTACAGAATCGTCTTCCGCCGGGCAGAAAACCGGTTCCCAGCTTTCTTCTCTCCATTCCTTCTCGCACTCTTCTCTCCTCCTCTCACCACAGGAGCGAGTCTCTGAGCTGCTCCCCGCAGAAAGGAGGAAATGAGGGAGAGTTTCCTTCTTTCTGCTTGTTGGTCGGTCTTTTAGGGTGACCGGAATATAACTGAGAGTGAAGCTCGGGCCGAAAGTGAACCTCGCAGCCACAACTCGGAGAACCACGAACCCTACCAAACTAACACGTTTTGTTGCGCTCGATTATGTCGTGGCTCCATCCGACCTCTTCCCTGTCCTTCCTTTCTCTTTTTGTTTGGTTTTTGACAGAACAGTTTTTGATGACGTAGAAAGAAGGTTAGAGAATATCCGCTGCCTTAACCCGGACCAGGCGGATTATTTCGGTCGCGCACCAGTCACCTAGCTGTGTTTGGATATTTGACTTCGTCCTTTGCACCTCTTGTTTTCCCTTCTACATGGATTATTTTTCGTTCATTCCTTGTCCAGCTAGTTTGCACCTTTGCATTTAATTGCGTTATAATCACTGCCAACTTGTTGGTTTTTGTTTTCTTTTTTTTTTCTTTTTTGTGCACGCCAGTGTGCGGCATTTTCAGATCGACCGTAAGAGGCGTAATATTTTAAGGGGTGAATTGGCGCAAGATTGCAGCTAAACTTCATCCCATTCATTTATGAACACCCTATTTGAGCGTGTTGTTTACAGCACATGCCCAGAACTAACTCCCTGTTATCGTCTGGCAATAACGACCGTCTTCATGATGTGTAATGCACGTTGCGCAAGCTCCGCGGAGACTCCCCGCCTGCACCCGTTCAGCAGCGACGGACGCTGTTATGGCCTCCAGAGAAGATCAAGTGTTTAGTGTTAGTTATGGATCAAGAAACAATGCACTCGGCAAGCATATTGCTTCGATTAAAAAAGGGAGACCAGTAAATGCCTAGAATACGCCTTTGACACGTGTGCTTAGCGTCCTATCCTGCCCATACACCAAACGAGGTTCCAAACTGGCAACAAATAGCGTCACAAAAGCATATGAGCAAGTAAAATGAGATCCCACGTGCATAGTTATGCGAGGCCGGTTTGAAGCAGAGCAGCGGCGTTTCAAACGCGGGCTATGGGAATGGCTTCTGTCTGCCGACCTTACCCGTGTTCTAAAGGCCCGTTTACATACTTGCGACTCCATAGAACCTAGTGCCTAAAAACTTCTCGAAACCTGTCAAAAAGACAGAACAAACTAAAAAAAAAAAAAAAAAAAAAAAACACTCGCACGCTGGCGTCATCTATGGGGTGACCATGGAACTGTATTTTACTAGAGCGAAGGTTTGGGGCTATTTTCGGGGTCAAATGTACGTACATTCATGAAAAATGGTCGTCTACTAAATTAACAAAAAAATTTCAAACAAACACACAAAAAAGAAAAAAGATGCGAAAAAAAAAGGAAGTAAATGGAACCTCTAACTGTTTCGCGGTTACCCCATAGGTGGCGCCAGTGTATTCTCTCGTCGTAAGAACTTTTTAAGCCCCGTTCACACACTTGCAACCGAGCAGGACCGGCTGAAACAAGAGCGGTTTTTAAGCCTCTCGCGACGGCATAGGACGTGCTCCTCAGCAGCGCGTTCGGTCCTAAGCCTTCGTAAGAGGCTTAAAAGCCGCTCTTGTCGGCCTTACTCGGTTACAAGTGTGTGAACGGGCCTTAAAATGTTTCAAAGCACACGGTCTCAAGAAGTCGCAAGTGTGTGAACGGGCCTTAAGAAGGCACAAGCCAGGCACTCTTGTTCCGGCTGTACTTGCTAAAGCACTGGATATCCTGACTTATCCAGGTAACGCCATCGCTTGACCGTCCCGCAGGCGCCCCTATTGGATGCCGGAGACGCGTCGCCATTCTTGGCTCATGACGCATCCCACATCCAGACGTGCGCGCTCCTATTGGTCGGCTGTGGCTTCCGGTGAGTGCCGCCGTTTGCAAGCGCGCTCCTATTGGTCCACTGTAAATGCTGGCGACGCGCCGCCGCGACAAACTAGATTGACGGCGACGTTCCGCCATTTGTGGCTCAACTGCCTCCCAGGATGCAACAGCTTGGCGGTACTTGCTCATAAAATCCATCCAGCGCTTTAGTACTTGCGCGACTGCAGCGCCACCTGTCGTTCTTTCGGTGGCCCGGCAACCGCGGCTACCTCGCGCTAATACTTTTAATGCCGACTGTACAATCAAGAGCTAGCAAGTCTCCGAAGGTGGTAAAAAAACAAACAAAAAAACTTCGCCTTTCCGCGCCGTTTTCGGTATCCCCGAGCGCGTCTCGGGGGGAGGGCCGTAGAGCTTGTCTGTCAACAGAAAATCGGATCACGTCTTGGAAAGATGAAACGACCCGTTTGGGAACAAAAACTCCATCGCCGACGAAGGGTGAGTGTGACCAGGGCAAAACAAAGACGAAAACGAAGAAGGTCTAGTGTATCATTTACGGCAGCTCAATTTCAGGCGCGCAAGTACAGACGACGCAGATAAAGAAAAGACGCCTGGAAGCAAGTAAGAAGACAAACAATAAATCGGAGAGATAGAATGCGTCCGCTTTGAGAGGACTGTTCCGTCGGTCCCGGTCGACGACGCTGTCACGACATCCAATATCGCCAGCAGCTGGCATGAGAACGACGCCGGGCTGAGGCGACGCAGTAGAGGAGATGTGAAAGAAACAAATAAAGAGCCCAGAAGAAGACGCCCTGCGGGAACAAGTGCGACACCCGACTGCCTTCTCGGCATCCGGACGGACACCTGGCAAACTAACTTAGGGGACCCAGTGGAGAAAGGGTCCCACTTGCGACATGATTGCTTGCGACGAAGCGGCGGTATGGCGATTTCATTTGCATTGTCTTCTGTACGCGCCCAGAGAATGACAAGAGAAACCCCAATGGCTTAGAATTAAAGCACAAAGGAACAGTGTAGCACACATTACCTCCAAAAACGGGAACGAAAGCTTGTCTCTCGTTCCTTCTCAATCTTTGAACGAGTTCCAGTGGCTTCAAAGGAACGCCTACCCGTTACATTGCTAAAAGTTGAAGTTCCCATCGCTTGAAGTCGAGGGTCGATAATAATTTTAAAAAAAAGCCTGAACGGCTACTAAATTCAATCAAAACTGCAAAAGAACAAAAGAAAAGATATAAGCGTTCTTCTTGCCATTTTCTCGGGAAGGTCACGAGTTAACTTTCCAGTTGCCCCGATGCAAGGTGGAAAGGCGGCGTTCCCCCGTTCCTCGTAAGAAGAACGCGTCCCAAGAACGTCGGTTCTTTGGAACGCCGTTCCGAACAACACTGTAAAGGAATAACTCCTTAGCCGGCATCACCAGAGCCGCGCAGTGAAAAAATTAGTGAATTTCTAATAATACCGTGTGAACAAGCGGCTGCCTTGTATCGGCATTCCCTCTTCGGAGCAGCAGGCCTTTAGCTGGGTCTCAAAATCTTGTCACAGTCAGAGTAAAGGAAAATACATTGCCAAACTGCCAAAAATACAAAAAAAGAAGAAATCATTAACAAAAAACAAAAAAACGAGCTCCCCATGACATTTATTTCAACAGTCGCCCTGAAGCCTCACTAAAATCAAGCGTTATTTGCTGCAGTGATATCTGATTCAAGGTAAACTGTGTCGTTGCACTGCAGTCTCATTCTAAGGCTGCATTGAAGTTTCATTGGAACTTAGCTAGAGTGAATTGCACGAAAGTCTCATTAAAACTTAGGGTTAAAAAAAGACAAAAAAAAAGCTTTGATGCATGGTTGCAGTGAGCTATCATTTAAACTGAACTGTATCGTTTGACGTAAGTATAAATACAACCAAGATGCATTTTTGCATGAAAATCGAATTCAACTGTATTATGGCAGTGAAGTTTCATGGGAACTTTGCGGCCCTGTCGCAGTGATGTGACATCGGAAATTACCTACACTGTTGCGTTGAAAACGCTCTACCGATACACTAACGTTTCACTGGAACTTAGCTAGAGTGAAATGCACCGCAAAGTGATTGGAATGTAGCCCCATTGAAGTATCATAAAAGTTTACTTGTGTGGCTGAATTAATTATGATTTACGCTAAACTGTATTGCTAAATTGCAGCCTAAGCCAAACCTAATTGTACTGTGTTGCATAGGAGTCTGGTCGAAACTTAGCGGTATTGTTGCGCAGGCAGCGATTGCACGAGGCTCCACCCAACCGGTCCTCCAGTGGAAGCGCTAGGGAAGAAACCTTTTTCTGGCTCACCTGCGAGAGAAAAAGAAAAGGAGAAAGGATTAGCGAGGTCGAAGAGAACAGAAACCTTTTTTTTTTTTTTGTTTCGAAAAGGCCAAACAGTTCATTCTCATTCGTTGCTTCTGATTCTCTCTAAAAACTAGAAAACAGCGGGTCGATCGGCGTACGCATAGCTGATGTCGGCTTCAGAAAAAACAAGGCCCGGTTATCCATTCTTTACCCCCTAGTGGACATTTTTTCGTGTGGCTGTTTTTTGTAAGATATATTATTCCGTTACAAATTATCACCAGAGTTTTGGTTCCAGGGACATGATAGTTCATCAGCTAAGAGAACTGATGAAGTGTAGCACGATACGTTTTTAAGCTTACCCCCTTTATATATATATATATATATATATATATATATATATATATATATATATATATATGTATATCCTGGTATGATTATTCGTCTGTATATTTTTTTGATATTTTTTTCCTAAGCTCAGGAACAAGATCTGACGCTTTGAATTTCGTAAATTCAAAACTAGGTGTGTTTGTCCGACCTCATACTACGTCACTTTTCCATTCGTGCTACAGACATCGACAGTGCGCGCAGCCTAGTACAAGTAGCTACAAGCAACAGGCTACGCATGACCAGGCACATTTGGCGCCTTTGTTACCATTTTTGAGAGAGATAAGTCTCTAGAACGCGTATCGTCACACCATGCAGGCGTCGACGCACAGAACGCCGCCTCTGGTAAGAAACGCGGAATGCGGCTTTTTAGTGAAAGTATTAGCTAGAGTCTCTGAGCCCAACTGAGACTGGCTGAAGGAAGCACAGCCAAAGCCAGACAAACGAGCTGAGCGGGACTCAAACCGCGCCTCGAGACGCTTGCGCGCCACAGCCTTTGCGGTGCTTTCTTTCACACAATCTCAGTTGAGACGCTGGCTCTAGCAAGCCGATATAGAACGCCGAGTTCTGATTGGAATGATTAGTGGATAGGCCCCTGTGTCCACTGCACGCGGAACGCCGGCCGTCCGGCGTTCGGCTCTCGCATTCGGAAGCGTTCGACGAGTGCAGTGGGGACAAAGAAAGCTAGCTTTAGGTCTACCCACTATTTACTCCAACCAGAGCTCGGAGTTCCGACGTCCCCGGCCACTCTCGTACCCTTTTCCCCTTACTTCCTCGGTGCATAGAACCCCCTCGATGATATAATGCGAAACAGATCAAGATTGTCACAGTCGTCACAGGAATCAATAATGATATTCAAGATTTAAAAAAAAAAGTAAGGCCGAGAATTACGACACTAATTCACACGCAAAAAAAAAAAAAAATATATATATATATATTAATAATTAGAAGAGAGATCGGCATTCGTTTCTTTATATTGTTTTCTAGGAAACGAACAAGCATACACAGACAGAAGAATAAAAAGAAGCGGCGGATAAGTGTGGAAGGTAGACTGCAAACTGCAAAAAAAAAAAAAAAATGCGGGAAAATTCGAGCCCGCAAAATATCGGTGGTGTCGGAGATGGGAGGAAAGGGATATGTTCTCCGGGCCCGAGAAGCGGCAACATCGACGAAGACAGACAGCGGAGGAAAAGGGATAGTTATATTCCCTAAATGGAGGAGGAGGACACGAGAGAGTAGGTGAGAAAGAATAGGGGAGAAGGCCAATCGGAAATCCATAAAACTGGACACAAGAGTGCGGCTGGCCCCAAATTCGACCGCTGTATCGCCTCCCCGAGAGAAATCGTATATACTGCCAGACAACTATCGAGAGAAAAAGTGTCATGTAGCCTGGTTTTTGCCCCTTTGTCGGCGCTTTCTTCAGAACTTGGCGACGGGGAGACAATAAGTCAATCGATGTATTGCGTTCTTATCCTTCTCGTTCGTAATAACATTTTTTTTTTCTCCCAATTTCCAGTTTGACCATTACTACTAGTTCTTATTTTCCTAGAAAATGTGCAGCTCGCGGCAAGTCAGAAATTTCGTTTTCAAATCCGGAACATAATAAAGGTGGTCTTGTCCAACACATGACGTCTTTGAAAAAAAAAAGTGAGGGAGCGGGAATTTTTTTTCGTTTAAACAATTTGTTTTTCTTATTTTGAACTTTTTGCGCGACGCCACGAAGGCGGAAGTGACGAATATCAGGACGCTTAAAAAGAGGCGACACTGGCACAAAAACGTACGACATCAGTATGTGAGGAAAAGATTGGAATCGAGGATTGGGCGCCTCCGTTGCAAGACAGCAGTCTTGAATAGTAACGCGTTACTAGTAACGCGTTACTGTAATTTCGTTACTTTTTTGGTAACTTGTAGCTGTAACGAGTTACTTTTTTAAAATGTAACTTGTAACTGTAGTTCTATTACTTTTTTCTGAGGTGACGATGAAAGTAACGACGTTACTTTTGTCGTTACTTTTCAGTGTTTTATGAATAATATATCACTGATCGAGTACAATTTAGATTCTTGTTGCACTTTTAAAATCGTCTATTCCGACATTTTGAGTGTCATGTTGGCCTTGCACAAACTTGTGAATACGTTCTTTCTCACGAGTCACGACCCGAATATAGCCACGTGAAGATATCATGAAAAAAAATCTAGTTATATTCACGCACGCGCTTGTACTTTGTGACTCGACACTTTAGAGCATCCTCGATCATCCGCACCGGTGCGCACCGGGGCACTGAGGTGCGCCCCTTCATCTTCGATCAAGTGCACCGGTGCGCACCGTACGTCCTCGATCAACGAAGCGCACCCTCCCGGTGCAGCTTTTCGTTGCCCCAACGCGCACCAAGAAAATCGGCGGTGCGCCGGGGGGCAGTCCCATCAGGCATTGCGGCCAGGAGCGGGAATCGAAAAGATGGCGGGAGTAGCAGACGCGCAGACTATCGAGATGGCGATCTTGCAAAAACGAACACGCCTCGCAGCTGCACTACATGATTTCCTCGGGTCTTCTGACGGCGAGACGACGAGCTTCTCACCGTCGCCGCGATTACTGGCGATTGCTGCGGTGGCAAGGAGCGCCCGAAAAGCACGAACTTCGTGGAAAGCGGCGTGAGGCGTTTCGATGACAGCGAGGTACGGCTATTATCTGGTGTTTCGTTTTCTTGGAACTAATAATGATGGCCAACATATACATGTGGAATTTTCACCCGCTTCGTGACCCCATCGACCATCACGTCCACGATGTTTATTTCTGTGGGACCGTCAAATCCGCGAGTAAAAAAATAGAAGAAATTGACAGCAGACGGGCACCGTGCGCTGACCTACGCAAAATAAACGAACAAAACGCGAATTGACGCAAGGTGGAGCTCGCCGCGGTGCACCAGCGCGGCGCAGTTTGTCCTCGATGTTGCACCGACATCGCGGTGCACGACCGAGGAGCGCTGTGCACTGTGCTGGTTTCAGGGCGATTCCGGTGCGAGTTGATCGAAGATGCTATAAAAAGCGTACTGTTTATTTTATGCAATAGAGCTTGGTGAGGGGCGTTTTCTAGTTTTTCCTATTTTTTGGTGTTATAGAAAAGTAACTGAAAAGTAACGTCGTTACTTTTTAAAAGTAACAGTAACTGTAACGAGTTACTCTTTTGTTGCGGTAACTGTAACGGTAACTTCGCTACTTTTTTCTGAAAGTAACTGTAACTGTAACAAATTACTTTTTAAAAGCAACTTACCCAAGACTGCAAGACAGCAATTGATTCGAAACAGGGTCACGCTTGAATCGACAGGCCCAAACACTAACCTTAGCATAAAACAAAATAAAATAATATTAAAAAGAAGCTTTTGTCACTTTATTTTTACCCTGGCCGTGTCCGTTCCTCTCCCTCCCTCTCCTGCCCCCCCCCCCCCCCCCCTTTCACTCCCCAGCTCAGTACACACCTCCTTGATAAAATGGCAGCAGAGCAGAACTTTCACCGTCACCAAAGGAAAACGCGGTGCATGAGTAGGTCACGACTGTCCAAGAAAGCAAAGAAAGGCAAAAAAAAGAGGGCGAAAGGTAAAAAGGCATGCATTTCAATCGTCCTTCATCCAAACAATTCTAGCACCCCCCTGTAAAAAAGAAATGCATCATCCGAATTCGCGAACTCCTCGACACAAAGCGAAGGAAGATCAAGCTTCGCCGAGCTCGCTAGCGTTTAGTTCCAGCAAGGTATGTATTTAAAGGAGGCAGGGAATCCCCCGGGATTTCTTCCCCTTTTCTCTTTTTCCTCCATAAATTATGCTTGCAGCAAAGTTCAAGGAGCGTCTGACTACGAGCAGAGGGGTCGAACTGCATTGGCATCTTAGCGGGTTTTTTTTATTTCTCGGGGGCGAAGGTCGGTGAGACGTTTCGCGTTATCGCCAGCATGGCAGAGGCTGAGTCCTCGGAAAAGTTTATTTTCGATGAAGGCCCCCTCTGCTTTTATCGTGGAAGAAACAGGTAAAGTATTACGTTCAAGTCAGTCGAAAGCTGCGTCAGAAACAAGCAAGCGTTTTACGTTTGTTGGACCCACAGCTGAAGTGAACAGGGGCACGACTGTTGAGTCTCCCGCCCAACAGAGACTGGAGCATTTCTCAGGGTGTTCTTTCTAAAGCTGGGGCCATGTGCAAAATGGCCCATTTTTGAAAAAAAAAAAAAAAAGCAGTCTGCGACAAAGGCAAAGTTCTGAAAGGGTAGGGGAAAAATACCTACCGTCAGCGAAACGTGTTGAACTTATGCAATATTTTTCAGAACAGCATAAAAGCGAAAAGCGGAGAAGCGAAGATTAAGTTTTGTTATTTTTTATAGTCCTGGAAAATATGGAATTTAGACGTTCTTCGATAACGGATTCTGATTGATTCTGTGAACAGAACTTATGACCAATGAGTGAGAAGCTATATTCCATTTCACTTTAAGCGCAAGAGAGGCTGAAGCTACAAGGGCGATCATGTTGCCCTGAAGAGTGCTTCCACAGCACGGGCGCGTGTGCTTGTCAGGGACGCTGAAAATCTGGCGCTCGCTTTTGTAGCTTCTGTCACGCTCACACTTAAAGCAAAACAGAGTATAGAGCTCTTGCTCCACGTGCTGTCAAACTGCACTCCAAGTCCTGAGAACGCTCACCATCCCTCACTCAGCCTCACATTCAGAATAAGAGTCATGCGTTCGAGAATTCAAGCGAATGTTAGTCAGGAACTAATAGTGAGTGACTGATCTTAATCACGAGTGCGAGTGAGTTTTTTTATTTTGTTTTGAGTGAAAAGTGTGAGCATGACGGATATAACTTTTCTTTTTACTGGTTGTAAGATTGAGTGATGTCAAGCTAAAAACATGACTTTTTTTTTTAAGGACACGGGCTCAACCTCATTCACTCGTACAAAACTCGAAAACCCATAAAAGACGCATCCACGAATAACTATACAAGACACGCACGCATAAAACACAAGTCGGGTTAAAGCAGACTAGAAAAAGCCGGAATGTGTTGTGCGCCCAGAAAAGCAATTTCCTCCCGGAAATGGCACGGAACCACTGGATCCACCTCCGGGACAGGGTTCTGCTACTCAAAAAACATGAAAGTCCCTAAACAAACAAACAAAAAACGGCGCGAGTGCAGTTAAGGTACGCATCTAATGTATAAGAGAAGTACTGGTGGCCCTAAAGAGCCAAGGTGTGTGCACCGTCATTAAAATGCCACAAAGAGCAGGCCGAACCAAGAAAAGCAGATTCTCGTCAAATAAAGTTATCCAAATTTCTTGTTGTCTGGAACCTTGTCGCGAGTTCTTTCTCTTAAAAATAGTTACAACACGCAAAAAAAAAAAAAAAAAAGAGATAACTATATTGCTAGGACCCACTCTATGTTCCCATAGCCTCGCTAAATTTGTTTTGAAAATTGCGCGATAGTTCCGTGGATCAATCTATTTCTATGCCCGTTAAAAAAATGCTGCCGTGTTTGTTGGGTCGGTGACGACATCCGCCCAACGCGTAGCGTCCTTTTGCACGCACTCGCAGACTTGACTTTCACAGCGTCTCGCTCTTCAGCTTTCAGGTTTACCTTCCCCGTATCAAGACGGCGATGTCTACGGCACCACTCGCGTCATCGAAGTCTTCGACACTGATCGCAGCATGCGATGAGAGCGAAGTTGTCAAGATACGCTAGAAGCTGGTCATTTTAAGCTGGTCGCTGGAGCTGGTCGCGAGCGACCAGCTCCAGCGACGACGACGAAATCGTCACGGATGAACTGGCCGTCGCCCAGGACGATCGCTCACGTGCATGCAGGGTGGAAGATGAAATGACAAAGGGGCGAGAGCAAAAGTATACAAAATACATTACTAGAGAGAATACATTATACTGCGCCCATTTGCATTAAACGGTCCGCCTAATGCGCTGATAGGGAGTTTTAGCGAGCCGTTTTCCAAGCACACGGTTCCGAAATCACGAACGGTACAGCTGGTTCGTTTCGTGAAACCGTGCGTCAAATTTGACATACTTTAGCGAATCGTGAAAGTGGCGCGACCGTGTAAACGATGATGATGATCATGCTTTAACGGTGGCGACATCTTCTAGCAAACATGTGAAACATTCTGCAACGCGTAAATCCGTGGCGGCTCGTGTTTCCGGCGTACGACTGATGTAAACAAGACGGCCGGCGTAATATTTGCCGGTGGGAATTTCAAGAACTGCGAAGCTAGATAGAGTAAAAAGTGTCTGAACGACCAAAAAGGTATGTGGTGTGTCTTCGTCATCTTCAACTTGAACGATCGTTCACGTTGTGTGCCGTCGAACCAAATCATTTCGTCTGCTCGCGGTCGCCACAGCAGCAAGTCTGCCCGCAGATCGCAAAAATCTACTAGCATGCGCCGTTTACAGCATTCACGATCGCTTACCATTGTGAGCTGTCCTCGAAATGATTTGGTTCAACTTCTCAGATGCAGCAGACTAGCAGGACGGCAAATTGCCTCCCGCTGTCCTAAGCCTAACGCTCGGCTGGGTCGGCGAAGGCGGTCGCTGAACCGACCGCCATCTTTTTTTTTTTTATCCGAGCCGTGAACGGTGCTGGCTGCGTTGCGGTGACGACTCCAGCGGCCGGAATGGGAGAAACAACGAGAAGAGCCTCCCGACTCTCCGAACGACTCACGCGCGCATGCGCAGTGGCGTCGCGGATGCGTTCGAGGGCGAACCGTTCGTGTGGAAACGACCTGCTAAAACTCCCTAGTTTCTCCCCTGGCGGTTTGAACGCATCGTCGCGCCAAAAAACAACAACATGGTCATCCAGCCATTCAAACTGCGCCAAACCTATCCGCGCCGAGGATATTGTATTATCGGATAGTAGGATGTGTTTGCCCTAGTAAAGTATTTGATTGTACGTTGGAGCAGCCGAGTAGCGTGAGTGTGCGCGATCGTACCGTGGCGAGGGGAGCTTGAGAGAGCATGGGAGCGCCAAGAACGAGAGAGCGTTCAACTAAATATGATGATCACGTGGTTTGTGGGCACCATGTGGTGTGACTACCTTGTGCAATGTTGTCTGGACTCGCAGACGAAAATAATGAACGTTCGTAAATTGATTACTGCAATTAGTTGAGCTTCAAAAATCGCGGCTGGTGTATACGCTAAATAGCCCATGAGCATTCCATTTCCAGAAGAATCTATCTTTCTAATTTTCCTTTCCTAACATATTTAAAGAGAAAATGTGTTTCTGGGCTGGGTTGCATGCGAAAAGCATTACGCCCAACTGTGAAGGAAAGCCATTACACGCCGACCAAAGCAACATGAAGCATAAGGAGCTCAAACAGGCAATACAGAAGGATACAGAGCATACTCAGTCACGATTAATCATAATTAGCGAGATTTGTCAAGCAGCACAGCGGGAATCTCAAACCGTGCGATCCGCAACTTGACGGCTACGCTCTGCGTCACGAGGAGAAGGCGAAAGGAGGAAGCAGCTGCATGATTCGACAGATCCTGCGATAGACGGCAACTGTCGGCGCGCGCCGGTGACTTCGGAACGACGAAGCGTAGCTTCCCACGTGATCTCACAACGTCACAGGTCCCCAATAAATTGAAACTTGTCTCGACCTTTCTGATGAGTGTCGTGGGTGCAACCACCCGAAACATTCCGTAACCAAGCGTAACAAATCATGACGTCCCAATGATGCATGCACGACGCATTCTGTGCTCCCTGGGTTCGTAAAAGTGATATAGAAAAGCTCATGTTTTATTTATTAAAAAAAAATGTGTATCTGTCGAAGCAACGGGGCGACGCCAGGGGCCCAGAGAAGGAACTGTTATTAACAAAAGCGAAAAGGTAAGCCTGCTACTCGGACGATGACTGTATCTTGGGACGTTAAACTCGGACATTGCAATATACATTTCCTATTACACGGAATCACAGAGAATATGACTGCGTGCTATGCATCGTTGGCATCATTTTTCAGAATGTGTAAGCAATCAGGGCCCGCTTGCTGGAAACAGTGTCTGAGCTCAGACTGGGAAAGAGAAAGCACGAGCAAAGCCAGCGCATGACCTGCGCGTGATTCAAACCGCGTCTCATGACGCTCACGCGCCCTAGCCTTTGCAGTGCTTTCATTCACCTAGTCTCAGCTGAAACGCTGCTCTAGCAAGCCGTCTCAAGGTTTGCAGAGTGTATATCGAAGCATTAAGTAAATAAAAAAATAATAATAATTAAATACGGATTTGTTTCAACGAAACAATTATTCATATTAGGAAAAAAAAAAAACGAAACAAGACACCAGAAAGTGCAATTACAAGCTGGACCGCCTCTTTTTTTTTATTTTTTTTTTTTTACGCTATCAAAGTAACAAATAATTGTACCTAACCTATACGAAACTGTAAACACGCATGGCAAGCTGGTGAATGGCAATTATATATCAAACCGAGAGACGCAAAAATAAGGGAGGGGGCACCTACGCACAAAATGTTAACCTATTTGAAGCAGTGTATGTAAATGACTTTTTTTTTCCTAGTCTCGGGTTTAACTATGGGCGACCAACACTACTTTCTGACGCGCATCCCTTGTTCACAAAGGGCGCTCCATCCAGAACGCTTTCGGCCCACGCGGTCGGTTCCAAAAGATTAAACACCATCCCCCCTCCCCCCCCCCCCCCCCCCCCCCAGCCCACGACCCTAATTTGGCCAATCTAGCCGGTGACCACAGCACACGAGAGTGGCAACGTCAGCTTACGAGAGAAACCAACGTGCTGCCACGTCAATAACACAAGTCAACCGCCATAGAATAGAGCGCCGCCCTGCGCTGTGTGCAGGCGAGAAAGGGCTCGGAATCAACTGAGAGAGGGAGTAATCGAATAATAAAGAAAAAGAGATGGAGTGCTGCGGGAAAGACTGCCCATTAGGGTCAGCCATGCATCAGGGCAAAGTGACAAATGATGGGGCCACAGCTGGCCATCCTTCTCATCCTCCTCCGACTGCATCATCCCAGAGGAGAAGGAAGGAGGAGAAGAGCAGCTTCTCCTACTACGCTCCCCCCCTTCCGTCAAGGAAGGACACCGGTCAATCCGATCCCTTGAAGATTCACAGTGGAGGTAACAGGACAGCAGCCTACACAGGCGGTATAGTCCACGGTATATATTCTTAAATGACTCGTAAATAAAGCTTTTTTACTGTTTTTGTTTTGTTTTTTGGTATTCATATCGATAAAACAAGTATAATACCGCCCCCCGCTTCTCAAACCGGTTTCACAAAAGTCGGAGAAAACTAAAAAAAACAAAAAAAACAATTGAAGCTACACTTGTATACATCGACACCCGACTTCGACGTTACGCCGTTGTGGTGGCGCTGTTGTCACTACGGCGCATGCGCAAAAGCTTCACGCAAATCTGCGCGTGCTTGTTTGTCAGCAGCCTGTCGTTTTATCAGAAACCCCGAGCTCCGTGGGAAGACATCTTTGTCTATGGCTTCATTCTGCGTCAACAAGGATTACAATACAAAGAGGAAGTGTTCCAAAAAGCACTTTTTTTGGAACTGCACCCAGGGGCTACCAGTCGTACTGCACTGGCTCAATTTATCATCTGCAGCGTAAACCAGCGTCGCCTGACCTCAAAGGCAGACGGACCTCACGCGGTGTAGACGCTTTGCACACTCGTCATATTACAGCCGCTATTGCTGACCTTCTCTCGTCTTACCGAGATACCGAGCCATAGAAACGGGCGTTGGCGAGCCTCCACGAAGGCCAATGCTGCGGAGAAGGACACAATAAAATCTAAGATGGCAATGACCTGGTCTGTTAGGCTAATAATAAAGTGAAGTAAACTGAATAAGAGGAAACGAAAACGAAAAGTCGGTTGTGGCGACGCCCATGTGAAGCTGCTGCAAAGCGTTGATAAGCACGAACGTCAAATTTCTGGTTTTCTGGCCAATCAAGAGGCAGCAAAGAAGGCACGGAAAATGCGCGATGACGACGCAGCCAAATGCGCGCCGACCTTGGCTAAGATCGGGGGAAACAAAGGCACGTGGACGCATTCGGGGGCTAAACAAACGCTCGTGGTGCGCAAAAAGCAGGCCACCTTGCACTGCCTTAGCTGCTTCTTTCTCGGGGAAATCCCACCTGTTGTGTAGTTTCATTTTTTTTTATCGGTACCGGGGGAATTTTCGGAGCATTCGGGTCGCACGCACGTTCCCTGGAGGTTGGGGACTATCACGCTTGTGTCCCATTTTCTTGAACAAAAGCACAGACAAACATATCTTTTGTCCGACACCGAAAACTGACACTGAAAAACGCCGAATCTGTGGAAAACGTACCCCCCCCCCCCCCTCTCTTAAGCTGGAATAAAAATAATCCCCGTAAACATGGTCCTATACTTGTAAAGTATCGCCGAAAAATGAAGCATGGCCAACAGTGAAAGTATCCACAGTGCGCCGACGTTTGTGGCACTCTTAAAGACCGAGGACCAGTTCGCGCTTTCCACTTTTCCCCCGCTTCCGCCTCTCCCCCTTCTATCCTATCCACCGTTGCCTGTTTCCTCCTTTCCCAAGGTGAGGTTGATTTTCTGCCTTGCAGAATCTCGTGTCTGGTCGTCGGCCTTTAAGCCAGGTCACAATGGTAATACGCCGTACACCCGCCGGCAATATGAAGGTGGGCACCTTACCTGGTTTCTTGCCTGTTTTACGGCTCCCGAAAGCTATATTAATTCTCAACGTCTGAAATGGTACGTGGCCTGGGGTCTAAACTTCGCGTTCTAGCCCTCTTCTGGAACAGAGCTTGTTCCAAAACTTGCAGGAGCGTCAAAAACAAGAAGGGGGCTGTTCACCTTCATGTGACTCACGGGTGTAGAAAAGACTGTCAGCAGTCACTGTCTAAGTCGTGCTTTCATTTTTTTTTATATGGCGGTCCTGTCTCATTGGCCATAAAGAAAGTCGTATCACTATCTTTCGCTCACAATGTGCGAATAAGCGAAAGAGAGAGCTGTAACACGGTCACGCAATTGGTTGGCGTCGTGAATGCCACTGACGACCGCCACCAGCGATGCCTGAAGTCGGTATACGAGCAGTGGAAGTTTCTAAAACCGTCCAACTTCACGCAGAGATACTGGATACTGCCAAAGTGGGATTTCGCATAACGCGAGGAACGATTGAAAACGAGTCTTTAAAGCAGACGACACGAAGGCGCCGCCATGAGTGGCGCCACTCATGACGGGGCACCAGGGCTGCCCTCTTCGCTCTCTACGCGCGGCACGGCCAACGGGAAGTCTCGACTTCCTCTCATCGACCCAAGAGGGGAGAGAAAAAGAGCTTTTCCATTCTTCGGGCGCACGGCGACGAGAACTGACGAGGTCGTAATCTACGCAAAGCGTCGCCCGTAAAGCTTTAAAAAAAGAAACTAGTTTGGATAAAATGCAGACATGTCAGCGGAAAGAAGGCCTGACGTTTTTGTCCAAACCCCTGCAGTTGAACGCGCAGGAAAGGTGAACTCTATCGAGCTCTGGCACAGCTTCAAATTAGAGTACCTAGTGAAACCAATGCCAAGAAGCTCAGTCCCTCAGTACCCGTGGAGCGAAACAATCGAAAAATAAATTTAAAATACACAACAAAAAAAAAAAGCTTTCGAACGAATTCCCACTTACATCATTAGCTCCCAAAAAACGTCGGCAGAAGCAATGTTGAAAGTAAAATTTGAAACTAAACATTTGAGAGAAATCTCTCTGGTTGGGGAATACAATAATTAAAATATGGCAACCAACCAATTCCTAAACATGTAGGGGCCCTACGTTTCGAACCGACTCGGTTCTTCGTCAGGGGCGACTGTGGCCGTTGAGGAGCGACGTTTTTCGATCTTCTTTTTCTTTTCTCAGGGATGTGGCGCATTTCTCGATCTTCTTCTTTCATGAATATGGCGAAGCCCGTTCACATACACTGTTGGTAAAGCACCAAGGCACCTATTTATGTTGCCTGGCGTCGTTTGAATATGCCAGGACTCGACGAAAAGCCTATGTCGGTTGTTAGTTTCTGCGTCGATAATGCTGGTGTTGTCGAAGTCAACCCAGCCTGCCACAAAGCATCGGTGGTTAGGACACTGCTGTCTAGGACGAAGGCTATATGCTCCTCTGAGGATGACAGAAGAAAGGAAGAAAAAACCGTCCGTGCTGATCTGAAAAAGAACGGATACACGAGCACCTTCATCCAACGCGTTGCCCGTCGTCAAGCTCGAGGTCAAAGACAACAGCAACCACAAGCCTGTACGCAGCCACGCCCAACCTCGCGCATCTGCGTACCCTACATCAGAGGAACAAGCGAGGCGCTTGCACGCGTGCTAGCCAAAGAAGGAATCCGCGTAGCCCACAAGCCGATGTCCACGCTTGGATTACTCATGCCCCGTCCAAAAGATCGCCCTCCGAAAGAAAAAACTCAGGGCGTGGTTTATAAGATCCCTTGTGCAGATTGTCCAGCCACTTACATCGGCGAGACAAAGAATTTTAATGAAAGAATACGCCAACACAAAAACGACGTTCGCAAGCTCGACCCTCTGGCTCGACCACGAGTGCAGCGCAGTCGCCGAGCACTGCGAAGTCAAAGACCACCGGATTGACTTCGACAACACCAGCATTATCGACGCAGAAACTAACAACCGACATAGGCTTTTCGTCGAGTCCTGGCATATTCAAACGACGCCAGGCAACATAAATAGGTGCCTTGGTGCTTTACCAACAGTGTATGTGAACGGGCTTCGCCATATTCATGAAAGAAGATCGAGAAATGCGCCACATCCCTGAGAAAAGAAAAAGAAGATCGAAAAACGTCGCTCCTCAACGGCCACAGTCGCCCCTGACGAAGAACCGAGTCGGTTCGAAACGTAGGGCCCCTACATGTTTAGGAATTGGTTGGTTGCCATATTTTAATTATTGAAAGTAAAATGCAGTTAACCCTTTCGGCCCTGGTGTCCTATAAAAAAGGACATGAAGAAAGCTAAGTATTAAATGAAATCTAAACAGCCTAGAAACCGAAACAGGAACTGAGCCTGTGGCGAAAACATCCCCAATGGCATGGACATCATTTGCTTCTTCCTTCTCCTCCCCGAAGCTCCAGTAGTACACAAACAAAATGGCGGATGGTGAAAACGGCGGCAACGAAGGTGAGCGCATGTTTTGTTATTTTTTACTCAATAGCTGCTCAAGTGTTAACGATGAGAATTTCGTGCATTGTTCCTAATATATTCAAGGCTGTAGTGGTAGCAGAAGGGTTCTTCTGGAGTGAATATTATGTCCGCGGCTTGTCACATTGTATGTGTCCTATAAATAGGACGCCAGGAGGGCTATGTTGCGCTTTTTGCACTCCCAGGAGACTAGGGAGAGGGAAGTGACGTCAACGACACAGCAAACGCAGATTGGGTGTTGATTTCGTTTTCTTCTGTCAACATCCAATCTGCTTGAATATGGTCAGCTGAACAATTACAAATTAGAAAAAACCGTGAGAGAAAATACATACACCGCTGTATGTATTTTCTCTCACGGTTTTTTCTAATTTGTAATTGTTCAGCTGACCATATTCAAGTATGTACCAACTAGCTCAAGTAAAATCCAATCTGCATTTGCTGTGTCGTTGACGTCACTTCCCTCTTCCAAGTCTCCTGGGAGTGCAAAAAGCGCAACATAGCACCCCAGGGCTCAACGGGTATCAGGGTTCTGTGAGAGGTGTTGCAACTGTGTGCTTGTTGTTTTCTTTTATAGGAGCCGTAATTTTTATTTTTGCCCTAATTAGTTTTTGCTCAGGTGGGACAATACCTCCTGGAGTATTCTATTCGGCCAGAAGATCATTACGCCCGAAAAGGCCGCTTCTCGAAGATCCTGATATAATGTTTGCCGCGCTGGGAAATGGCGACATATCCGACGCTGATGATGAAGAACACGAGACAGATGAAGCCAGCGCAGTTGTCGATGTGGCGGATGACGACTGGGCCAACCCGCAGGAACTCTCCGACTCTTCTGATAAGAATGACCAGCATGAAACGAGAGCCCGAGACCCCGAGCCTTGGTGCAGGAAAGTTTTTGAAAAACCATGTACTCAATTTCAGCCAGTTTCTGACGAGAACGATGGCTATCTTGGACCTCCTCTCACGCCATATGAGTACTTCTCGAGGTATGTGCCCCAAAGCGTGTTCACTGAGCTAGCCGATAAGACAAACATGTACTCAATTTGCCATGATGGAAAATCAGTTCTGACAGATGAAGAACAAATCAGATGATCATTGCACTTCACTTGGCAATGGGTGTGATACGCTATCCTCGGTTGCGCTTGTATTGGAAGCCTTCATTCAAGACCGAACTTTTGTCATCTGTGAGCATGTCAAGAAACCGCTTTGAGCAGCTCAGAAATTGCCTTCATATTGTCGATGTGAATGGCGACCACAACGCCAATGACCGTCTCTGGAAAGTAAGGCCCCTTCTGAATTCGTTCCAAGAAAGGTGCCGTCAGCTTCCCTTGGAGGAACACCTTTGCGTGGATGAACAAATAATTCCATTCAAAGGAAAGCTTGATGTCAAGCAGTACGTCAAAGGCAAACCAAACCCTTGGGGCGTGAAGGTATTCATGTTGTGTGGCGCGTCGGGAGTCGTTTATGATTTCATCGTTTATCAGCGCTCCACAACAGAACTGAGTTCTGAAAACAAACAAACGTTTGGTGTGACAGGTGCGTTTGTTTTGCACTTAGCAGCAAGGATACCTGATGGCATCGGGCACAAGTTGTTTTTCGATAACTACTTTACCTCACTGCCGGTGCTCCGTGTACTTCTGAAGAAAATAATTTATGCTGCTGGTACTATTAAAAAAAAAAAACAGAACTGAAAAGTGCCCTCTGAAGACAGAAAAGCAGCTGAAAAAGGAAGGAAGAGGGTCGTCTGACTACCTAGTGAGCAGTGATGGCAAAATCGTAATCACAAGGTGGATGGACAATCGAGCCGTAAACCTGGCGTCGAATTGCATTGGCGTTGACGACGAAGATGTTGTGAGCAGGTGGAGCAAAGCAGACGGCGACTACATAAGTGTCAAACGCCCTGCAGTTGTAAAGAAGTACAACGAAAGCATGGGAGGGGTAGACAAGACAGATTTTTTGGTGTCCCTCTACCGGACCTCGATTCGTTCAAGAAAATGGACGCTCCGTGTAATCGTGCACTTTTTCCATCTGTGTGTGACCAACTCCTGGCTCGAGTACAGGCATCATGCCCAGCTCCGAGGCATCAGCACGAAGGAGCAGATGGACTTACTAGAGTTCACCCTGGCTGTAGTTGATAAGTTGGCAAAAGCTTGTTCCCTCAACTTGCCACGGAAGCGCGGGCGACCATCTACCTCTCCGCTTCAACCGCTCAAGAGGCTTAACGCCACCACACTGAGACCAGTCCACGATGTTATGTACGACCAGATTGGACACTGGCCTTCCGTAGAGAGAGAGCAGCAGCGATGCAAATTGGAAGGGTGTACAGGAAAGCCAAAGATAAAATGCCAAAAGTGCAACGTTCACCTCTGCTTGTCCAGTGGAAAGAACTGTTTTCTGGCTTTCCACACACGATAGCTTCAACCTTGGCAAGCAACTGTGCAGGAAAGCGCAAGAGTGCAATGTGAACCTTCTTCTTATGCGCCGTAAAGAACTGTTTTCTGTCTTTCCATATAAGATGGCAAGCAATTGCGCTCAGACCGAGCAATTTTCGCCAAAATAAAGTTCACCTTTCGACTTTGCGTTTGTACGTTTTGTTAACCTCCAAGCCCTGATGTCCTATATATAGGACATGACGCAATCTCGAATGACAATGAGTGCCAAAGAAATCTTTTTGTTGCAAAGGCCTTTAAACAATGTATTTAAGAAAGTTCAGGCGAGAAAAAAAAATATCCACTGTAAAAAAAATATTAGGGCCGAAAGGGACGTATATGCACCCAAACGTCTACAGAACAAGAAAGTGACGAACAGAAGACAAACATTTATAATGTGGACGCCGTCGTATACAACCTAAAAGATTACCGTTCCAATATATAAACTGAACGTTTTCAATAAAAATAAACACAAAAAAAGCAGATCGTGAACAAACAAAAAAATTGAGACGGCACACTTGTATAGGAAGCACTAATTGAGCAGGCCGACAGATGAGCCTCATGCAGCCACCTTGGTCACCCCTTCTCCCCTTCACTCCCCCTTTGTCTTACTTTCAGAACTGGAACCGACGAGAAATATATTTTTTTTAATACTACACGAAGCAGGTGCGCAACGGCGAAACGCCGCGCTCGAGCGAGCGCCCCTCGGCTGGGCGAAGAAACGCCAGTATTACCGAACACGCAAATTAGCGAGCAGATTCGGGCGTCCCCCTCTCCCCTCTCCTCGCATGTTCCCGATTAAAGCTTCGTCCAAGACGAACGAAAACAAAGATTAATTTTTCTATTCTATCTTCGGAGGAAAAAGGCGTAGGGCTGATTAGAAGGAGGCAGCCACTTATGGCTCTCCTGAAATCGATGTCGGAAGTAGGATGGCAATGCCCGTTTATTACACAAAATGTCGGCCCAATAAAAAGAAAATCCCTCTTCTTTCCCCAAAACGTTTCTCTATCCTTCATTCTCGGATAACGATATGGAAGCCGCAAGTAGCTTCTTGGAACAAAGGAACGCGTCGTTCCTTGACGCGTCTTTGATCCCCAGTCCGTGGGGATGCAGGGAATTCCGGACAGACTGAAGGACGCTCGGATGAGCTAATATTTCGATCGACTTAAAGGGGCCCTGCAATGAC
This sequence comes from Ixodes scapularis, assembly GCF_016920785.2. NCBI lineage: Eukaryota > Metazoa > Arthropoda > Arachnida > Ixodida > Ixodidae > Ixodes > Ixodes scapularis. Next base: position 50,761,402 of record NW_024609837.1, read on the forward strand.
TTTTTTTACTAATTTTTAATTTGCACCGAACCTGAGCGCACTGAACGTAGTAACTTAGTGAAACTTTTCTTTTCTCGAAATTCCCTTTATTTTAAAAGTTATAGGCAAATTAAAATTACAAAAACAAGCAAAAAATAACCTCCCTCATGACGTCCTTGGTTGCTTGAGAGTGGCCGTGAACTAGAGGAGAAGTAGTGAGCTCATCGAGCGCTCACGGCTGCCGCAGTCCGTGTCGACGGCGCGAGAGGGCGCCATTAAAGCGTGTTCTGGATATGCTGTATGCAGCGGGCAGCCAGAGCGGCTCTCATGGCATTTGCTGCGCGATTAAACACTAATTCGGCGTGGCACTTCGTTGGCCACAAACGACAGCAAATACGGGGTAAAGATCAGTTCAGAATGGGAGCTACTTTGCGTTGCCATACCGCAAAACGGCCAAACCGCAAGACAAAGCTTCTCGCCGAAGGCCTTCGGAACGCTCGGAGCCGGTCGGATCCGCCTGCACATACGACCGCAGCGCCGCCGCGTACATCCGGGACCTTTCCGTGTTGGCGCCTGATCCCACTACTCCTTTCTAGTACGCGCCGCCTTTTCCACCGCTTGGTGGCGGGTATGTCGACGGGTCATTTCTTGTTTTCGTACTTTATAAACTGTATTCGTTTCTTTTTTTGATCTAAAATACTGAACAAAAACTACTTTTATAAATAATTGAAACGGTTCGCGCCACATATACTGTGTATTTCGACTAAAAAAAAGCTTTTAGCGGCTCTGACCAGTAGTAAGCCCAGGACCAAAGACGTCACATTTTGCGCGCTTTCGGTACCGCGGGTCGCCCTCGTCGGTGGAGGGGGTTTCCGCGTCGTCCGGTTAAAATATGACGCATTGATATTTAGTTACTCTCTCCGTCCCCAATGGCTTGCCCGAACCCTAAGAGACGTGCAAACCGTAAAAAAGGTGAACGCTTAAATATGATTGCAGGGCCCATTTAAAAGAGCACTATAGCTAAAAGAAAAAAATCGACATTTACGTTTTCATAGGTATGTCGTATGTCATTAAACGAACGAACAGAAAGCGAAATATTTCCGTCGCTATGCTCATTAGAGTGTTTTGAAAACATACGTCTCCTTCAAGATCGAGGTCTTGAAATTTAGAGGCATGTCCTCGAATCGCTGGCATTCACTTGACGCCATATTGGAGGGCGATGGCGAGAGCGCCTGCTCAGAACGAGCTCACACTGATAGCCTGCTATAGAACCGGCAATCTTGATGGTCCGGAATGCACGATTGCAAAATAGCGGCCGGGGCAAGGTGTCAGCACGCGCTTAGCAGCCGCGTACACAGCTATGGCCGCCAGTGAATTATTGGCGACGTGAGCGATCGATAGCGTCGCTGTGTTCGGCCTTCCACGATTGGCCGAATGCTGACAATGACGTCAGCATAGGATTTCTCATCGACAAAAATAACACTAATGTAAGAACTTCAATTTTGACGCTGTTTGGAGCGTTCCTTTCGGAGCGCAATGATTTCAAGCTTCCGCCATGCTCAATACAAACAACATCTAACTTGTTCGCAAGGTAGTGACGCCAGGAGAGGTAATCATAGGAGGCTAACACCAAAACATCTCGCCGCTAGTAGACAACTGCAAGCATGGCGGCCCCACCGGTGTCCCATGTGTCCAAGCACGTGAAGCATGCGCTTGAACGTATCTTTGGGAAGCTCGCAATGGGAAGCTCGCAAAATGAGAGTCGCGATGTAAAGATAGACGCTTTTCACAGGCGCCAGATTGCAGCTGCCATTGGTGACCTTCTCTCATCTTACCTAGTCTTACCCAGATGCCGATCCAGTCAAGAGGGTATTGACGAGCATCCACCAAGGTCAATGCTGGCGAGAAGGACGCAGTATAATCTAAAATGACTATAACCTGCCCTGCTGCGGTCATGACGAAGTGAAGTAAACCTAATAAGAGGAAAGAAACTTTGAAGGTCGGTAATGGTGGTGCCCATGCACAGCTACTCCAAATCGTTTATAGTGCTTAAGTTGTTCTTGCTTTTCTTTTTCTTTCCGGGAATAGTTCGCTTTGTGACAAACGTATCGCATCGTAAAACAGGACTGCTTTGATAGAAAGCTGTTCCTTTAAATATATATATTTTTAAACACTCTGTTGGTACGAGTATTGCCAGCCACCTAACCCTAGCTTGGAGAGCTCGGGCGGACCTCAACAATGGGGTCCGGCTTACCTCGACCTCAACGGTCCCGGAGCGTAGATAGAGGTCGTTCTGAAAGCGACTGCGTCAATTTATTTCGCGATCGGTCGTTAAAGGGGCAGGGGGGAAAGGGGGGGGGGGGGGGGGGGCTATACGAGCGCTGCACACACAATAGGCGTCCCAAGCGCCAACCGGAAAGATAGGCGCTGCGTCCACGGGAGGAATGATACAGCTCCCGTCGGGGTGCTATTCAACGTATGAAGAAAGAGGAAACTGCCGGTTCGGGCTATTAGAAGCCGTCACTAGACGCGCAAAATGTACACAGGTCGGGGGATTTGAAAGCGGCAGCAAATCTTCCGAGAGGTCCAGTATACATTCTATACTATTTTTCCGAAGGACCAGGGGAGGGCCTACCAGGTCCGAAACGTTTTCACTGGAATCTTCGCTGCGAGTTCCAAAAAATAGTATTGTTTGGATGAGAAAAACACGAGAATGCGAGCCATCAGGTACAAATTTAAGATTCCGTAAATTAACCTGGGAATGAAAAAAGGAAAACGGTTAATTTCACATCAGGTAGCGCCGGAATTTTTTATTTTTTATCTTCACTCTTTCGATGTTTTTTTTTTTTGTCTCCTTTATCCTATTCTCACGTTAGATCATTGGATATATTATACATGTATAGAGAGACGTCACGGTCATTGAGTTCCCTCAATTATAATAAAATTTGAAAGTGCGTCTCAAAGCTCATATTTTGTTGATCCGATAAAACCAAAGCGGTGTTAATGTGCAGAACTACGTTCTTGATTGCATTCCTATTTTAAGAATGTCTGTAGTTCGTGACCTTGCTGCTTGTCTCAATTCTACGTGTCTTTTTTTTTTGGGGGGGGGGGGGGGCATTTTTCTCAAACTGTTGGTTCAGCTGGAAGATTGATGGGCAGGATTTGTAGATCGTTTGGCCAAGATTTTTTTTAATCAATTATGTATTATTCGCGCACATTTTGCAGCCAAATTCGTTCTCGCCTTGAGTTTGCAAGCGTTGTGCATAATTCTGTGAAAGCAACTAGTGCATTAAAAAGGGAAGTGCAAAAAAATTAATTCGATTTGTTTACGATTGATATGATGGGCGAAGGTGTTTTTATGACTACGCCTACATACTTGAAACTCTCAGCTTACAAACGTTATAAAGGCATAAAGCTGCGCGATATATGTTAATATGTTGCATTAAATAATTCGCGGCCAACTATACTTTAGCAGCTAGATCTGTTAACTTTCACTCGGGTTCTCATTAAAAAGTGTGTCCGATCACCAAAATGCAAGTGTCTTTCAATGCCATTTTACCAAGTGCTTCTTTAGAAGTCTTTTGCAAATTATGTCTATTTTAAAAGCAAACTCAAAACTTTGATTACTCATCGTAACCAAAGCGTTTTACTACCAGCGTGTTCTGCAAATTGTATAATCACGTAAGCGTCGTATTTCAAGACGTCGATCCTTTGGAAGCACAGAATAATAAAGCGTTATTATTTTTTTATTGTAGCACTAGTGAAAACTCCCAGATGTGTAAGAAATGTCTTGGTCCTATAAACGCATAGGATCAAATACGATCATAAAAGAGCGTACAAGAACCTTATAAGATCTTATAAGAATAGCATAAGATTATACAAGAAGTTATAAAAACTTATTATAAGTTTCTTATAACTTCTCATATAATCTTATATTGTTTTATATGTTCTTATAAAGTTCTTTTATTCTCTTATATGATCTTATAACAATATGCGTTTACTGGACCCAAGACATTTCGTATACAAATAAGACTTTTCGTCAGATGCCGTAGCGAAAACTCTTCCACATAAGAATTTTCTTTGTCTAATAAACACATATGCGCAGACAATATCACATAAGGCCTTATAAGAAGTTATGACAAACTTCTTATCAGTTTCTTGTAGCTGCTTATACACTCTTGTATGGTTTTTATATGCACTGATTAGATCATAAGCGTTTATTGGACCAAACTATTTATCGTACAAATAAGATTTTTCAGTAGGCAGAGTCGGGGCTTATCGCAGTTTACTTCCGTCAAATTGTGGACCCTGTTAAATACGGCATTTACTGTAGTTTAACTTTTACAACATGTCAATTCACCCAATGCAAAAAAAAAATCAGAAAAAAAGATATCTACAAAAGCCTCAGAAACAAAGCAAGCCACTGTTATAAACACTGAATCCTTTCTCCATTAACCATGACGAAATTCCCCATTCTAAACTCGAAATCGGAACTGTCGGTAGAACCATATGGTTAGACTGAATAAAAGTTTTGACTTGGGCTGGTTCGTTAGTAATTGTTGTTTTCTAATTAAAGCCAAAACAAAGTCAAAGTTTCTTTTTTTTTTCGGCACAAATAGATATTAGTGATATACAGAGTATATTCAAGCAGGAACGCCAAAGTGTCCAGAAAAAAAAGTCAAAGCCGTTTACAACTCCCTGTAACACCGAATTAGAGCGCAGCTCTTGAGGAGGAGGAGGGAAGGGTACTGGGGGGTGAAGTGACCTGGGGGGGGGGGGGTCACGTGACCTTGGGGAGTCACGTGACCATGCCGATGATGTCATCAGTGACGTCACTGATGACGTCATCAGCGATGATGACGATGCGGACTCCGATGACGTCATCAGCGATGATGACGATGACGATGCGGATGTCGGTGACGTCATCAGTGACGTCACTGATGACGTCATCTGTGATGATGACGATGACGATGCGAATGCCCCCCCCGAAGTCACGTGACACTCCCAGGTCACGTGACCCCCGCCGAGGTCACGTGACCTCCCCGATGACGTCATCGTCACTGATGACATCACCGGCATCCGCATCGTCATCGTCATCATCACTGATGACGTCATCAGTGACGTCACTGATGACCTCACCGGCATCCGCATCGTCATCGTCATCATCACTGATGACGTCATCAGTGACGTCACCGGCATCCGCATCGTCATCGTAATCATCACTGATGACGTCGTCAGTGACGTCCCCGGCATCCGCATCGTCATCGTCATCATCACTGATGACGTCATCAGTGATGATGACGATGACGATGCGGATGCCGGTGACGTCGTCGATGACGTCACCGGGGAGGTCACGTGACCTCGGCGGGGGTCACGTGACTCTGGGGATGGTCACGTGACCTGGGGGTGTCACGTGACTTGGGGGGGGGTCACGTGACCTCGGGGGCTCACGTGACTTCAGGGGGTCACGTGACTTTGGGTGTCACGTGACCTTGGGGTGACCTTGGGATGACCTTGGGGGCCACGTGACCTTGGGCTGACCTTGGTTACGCCGACGGCGACGGCGATGCCGCTCAAGCCGGGAACGGGCCCCTAAGAGCTGCGCTCTAAAAAAAAGTGAAAGCCGTTTACAACTCCCTGTAACGCCGAATTGGAGCGCAGCTCTTGATGACGAGGGAAGGGTACTGAGGGCCACGTGTTCTCGGGGGGGGGGGGGGGTGTCACGTGCTCCCCCCCCCCACGTGCCCCCCTCAGAGGTCACGTGACCTCGGGGTGTCACGTGACTCCCCAGGTCACGTGACCAAATTTTTCCGCTAGATTTAGCGGGGAAATTTTTCCGCTAGATTTAGCGGGGAAATTTATCCGCTAGATTTAGCGGGAAAATTTTTTCCGCTAGATTTAGCGGGGAAATTTTTCCGCTAGATTTAGCGGGGAACTTTTTCCGCTAGATTTAGCGGGGAAATTTTTTCCGCTAGATTTAGCGGGGAAACGTTTCCGCTAGATTCAGCGGGGAAATTTCTTCCGCTAGATTTAGCGGGGAAATGTTTCCGCTAGATTTAGCGGGGAATTTTTTTCCGCTACACTTAGCGGGGAAATTTTTCTGCTAGATTTAGCGGGGACATTGTTTTCGCTAGATTTAGCGGGGAAATTGTTCCGCTAGATTTAGCGGGGAAATTTTTCCGCTAAATTTAGCGAGGGAATTTTTCCGCTAGATTTAGCGGGGAAATTTTCTCGCTGGTGAATATTAACCATGTTGAATTAACCTGAGACTGGGGTAGAGAAGAAACATCAAAACGTAGAAGGGACAGAAAATAGACAGGTCGACGCCTATTTTCTGTCCCTTATACGTTTTGATGTTTCTTCTCTACCCCAGTCTCAGGTTAATTCAACACCGAGAAGGAGACAATGACTGAAAACAAAACACAATTTTTTGTACGACCGCTCACTAGAACCATTCAAAACACGTGCAAGGCACATACAAATATGCGGAAAACAAAGAGCAAGAACACAACGCCGAGTAGGCATCGCTTTCTTGATCTCCTAGAGGAGGTAAACGCTGCTACTAAGCCTGCGCACAGCTGGTTTTGTTGCACTATTTCAGGGATCATTTTCGGTCGCAGTAAGCCAGCGGGATGGCGGCTGTGGTTGCAGCTTTTGCTGCATCGTCAGCGCACAGGTAAACGGGATGAACCTACATTCTTTCTCTTAAATACAGTATTTTATTTCTACAAAGGCCACCATAACGCGGGCGTATGAGAAATGAAAACTAGTGTTGCAGAACATTTCTGAAAACATCAAAATTGTTTCTATTCTTTTCTCGAGAAGTGCACGGGTGAAGTAAAGTGAAAGTAATCTGTAACGAAACGAGTAAAGCAATCCGTTAATTTCAGCGAAGGTATTTGGACCAGTAATCCACTATATTTGAGGATCGATCATTTAAAATTTGTAATTGTAATTCATTACATTTTCCAACTAAAAGTCACAATTCTTAGACTCGCGCATTTTTCTGCCCCAGCCACTTCCCGCGTCCCTACGCACTGCACTCCCGCTCGTTCCGTTAGTCACACACTGACAAGCTGTTTATAAACGAGCCTGCGTCTGGCCACACCAGTTGCGGGCATCGAGCGTGCGCAAAAACCAGAAGCTCGCACGATAAAGCGTCCTGCGCATGCGCAGTGCCGACAGCAGCGCCGCCGCACTGGCGTGACGTCAGAGAGTGGGGTTTACTCCGTTTCGCACCAAGTCCGAGAGCAGCCGACGCCACGAACCGATGAAGCCACCGAAAAGTGCATCGTCACGGCGCCATTCGCCTTCGTCTGCTTGCTAGTACCTGCTCAACCAATCCCGTACAGTGAATACACTACGCGACCCTATTGCGCTGCGTGATTGGTTGCATCGGATCGTAGCGTCGGCTGCACTCGTACCTCATTCCTTAGATATTTAAGCCCATTTCCCTAGATCGACAAACCATTTATCGTGACTTCTTCCATTATTAATCATCCCACGCTTCCGATCCCCAAATAGGCCGTTCTCTCTCCCATTTTCCTGTCCCCTCCCTCTGCTTCTTTTCTTGATACCGCCCATCTTCACGCTTTATCCCCCCCCCCCTCCCCCCTTTTCAGAATTACGTTCCCTCCTATCCCTAACAGTCAGTATACGTCTCACTTGATGCCCAGCCAGCTCCTTTCCGATTCGGCAAATGGCCCTCGGCGTTTCCCTTCATTCCCCAGGATGTGCCACCAACACGTTTACGCCCACTCGAGAGTATCCAGTATTAGTAGACTCGTTTCTGCTCCTATCCGCTCTTGTTCGTTCCACTGTAGAAGTAAAAAATAATAATAATAATAATGAAGAAAAAAAGAATCCAAGGAAACATTTCGAAGTCTCAAATCCGCCACTTTTTACACGAAAACCAATCGTACTTATGCGAATGCGCACGTATATTTTTTTATGTTTTAATGCACGTTTTGCGCAAAGGCAAATTGAGGCGACTGCGCTATAACAGATCCATCGCGTGCGTTAATTTTCGCGTAGAATATGCTTTTGCGAAGCTAACTTGACGAAAACTTAAGACGCCAAAGCGAAACGCAAACGCGTTACGACCAAGAGAACAATATTAGTTAGTATCGCTGTCGCAGCAGCACGCACTCACGGGTGACAACTCACTGTCACTGGTTGTCACTGAATAAGCAAAACCCAATCCTCACGGAAATAAATCTGTATCTACAGAATTCGGTTCTGTCGACCCCAAACAAGGTCGGTTTTGAACTGTCCGGTCCGTATTGAAACAAGATACAAATCAACTGGATTCTGCAGCATCGACATTGTTTGCTGCCGTAAACATAAACAAAATGTAATCCCATCAAGAAACATCCAAGTTAATAAAAATTAACAAAATGAGCAAGAACTTGAGGTAGTGCAAATAAAACCTAAATGCTTTCTATGATAACTGAACTGATATTATACGACGGTGACTGGCTTCAAACCTGTTTGTGAATGGAACAAATAAATAAAGCGCCCAATCCGAGTACCGTCGTTCACCTGACGGCGGGCAGCCGTACCCTGCGCAAGTACTTTCCCCGCTGTACCTCCGGGCAAAGACGGGAAGCAGACCTGCGGCAATCTTGCCCCACTGTCCGTGTGCCGTCCCAGGGCGGCGCCAACGGACGCACGAGTCAACTTTCGCGCTAGATTTTCACACGCAGCTCTTTTCAAGACGATCCAAGGACATTCGTAGCGAAAAGGGAAGCTCAACACGTGCGCACAAGCTTAGAACAGACTCAAAATATAAGTTTATACCGGAACGACAAAGAAATGTGCGGATTCCGCAGTTTTTCGTTTCTTCCCTATTCTTCGTGTGTTACGAGGGAACCATTTTTCTTATGCAGTAGTTTTTACGCTTGCCGTGTTCTCCGCTTGGCACCCTCTGCGAAAAGCGCAGAGCCAATGGAGCGTTGTACAGTCGTGGACAAATAGAAACGAGAAATCCTTAACGCAAAATCCATCTAAAAATAAGATTGTTTGCACACGCATGAGATGCAAATATGACAAAAAAAAAATAAAGCAGTTTTGCGGCACCTAAAAGGCCTTTAAAACGAACCCCTTCAAAGATTTTGTGAGCCAGCGCACGTCGATGGGTATCCGCCGACGAGAGATTGCGATCTTGTTTGCTGGCTATTCAAAAGGAGTCCGTTCTGACGGCCCTTGAGGTGCCCGTGAAACTGAGACATTAGACACGGTAGACCTTGGCACCGAAAACCTCGCACCGTACGTAAACCTGCCTCGTACGTCCTCTAGAAAGCTCAGAAAGTACCCTACTCCATTGCCCAAATGGCGTTTGCAGGGTGGTTACAATAATAGTAAAAATGTTTAATTTTCTGGTGTCCCAAAACGACCAGACGGCCTTTTCTTGGGTGTACCAACGCAAATCACGCACTAAATCTATTCACACAAATCCAATACTAAACAAAACTACAAAAGGAAAACTCTGACGTGAGCACAAGCTGATTCAGCTGATGGCGATACCTTGAAATGGGAATACAAATATGTCGATGCAAGATGGCACAATGCTGTTATGTAGCGTGTTTATACGAGAGAGTGGTGAAGGTAGATATGATGAACGAATGTCGAAACAAATCAGAAGCCTTGTAGGGCGAAAAGGAACGTGGAAATTAACTCTGCTAAGTAGCTGAGACGAATCATTAGCCATACCATTCACAATACTGCGCAAACAAACTTTGGTTATAACTTCAGTTATAACAAAGAGTTACAAAATTTGAGTAATTCTTCTACTTCAAAACACGACCTAACGCAATGACACGCATATTACTTTGTTGGCAATTATCTACCGAAATAGAACACTTTTGATCCCTTAACGATCAAAACGAAACCAAATATGAGCAATTTCGGAACACTCTTATGCGACAGAGTGAGTAACCGAACACAAATAAGTTTATAAATCGTACGCAAAATCTTTAAAGCCGTGAAAAAAAAAAACACCGTAAAGTGGCTAAAAAAAAAAGAAAAAAAAAAGCGGCTTCTAGTGAGGTTTCGACCATATTGCACGCGAAAAAAAAAAAGAAAAAAAAAAGACAAAAACGAACAAGACGTATTCGTTTTTAATTTGGCCTAACTTCGGTCTTTGTGCCCTCTGCGTCCGTCGACTACAAATGAAAAACAGAGTATTAGAAAAAGAAACCCGATTTAAAACGTAACGAGCATTCGAAAAACACTGTGAGAGACACAAAAACACAAGAGAGCGGGGGCACAACTTTTAAAGCCTAATAAACAAAAACGGTGCCGACCTAGAAGTGAACGTCCATTCCATCTACTACACGCGACCTCGACAATGAGCCTTTAATCCCCGTTCCACCGTTTCACATTCTCGCCACAATTCGCGGAAGTTTTCGTTGCACATTTCGAAAGGAACGAATTTCCCCTGTCTCTAGAAGTGACGCTTTTTCCGCTGGGCGGCGTCGGCTCTTTTGAAGTTGCGAATAGTCCGAGCAGTCCGAGCCGCACAAACGTTGATTAGGAGGACAAGAGCTACTGGGAAAGGAATAAGAGTATGGACAAGTTTCGAAGATTAAAGCCGCTATAAAAAGTAGACGAAAATTCGTGAGATTTCTTTATTTTATATTCTAACCCACATTGTTGTCAAGTAGCCCAGCTGGATTTCCGCACTCATTGCTCCCTTGAGTTTGCTTTTGTGCAACCGTCTGACAAAAAAAAAAAAGAACCGGAGGTTTTACAGTTATTTTCAACGCTTCTACCTCATGTTTTTATAACAAAGAAAGGTTACAAAGGACTCACTGCAGATATGAAAGGGACGTACTAAGAATGACGAAGGCGTCGCCTAAACAAGATATATATAAATATATGTAATTCTTTTCTTTTCTTTTTTTTTACGTTGCTGTTTGTTTTATTTTAATATTGGTTTGGAGATATCGAAGTCTGAAACTCCGGGTTTTCGACTTTGTAGCAGATAGTTGTATTTCTTGCTTGAGGATATCGGACCCACTTTTTATGGCGGTTGTAACCCCACTCCGTTTCGGTTTCCGACCTTAAAAAGAAAGAAGAAAAACAAAAGAAAACAACAGGTAAAACAAACACAATCGAGCTTCCATATGTCGGCAATTGCGGAAATCCCGAGCTTTCTTTTTCTCCCCCCCCCTCTCTCTCTCTCTCTCTCTCTCTCTCTCTCTCTCTCTCTCTCTCCCTCCCTCCCTCCCTCCCTCCCTCCCTCCCTCCCTCCCTCCCTCCCTCCCTCCCTCCCTCCCTCCCTTTCGGGTGGTAAGAAAACGACAGTTGACGTTCCATTGACATAGAGAGAGCGTTTTGACTGCTTTCCTGATTTATTCTTTTACGATCCCAGTTGCATTTAAGAAAACAATATTTATTCTTAATGCCGCTTCAAGAAAAGCGTCCACTCTAACGGAGCAGGAGTACCATTGGCTATAGACAGGCACGTAGCCAGGATTTTGTTTCGGGGGGGGGGGGGCGCCCATGACAAAATGCTGTATAAGGGGGAGGGGGAGAGGAGGTTCCAGCAAAATCGAAGATTTCGGGGGGGGGGGGGGGGGGGGGGCGGGCCCCATGGGCCGCCCCCCTGGCTACGTGCCTGGCTATAGACTACTACTCAAACATATAAACCCTGAAGTATATACCGAAGAGACATTAAAATATTTTGCAGGCCGACGACAAACTTAATAAAATATTTCCCGAATCAACCTTTGCAACTTTCCGCAGGCATCGAAGCCTCCGGAGAATGGTAATGTCCATCTTACACAAAAACTCGCCGAAGACACTTAAGACTGGTTACGTGTAGGAATGCAAAAGCATTCCTACACGAAGCGCATTCCTACAAACAGCGCGCAACGTCTTCCTTTCGCACACGGCGCTTCGGCGGTGACATCAGGTTCCCCTACTGCGCAGGCGCGGTGACGAACTCCGCCGGCTTCACGACGGCTTCCATGACCAAGCATCCACGTTGCTGCGCTTTTGTTTGTGTTTTATTTCTGAGGCGCGTCCGCTTTGACCTTGAGCACCCCCGCCGGCTTCCGTGACCAAGCATCTGCGTTGCTGCGCTTTACTTTGTGTTTTATTTCTGAGGCGCGTCCTTGATGACGTACTGGTGTGACCATCTTTCGGGCGGCACAACGCCGCCGCTTTTTCGCGTCACGGGACAAGTAAGGCGGCTTTCGCCATGATAAAAGAAAACGAGCTTCCAAATATTTTTTGTTTCACAGCGGACTAGGGGTCAACACTACTCAATCAAAGCCAACAGACCCTTTTGAAAAGTCAGCCCCATCGTCTTTACGCCATTGCTCGATCACGTAACACTCTGAGCATGTATAGGACACGGGTGAGACGTCAGCACTGGGCGTGAACTCGGCTCAGCTCGCATAGAAAACGAGTGCTGCGTCAGAGTTCGGCGACGAGTCGGATCCACTCACCCGCTTCGTGTCCACACAATGTCGACCGCCTATGTTGCTCAACTAACTTCTAAAATAGTATCTAAGACACCTTTCAAAAGTCCATCAAGCAACATGGACCTGATGATATAGTTACGGCGAAAAACTTGGCTTAGAACCAGCCCACACAACCACTGGAACTTGATCCACGGCCTCCGCTGGTATGGCCTGCGCCCGAAATCCGCGTCCACGCAATCCAACCTAGAAGACCGAAGCCTGCGTATGACGTTTGGTTAGTAGATCCCTGACTCTTACCAAGCAACAAACAGCCTGAAGCTTGACGAGAGTATGGGCCGCGTCACAACTGCTTCGCATTCGCTGGCGGCCACAGCTGTGCGCGCGACTGCTGAGCGCGAGCTGACAGCGAGCTCCCAGTTCATTTGCAACGTGCATGCGAACACTCCCTTGGCCAGGAGCGCGAGCTAGCACGCGCTCCTGGCTTTTAGACGTGCATTTCTAGCGCCTGAGCTCGTTCTGAGGAAGAACGCTTCGAAGCAGCGACCTCGAGCTCTCGTGCCTGTGGCCGTTGTCTGCATTCTCTGCTTAAAAGAATGATAAACCAAAATTTAAATAAAAAAAAAAAAAAAAAAACACACAATGCAGGAGATGTAGGCGGGATCCCTACTACACTACTTGTAAGGTGATATCTCGAATGGACGGCCGTATTTTTGGAAAAAGAGGTAGAGATTGAACCAGGCCGACGAAGCGCGTAACGTCAAGATATCTCGTTTCCTCCTCTCTTTGCTTCGCCCCCTCGAGGCGGCGAGGCGGAGAAGACGCGAGGCCGTTCACTCTCCTTCTTGGAGAAACAAGACGTAAACATATCTGTCATATGCGCCTTCTTTTTTTCAAAAATACGGTCATCCGTTCAAAATATAATTGTAAGAGTGATGTTTTGGTCTTTTTGGCGTCCCATTGCACGCTTTTGCTGCGTGTTTTGTGGAATCCAGATTTCGGTTCAACATCCCTTTAAGAGTTAACGGAATCTAAACAGCGTCTTCAAAAATGGCCTCCAGTGCCAGCGTCCAGCGTCCTGCGAAGGGCTTTGCAGCCCTTCGCACTGCAGTAAGGCATTTTCCCTCATGCATTTGACTCTTTACGTAAACGTCTAACTTAATCGTTTGCTATAGCAACATACGGCGTGAGCACCTGTTTTATTATGTGCTAGACAAACAGCTGAAGCAGGCGATGGAGCAGACGATGTCGCAGACGATGTAGCAGACGATGGTGCTCATCCGGGCTACCCTAGGGGGCGCTGAGGGGATCTACTAGTGATGACGTTTAGAGGGGGAAACCCGCAGGCCTTGTGTTCTAGGTGGTATTGGTCCACGGCACTTCGTCCAGATTACGAAACGGCCTGTCCGTTGACGAGCGCACTTTGGGGTTATGCTGTCTGGGTAGGTTCGTGCGTTCCGATGCCCCGGCCCTTGGGTAAGAGCGAAGACTTGCGGGCAATGACCCGCCGTGGGATAGACTTAACCTCGCCCGCGGCGGGAAAAACTAGAGGTTCGGCACGTACCGAGGACGTATAAACGGAATTTTTAAACAAGACGCCGTCTCGGAGGCGCGCAAAAAATGCGACAACCTGCAGTTTTCCGAATTTAACTCATCGAGTCCTAAAACATTACAAGTGGTCTAGTTCGTTCGACATATGCCGAATATATAAATCGCAAAGGGACACGCTAGGACATGAACTGGGCAGGAACCGGCGGTGTCTTGTCTCCTCCGTGTCCTCGTCTGTCCCTTCTCGCTCTATATATCCAAAATTTATCGATCCTTCGTCGAAAAGGAACACTCGATCAATTAGGGTCACTGAGGATGTAAAGAAAAAAAAAACAGGGCACGGCGAGTTCCACGCATCTTATTATGACTCGGCAGCCAATGAGATTGCCGCATCGGAAGATAGGAAAGAACAAATCAGAATGCAAGAAGAATGAATTAACATATTAGGCAACGCCCCGAGGTTCCTCGGTTGTGAGTGACAATAGATTACACGGGGTGTAATCGTTAAGCAATACGCGTGAAATCGGCATTTTCGCCCTCGCCCAACTACTCCCAGTCCAGGGGGACTTCAGAGAGGTCGAGGATCACAAGCTTGCCGTCAGACGCATGGGCACGCGCCAATCGAGGCTTCGGATGGGTATTTTTTGCCGGAAGGACGTGGGAACAAAGCACGCGACGTCAAGAAAAGCGGCAACCGAGGGAAAAAAAAAGCAATAAAAAAAGAAGTCGCAACCTCGAAGCCAATAACCGCATAATCGAAACAAGCGACAGATTGCGGAACAAAGGGATGAAAGAAAAAAAGAGGCAAGAAATAAAAGTAAAGAGCAAACGAGGAAAGTAAAAGGGGAGAAAGAAACACACACACACACACACATAAACGTACGAGAACATTTATAAAGAGAAAAGTAAAATAAAAGCGTGTGTGGGGTGGACCCAGTCTTTATCGGGAAGGTCGGCCCCAATTTAAGACCTGGATGTTTATAAAAAAAAACGTCGCAAATCTTTTGTATCTTAGTTTTTTTTTTTAGTCTTCGTTTTAGAGTAAAGATGTTTGAAATCAAAAGTCTTGAGTACATGCTTCAAACTATTCTTAGCGTTTGCGTTAGACCTTCCTAAAAAGTTGCTACTCCGCGCCCGGAATCCAAATCACCTTCACGATAGACCTTTTTCAAAACCCCATCGAGCAACACTGGCGGTCGCCATTTCTTTGGCCGACAAGGTATGACCAGAGGAAAATTGCCCACTCCCTCGCCGGGGAGAAAAAGCAGAAAGCGATTTTTTTTTTTTTCTTGTTCGATATCCCCAAAGGTCATTCTGGTGATATCCCACACTGCCTGGTGATAGTTAGGGGGAGAAGATCGGTCTTAGTATGGCGCGAGGAATCCTATGTTTGTCCTTTTAGACTTAGGCTAGGTGGCGCATGCTGCCGCCTGTTACAAAGGGTAGAGCCATTAATAGACATCCATCCATCCATCCGCTATCGTCTAAAGTTCCACTGCGTCGAGCGCTTCAGATTTTCTCGCGAAAGAAGAGCAGATCGCTCGCCTGGAAAGCCACCGCCGAGAACAGAAGCTACAGCTCCGCTGTTCTTCCTTCTACATTAGAGTAAAAAGGCTGAAAGTTTTAGTATGACCAATGAGATACGAGGAAGAAACGTTTGCAGACTGCCTTTCGTGTGATGGGGGGTATTGCCAGTGTGGTAGCGCCTTCACAAAGATCGATCGGTTAATCCGACACGACAAGTAAAGGTAAAACGCGTTGAAATACGCGAAATTTTCATTGTTCAAGTGTTCCGTGCTTTTCGTTGTTATTATGTCTGTTTTCTAACTAACGAAGTGCCTCTGGCCATGCAAAATAAATAAATAAACACGCTTGTCGTTATACACCATATCAAATGTTGGCATTTGCCCTCTGTGTGTATGTGTGTGCGCGTGTGTTTACACGGAGTATTACAAATGCTACAGTTCCTTCTTTTTGTTCTATTTCGTTTTCTTTTTTGCAAAAACGTCTAACGAGAAAATATAACCCGAAAGTGCGACTCGTGCAGTTTAGCGAACTTACATTCGGCTGAGGCTAGTGAAAAGGGCTTCTCCGCCAAATTTGTCGGGGAAATAAAATGGGTGTCTTAGTACAAACCTCCACGTTGTTCCGCTAAATTTACCCCGGAAGCGCTGTATTTAGCTAGATATAGCAGGATTTAGTTTGACTCTCTCGAGCTCGGAGAAGACACCCAGAGCAGCAAACCACATCCTGCATGTCTGAACTTCGTTCACACAATAAAGGTACACTTTTTTTTCTCTTTTTAAAAAAAAAAAAAGATTATTATTATTATTATTATTATTCAGGACCCCAGTTGCACTTTAGTACTTCCCCATAACAACCGACACTCAGCCGCTCGCGCACACTTTGCCAACGTGACGGACACTTTGGGGCATGGGAACCAACCAGCAACTTTTCATTTCGTTTATTAATTCTGTCAGCCCATACAGGGCTCTTACAGGGCGAAATGAAAATCCACAATGAACACATACAGATCGAACACAATACACATACAGACAGAACACATACAGCTGTCTATTCTCTCCTGTCTCAATTTCTCTATATCTTCCCCTGGTTCAAGCTGTCAAATATATATACAAGTATGTACCAACAAGCTCCACTATCAACCGCTGGCACAAGATAGGAATTTTCCCGTAACAACAAATACAACATAAATGTGCGCGGTACCACACTTTCCGTGTGGTACCACGCGAGGACCCGCACACGGTCCCGCATTCGCATCCAACGAAAGATTGCATGGCTGTGCACAGAGAGAGAGAGAGACAGATTACAGCCTGAATCCCCGGATTAATTCTGCGGGGATCAGCGACAGCGACCGCACGCAAGCGGCAGTGGCATCGGAGCTCCGGAGATAAGCAGGCAAGGACCCCAACGACGCCGAGCTGTTATCAGGTCTCGGCCAGGGGGCTTGGAATTGGACGCCACGTCGAGTTCTAGGCCCTGGGACCTTCCAGACCGAGGTCCGTGAACACGGGAGACGCTCGAGAAAGAATGCGTGCCAATAACGCCGTGTCCCCAGCCGCACCGCGCATCGTCTGCTCACTGTCCGGAAAGAAACTGGGCGAGAGGAGAAGGAGACGGGAGCGCGAGGGGGGGGGGGGGGGGGGGGGGGGGGGGGGGTTAGAGAGCCCAGCTCCGACTGGAAGGATACACTCAGTTTCACAGTAAGGCGAATGTGAGTGTATACACGATGCAAGTTCGATCGTATATCGCGGGTCGTCGGGGTCCGATGGAAGTTCGTTTCAAATGGACCGGGGTGTCCCGTGGGGCGACGCTTTGAGCAGCCAGATTGGTCTAGTCATGCTCCGAGCCCCGATCAATGATATTTGTGATTATATTGTGCTTCGTTTCTCGTGAACCGTGATAAACAAAATAATAGATATAATCGATCAAATGAATACTTTTTGAAGTGCCCTTCTTTCCGCTGGTCCCGTTGCAGTAAACGAAATAGCTCTGGCACTGCAGGCGCACAAGAACGCCTTGCGAACAAACTTTGATCACGCTGCATGGACATCGACTAGTTTATGGCTACGGCGATTTAAATAAAATTCGTCTTTTTTAAATAAAATAAATGTGATCTAAACCAAATGAATCTGATTTATTCCATTTCTTTAATTCATGATTTATTTTTTTACCTTGAAATTACGCGATTTTTGGAATCGTTTAATAAGAACATAGGGGCCCGTCCTAAGTAATTTAGGCCATTCAAGCCCATGTGTACGCGAATATCGTCGAACACCATTTGACCCCAAAATATTTCGAGAAATCGCTCCTAACTTGGTACCCACTGTAGATGAAAAATTTAGCCAGTGAAGTACAACTGCTAGCCTGGGGTCTTTAACGTGTATCACGCAGTAGTGATACAGGACCGCACGCTGGTCGATGCTCATCGAGATCGAAACGGGCAGAAGTCGGGATTGAGCCCAGGATCCCTGGGTTCCGAAGCACGAACTCTCGCTCCACGTGCTCCGAAGTAATCTGTGCTAGCCCGCTCGCGGCCATCGATCCCCCGGTAACCCGGCTCCAGAACAGCCGTAACAAAAACGTGGACGGCCGAAAGTGACGGCAATGGAAAACGACTAGAGGAGCAACGGTGAGAAATTACGCATGACGATGACTCATGCGAGCAAACCACTGGGACAAACCACGACGACGACAGACGACAACAAGTAAAGACGACGATACGTAAATGACAGACCCATTTTATTGCCTCTTCTTACGATCACGCACTATCCATTTATGTATCCTTCATCCTTGCATCCTAGCCCGTGAATCCGAGCGCTCCCGCTAAATCGGTTTAGGCCCGGTGCCAGGGGTACCATACCTAAATCATTCACGCTCCCTAATCCTTGAGCTCTTCATGATTACCCACGCCCATTCCTTTACAGAACTCAACGAACAGAAGCTTCCCATCGTTCTTAAAATCTAATCGATTATTCCTTCCAGGTAAAGTTTTATATAAGTAGTCACGGACAAGCGTTCTTAAACGTTTGATCACTACCACTGAGTGCCTCAGACAACAAGGTGTGAGACAAGACAACGAGTTAAACTGCGAGCTCTCAAGCTCGCGGCATCATCCAATAATTAGGTGTAATTTAGCCTGAAGGGACTGTGATCGAAGCATGCCCATGAAAGCCTTTACGAGGAAGAATAAAATAAGCAGTTTAGATTGCCCTCGCCAGTCCTTGCACTTCGGCAAGTCATCGAACACGAGTACAAAAAAAAAAAAAAAAATCAGAAAGCGTGAAAACTGAAACAAGAGAGCAAGAGAAGGAGCGACCCTAACGGAGAATCCATAATGTTCGACCTCCCCCCCGAAGGAAGGCATCGATCGACATTAATTAAGGCAACCTCGATTTTTCGAACAACAAATAAGCGTGCACCATATGGGTTGTTGGAAAGTTCCTCCAAAACGGTCGCCCCACTCACCGTTCCTTTTCCATAAACCTAATTGCACGTTATCTCTGGGTCATGTAAGCCAGTGCACTATTTTTTTATCGCAAGAGTGGTGACCCTTTCAAAAGTACGTTGATACATAACAAGATCGCATGTACTAAGAAATCATCATGTATCCACTAATAAAAAGTTGATTCACTCCCAAACATGGCTCCCATCCATAAACAATCGAATACCGCGGTTTATTTTAAGATGCACACTATAACACTTTGGCAATTTTTGAGTTCAGCATCGAAAACCTGATCATGATGACGATTGGTGTCATGACGATGATGACGCCATCCCCAATATATTCTTATAACATGTTCGACTACTCGATCCTGCTCCCCATTCCGAAAGCGTTTTTGGCATTGCATGTAAAACAACAGAAATAACTCACGTGGCTGCATCATGTACGTCAATATCTACCAAAGATGGGGTTCTGCCGCATGCAAAATGATCCCGTCAGAAATTGCACAGCGGCAGCCCCAGCCCACACAAACACACTTCCCGTCCATAACCGCGAGCAGAGAGAAGCACAAACACACGTGAGCGCTTTCACGCCAAGAAAAACACACACTTCCGTTCGCTCTCCCAAAGCAAAATAAACAAATAGAACAGTTAGTAGTCACCAGATAACACAGAGAGGCAAAAAAAAAAAAGGATGAGTAAACGTTTTCTACAAACAGCCTCGTTTCCCAGAGAGAGAAGCCGGCAGAGCGTCATTCTCACGCGCCAATCTCTCACTTGCATCTTGCGAAAACAAATTAGGGCGCACGGCGCCTGTTCAACGCAACACAACACACCGAGAGAACCTCCCTTCCCTGTTTTCTTCCTCCCTTCCGTAAAACCGCGACAGAACAGCGAGCGCAATAAACGACACATCTAAACGAGATGGACAAACATCAGAGACAACATCAGTACCACCAAACACAAACACGGGGTGAGGAACGAAAAAAAAAAAATATTCCGAACGAGATAGCGGATACCATTTGCGGTCTCGGAAAAGGTCACCCCTCGCTTTCCCGACTCCTAAACAAGCCGAGCTACAGCGGCGAATTACGAAAGGCTGTAGCCACTGCTAGAGTGAGAACGGCGAGGCTTTTCTTTCGAACGCCCGACCTCCGGCACACGCAAGTCTCCTTCCGCCGTGCTTTTGATGCGCGAGCACGCTCGAAGCTGGCGAGAGGCGGAAGCATTGTCGAAGGCAGGAATCTCGCGCTGAAGGAGGGATGACTGGAAGACTCTTCTGCCGTTCTCATCCTTTCAGCGATTATAAAAAAAAGAATACCAGCAGCCTCCAAGACGCGCGCGAACTTTGTCCACCAGGGACGCACGCGGTAATCACGGGCGGGGCGGAAGACGTAAACATTATGGCGCTCTCGTCGCTCTCAATTATAGTCACGGCCTGCCTGGATCCGCGCTGAAGTGACACGACGCCGCGGGTTATTAAAATGCTCGCGCGGTCTCGTGAATGATTAATTGTCCGTGTTTACATCGGCTCGTAGCGGGGTAGTTTCCGTTTAACCCCACCCATGCTGGGGCAAGATGACGGGGGGCAGTTTAGCTGCTCCTTGTGGCGGCACGTCGTGCAATTCTAAACACTCAAAGCTTTTGATATCTGGATGTTTTAAACTGTCGTGCACATGTCGCCGCTGTGGAGGGAACATTTTGGTGTATAGTTGGCGATAGGACGGCTGTTAATACAGTACACAAAAGACAGTCGGCAAACACTGCCTGAAGCGTGTTTTTATTTCGGTGCCGTCATACTGGCCCTGGAAAAACTTTAAAGACACTGCCGAGAAACTTCTCTGCAGTACCTGGACAGGACAGGTACGTCAGAAACGGTGTCACGTGCAGTGATTTACACCCCCTTGAATACACTTCCAGGCTGATTTCAACACCCACCAGAATTAGCTACACAAACAGACAAACCTATGGCGTACTCCTTCCCTCCTTCCCACCTCCACACCCCCCTTCGGAGATGTGGTCCCAAAAATCTCCGCACATATTCGCCGCGCGACGGTGGGACTCTGTCGGACGCCCGCAGCCACTGGCACCACGGATAGCGCGAACGTCACGCTGTCATCCGACGATCGATCGGGAGAGGAGGCGTTGGAACGGGGGAGCGAATGTAAGCGGTGCGTCACGCGAATCGTCGTCGTGACGGCAGTGGACGCCACGGAGTCTTCCCACGCGCACAAAAGTAGCCACTGATTTCGTCCATTCCTAGCAACCCAGCCTTTTGAGACCGATCGAGAGACCCGAATATCTTCCATTTCACCTTAAAGACCGACGACTAGTTCGGGCTTTCCACTTTTTCCTCCCTTCCTCCTCTCCCCTTTTTGCTCTCTCCACGTTGCGTTTCCTCCTCCCCCATGGTGCTGAAATTCTTCTGCCTTGCAGAATCTCGAGTCTGCTCGTCGGCCTTTAACTTGGACAAAAGCGGACGCTACGGGCCATCCCAGTGTCGCGTGAGTGTCACCTGACCTTTGGGAGAGTCGCAGAAATGCGCGGGGTGCGCAGTCACGTGACTCGTCTGCAGTGCTCTCTTCGCTGGGGTGGCTCAGTCTACTGTAATCCACCGTGATTAGGGAACACCGAGCAACCAATTAACCCTTACCTAAAATGATGGCACCTGGAACGCGTGTCAGACTGGTGCCTTTACCGCGTCCTAGAAAGTCGTCCCTCAATTTCCGCCCTCTGACGTCATTGAAGAGTCGCGCTGTCGAAGGCCGCAATCCTGGTGGAGTGACGGGAGCGGTGGTGGATGTGACCAAAGCCTGATCTGCTGCAGGTGGCTCTCCACTATGACAGTCCACGGAAGGTGCTGCAGTCACAAGTTGGGATGCCCTGACGACAGCGACACTCGAGTTCGCTCGTGCTTTCCGCCAGCGTTTCTACAACCAACCGCCAGGATCGCGACATCTGAGAGCACGACACTCCGGCTTCTGTGACGTCATTTGTTGCCCCTTCGCGACCACTTTTGATGTATGGGCGGGATAGGACGCTGAACACACCAGTCGGAGACGCGCTCTAGGATCCATATCAAAATCTATAAAGACACGCGCGCTTTAACGGAATATAATAAAAATGTAACCAGAAAAACCGCGATCGAGGGTAGTTAGGCAAGAGGAACGACGCGTCAGGAAGCTAGGTAGCAGGTATGCGACTGGAACTGTCGAGTGCGGTGAGCCCGAGCATCAGTTTCTCCGATGGTTCGTACCGCGGATCAGAGAGATTAGACGCGCGTGTGTCTCGCGCTTATAATACGCCTTCGGTCTAGCTTCCCTGGTATGTCCCGTAATCACTCCCAAACGAAGATTCCGAGAGCCGATTAGCATCTTTTTGTAGGTCTCAAGCGCGCTTTCCCGCCGTGCAGACGTGCATTCCGGAGAAACACAGATACGCGAACAGGGCCGCTGTACACGTTAATTCGCTGGTTTTGTGATGGCCGCAGCCACTTCGAGGAGAAATACTTTAACGAGATAGTAGACGTGTGGGCATGTTTGTATACATTTCAGAGGGTCTTATGTGATAAATAATCGGACTCGTACGCTACTCATTACAAGTAATGAGTAGCGTACGAGCCTGTTATCTGAACTGTGCCTTAGGGTCCCACGTGTGCCTACTCGCCATGTCATCTTTTTATGTTTCTAGAACGTTTAGTCCGGTAAACCCAATTGTGAGAATGGCTCAGCGTTTGAATCATAACTCTGAAAAACTTGATATTTTCAATCCTTGCTATAGGACGTTTGTCCTTTCTATTAAAAACTTGCCCGTGCAGGATGAGCATTGCTGAATTGCTCTGTTATGTCTGAATGTCGTCATCTCCATGTCATGTTTTCTGGTGGTGCACTTGTTGTCCTTCGGTCTTGTGTTCCGTGTCTGCTGTTACTGCCTCGTTTTTATTTCATTGTACTAATTACTCGTGCACTGCCTAGTATTATGCTTAAAAATGTATCTTATTTTCTGCGATGTGTGTAGTGTGTTTTTTTTATCCACCAGCGTACCAGTACCAAGACCTCAGGGTTGTTCCTGGGCACTGTATAATAAAGATTGATTGATTGATTGATTGATTGATTGATTACTCGCAATCGATTACTTTTTCGAGTATTTTTGTAGTAATTTATAAACCTTTGTTAGGAAGTATCGTGAGAGTCATCTGATTACTTTTGGAAGTACTAAAATTACATGTAACAGTTACTATTTTCCCTCCCCTTTCTAATGCAGCCGTTTGTTTGTACAAGATTACTACCCAGGAATCCTCGAATCAAGTCTTCGACAGGATGAAGGTTTGCCAAAAGGGGTGGGTTAAGAAGATGAGTAGTTTAGGATTTGGTGATTGTAATCCAATAATGAACGGTTTGAAAACCCCGTTCTCAAATCGGGAGACAAAATTTATCGTTTTGAATATCCGAAGTAATGGGAAACGTTTGGTTACTTTTTTTCAGGACCCAACCAATAACTTTTCCTCTGAACTAATAAAGTAATCTGACTGCATACGTTTTACCGAAGAGTAATTGTAATTATAATCTATTACTTTATTTATTAATTTATTTATTTTTGAGTAACGTGTGCAAGATTGTAAATAATCAGCGGGCTTACGTCCCACGAACTACAACTTTCCCGCTGTGCCCCCCTGTCGACGGGGAAGCACCCTTTACGTTTCAAAGCCCTGGAAACTGAACATGCGTCCGACGGTATGTGCTATAAAATATTTTTCTAGCTGCTCGCAACTCACATCTCTGCGCATTAAGTGGAATGATTCTAATAATGTATAACAAATATTCGAATAAACAGGCGCAAAAAAAAGTAATATTTGCTTTTAAACCAGAGGATGGCGCCGCCGACACGTGATTCAAAATTTTTCTCGGCAAACTAAAGCGGAGTTGTTTTACATGTTGTGTAAAGCACCGCTAACATAAACATTCGGTTCATCGACAGACATACGTAAGAGGAGCTCAAGCGACAGGCGTTCTCCCATTGGTCCAATTGGGTGCTTTATTTCGTATGCAGTCTCTTTTAATAACCTAGCAATTGTTAAACAGATATCTTTTTATTGACTTTGTTCAATTTAAATTAGCCTCGCCGAAGTGCATCATATCCGAGTCAGAGTTCGTGCACTGGCTGCACTTTAGTCGCAAACTTGCGTTCGTGTATTTTCCCGTTTTGGGACATTTGAAACGGTGTTTCTACAAACGAATTGACAGTGCACCACCCAAAAGTCGAAGACGACTGTTTCGCTCGGTCCACTGCGGTTGCTCTTACGCCAGCGGCACCACCATGATGCCGGCACTCGCGACAGCTGCGAGTTCTTTCGGTGACCTTAACCCCGAAAAGACGACTTCTCGGAACCCGGAAGGGACGGCGAGAAAGGGAAGACCCTTCTCCGGGTTCTTTCGTCTTGACTCGTCTGCGTCCGGGGATGGGGAAGGCGCTCGAAGTGTTTGGGTGCCGAAATAACGGCCTTGACTGCGCGACGGCCGGCACCTGCTACCCAGTTTCAGTTGTGTTTTTTTTTTTTTTTTCGTGTGAGAGGAGAGTCTGGTAACCGACGAACGTATAAAAGAATAGCAGATCGCTTTCTGCCGACCTTATTTAGAAGCATGTCCAGGTAGTCTCCAACTTATTTAAACAAAGAACGTTTTCAGAGAGGCCAGAGAAGGGGGTTGTAGAAGAAGTCCGCTTCAAAGGCAGGTAAAAACGGAAATGATGGGCAGCGACGGCTGAGAGAGGTAGAAGTTATTGGTAAAGTTGTACATAGTTCAACTACTCTACTCAAGTTACTGTAGTTTCACTACTTTTCTGCGTAGTTTAATAACTTTCAATTACATTATATTTACGCAATTAGTAGTTTACTTTAATTAGATTTTCCGAGTAACTTCTCCTCAAATTACAAATTACTTTCGAATTTTAGTGGTAGGTTTGGTCATGAGCAAACATTCTCGCACGAAAATCGATAAGATGTTGGAAGGCCGAGTAACTGCAGGATTAGCACCGAAGACTGGAGTTCCTTTGTGTCCCGAAGCTCAAGGAGACTTGAGGCATTGAAGAAAGGGCTTGCCCCCCACCCCCCTTTCTCCCCAAAGTAGGAACTTTTGTCCAATACAGGACGTGTGCACTGCTTTCTCACTCAAAAGAAACAACAAAGCGCAGCACCCGCACTGAAGCTCCTCTGCTGCTCCCATAGTTTGTGCCGTACTCAAAGAATCGCGTGCTAAAAAGCAACGCGAAGGTGATCTTTCAGCGTTTCCTTTCCTCCCAGAACCCAAAATATGCGGGTCTTCCAAGATTCGAAGGCAGTTCAAGAAAGCTTAGTGATCCCCCGACGTTTTTACATAAAAAAGCTCAAGGTACCCCTAGGCACTTCTTACGAGTTGTGAATCCGAAAGCATGTAAGCCGCTCGACCGCTCCCTTTTTCGTCTGCTGCGTAGTTTTCGTGACCGGTCAGCGCGCGTGCTCCCCTAAGCACGCTGACCTTGGACGCTCCGTGTTAACGGCGCGCTGATGGACTCGCAGCGCCATGGGATGAGCGGTCGTGGAAACTGACGAGCGCAGCGGCCAATGGGAGCCCCGTCGACGCGCGCCAGCCAGTGGAACCGAAGGCGAAATCCATCAGCTTTACTTCGCTCCTATTGAAATCGCTGAAACTAGGTGCCGTTTTCGCGCTTCAAACTGACGACGTCAGCACGCTTCATGGGACCACCAATTGATGCTTTCGCATTAAAAATATTAAACAAGCAGTTTTTGGTGAACATTGTTCTCTGGAATGCCGAGGCATAGCCTCCTATAAACTAACAAAGCCTGGCAGATCGCCACGAGATGCGGCCGCCGGAATGAAAAAGGTGGAGCGGCACACAACAGATGAGAGGAGAGCCACGTGACTAGCGCCCCGCTGGGGCAAGACACCGAAACACACTTCTCCCGACTCCCGAGCGAACGAGTGTGTTTCGGGTCCTCGCCGCTGCAAAAGCTGTACGCTGACGTCCAGGTTCCCCGAAAAATGCTCTGTGCTATCAGATCCTCGCGCTCCAAATCTGTGACCGGGCACAATATGGCTCCGTCGTCGAACTGCCAGGCTTTGTGAGTAGAAAAAAGGCTATGGGCGAGGAGACAATGAGATTATAAGGACGCAGATCGGCTAGTTGCGTTCCGCGAGCAAGAATAATATAGGTTGTGAGGGGGCCTTTCTGACACGCGTGGAAATGCTTGGGAGCAATGTGTACTCACCTTCCTTGAATTTTCTACCCGATTTCTCAGATTAGAGAAACTTTACATTATCCAATTAGGAATGAATCAAGTTGGGACTAAAACAGCTTCGCAGATTCAGCAATACTTTGGTATTTTTTTTATAGCGACTCTATTTATTTGTTTACTCATACAGCTCGCCAAGCCGAGGCTGTAGAATGAATGGTACAAAAACGAAAACAATAAGGAAAAAGTGGCATCCTCTTCTTTTTTTCTTTTACTATCTAAATGAAGAGTAGAGAAGTGGATTATGAATTTTAAATTAAAGAAGCAGCGGTCCAAGATGGCGCAGAATACATTTGTGACATCCATATTTTGCAGAAGGAAAAATCTGCTTCCCCACTATCTTCCTCCTGATGCAAAACGCACCAAGGTGACACGGAGTACGTGCAGAGGATGACTCGACCCCGTGTGCCTCCCATTTATCCGACTATGACTATTGCATTTCGACACATCATTTTTGAGGTTCTTTCAGCCACCTCAAAGGTATAAAAGCAGGAAACGTGACAAAGCGGGAAAAACAAGATATTCGACAAAATCATCGGTGGTATACCAGCCCCCTACTCGCCACAGAGGTGACAACATTTTACAAGCAAGGTGGCTTCCGATGTAATCTAAAGAAGAAAAAAAATCAGACAAAAGACAAGGGTTGCGCTCTCTTTCGGCTTAGTAGGTACTGCACCTCGTCCATCATAAATGAAGGAGTATGGAGACGTTGGCAGAGCTTCCTCTGCTCCTCTTGCCGCTTATTAGTGCGATAGTGTAAAACCACGGTCGCACTGGTAATACATCATATAAAAGACTGTTTGGATACACTGCTTGACACATTGGTCATCCAAAAACTGTCTCCAAACATGTTTGAAGCATGTATGAAGGAAACAGACTTCTAACATGCTCGAGGCGCGGTGTACAAGGAGCGCGGTTGCGGCTCTAGAGACAATATGGAGACAATGAGCGATGGCTGTGACAACCTCCCTGGGACCATCAGGCGACTCAATAGAGCGATCAATATATGCTTCATCCTACTCCCGGACAGCTCGACCCAAAGCTCGCGGGACCTCCTGGCACCCCATGGCGAGACACCGGGAAGGCTAATGCCGTCGATGAACTTAGCACGCTACACTAACCTCCCCGCGACGTCTCAGACGCCTAAGCGACCCAGGACCGGACAGCGAACGACCCCAGTTCTCGGCGACGAACCTCCTCTTCCTAAACGCAGAAAGGTAAGAGGGATGGCGACAGGACGTAATCCCTGCATATCGCCGAGATCGATAATGGCTCGTTCCCGGAGCGTATATAAGAAAGGAAAAGTTGGAGTTGGCAACTCGCCACAGTGGTTGGCGACGAAGGCTACGGTGGCGCCACCAGGCGGTACTCTTTCTTTCCGCCTGCGTAGCTTCGCAGACGACAGGGTAAGTGCGCGCACAGTACTTTCTGCTCGCTCGCGCGCTCATAAGCCGGCTTCCGTGGGCCATCGATTGTACGGTAGTGGGACTCTTCGCGGAGCAATAAGGAACCACCGTAGACGGAGAGGGGGCGCTCGCGACGCTACATTCTCTCTACCTCTCTATCTATTCGTCTGGATGGCCGCGGCGCCCTCTATGGTCAGACGGGAGATACATTTGGGGTGCTGGGGCTCCCTCAGACAAAAGTAAACACTCTCGGTGTAGACCGTGTGGCTGTTGTGTGGGGACCTAATATGGGCCTGGCGTTCCCGGTACAGCTCCGCGATCTCGACAAAGAAGGCGCTGCAATGTTCTTTATTGCGGCCTGTGCGAAGCTAAGCCATTTGCGGAGAATTGCGCCAAAAGAAAACAACTACAAGAAGAAAAAGAAAAACAGGCAATCGTCGACGTTCGTATAATTTTTATATCCCGCACGACGAGTCGTCATTATCATTATTTTGAACGCGAACGGAACCGTGAACTGAATTTAAATTGAGGAAATCCAAAATTGTATGTAACGCCACCGAGGACAAGTGCGCAGGACGGCTACTTCCAACACTTCCGTCTAAAAGAGCAATATACAACTCAATAATCCCTGCAAAAAAAGAAAAGATGTGGGATGGCCCTGCTTTTCTAATGTTAATGTCTACACACCCCGAATTTTTTCCTTCAGAATGGTTGGAGCGATATCGAATGCACCGAGCAAAGCAGCCGAAAAACAGCGTAAAACTATATGGCACCGACGCCTAACTAAACAACGCCGTTTTTGTACTGCCTTTTTCCCTTTTTCCCTCTCTTTTGTACGAAGACGAACAAATAAACTTAAAACCGACGCCGAAAATTGGCAAGTTGAATTACGCTGAGAGATGAACCACTGGAACGCTTCGCCGCTAAACCAACACGCCTGACCGTTCGCCGCGTTCCTTTTGCATTTTTGCCCGTCTTACTCTTCCTCCCATCACGACCACCGATGTGAGTGCTTACGATCGGACTTGTACGCCACTCAATATACAAGGAGTAAGTGTTATTTGTACTTTATTACTTTTTGGAGTAATTTTTGTAATGATTCGAATACATTTATCAGGAAGTCATCGTAAGAGTAATTTGATTACTCTTGAAAGTACTAAAATTACTTGCAACCATTACTGTCTTTTCCTTCCCTTCCTAATGCCGTTCTTTGTTTGTACGGGTTTCCTACAAAGACACTAACAAGAAAATGCCGAAGTAAGTCTCCGATATGTTCGTCGTTCTAATCCAATAATGGGCCGTAAGAGGGACCAGTTTTCAACCCGGCTGAAAAATCCGTTCTTTTGAGAATCTGAACTAATCAGAAATGCGACGGTTGCTTTTCCAAGTAATGGACAAAAGTAAAAGTTGTAACCCGATTAATCGCCACCTTTTACTCGACTAACCCATCGATTTGTCGGCTTTGTTTATTTCTATGCATAATATTTTTTCCTAACTCTTTTTTTTTTTGTTGCTTTTGCTGAATATGTGATGGCGCAATATACATTATGAATCAATCTCCATGTGCAGTTAAGAATAGTTTAAAGTCACTCACACTTACATATTATTACTCGAGCTGCATGAGGCAAAGAGGTTCGTTGATACTGTCCGGCAAGAGCGAGCTCTTTTAATTGTTCACACTAGTCTCTGCTCCGCTAAACAGACACTGGAGCGGCGTTGAAGTGGACGAGACATGTGTAGCCTTCTGCACCATGTCTGGAGTTAGAAATCTCGCCGCTACAGTTTAATTTCTTCTAAAATTTGACCTAAAGTCTGCCCTTCATACAGGTGTGCTTGTCCGCGTCTGGGTGTTGAAAGCATTTAAATTTTACTTTCGTTTGGATTAGCGATTAAAAGGTTAAAAACTTTTAATCGGGATTAAAGTATTCATTGATTAATCGGTAGGTAAATGCCGCCAAAAACATACACAAATGATTTATGTTGTCGTCCACACGGACGTAGTCCTCAACTTGGTCGTTAGGGGCGCGACGACTGTTTCCCGTCCCGTATAGATCGTCGCCCCAGCGTTTTTTGTTTGCTCCATTTGCCTGCTCAGCCCAATCTCTGTTTCAGGTCCTCTGCGATGTGTAACCTGTTAAAAGCAGAACATTAAAGAGTAAGGGTAACTTCGGCGTTCATTTAACTTCCTCTGTGACTGGACGCGCGCAATAACAACGCTCTCCGCGTGTTCGATAAAGATAACCTATAACCAGTTATGGCTTATACTAACATCCCTCTCCTATATGCATCCTCTCCGCAGTAAATGAGAAGCATTTCCGTAATGTCGCCTTTAAACCAAAAACTCAATAAGTGATACAAAAACTAATGTTAGCACCCTCCCTAGAATGAATGTACTAAAAAAACTCTGGAAAACGTTGAAACTGTTTTAAGTCCTCAATCCTGACAAGACAAATGGCCCTCCC
The DNA here is from genome assembly GCF_016920785.2 of Ixodes scapularis. Classification (NCBI taxonomy): domain Eukaryota; kingdom Metazoa; phylum Arthropoda; class Arachnida; order Ixodida; family Ixodidae; genus Ixodes; species Ixodes scapularis. The sequence goes on from NW_024609837.1 coordinate 50,791,478, forward strand.
CAAACATCCTTTCGAGGATTTGGGACAGCGAGGGGGGCGTAATTATTAACAATCAGCAAACGCGTAATGGAAGGAAAAAAAAAGTATTTATCTTTTATGTCATTCTTATTTCGGAAACTAGCTCGAGTCCACACTGTCGGCGGCATGCAAAAACAAAAAGAAAAAAAGCGTCTTACTTTTTTATGTGTTTGTGTGTGGGTGTTTTTTAATTATTTTTCCCAGATCTACTTGGAGGGAAAAAGGATGCAATCCGTTTTCGTTCTCCTAACATTATAAAGCTTAAGAAGTTCCAGAGCAAAAAAAGAAAAAAAGAAAAAGGCTAAGAATGTAACGCGTTATTTCAACCCCTTTAAATGATCCACGAACCGAAAAAGAACGCGCAACGAGTGTGAACGCGTAGGCCCATCTGCTATTTAGCGTTCATCTTATATTTAAAAAAAAAAATCGCTTCGTGCGCATTTATGAATATATATGTTTAGTTGGTGCCCTGACACCTTGTCTTTTTCCACCCCCACGCCTATTTTTTTTTTTTAATACGTTCTTTTCCGCTCCGCTTGGCAGAGCTTCGTGCCAAATCCATGCCGCGACGAAACTATTCTTTTTCAGCTTCGCCTATTCGCTACGCACAAACCTGCTTTAAAAAACAAAACGAAAACAAGACAAACAGGTGAAACCTTTAATATGTCACCTTTCTTTTTTACTTCTCCCAGCGATTACGATATCGTCGTTGGGAGAGCGTTTCGTCGCTCCAACTTAAAATTCCTTGCTACTTCATTTACAAGTAGATCGACGACCAATACAAATGACAAAGCGCATTCCGCTGGAACAAAATGGCGGTATGCAGTTAAAACCTCTGCTGTGTGCTGTCATTCGCTTCAGACACGCATACACATGCACGCACGCGCTAAAACTTCCACGGTCACAAAAGCACAAACAAACGCACACACAGAGATAAATACGCAAGCATATACGCAAACACAGACACACACAAACAAACACGAGCGTGCGTGCAAACAAACGGAAATACATAAGCTAACACGAGCCAACACACGCACGCACGCGCACACACAGAATGCGCGACTGTATCAGAAGCAGGTTGGACTATCTCAAAAATAAACTTTTAACCATGTGGAAAATGTCGGAATTGCAGCCAACGCTTGGCGGAACTACTGCAGACTTATTCCGGAAGCGCGTACGCACATGCACGAATTGCACGCTGCACGCTGCGAATTACGGTTGCAGGTAAACATGTGACAAGCCGTTTTCTTTTTTTTTTTTTTTTTTTTGCTAAATAAGCATTTTTGTACATATAATTGCCGTTCACGCTTAAAATTGCACGATAAACAAGTACCTTCCGAAATACACAACACTAAAACGAGAGAGGCAGCGGCGATAAATACGCTGCATGAAGTAGAGGATGACTGCCGTAAGAGGGAATGAAATGCGGTGCAGGAAATACGTTAAACGTCCGGCTTTTTCTCGCAAACTCTAACCTCCGGATACTGCGCCAAAAACAAAAGAAAGGTCGCAAATAAACAAAAAAATATTCGTCATCTTCGATTAAAAGCATTTGAAGAAATACTTCGGAGTGATCCAAATCTGAGCATTAAGTGAGTACACGTTTTAGCGAAGAAACAGTACAAGGTAGAGATTTTACGAAAACAAAATAAACAAACATAACTAAACAACTGCACTGAAAAAAAAAAAAGCAAGAGAAAGGACAGGGAAGCGGGTTGTTTGGAGCACGTAACCATGAACCGCCACAACGAGGAAGAAAACGAGTATTTCATCGATCCTCTTCGGAGGTTAACCGCGTTCACTCTGCCGCTATACCATGATTAGACGACGTTGGTGGCCTGCCATGGCCCTCCTTCTCGTAGTCTACGCCCCTTCTCCATTACGGGCGAAAAAAAAAAAGCGAAATACGAGGTAAGAAGGAGGTTAGAAAGCAGATGTAGGAACAGGGTATAAAGATGTTTCAAAAAGTAGCCAGACGCAAAAGGTTTCCATACGCCGTCTACTAAGTAGCGAGTCTGTCGTGTTACCACAGCCGTTATACCTTCCCTATTCCATTTCCGTCTGTCATTTGCGAGCTTCAGAAAACTGCTTGGAGTTACTTCGCTCCCGTTCACTTCTTTTCCAGGAGAAAGCACATTGGGAAAAGGGGGGGGGGGGGGGGAGAGTGAGAGAGAGAGGATGCTATAAAACGTGGGGAGATATAAAAAGAAACGTTCTAGCTCCACTAAATATAAATGCATAATTTGTCGGTCCATGTTCCGACAAAATCCTTAAAAACGGCGTCGCAAAAAAATAAATAAAAATAAAATAAAAGAGGAAAGAAGCAACTTAGGTCAGAAAAGGGATGCCCAAAAATCCCTACTCGATAAATCACCAGTTCTTATAGGTAACTGCGATAAAAAAAAAAGCATCAAACATTTAAAAAAAAAAAACTTTTTTAACTTGTGTGACTTTTTTTGGAGTAATTTTTTTTAAAGGCGGGTACATTTTTTTTGTTCAGTTTAGCTAATGTTCTCTTTAAAGGGACAGATATCAAAATGCTTAACGAGATTAACAGTATGTAAATCTAAAATAGTCGCGGCTTTTCCTCTCTTTTCCATTTCTTAATTTTACATAGGAGAACTTGCGGCTAAATATTCAATCTCTTCTTGTGACAATATTATAGAAGGCGTACTATTTATTTAGTCGCAAGTCTGTCTAGGCGTTGGAAGAGATTTTTATGCGTTTTTTTTTATTTAAAAATTGTTTTCAATTCTAGAAGAAGTAGAAGCCGAAGAAGCTGATCATGCGATTCAGAGTTGCTAAAGTGAGCGCTGTGTGAGCGTTTTGTTCTTCGTGTGTTTGGAAGCTTGAGCGAAAGTTTTTCTGTAAGTTTGCTGTAACGTCGACCAACATGAACAACCAACTCGCACAATCTTAAGTTTTAATCGGGTGCTGTTTCACTCGAAATTCACTAGGTGGCAGTTCTGTCGTGGAAAAGCGCGAAACAAAATTACGGTGTGTCTTGACAAAAAAAAAAAAAAAAAAAAAGAACTGTTGAGAGTTTCGTTAGGTTAGGTTGTCACATCCGAATGTGGGAAGCGGAATGTGCAACTTTGAACGACGGTGGTACCGCGGTGAGAGAATCGCACTCCCGAACTCCTGTATGATCGGCTTCTAAATGAAGGTGCTTCCTTCCACCTGCCTGACGTGCAAAGCGGGGCTTTTATATCGCCTCGTATTTCCCAAAGTTAGAATCCCTTACGCCTTGCAGACCCAAGCCTGTACTACTGTTCTACAGGGATCCACCAGATGACAGCCATATTGAAGGAAACTAGTGCCCCCCCCCCCCCCCCCCCCCCCCCTCCCAGTGAGAGTTGCGAATGTACCCTTTTCGAGAGCCCCATCGAGTAACATGGGCGGTCGCCATTTCTTGGGCAGAAAGCGTGTGATTTGATCCGAGCCCTCGCCGAACGCTGACGTCACAACCGTGATTTGACGCGAACTGAACCGGCTACAAGTCCAACTCTGACGCTACTCTCGTGTCCAAGAGATACTTAGAGAGTACGTGCCCGAGCAATGGCGGACTGGCAAAGTTGGCATTGCAGCAGCAAGATGGCGCGCACTTTTGAAAAGGGCCTATCGGTCGCAAGGGAGCAACTACGCAGAGTGGCCCCTGGAAAGCACGGCCATTGG